>NC_136420.1:326275740-327475740 GCF_052625555.1 Lactuca saligna
ATTTCAGAGGTCAAATATTCATCATCAGGTTAGCAAGACTACATTCTTCTTTACCTTTTAGATGTTCTTTTTTTATCCACATTCTTAATCGATTTCAACCCACTTTTTATTTTTGAATTCTTTTTTATTAACATGTTAACCATTTCGATGAATAGCATCAAAAACAAGAATGTCACTTTTTTTTACAGTGAAAAAGCAAGTCTGTATCACTATAGCATCAGAAACAAGAAACTGAAAGTACATTGTAGTTTATTTATGTATAATATATTGTATGTGCTTATACTTCACATTTGTTATATAAGTTTTAAAACGACCATTTACATTCTTAAACAATTTG
Organism: Lactuca saligna; assembly: GCF_052625555.1. Taxonomy (NCBI): domain Eukaryota; kingdom Viridiplantae; phylum Streptophyta; class Magnoliopsida; order Asterales; family Asteraceae; genus Lactuca; species Lactuca saligna. The sequence goes on from NC_136420.1 coordinate 326,276,078, forward strand.
AAGCCACTTTTCCGTCTGGAATTATTTTTTTATTATTATCATGTTAACCATTTCGATGAATAGCAACCAAGTTTTATCTTTTTTCCCCTATTTTTTTAATCGTTTTCGTTTTTTACTATAAATGGTATTTTCATCATTGTTTTTTACTGTTAAATAGCAAATATGTATAATTATAACATCAAAAACAAGAAACTGAAAGCACATTGGTATTTCTTTTGTAACGCCCGGATTTGTCAGGTATTATGTTGCTTCTTATTTAAGTTATACTTATACTTATATTTGGAATTTTGGGGCTAAGGTGTATGCTGGGCGTACAAGGTGTACACACGACGTACATACGTGAGGCGCGGAGCAGGAAGTACCCATGCGTACATTGGGCGTAGGCTGGTCAGATGCAAACCCTAAATTTTTGGGTTTGCACCCTATTTAAGAATCTTATATCCCTCTAAACCCTTATCCTCTCAGCCTCCATTGTCCTCACAGTGTCCAACTCGAACCCTAACCCCCTTGCTTGTATCTTGAGCTTATTTTGAGCATTTTGGTGTTATTTTGGTGGTTTTGAAGAGAAATGAGCTTGAAGAAGGAGCAAGAACATGAAGAGAGCTTGTAGATCCAGAAGTTTGGCATCTTTTCCGACCTATTTGAGGTATCAAGGTTTAACCTTGACCATTGCATGCTTAGACATAGTTTTAGGGTGTTATTTGTGGTATTTTGTCTCCATAGTTGATATCTTTTGTGTTCTGGTAGTTTCAACCCATAAGGGTTGTTCTTTTGAGCTCTTGGAAGCATTTAGAACCATAAAAATTGGGCTTTGATGGTTAAGCCACAACTATGCAAGTTTTAGATGGTTACAAAGTGAGTTTAAGAACTTAAATCATGTCTTAACCCCCACCCTATCTGGTGGGTTTTAGTCATAAGACATCCTATGTGCTCATACAAACCCTAATGCTTGGATCTAGGTTTCTCTATTGTACATGCTTTGAATCCAAGACTATAAACCCTAATTCTAGCATACATATAATCATATTAACATGAGAATAAGTTTATAGTGTTACCTTGATTGTTATGTAGCAATAACAATCCCAAATCTCCTTGTATTGACTTTGGAATGCTTAGAGTCACAAGTGTCACTCCTCTAATGGCTCACAAACACCATAAGCAAGAGGATGAAGAGGAGAGAGGTTGGAGGCTGCCAAAAACGTGTGTAAACCCTTACAAGAAGCTTAGCCACGTTTTTGAGCCTTAAGGGTCTTTATATAGTTGGGCTATTAGGGTTATCTAACAAGGAAACCCTAATTTGGATGCTTAAGCCTTAAGCAACCCATAGACTCCTTTTAATCAAGCCCTTGGACGATTTCCTTATGGGCTTCCCCATAGAATTCGTCCAACCCTTGATACAAGGCAATCCATGGCCCAAATTATAATTATCTTATAATTACAATTTCAGTCCCTTAAGTTTAATTAATCTCTTTTAGTCACAAAACTAATTACCAATTAATTATCGACTAATATTAATTAAACAATATGATTTCTCCTTTAATATATTATTCCCATAATATATTAATAAATCATATTTAATCCTTACTCTCCATAATTCATCCTATCAAGTTGCTTTGGTGAAGGCAACCCAAAAGGACCATGCACCATCGGGTCAAGTACATACCAAAATAGTTATGGACTTAGACACTAATCCAACAGTCTCCCACTTGGATAAGTCTAACAACTATTCTGCGTATGACTTCAGATCCTGATCTGCAATCGTAGCTTTCCAAATCCGCTGTCAACTCTGATCATATCAGATACGCGTGTCCTTAGATAAGGGATCATATATTCCTCCATTCTAGATATCGTCTGAGATATGATTTCTAATCATTCTCTTTGTACTACTTCTCGATTTCTGATTTATGACGACAGACTAATTAAACAAATCAAATTAGCCCTAGCCCGGCCGAGCATTTACGTATGTCATCACTAAAACCATCGAGGGGCCCAAAGATATCGCTTTTATTCTTTGAATAAAAGGAACGAATAAACTTTGATACAATGCTTGCTTGCACTCACTCACCGAATCACACACAACAATATGTTTTATAACACCAAGTTACTAGTGCGTTTACATATTATCAATGTGCAACCGATTCGCAAGATACAACTCACACATCTCGGTTTGAAGAATATAAGATGTTATCGTCTCACTAATCACTCGAGATAGTGATCCAAGTGAGTGTGGGTTTAATCCAATGCTCAAATCATATTCATAAGCACTCATGAACGTTGCAGCAAACATTTGCTTATGTCTAATACTCTTTTAGACAATCCACACACCAATTCATGACAGTCTTCATTGATATCTACTTCCAACATATGAACGACTGTGGCCCGTTTGAATAATTCGATTATTCTTAATAAACTCAATTATTCTGGAAGTCAAAACATGCAAGGTGAAACACAAGAATAATACTAATCTCATATGGCCTCAAACCTTTGAGTATAAACAAAACACGTTTTATTTATCACCATATCGATTACTCATTATTTGTCGTTTCGGGTAATCAACTTCTTACTTGAATTATTACACTTGTCCCATGCTCCTAGCATGCACACAATGTTTACCTATGGTTCTTACTTTTGTGAAATAGACAAATTGAACACATTTCCAATCATTCTCATTTTACAACTCCAAATCCATTTTCTTAAGTGTAAGAATATCAAATTCTTGTTACTTATAGAATATACTAGATTCTAACACTTTATGCAATGATCCTTTTGTAATGTCACTACACCAAAGTCTCAAAGACTATTGCCAATGATATTACAAATTCCTCTAACGTAGATTGTTACAAGACAATTCCTTAGATATGATGTCTCTCTTTCAAAGTACATTCCTTTGAACATCCTTTTGCATAAAGGTTTCTAATCCAGTCATAGATTTTCAATATTTACTTCCCAATATGGACACGCTTCCATATTTTCCATATGACAACTCATTCTTAATAGAATCTTATCTATTCGTAATTATGTCGATATTGTCCATCCAATATGGAAACATTTCCATAATTTCCAATACTATACTTCCAACTACTTCACAAGCGACCAATCCTCGTCGAACTTTGGATTGTTCTTTGATAGTTGTTTAATTATTTTAGTCAAAACCAATTCTAGTCCCTTTTCCCTCTAAATGCACTAGACATTTGGAAAATTTTAGAATGGTCAAACATTAAATCATTTGCAATCGATCCTATACTCGAAGCGTATGGGACACGACGCAAAATGTTTTATTTGCTATGTTCTCAAAATTCGAATTTGTGAAGAGGAATGCCGTAATCATAATCGAAACTTTAAGAACACACTATGTACCCTTGACTAAATTTATTAACATTCCACAACCTAATCCTTTAGATTTGAAATGAAGCATAATATTCTCTCCCTTAATTATAGCAAAACAACCTTTCAACTCTTACAACTTTGCAAAGTATGACTCTTGTTTTCTATAATTAATATTGCCAACTATGCAATACGTGCCTTAATAATCATACAATCATAACATTTATGCTCCCACTATCATGATGATTATTATAAAACATAACACTTATGCTCCCACTAGCTTCGACGTGTATTTATAAACATCTTAACTTTCAGAAAAACAATACTTATTGAATTTCTTAAGTTCATGTTTCTAATACTTAGTGCTTTGATAATCTTTTATCAAGACTTCTTGAACTTATACACTTTTGCCTTGGATAGTTCATATGTGTGTCTTAAGAATTAAGACTAATTGCCAAACCTCACAATTCAAATTATGGAAAGGGATACCGTAATCATGATCGAATTCGAGAATGCAATTTTACAATCATTTTCATGAAAGCATTTTCATGAAGGAGGAAATCTTATGACACTTAGATTTAAACGGTGTATGTGTTCCTATCCATGTGAATTTGTTAAAATCCAAAGTTTACGACAAATTCAAACTCATATGGATTGATCTTTCTTAATCTTGATTTCTTGCCTTATGGTAGCACAGCTGCCCACCACGTCTTCCAAGTAGTTAAGCAGCTCACCTTTTCCTATCAATGTACTTTCCATTGATCAAGGTCCTTGCCTTTTATGCATTCAAATGAGAACTCATAGGACTCACATGCATAATTAACTCGTTTGGATTGGCACAGAAACAAAATAATATCTTCACGATAGGTTGTAAACCTCAACTCGTGTGCTAGTGATAATCGATAAAGTTTATTTGATTTGTTCTTGAAACTTTTCAAGACCATTAAGACTCCCACTGACTCCTTGACATATAAGATTCTCTTGTCAATAAACATTTGTTGACAACCAAATATTCAAGAGTTAGTGTAGCTTTTATCAAAAAAACTTCATAAATTGGTCCAAGTTGGTCTTTGTCTTATTCAAGACATCACGACTTTCCACATTTTATGAATGTTATAAACCTTTAATACTTTTCACTCATTGCCACAATCTTAACTTTAAGACTTGTTATTGGAACGAAGTATGATGGACTTCTTGATTTAACCATTTCTTCAATCTTTGAATCCTCTTCTTGGACATACAATTGTACCAAGATTCACTTAGAGGATCAATAAAGATATGGTTCTTAATCATTAAGACCTATCATAAAGCATAAAAGCTACTCTCCCTTCTTCTTAGAATGGAGAAACTCTTATCTTTCTGCCTACTTGATTCTTCTTATTCGTTTTGCTATTGATCTAAACCCTTTAATCAATTCAAAATTACACTTAATCTTGTAAGTGTAATCATATTTACTAAGCCTTTAGTAAATCATGACGAATATATTTGTTACTCTTATGGTGAACTTGATCAACACACAACTTTGTGTACTCGATCTCCTAGTCCTTCACTTGACGCTTTGTCAATGAATTAGTCCAATTTCTAAATACGAAATTTCTCATTCACCGTGCATCCACGTTGCATGATTCCAAGTTTCTATCCAATTGAAACTTGGGCGATGAGAAACTCTCCCTATTTGGTAAATTCTTGACATTTCCATAAATAACATAACTAAGAATCATATCCATTCGTTGTAGAAATATTCAAACATCAATTTTCACATAACGATTTCATTGCAAGGAAGTAAACAAAATAAATAAGTCAAACAAAATTTATTTTATTTATAAAAGCAGCAGAAAAACATTTGTCCTTACAATGCAAAATCTATTGAAAACTATGTAAAAAGAAAATTTCTAACAACTCTATCATGACTATCCAAGCTCAAAATCTAATCTTCAAGTCCATGCGATCAAGATCCATCTCTTGTGATTAGATTCATCTTGCTCTCTTATCAAGCTTCCTTTCTTTTCACCGATCCTTCAAAACATTCAAATGCAATCTTATCACATCATGTATTAAGAATCAATGAATAGGAACTTAATGGAGTTAGATAGTGGATTCTTACCTAAAGCGTAGTCATACTTTTGACTCTCCCATCTCTTAGATCTCTTAGGTAAATAGGGCAACTTCGTCTCCAATGCCCCTTCTTTTGGCAATAAAAGCAAATTGACTCTTTTGGAATAACACATGGAACTACTTCAGACATCGCCTTTCTCTTATGATCAAACTTTTCGATCATTGCATGTCTTTCATTGCCATTGTCTATATCCATAGAGGTCTTGAAGGCAGATTCACCAATCAACTTTGTTTTTCTATTGCGCCAAACCATTGCTGATTCAGCAGCAATAAGCATGTAGGTGAGATCTATAAGGTTCACGTCGCGGTTCATCATATAGTACTCTCTTACGAACTCACTATATGAGTTAGGAAGTGACCGAAGAACCCAATCAACAGCCATCGCTTCACCGACAACGGATCCTATCATTCTTAATCTATCAATGTGTGACTTCATCCCTAAGACGTGTGCACACACCGACTTGCCCTCTTTATGTTTACTTGCCAAAAGGGCTTGAGTGATATTGAACTTTTCAATTTTACAATATTGTGGGTTAGGGAGAATAATTGGAGGAGGAGGAGGAAGTGAAGCATGATTTCTTGTTCCTCGATCGAATCGTGGAATATCATCTTCATGTGGAATGCTTGTTCCACGGGATTGAGAAGACCATAGTTGTCGAACTTTGACATCGGGAGGAAAAACGAATTCAAGTTAGTTGATTGATTGAGTCCTTGGTAAATCACCCAAATGAAATTCCAAGGCTAGGACCCAACACAATATCCTACAGCTCGGGAGAGGGATGCCGTAACCCAAATTGCAGAACATTTGAAGGTAAGTGAATGACGATTCACTAGTTTCCACCATGAAAAACGAAAAAGAAATTTAAGTTTTAAACCTATGAAAACTCCTAGATCCTTTGAGATTCATTGAGCATTTCAATGGCATGTTTAAATCTCGATATGCCCCTCTAGTTTGTGACTGGGATGCCGAGGATCACAAAGCGGGTGTGAATAACCATGCAAACTACACGGTGCCCTCACATGTTACAATCACCTATTCGATGTGCCGGTAAACCACACACGCTCCACCGAACTATGACAAACATTGAGTCACCCTTTGCTATCTTTGCTTAGAACCATTTAGTGTGCCGGTAAACCACACACGCTCCACTAACGTCTTCGCAAGGGCACAAAGTGTAATTTCATGGAATTGCATCAATTCACTTTTGCCTAAGTAACTAAGATTGGGAATTTGAAAAACATTTAGTTACTTTGTATTTCATTATACTTATAATGGAAGGTTTCGTCCTATCCTACCCGTTCGGCTAACGACCCTCCACTAGTCAAGAGTGCGGTGGGTAAGAGTGGATACCCATTCAATCGCCATTTTATAGGCAATTTCCTTAAACACCCCTTATAGACCAGCTTCGTGAATGAGGCCTACTAACGGTAAGACTGACTTTTAGTTATACATATATATAATGTTAGACTTTTAATGTTATATATAGTATAGGGTGTATTTTATAACTTTTAAAATACTGTGTGGTTAACTTTAACAATTACACCTTTAATTGTATTAAATAGTTAACCTAAACTTTTATGGATTTATTAAACCTCTTTTAATTATACTCCTTAATTAATTAATAAAACCATAAGGGTGTGATTTGAACTTTTCAAAACATTACTAGAGTTTTAGAATTTAACATTTCTAATTAAACCTTTTAATCAACTTTTAAATTCCAAAACTTGAGGGCAAGTTTTGAAACCTTTTTTCAAAACATTAGGGTTTTAACTATTTAAATTTCAAAACAACAAAACTTTTGGGGTTCAAATTTAAACTATAAAACCTAAAGGGATTAATTTGAAACTATTCCAAACTTTGTCAAGAATATTCTAGATCACATAATTCAAATAAGTCAATTAACTATAATTGGTGGTTATATAATTAGATCTAGTTCAAATTCTTGCAAGATAATGATCAAATAATTTCCATAACTTCACATATATCAAATAAGGTAACAATTATCTAATTAGATGACCAAAATCTTTTATCTTGACAAGGATAATCATAAGGGATTAATAAAATTCGAATTTTATCAAGTTTAAACAATTATGGTAATTATCCTAAGTCATAATAGGTAAAGATCCCGAAAATCCGCCTGTCAGACGAGTTGACTCGTCGAGTCAGCCTTGGACTCGTCGAGTCTGCATGGACTCGGCGAGTCCAGCCTCCAGAATCCAAAAAAATCGAATTTTCCAGTTATATCAAGCATCAATACAATAGAAACCAATCTTGGCTCTGATACCACTGATGGGTTTTAGTCATAAGACATCCTATGTGCTCATACAAACCCTAATGCTTGGATCTAGGTTTCTCTATTGTACATGCTTTGAATCCAAGACTATAAACCCTAATTCTAGCATACATATAATCATATTAACATGAGAATAAGTTTATAGTGTTACCTTGATTGTTATGTAGCAATAACAATCCCAAATCTCCTTGTATTGACTTTGGAATGCTTAGAGTCACAAGTGTCACTCCTCTAATGGCTCACAAACACCATAAGCAAGAGGATGAAGAGGAGAGAGGTTGGAGGCTGCCAAAAACGTGTGTAAACCCTTACAAGAAGCTTAGCCACGTTTTTGAGCCTTAAGGGTCTTTATATAGTTGGGCTATTAGGGTTATCTAACAAGGAAACCCTAATTTGGATGCTTAAGCCCTAAGCAACCCATAGACTCCTTTTAATCAAGCCCTTGGACGATTTCCTTATGGGCTTCCCCATAGAATTCGTCCAACCCTTGATACAAGGCAATCCATGGCCCAAATTATAATTATCTTATAATTACAATTCCAGTCCCTTAAGTTTAATTAATCTCTTTTAGTCACAAAACTAATTACCAATTAATTATCGACTAATATTAATTAAACAATATGATTTCTCCTTTAATATATTATTCCCATAATATATTAATAAATCATATTTAATCCTTACTCTCCATAATTCATCCTATCAAGTTGCTTTGGTGAAGGCAACCCAAAAGGACCATGCACCATCGGGTCAAGTACATACCAAAATAGTTATGGACTTAGACACTAATCCAACACTATCCATGCATGCAAAGACATAAAGTTTGTAACTTTATGGTTTAAGACATCTTAAAGGAACTGGATCTATGTTTTGGACGTTATGACTTAATGGATTAAGTCACAAAGGAGTTTTCTTAAGAGGCTGGTCAGTACGCTGAGCGTACCCCTAGTACGTTGCACGTACTGGGTCAACCTCCCCGAAGTTGGTCAAGGCCAACGTACGCTCCGCGCGTACGCATGTAGAGTGTTCCAAGGTGTTTTTGGGCCTTAGGATGTTGTGCCTAAATTTGATGGGCCTCATGACCCACTGTGGAGTAAGGCCTCTGGACCTAGATAAGATTTATGGTATTGGGACTTGTTGGTCCTTAAAGCTTAAATGATTGGATTTGGGCCTTTAATTTGATTATGAGCTGGGCCTTGGGAGAAAGAGGCTTAATAGGGCAAGGATTAGGGAACCTTGCATTGGGACATGAGTTAGAAGTTGGGCCATAAGGAAGTCATATTTAGACCCATTATTTGATTAGGAAATTTGTTGTACTTTAGGGAAAGGAGTCCCGAGCCATCTGAGGAGTACGATTCGGCATACTCAGTTGAGGTGAGTTGCCTTCCCGTTATCAATAGGTCGAAGGCACCAATACCGAACCACTTATTTTTGTTTATAGTAAGATAAATTGTCTTTGTGATAATTGTCTGGTATGCCACTATGTGTTGTGATTTATATGCTTGTATGCTATGATATTTTGTGGTGGTAGTAGGGGTGAAATAGACCCTGTAACCGGTTGAAAGAGACCGAAGGGGTAGGCCAGCACGCAGATATGTTAGGCAATATCCGATTGAAATGGACCGAAGGGGTAGGCCAGCACCCAGATATGCTCGGTAGTATCCGGTTGAGAGATACCGAAGGGGTAGGCCAGCACCCAGATATGTTCGGTGGTATCCGGTTGAAAGAGACCGAAGGGGTAGGTCAGGACCTGGATATGCTAGGCAGTATGTTTATTGTATGGTATGTGGTATGATGGGGGAACTCACTAAACTTCGTGCTTACAGTTTTTAGTTTTGTTTTAGGTACTTCTTATTCAAAATGAAAGGAGCTGACATGATCGCAACGCATCACAATATGATTATCTGCATTATGAGATCTTTGGGAGTTGTACTCTGATATTGTTTTTCTTATGACATGTTTTGGTTATTGAAGTATTGGCTTCGATTATGATATGGGATGACACTATTGATGTTTTCAGACTACTGGCTTTTATAATTACTTAATTAAAAATGAAATTTTGGTTCTAAATTTTGGGATGTTACATCTTTATTTATAAGACTCTCATACATATAGTCACTATGCATTGTAGTGACATTTTGTCTGGAAAAAAAATTGTATTACGAGTAATAAACTTCTGATATAATCTATGATAGTTTTTTATTTTAGTTTTTTTCTCATTATATTATTGTACTTTCAGTGCTATATATGTATCTTATATAATTGTATGTGCTCATTATTCAAAATTGTTATACAAGTTTTAAAACGACTATTTTCCCTTTTCCACTTCATTTAATCCTGAAAAGACCATATTGCCCCTAAGTTGAAAAGTATTTTATACATATGTTATACAAGTTTTAAAACGACCATTTTATCCTTTTCCACTTCATTTACTACATAAAATACCATATTACCCCTAAGTAGAAATGTATTTGATACATATGTTATACAAGGTTGTTTCAATAATTTTTGGTAGATGCGTATACGATGATTGAAAGTGAGAGATTGTATTACATACGTAGGCAATAACATGTTCTTAGATGTGAGTCTTATGAGAATTTACTTAACCAAAAAGCTCAAGGAACTACAAATATCTCCAACGCCGGCCAACGTGTGATATTACCTTCATCTTTTACTGGTTGAGCGCGCTATATGCTGCAAAACTATTTGGATGCCATGTCGTCATGTAAATGGTTTGGATATCCTGATTTCTTCATAACCTTTACGTGTAATCCCAAATGGCATGAGGTTAAAATGTTTCTTAAGGATACTTCACTTCAACCAGAAGACATACCTGATATACTATGTAGGTTGTTCAAGATCAAGTTTGATGCATTTATTAAAGACAGAATCACATTTTCGGCATAGTTCAAGCTGGTAATTGAAATTATGGTTCTTCATAATTGATAAAATTTTATGTTTTTTATTATATATTTTTTATATTTTTCCTTACGGTATAATCATATTTGATTTTTGTGCAAAATATTATGCAGTTCTTTATACAATTGAATTTCAAAAAATAGGTTTGCCCGATAGTCATATATTTCTATTTATGCATTCTAACTACAAGCTACCCACTGTTGAATTTACCGATCCAATCATTTTCGTTGAGATACTAAACATAGATAAAGATCCAGAACTGTATTCACTTGTGAATGAGTTCATGATTCATGGTCCATGTAGCAATGAAAATATCAATTGTCCTTGCATGGTCGACAAAAAGTACTCGAAAAACTTTCCAAAGCAATTTTGTAATCATACGTCTATTGATCATAATGGTTTTCCATTATATAGGAGAAGAAACGATGGTCATTTTGTTGAAAAATCGGGTGTGAAGTTGGATAATAGAAATGTTGTCCCCTACAACAAATATCTATTGAAAATATATCAAGCACATATTAATGTTGAATGGTGCAATCAGGGTTCTTATATAAAGTATTTATTCAAATACATAAACAAGGGATCTGATAAAGCTACTATTGTCGTTGTACGAAGAAATAATGATTGTGATACTAATGATGCGGTCAATGAAATAAATGGGTATTATGACTGTAGATATTTATCTGCATGTGAAACATCATGGTGAATTTTTAAATATGATGTTCATTACAAGTATCCTTTTGTGGTTAGACTGCCTTTTCATCTTCCTGTTCAACAATAAATTGTATATGGGGAAGACGATGATATTGACGATGTTCTCGACAAACCTTTTGTTGCTTATTCAATGTTCACAGCTTGGATGGAGTGTGATGTAGTTATTGTGATGCATAGAAACTTAGTATGTTGAATTTCCTACAAAGTTTGTTTGGAAACGTGGTGATAGGATTTGGAAGCCACGGGAAGTAGGAAAGTGTGTTGGTAGAATTCATTCGGTTTCACCTAATCTAGGGGAAACTTATTTCTTAAGGATTTTGTTAAATAAGATGAAAGGTCTGAAATCATTTGAAGAAACTCGCACAGTAAATGATGAAGAATATTCTTCTTTTAGAGATGTTTGTTATGCTCTTGGGTTCTTAGATGATGACAAGGAATACATCAATGCAATCAAAGAAGCAAGTTATTATGGATCTGGTTTTTACCTACGATTCGTATCTGCTACATTGTTGATGTGTAACAGTATGTCTACACCGGAGGTTGTTTGGGAAAACACATGGGAATATTTGGCAGATGGAATTTTTTATAACCAACGATAGAGATTTCGGTCTACACGTATTAAAGTTTATTATTATTATTATTTATTTAAAAAGTCAAATATTTATTTTTAAACATACATTAAATAATATTTTAATTATAGATAAATAGTGTTAATAATATTTATGCTAATTTGCTCTTTGTCCTCCAAACTTATCACTCACTGAAGATCAGCTTAAGAACTTAACTTTGTTCGAGATAGAACAAGTTTTACTACAGAACAACTCCGGTCTCAAAAATTATAAGAACATGCCTATCCCGGATGTTGATTATGTTTCTTCTTCAAACAATCAACTTATGGTGGAACTGGTAAACATGCATATCTCAGATGAAGATTGATTTTCATTATATGTTTCTTGCATTGACAAATGAGCATCGTCACATTTCCCTTAATATCATGAGTGCAGTTAAAGAAAATAATGGACGTGTCTTCTTTGTCTATGGTTATGGTGGAATTGGTAAAACCTTTTTATGGAAGACAATATTTGCAGCTATTAGATGCTATAGTTATATTGTTTTAAATGTTGCTTCAAGTGGGATTGTTTCATTATTATTGCCCGGAGATAGAACAACACACTCTCTATTTATAATTCCATTTGAACTAACAGAGGATTCTGTTTGTAAAAAAATCGAGATAATGACCTCGGTAGCTTATTGAGAAAAACATTATTGATAATTTGGGATGAAGCTCCTATGGTCTATAAGCATACATTTTAAGCTTTAGATTGAAGTTTGAAAGATGTATTCAAGTCTGAAAATTCTAGTAAATCAGATATTCCGTGTGGAGGGAAAGTTATTGTTTTTGGAAGAGATTTCAGACAGATTCTACATGTTATTCTGTGTGGGAGTAGACAGATAATTGTTAATGTTTCTTTAAGTTCATATTTATGGCAACATTGCAAAATCCATAAATTAACAAAAAAAATGAGGCTAATTGTTGGAATGGATCAAACTGATATAGAAAAAATTAGAGATTTTGCATAATGGCTTTTGGATATAGGAGAAGGCAAACTTTGTGGTATTAACGATGGCGAAACGGTTATTGATATTCCATATGATATTCTAATTAATGATCCACATGATCCTATAGGTTCATTAATTGAGTTTGTATATCCTTCAATTTTGGAAAACTACAACACTTCAAGAAAGAGCAATAGTTGCTCCAAAGAATGAAGTGGTTCAAGAAATAAACAACTGTTTGCTATTGAAGTTTCCAGGAGATGAGGTTAAATATTTAAGTTCAGATAGTATATGCCAATCTGAATTTGTTCATGATCAGTTTGATGCAAAATTATATTAACCTAATGTTTTAAATGGTGTAAAAGTATCGGGTTTACCAAACCATAAGTTAGTTTTAAAAATCAGTGTTCATGTTATGTTATTGAGAAATATTGATCAGAAAAATGGTTTATGTAATGGGACAAGACTCCAGATGATATCATTGGGCAAATGTGTTATTGAGGCGCATATTATATCTGGAACTAATATTGGAAACCGCACTTTTATTCCAAGAATGTCTTTAACTCCATCAGAAAAAAAAAATCCCTTCAAAATCCGAAGAAAACAGTTTCCATTGGTTGTATGTTTTGTAATGACCATTAATAAGAGTCAGGTAAAGTCGTTACTCAATGTTGATTTGTTTCTCAAATATCCCGTGTTTTCACATTTATGTTGCCTTATCTAAAGTTCAAAGAAAAAAAGGATTAAAATTGTTAATTTTAGATAGGGATGGTAGTCTTACAAATAAAACCTTCAATGTTGTTTATAAGTAAGTTTTGGGAAATTTATAAACAGTGTTTTTGTAGCATTTTTTATTTACTTTTCATAAATCAAACTTTGTCCATCATATTAATTAATTAATTTATAATATTTTATTGCATTTGATTTATTCATGTTAATTAGAATATGACTATTCTTTGTTTTTTGTAAACTTGGGTATCTTTTTTTATTAGACAATCAAAATAAAAATTATAATCCTATTTGAAATTATTAATCGTGGATTTTCACAGGTTTAAACCTAGTAATTAAATATACAAGCAAAAAGCTAAATTTTTCAAAAAAAAAATAGTTGCCGAATATAACCATAATCTTCTTATGATGCATTATGATTTATCTTTTGATATTTAACTAAACAAAACCAATAAAACATCCAAAAATGATGTTTATTTTTTTTAATTTTGAATGGTACAAATATATATATTGATGTGGTTTCTTATCACATCAAGAAATGAATTCCCACCTAATTTCACCTTACCAAATCTTTTTTAGAGGCTCACATGTAGATTTGAAATTCAATGAGATCTAAATGATATTAAAAAAAATAATAATAAGACTTAGCTATTTTAATTTTTATTTTCTTTATAAATCTTAAATTTTGAATTTTTTATTACTTCAGTATTGATTTATTTTCAATTAATAAATAAAAATTAAAAGCAAGGTTTACATTTATTGATCTAGTGCAGATAACTAATACAAATAAAAACACTAAAATGTTGCAAAATAATTAAAAAAAAAAAAACGTAACATAAAAGTTGATATATATATATATATATATATATATATATATATATATATATATATATATATATATATATATATATATATATATATATATATATATATCAAAACAAAAAATAAGCCTAAAAGATGTGTATTCGCCTCTTTATATACAATCTAACCGTTTTTATAATATTTTAACAGAAATAATAATTTCAATGAGTGCATAGTGCATATCAAATTTAATACCATCATTAAATTCCAACACATATTAAAAGTTAAAACTTTGAGACCATGAAAGCATTTAATTTTGTATGCATGGTACCATGGGTACATATCTACCTCTCATTCTCTCATATTTAATGCCATTCACTAATATATGTGATAAAAATATTGTTGATTTATATAAGTTTAAATCTTTTTAAAGATCTCAATTCATTAATTTATTATTATTATTTTAATATTTCAAATAACTATGTACACAACTTGTATTGCAGATGATCTAGGGAATATTTAATTGTCACAAAAACAAAAATGTCATGTTAACAAAGTTGTCTTGTCTGTTCCTTATAACCAGCATGTAGCTACACGCCTACAACTACAATCACCCAATTGTATTATGTTATCTTTATGGTTTAATTATAGTCATATATTTAAATAAAAAAAATACAAATATAGTCATATTTAATAAGAAATTTCATAAACAGTCCAAAAAAAAAAAAAAAGGAAAACCAATGCCGCAGCACAAAGTTTCAGTGTCATATTAGGTTGAAGATGCTATTAAAACGATAAAATGTCTAAAAAATTCCCTTAAAATAAAAGGAACCGATTTCCCATAAAATATCCACTTCAAAAGTTGTGGTGATTGTGCGAAATGTGATTTTTTTAATATTGCTATAGATATGTTTGTTAAAACACTTTAGCTTTTATTTCTATAAAAATATTTGACAAAAAAACAATAATAAACTTTTAAAATATGTTAAAAAAACATTTAAAAAAAAAAAAAAAAAAAGTTAAAAGCTCTCGTAAATGACTTGAAATAACATTTCGATCTAACAGTTTTTTTTTGTTTAAAATATAAAAGCTTTAAATCCATACATGGACAAAGATTTTCCGTAAAACCTAAAACCTCTCTCAAAAGCTTGTTGACAATCATACCCAATATGTCTTCCATTCCTTACAATCTAATCAAACGACCCAATAACAATTCAAACAATCCAACCCGACCCGGCCCATAAAGAGAGACTTCAAGCCGCATCATTATCAGCCGTTGGATCAGATGCAACTTTTTTTGCTGGAGAAGATTCAGTTCCAGTTGTGCTCATGGACACCCGCTTCACCCCCCTCCCCACCACCCCAAGATGTGTAACTCCACCACCGGTATTGGTGGTGGTTGTGGTGGTGGTGGTGGTTTGAGTTGTTGAAACGGTAGTTGACTCGAACCCAAAACTGTCACCTGCTCCAATCCGTGAAGAGCTCAATCCACCGCCGCTGCCGCTGCCGCCACTAGAACCCTCTCCTCCGCCTCTTGCCGCCTTGGCGGCCATCATTCCAAGTATGTCGGATAGTATGGATGATGGGTTTGAAACAATTTGCTCCAAATCTTCAAGCTGATACATTTTCACAAATATAATTAATTATTATTCAAGAAAACAATCCCAAGAAATGGAATTTGTTATTTTATAAAGATGAATAAAATAATTAAATTGATACATAAAGCAAACAACTTGTTATTTTATAGGGTTAATTTCAAAAAAGACCTTATATTTTGTGTTTTTCTCGATTAACCCTCAAATTTATTTTTTTGCCTGAAAAAGACCTTATTTTTTTTTTCAAAAAACCCCTCAACTTTGATTTTTTTTTTCCGAAAAAAAACCTTCAACCTTCTAAATGGTTACAAATAAACCCTCAACTTTTATAGCTTTTCTCGAAAAAACCCTCACATTTAACAATTTTTTTGACAAAAATGACAAAGGGCTAAATCGGGAAAAATGAAAAATACAAGGTTTTTTTAGGCAAAAAATAAATTTGAGGTTTAACCCGGACAAAACACACAATATAAGGTCTTTTTTGAGATTAACCTTTTTTTAGAAAAAAAATGAATATAAGGGCCGGATTGGAAAAAATGAAAAAAATACAAGGTCTTTTTCAGGCAAAAAAAAATTGAGGTTTAATATGGAAAAACTGCAAACACAATTCTATTCCCTCTTCAATTACTATATAACAAACACTACCTTACAAATAAATTAATAACAACCAAAAACTATAAAAAAAAAGGGTTAATTTCAAAAAAGATCTTATATTTTGTGTTTTTTCGGGATTTAACCTCAAATTTATTTTTTTTGCTTGAAAAAGACCTTTTATTTTTTTAATTTTTCTGAAAACCCCCTCAACTTTGATTTTTTTTCCAAAAAAAAAACCTTCAACCTTCTAAATGTTTACAAATAAACCCTCAACTTTTATAGTTTTTCTCAAAAAAGAAAAAACCCTCACATTTTATAATCTTTTTGGCAAAAAATGACTAAAAGGGCAAAATCAGGAAAAATTAAAAAATAAAAATTTTCTCACGCAAAAAATAAATTTGAGGTTTAATCCGGAAAAAAAACACAAAATATAAGGTCTTTTATGAAATTAACCCCAAAAAAATTGTGGGTTTACATTTACCTTTTTTTCAAGCTCAGTAGAAAGACCAGTGAGAATCTCAATCTCTTTTTCTTTTTCAGAAAGTGGATCATTAGTTTGTGAAGCATTAGAAGATTGTCTACCAAGAACACTCAATTCACAATTCCCAGATAAACTTTCCACTTCACTTTTAAGCCTCTTCAAACGAGATTTGCAAACTGAAATCGCCTTTTGACAATATGGAATTGCTTCTTGACCCTTTGACCCGATTTCTAAACATAAACATATCCGAAAGTTCCTGAAATTTTATGTTTTTAAGAAAAAAGATCATTAACACAAGTAAAGGGTAAAGTGGGAATTCAAAAAAGTATTGATCTATACAGTTCGGCTATGTGACGACTGTCTGGTTCAGCTAGGCGTTCCAGCATTGATAAAGCTTTCAGATAATCACTCAGGGAAGTTTCAACATCCTCTGTAAGGGCAAAATCGGAATTTTAGAAAGTTGGAGGTAAGTAGTCATGATAGCAATTAGCAATTAGCAAAATGTGATATATATGCATATACCTCTTTCCAAGGCTACCTCTGCTAAAGCTGAAAGAATGTCTACTTTCTCCATTGTGTCACCTGGTTGTTTTTCCGAAATTGCCCTTGCGACATCGAGCATTTTCCAAGCTAAATCAAGGTCAGATTCGTCTTCTTCTTCATCCTCACCCTCACTTCCTTCATCATCTTCATCTTGATCTTCCACTTCAAAAAACAAGAGCATAAATCTCATCGTCATCCACGTTTGTACTATGGAAAACATTTTCTAATATCATTGATGTGAATTATGAAGATGTGAAGTACCTTCTTTAGTTTTGCTTGAAACAGAAGTTTCCCCACTTTCAGCTGATTTAGTGGATCCTTTTTCAGTGGATTCTTTCTTGGAAACAGTACCAGAGACTAATGGATCGGATTCCTCTTGAGCCTTGTATAGAAGTGCACATCCGTATTTGTAATATGATCTCACACATTCAGGTGCAAGCTCGCCATAATGCGCAGCTCTGATACAGCAAAAGTGAAAGAAATATCATCATCTTCAATATTCGAAAGAACATGTCTCATATCATTTGGAGATAACATTACATTCACAACAGTAGTTAACATAGAAAATTCAAAATACATCGCACATTCTCTGAATCAACAAATTACAACAAATTTGTTAATTAAAACTGTATGCTTCTCCGGGAAACAAAATTACACTTCAAAACATGGTTTGTTTGCTTTCAACAGAGTCGAACCCGAGATTATCCGCATAAATCAAAAGGAAAAGAGACTTCTACATGATTAATTGAATTAAAACGGTATGTAGAGTTAGAAACCCTAACCTGATTTCTAGGGCACGACTGAAGCAATCAGTAGCTTCGGCGTAGTCTTCTTCTTTGTTAGCCTTGGATCCTCTGTCCATCAACTCTTCAGCGTACTCGAGTGACTTCTCCCTTTCTCCATCGGACGTCAGCCCCGATGTCTCGACTACGTTATTGTTGTTGCACGAAGAGGCTGTGCCACCCTGACCTGTCGAGTCGATGGTGGCATCAACAGATGCAGGCGCTTGATTGCCGTTCGGTGCAAGATCTTGTGAAGTCGGAGCTTCGTCCGCCATTGATGGAGGGAAAATGGAAATGAAAACCCTTCTTCGAATTAGAGAAGTGAATGGCGCTTTGCTTTGATTTCTTTCAAGTTTTCACCCTGTGCAAAGTGAATATATATATATTCTGCCAAAAAGAAGCGGGTCGGACTGCAACAGCTATTTGATAATGTATACTTTTCCTATTTGGTCCCTGTATTTTGAAATATATGTAACTAACTCTTATTGTTTAAAAATTTATGTGATTTTAGTCCAAAAGTGTTAAAGCAATTTCTATGTATTGTTATATACATTATATCTTTCGTTTTATAGTTGGTCCTTGCATTTTTAAATATATGTAACTTGCTCCTGTTGTTTAAAATTAAATATGGTTTTAGTCCAAAAGCATTTAAGCAACTTCAACTCATTGTGATATACATTATATATTCTTTTAAATATGCAAGAATGCCTTAACTACACTTTTGGTATGTTTATAAGTAAAATTTTGCAAATCACATTTTTGGTATCCGACTTTTTAGTTTAGGGAACTACTGAATTATACTGTGTTCCTTATAGTGATTGGTAATATTTTTGATCCCTTGAGTTTTTAATTTAGTATTTTATACTTTTGATTAATGCATTTTCAAATTAGAAAACGAATGAATTATACTTTTAGCCCTAATAGTTTTCAATTCTAAACTTCTTTTGATCCTTGTAGTTTATGGTTAGCGGTAAGAAGTGACTCTTTCAAATGAAAGGTCATGGATTCAAGTCTCACTATGAGACATAGATGGTGTTTATGATTAGATTATGAGTATAATAGTTTGTCGTTTCACAAAAAAAAATTACACTTTTGTTATTAATTTGCCTTAATTACACTTTCGAACATAGTTGATGTACGGTACGATAAAATAATAGTTTAATGAGGTATTTTGTCGTGGAATTATTTTATGTGATTTGAAGTCGAGTAAACTATAAAAATGGCTATGCGATTTGCAATTTTTTTTCTTTGGTGGAATTCTAAATAAATAAATAAATAAATCAAGTCACAAATGTATTTCTTTTGATAATGTTTTGTTATGGTTTTAGTCTTTGATTTTAATAATCGTTAACTATATCGGTTAACCATATATATATATATATATATATATATATATATATATATATATATATATATATATATATATATATATATATATATATATATATATATGGCTTAAGAAATATGTGGCTGTTATGTACCTAATATTAGAACCATACAAAACTAAATAGTTTTAACTAAATGCAATCAAATCTCTCTGTCATCTTTCTTGTATCCTCTATTAGACTATATGATAGGATTTGTATATATTTTTATGGAGTTTTAAATATTTAATTTTGCACCACAAAGCATGTATAATAATATATTATCAACTACCTATAAGCCTTCATATTCAAATTTAATATAGAAAACTATAGTGAAAGCTTGAAATTGTTCATAAAAAAACTCAATAAACTTCTTCTCATAACACATCAAAAAAACCATGCAAGTGTACATATGGTAGGTGTCAAAGAAAGTTATGAAGTCTTCTAGAGATCTAATAAAAACAACACATTCGAAATACATAGATGTTGAGGATAAATTATTAAATCATAAATAATATGAGCTCAAAAGTAATAGGAACAAGATAACAATGAAAAAATTGTGTTTTTTTAATCAAAATGAAATCAATTTTGATGATTCTATACCTAATATTACATACATGACAGCCACATATTCACTTTTCTCATATATATATATATATATATATATATATATATATATATATATATATATATATATATATATCATTGTTGTCCTTTATGTTGTATTTTTATTATTGGGATATTGATAAAACTAATTTTAGTGAACAAGTTAATTAACAAAGATTAATTATTTTTCTCGATCTGAAAAAAAAAAAACAAAACAAAACAAATTTGTCCGAAACACATGCATTCCATAAAACTTATGTCCGAACTCACAAAAAGTCACATGAGATGTAACATAGAGA
The DNA here is from genome assembly GCF_052625555.1 of Lactuca saligna. Taxonomy (NCBI): domain Eukaryota; kingdom Viridiplantae; phylum Streptophyta; class Magnoliopsida; order Asterales; family Asteraceae; genus Lactuca; species Lactuca saligna. The sequence continues at coordinate 326,296,792 of NC_136420.1, forward strand.
AATTTATGAATATGATATGCCAACAATAAGTACATTTCATATTAGCATCATACATTTCAGACCAGGGCCGGTTCTGAGGATTCAAATGCCCAGGACGAGATGGATAAAAAAGGCCCTTAGGCCTTAACGTGTAACAAATTAACTTACATAAACTAATATTTTTATTAAAATGACGATAAACTTTATGGCAATAAACAAAGCAAAATCATAGTATTTTGATGAGTAATTACATATCCTAACAGCTAACCGACGATTCTTGAAGCTCTCCTAGCATTCTTGATTGCAAATTGGTTGATCAACTCTTCATAGTCTATACTCTCTAAGATTTCATTCTCGATAGATATCATTGCCAAACCGCTAAGTCTTTCTTGTGTCATTGTGGAGCGTAAGTAAGATTTCACAAACTTCAATTTTGAAAAACTCCTTTCTGCAGATGCAACCGTTACTGGAATAGTTAACAATATTCTATATGCAATGCTTGCATTTGGGAAATAATCAAGTTCTTTCAAAAACTTCAAAACATCTACAGGGTTGCTAAACTCATTGGTTTCCAATGTCTCAAATAATTTCAACTCCGTATAAAGTTCATCGGCATCAACATCCGATCTTTCTTCAAACTTGAGTGCTTTTTCAAGACGATGACAATACGACTTTAGATCTTTATCTTCAATTCCCCTCAAATTATGCGGAAATAAAAAAACAAATACTCTGTCATACTCTTTGAATTGTTCAAATCTTGTCTCAAGAGAAGAAATAGCTTGATCAACAATGAATAAGAAATAATTGACTCTAAAGTTCTCTTCAGGTGTAAATGAACTTCTTCGCTAGTTGAACTCTCATCAAACCTTCTTTTCCTTTCAATCAAACGCTTTTGTGGAAATATTGGATCAATACCCATTTCAATAGCAATCTCCTTAGCTTCAACAATCGCTTTTGAAAAACCAGTTTCTCTATAATTCTTGAAGTACCCAATCAATTTGTTTATTTCTGTAATAGCATTATCAAGATGCATATCCTTTGATTGTAACTTCTTACTCACAATATTCACATGGTTTAGTACTTCATACCAAATAACAGTTGATACCAAAAATTCAAAGTCACCAACTAGTGAAGTTGCTTCACTTGTAATTGTAGCATCATTATCTTTTTCTCCAACTTGAAGTAAAGCTTCCCGTACATCCACAAGTTGAAGTTTAATAGCCTTTACACTCTCAACTCGGCTTTCCCAACGATTTTGACACAATGACTTAAGACTCCAAGCTTTAACATTATCTTTCAAAATTTCCCACCTCTTAGTAGAATTTGCAAAGATAGTATAAATGCGTTGGATGAATCCAAAAAAGTTCTTTCCTTTAACACACTTGTTAGCCATATCACATAATGTAAGATTAAGAGAATGGCAACCACAAGGAGTGTAAAATGCTCTAGGATTTATATCTAAAAATCTCTTTTGCACCCCTTGGTGTTTTCCTTTCATGTTTGCTCCATTATCATAGCCTTGACCACGCATATCATCAATTTCAAGACCAAGAGACTGTAACTCCTCAAGTGTAATATCAAATAGTCCTTTTCCAGAGGTATCATCAACATTCAAAAAACCTAAAAAGGACTCCTCGACAGTAACAGAGTTATATGATAACGTAAAATACCTCACTATTATAGTCATCTGTTCCTGGTGACTTGAATCGGGAGTACAATCAAGTATGATTGAGTAGTACTTTGCTTCCTTTATCTTCTTGATAAGTTCTTTTTTAATTTCTTGAGCTAGCAAAGATATTAGTTCGTTTTGGATTAGGTGGCCAAGATAATGCACATGAAACCCATCACTTGTGATCCGCTGCACATGCTCTTTGATAATCGGGTCAAACTCTTCCAACATTTCAATGACACCCAAAAAAATTCCGTTACCTATTAAATAAAATTAACAAATAAGAAGTGAAATCAGTCATAATAATTAACAAAAAGGTATTTGTTGGAATTAGAACAAAAAAATTACAATTTATAGTTACCTTTTTTATACAACTTTTCATTGGATCCACGAAATGCTAAATTATGTTTAGCAAGAAATTTCACTACTGCAATGATTCTCAAAAGGACTTGTTCCCAGTAATCTCTTTCTTTCTTGAATTGCTCGTATTGAACTTTATCAATTGTTTCATTTAGGTTCAGTCTTTTACGCATATCAAACCACTTATTCCTATTTGTAAGATGATCCAATGAAATTTCGTGTTCTTTAACCCTAGTGGTGACATGGTGCCAATTTGTATAACCATCACCATCCAATTTACCTTTTGAAATCCCTTTTCTAAACACTTTACAACAGAAACAAAATACTTTGTCAAGCTATTTTGAATATACTAGTCATTCTCTATCACACTTCTCCAAATTTGGTAAAGTTCTTGTATATAAAGCTGCAGAAAACCGTCTACCAAATTTATCGTAGGGACCATACATAATACTATTATCTCTTTTAGGGCCTTTCTGGACCAAAAGTTTAATCTCCTCAGAATTAAGTTTTTCCCACCTTCTTGGATCATATATATCAACAAGCTCTTTAACGGGCTCTTGCTCTTCTGCCTCTTCTACTTCTATATGCTCTTGCTCTTCAACATGCTCTTCAACATGCTCTTCAATGTGCTCTTCAATATGTTCAACATGTTCTTCAATAGGTTGTCTATGGATAAACTTATCTAGAGCACCGACGTCAGCCTTTCTCTTTTCTTCATCTAGTTTTCTTTTTTTACGTTTTTGACTACCGGATGGTTGTTTATACTTCATGTCTACAATTTTACAAACAATAAACATAATTTGATAAGTAATTATACAATAAACAATTCATTGATTTCATTTATACAGTAAACAATTATACAATAAATGTAATCTCATAATTTAATTTCTGATTCTAATAATATATTTAAAAAATTGATTTCATTTAACATTGTGAATCATTCAATCAATTTCAATATGATAATATGTCATAGTGATAAACAAATAAACAATTAAAAATTCATGAATCACTTTCAAGAATCTGAAAATTAAATAGTTTATCTAAACGAATAAACAATTACACAAGAATTTGAAAAACTGATAATAGTATAATACATTCAAGTTTTCAACTGATTGTCTAACACTCTAAGTCTCTAATCGTGTTTGACGCTAACAACCTAGAATTAGAAACTGATGTATCAATATTCAATGGAGGATGATTGTTGATTATTGGCTTATTGCACGCTGTGAGCCTATGTCGATGTCGCTACTCGCTAAGAAGCTAACCTGATGGGCGATTGTTGATGTTGTGATGCACAACTGACTGCCCCTTTCGTTTCCCACTTTCCCTGCCCTGATTCGGTGATTCCACAGACCACAATTGCTGCAATGATTTTTTTTAAGGAAAACGACTTAACGAGACAGATTAATCGATGATGAATTGAATAAATAACAATGATCGATCGCTTGCTGGCTTGCTGCTGCGCCAATTCTCTTTAAGTTTCACGCCTGATTTCCGATTCTGGAATTCTAATGGTGTTGGATTGCTTGGGCCTAACGAATTCACTGATCTACTATATAAAAAAAAAATTGGGCCCCTTAAAATTTTGGGCCCTATTCCATTGCCCATATGGCACCTGCTCTAAACCGGCCCTATTTCAGACATACATTTCAAAATATTTACTTAATATATAAATTAACCTTTGATAATAGTGAGATTAACATACACTCTTTAATTTGATAAATGAATGTTGAAATACAAACTTTAGTGGTCAATTTAAAACTTTTGTAAAACTTAATATATACAAGTGGTACAAACGCAGTTTACTTGAACTTATTAACAAATATGTATAAGGAATAATACCAAATATGATGGATAATTTTGGTTCGGACTTGATGTATAAAATTATTAGTTTATAAGCTAAATAAAAACGATAATGTATAAATTAAGGACTATTTTTGCAAATTACTTATCAAAGTTACGAGTTGATTGTTTTGTCTATTACTAGATCAACAATAGGTGAACTTTGACTTGATCAGCAGACTGTTTGTTTTACCAAGTTTTCCCCTCTAACTCAATCAACAAGCTATTACCTGATCATGTTAAAAATAACATTTATCGGGTCATTTGACAAAAAAAATCCCTTTGTGCCCATTAACCTCATTCCACATACACCTTCTTCCCAACGTTCACTCCCCCCCCCTCCCTATTGTATAAGACAAGTGCTTATATATATATATATATATATATATATATATATATATATATATATATATATATATATATATATATATATATATATATATAAATTTTGCATAACAATTGCTTGCTGAAATGCTTGACTAAAATTTGATATATGTTTTGTGCTTGATGTTTTTTATTTTCTTTTTAGGTAACTAAGGATCGAAATTTCAAGTGACAAAAGCATTTCATAAAGGAGAAAAGTGAAAGAGGTAATCTATTATATCTCTTAGTTGTGTTTACCATAATAACAATATATTTCAACTTTTTACAATAATAGAAACATACTTACATTATGAGCAATATACCTCGTTTTTTACATATTTCTATTATCAGTAAAAAAAATGTAAGTATGTTGTTAATATGCTTAACCACCAATCAAACCCACATACTGGAGAATGGGTAGAAATGGAAATTATTCTTTAGTATTCAATCATAAAAGATCAAGGGTAAACAGGTAGATTTTTACTTTTGTTATGACATTAAGAAGCAGTGAGTAAAACACATAAATTGTTATTGTAGAATTTTCTCTTAGTGGAAGACCCTAGCTTCTCAAATTGTCCACATACTATCTTTCTATTTTTCATGCAATTTTGAATACATTTCCCTTTTAGTTCATTTTTCTCAATTTGCTTTATTCTTGTTCCAATCAATTTGTGTATGTTGTTCTAACGTGGTGAGGGAGATCTTAGCAAAGTGGTATCAGAGAGATATGTTACGTACCAAGTTTCCATAAGTTTCTTAAATCGTGTAAAGAACGTTCGAATGATAAAGAATACTTGAGGAGTCTTTAGAGAGATCAAGAACATTGTACGAGATGCTAAAATATTATAGATGTTCATGGAACAAGATAAAATGGCCCGAAATAACCAAGAGGACAATAAACAAAACTGGAACAACTTGAAAGACTTTAGAACAAGTTATAACACGCTAGATCATGCAATAAAAGTTTGGATAATGTTAAACATCCTAAAGATGTCTATAACATCGCAGAATAGTTTATCGTAATATGGAGACTTGTAAAGATCATGTAGATATTGTTAAAAAAAATCTAGAATAGTTGGCAAAATACAGGACCAGAAAACTTCCATTTGAGGGGTTGGAAAGTGCCTATAAATAGAAAGTAGGTCTCATTTGTAGAAACCTTCGGAAGTTACCATGTAATCTATCAAGTTCGTATAATAAAATTTATACTTCATTTAAAGTAACTCTAAAGCTTTAGTCTCTTGATTTCCAAGTCAATGATACATCTCAAAAGAAGCATAGTGAGCATGACTTAGTCGGAATAACACTAAGTGGAACACAGTGATTGTGCCGTCATGTGCCAGATGGCTCCTGAGAATGTTGCTCAATGGGTGGAAAGGTTAGAAGAAGGTGTGGAAGGAGTAAGAGATTTCATCGTTGAGTTAAAGCATCATATAAATCATAAGATGAAGGATTATATATTGGGAATTGTAGAAAATATGGTAGATGTATTGAATCATAACAATATTAACCTTCAAACAACAATGGTGGAAAGTATAAAAAACACGTATTCTGAAATAATGGGACGTCGAGTTGGCACCAAAGTTGAATGATGAAAGATGTGTTGAGGCTGCAATTATGGTATATATACCGAGAGACTATATTAAAATTCTATATGAAGACATCTAAATCATTACTGGTCTAAGAAGTTAACAAGGTGTAATAAGAAAACCTCTTTGATTATGAAGGTTTATAAAATTTAAGATGGTATTCGTGTTATAGTTTCATTGAGGGTGGGACATATTAGAAACTTATATTATAGTGTTAACTAGTAAGCTACATTGTCACTGGGAGTGACAAATGGTAACATCAAACGACACTTGTTATATTGTTGCTTAGAAGCTTAAAACCTCTAAAAGTGCTAAACACCCAACTAAAAAATTATGTTAGATTCATCAACGTCTCCAACTTTTAAGTACATATCAACAAGTGAATTACACGAAAAGGGACCAGAACTGTACCCATGTTTGATCAAGTATCCATAAATTTTCATCCCTTGGGTTATATCATGTAAACTTGTACATGCGTTAATTATAGTTGATAAACAATACTCATATGGGAATAATCAAGTGTAATCATATATTGAAGTAAATCAATTTATTCTTTAAAGAAATCACCATCCGAGTAACAAGAAAATGTAAATACATTAATATTTGGGGTGATATGTGGATTTGACCATAACAAAAGGTAGCTCATTAGATTGTAAATTTCATCGAGGACTTATGTCAAACAGTTTATGTATGTGCATATGATTGGATACTCTTTTTTAACACCTCGTTTGTTATATAAATAAATAAATAAAATTAATGAGCGAATAGTAGCCCTAAAATCAATAACTATATAGGAATGTGTGATTTTGAGGAGTTAACTTGCATATTTTTAAAGTTGGGGGTTAAAAGTGTAAAATCCGGATTCAGGTTGTAAATATTTATGAAGACAGGGGCTCCGTGGTAATTATTGGAACTTAAGTCGAAAAGAATGAGTGGAGGAGGGACTAGAAATGTTAATATGGCTGAAGTTGGATCATTGGACTTAAATTGAAAATAATTTAGAATGTTGAGGGTTAAAGAGTAAACTATGGACCTTAGTTGAAAAGAATTTGTCAAGCAAGGGGCTGTTTTGTAAAATTGCGGACTGAATTAGTAAAGGTTTTCAGGGGCAGGGTTTAAATGGGAAATTTTTGACCTTGGTTGAAAATTCCTCAAGGGGAGGGACCAAACTCGTCAATTATGCATGTGTTTGATGGGAGCGAGACTTTAACCCGATGTATTCCTTCCCTCCTATTGCATTGATCAAACCTAACCTTAGATCGTCTCTTCACCAGTCGCCACAACCCTTGGAACATCTTCAACCGTTGCTGCTTCGCGGAGGATCGTCGTCGTCGTAGCCCCGCTGCTGGAAACACTGTGTTCGGCCGATATGGCCGCCAAGACCGACGCTTGAGTGGAGTATTATTGTTGTGAGGGTCGTGAGCGATAGGAAAACCGTTGGTAAGCCCATATTCCGTGAGGTGATGGTTGTCGCCTCCTGTCGCCACCAACCTTCGTGTTGGTTGGTGATGTGCTTTTGCTTGAGTGTAGTTGATTTTTGGATGCATAGACAAATTGGACTAGAAACCCTAACCACCACCATGAGGTGGTGGCCGCCGTTGACCACCACTACCCGAGGTGGTAGTGGGTGGTGCCCGACTACGAAACCCTAATGGGGTTAAGGACTTGGTTTTGGGCCTATTGGGCTAAGAATGGGCTGAAAACCCTATTAAGGGTTTAGAAACCCTAATACTGGATTTATGGGCTTGGACTTATCGGGACCCACATTTGGGCCATTGGAATGGAATTTGGTATTAAGCTCAATCACTCCATGTGATTTATTTAGAAGAGTGATGGACTTAATGGATTAAGTCGCTAATGGGTTAAGTGAGAAACACTTAACCCTAATTGTCATTTTATGTGAAACCCTAATTTTGGGAATTTGATCAGGATCACACTTGAATTATTCACTAAACTTAATATATTAAATTAATAATCATTGGCAAATTAACCTAAGGCGATGTTGGACTTAATGGGTCAAGTAAGAAACACTTAACCTTAATCGTCATTTCACGAAGGAACCCTAATTTCACTTGGGCCTTGAGACGGGCCTTCCTATTGTGCTTTGGCGATTGGACTATTGATGGGCTATCCAAAAACAAGTTAATGGACCAAAATAATTAGATGGGCCTTAGGATAAGGCCCATGTGAGAGACTCAGGACCAATTTGGAAAATTAGGCCATAAATGAGCCATAATTGGGCCTTTTTGAATATGTGATGTTGGGCCTTAAGGAAAGACCATTTAGAAGTTAAGATCTGATTCACCTTGGATCTCTTGTATTGAAAGGTAAGGATTGATTGTGTGATCTACTGCACTTTTGGGACTGTAGACTATGTCTTGGGGGTAGTTGTAGCTCGGTTTAGGGCAAAGGTTGTTTCAGCTACTGCAGTTCAGCTGTGTATGCTTGAGCTGGTGAGTGAGTGTCACACCCAAAAACCGGAACGGCGAAAACGTTCAGGGGTGGAGGATGTCATGTTTAGTATCACAAGATATGTATATGGTAAGCAAGTAATAAACAACCATTTCATTTACAAAGAAAGTGTTTACAATGTGTGTGTTCACAAAACATAGAAATCATACACAAATAACAAAACAAGACTTGAAGCTATAATGCTCCATATTCTGAACCCCCAACACGAGCACCTATCTAATAGTCTCCTGAGAATACAAGCTATTTGAAAGAGTTGATCAACAATTAAGCTGGTGAGTTCATAAGATTTTAGTGATGTGAGTAAGCTATAAAGTGTGGTTGAAAATGTATATGTAACAGTGATGTACTGTAAGTTCTATTTTGTAAAGTTTGCATGTTCCTATAGAAAATCATATATTTCCTACTTGAATAACACTACAAGCCTTTCTATGGGTACTAAGTGGTTACAAGTTATTTATAACTCAGAGTAAACAAACAATCGATTGTACGCATCTTCCCTAAGCTCACAACCCAACGGGGAACAGAAAGTAAGGCGGATAGCACACATCCCATTGGTTGTTAGATAATTGTCATAAATAACCCTAATGTAATCACTTGTTACTCATGGAGTTATTTGTAATGGTTCCTTTATATCTAATGAAAAGTCCTGTTAAGAAAACCTATATTTCTTATACTAAAATATCGACCACAGTGACTACTTTTATAATAGTTCTGTTTATACTGCTATATATAATCTGATATCGGGTAGAAAGTTAATTGAGTGAATCTGTCCTAAGTCAACAACCCAATGGGGAACAGGAGGTAAGGCGGAAAACACACATTTAACTGCCTATTGGGTATTAGTTTTATATGTAAACATGGTGTATAAACTAAGGTATTATAGAGTTACTCACCTAAAGTCTTTTAGAATTGTACTGACTTAATAAAATGGATTAAGCCCTTATCTGGGATATCTCTAGTTTGTATACCAAAATTACTGACTTTGAAAAGTAAGTTTTGTATTAGAAAATTTGTGCTTCGACTCTGTGTCCTATAACCTGATCCATACCTAGTACCCTTATGATGACTTAATGTATACTAAGCATAGATATATATATAGAATCGGGTAGATAATAGATTGGATGAATCTGCCCTAAGTCCACAACCCAACGAGGAACAGGAAATGAAGCGTAGATCACACATCCTATTAGCTGTCGGAACTTATTAGAATATATGTATCATGTGATGTATACATTAAGGAATCATAAGACTAGCATTATGGTCCTATCTTTAATCGTAGCCTTCTACCAAGGCATCTTTTGTTATGTGCTAAACCCGACTGTTCCTTTGTCCAATGTAAAAGTATATTCTCCCTAGTTTATAACTATCTTGACTAGAAAATAGATCAACTTTCAAGTGATGCTGTCACTTTATGAAAGTAATGGGAAAAGTAAATACACAAATGTCGTTTATAATGACATGTGGATGTACTAATAACCTAAAAAAATATTTGTTTTATTACGGTCCAAATGTGAAAGTTAGAACCCATACTAGACGCTCTCCCTGTCAAGAGATCAAGGGAACCAAACGCGACCCCCGTAATTTCTTGCAAGCCGTGTAATTCACATTAAAGTTATATGATCATGTATACCCAATATAGATATCACCAATGCGTTAGTGATTCATTGATATAATTAGATCCTGTTTGTGTGTTCTCATGCTATAGCAACTTAACTTGTTTGTTATGTTCTTTTTTGATATTGCTTGATTCTTTTCACTATTTGTTCTGTTATGGTATTGTTTGATTCTCTTCACTGTTTGTTCTGTTATGGTATTGATTCTTTGTGTGCTTCATTGTACTAGAAGTGATGAATAGCATTCTCCTAAACTATACCTATAATAGTTTACTAATGTTCTACCTGGACTGTTACTGAAAAGACTCATTTATCTACTAAGTTATGCTTATACTTTAAAAACATAGTTTTGTATAACTATAAAGTAACATAACTTTAAAAGAGTTTTGAAATGTTTTGACAACTTATAAATAACATAAGTAACATTTTGAAAGATGTTTAACAACAAACATTTACACAGTTATCATTGTGTTCAACCTGTATTCCCCCTTAAAACAGTTAAAATAGTTAAAAGATTCATTACTGGGTATGAACTCACCTGATGTGGGTGATTCAAACGGGTATGTGCGTACGGATGAGAAGTTCCACGAATGAAGTCCCGAGACACAATAAGTCCTAAATGATATATAATGACACATATCGACATGAATATAGTGTTTATAACAACTATATGAAAGGAAACACCTTTCAGGACTAGGAAAGACATTGACCAAGTGTTGGAATCACATGTGGATGTGATTCAACAAAGGAAGGTAGAATGGAACTCACATGAGTTTACTACCATTGGTTTACAGCCCAAGGGAGTTTAAGGCCGTAAACTCATGGTTACTCATGTATAAGTGCAGGTTTGAAGGGTATAGATGTTTTAGGGACTTTAGCTCTACCCTAGGATGAGGAAGATCACTTTCTTTGAAGCTTTTGGGGTGTTCACGGCCCTAATGAGTTTACAACCATAAACTCATGACCATTTATGTTTATGAGAGTTGTTTAGGGTCCTAAAAGTCATAATGAAGCATCCTAACTTCAAGTCTAAGCCTTAGGAAGTGTTTGTGGCATCAATACACCCTTAACTTGAGTTTTCGGCCCATGGACCACTTTGACATGTGTTTGCGGCCGTAATCACCTACGGGTGATGGTATTTTGATTGTTTTTAATACCAAACACATCAAGGTAAAGTGGTAGGCTAGTCTTTGGGCTTAAGGAAGAAATTTGGGGCATCTTTGCACCATAAAAGGGAGTTTACGGCCCAAGAACATCCTTGGCTGTAAACTCTCTTCTAACCTTTGTTTCTTGATGTTTCTAAGGTTAGACATGTTTAATCTAGTGTACAACAAGTTAGAAGAAGAGTGCTTACGATATAAGGGCTTGAACTAGTCGATTTGGCCAAGAACACTAGTGTGTGTTCTTGGTGTTTCTTGAGTATCTAAACAAACATTATTTTCATGGATGAAATCAATGTAAGAAGCTAGATTAAGAGATGTATCAAACAATAAAGGATGAATACTTACTAGTTTTGAAGATATAGGGAAAGAGGTTGGATGATAGTTAAGAGGATTTGGGAGAAAATCCGGCCAAGAAAGGAAGAAATGAGAAGAAATGACCCAATGCCTTATATCTACTCTTGAGTTTACGGCTACATGAGTTTACGGACGTAAACTCATGGTCTTGTGGCCGTGAACTCATTTAGATGGGTTAGGATTCGATTTACTACATTGTGGTTCTAGCGGGTACTTTCTAACACTTATTCCTTAAGTGTATTAGGCTAAAAACTCCTTAGAATGACCTATAACTAGGCTAGAACTTTGTACTAATGATTCTAACACTCAATTGAGTTTATTGACTATGCTTATAAAATAAAAATTTTCGGGTTGTCACAGTGAGTCAAGGTGCGAGGCCATGAATGATATGAGTTTTAGAGTCGAGAGCGGGAGGATTGTTGGAACACTTTGGGAAGAAGGGTATTATATGGGAGGTTTGTGTATAGGGTCCCACAAGATGGTTATTTAGCATTTTCAGGATTTAGTAGTTCAGTAACCGTTATTGGTTAGTGGAGGAAAAACACCAGGGGAAGTAGCTTGTTGTTGAGATGTTAGTTGGAGCATCTATCTTTTGGACTTCAAGATTTGAGTATGGGATCATTCAAGAATTAGGGACTGTCGATTTCATTGGGAGTCAGGAAGTGTCCAACTAGTTCTTAGAAGTGTATGATCACTTGTGGTTGGCTAGTAAAGGAGTACTAGTTGGAAAGGTCTGGTTGTCATCAGACCGATCATTGGAAAGCAAGAAGGACTGAGAATTTTCAAATTTTCATATTTTGTTAAGACTATGTAACGACCCAAATTTTTAAAGAAATTTTTTCACTTTTTAATTAATAAAACAAAATTGCTTAAACCATAAAATCCCAACATAATTGTTTTTCAAAACATCGATTCAGTACAACTTATTCAAATCATCAGAGTGTCCCCAACCCTAACAGTGAAAGAGAGCGATAGAGTGCACGCCGCGCCATCATGCCTTGCCATTGCCCTTGGGCTCAGATGTACCTAAAACAATCAACAACCTGTAAGCGAAATGCTTAGTGAGTTCCCCAGAGCATACCACACACCACACGTACATATATCCCATTAACTAATTAAAGTTACACACACATCACATAAGCCATGCATACATAAAACCTGTAATAGTGTCATGAGCTACCCCACATGGTCTTTACCTAGGACCGCCATGGGCTACCCCACATGGTCTTACATCCAATGTCATGGGCTACCCCACATGGTCTTTACCTACGACCGCCATGGGCTACCCCACATGGTCTTTACCTACAACCGCCATGGGCTACCCCACATGGTCTTACATCTAATGTCATGGGCTACACCACATGGTCTTTACCTAGGACTATCATGGGCTACCTTGCATGGTCTTACATCCAATGCCACGGGCTCCCCCGGGATCTTCATGCAAAACACACAATCACATATCATATCAAACCACAGGATGGCTAATACATATATATCATAATCTCATAATGGGTCGGCCTTGGTGCCTTAGACCCATATGTATGGTGAGTCTTCTCACCTCCATTTGCTGAACACAAAAGTTGCTCTCTTAACAGTCCGCAACCTCCCGAACTGGACAATTAATATTAATCAATGTTAGTACCTTAATTCAATCTAGGAAAACCCAAACCCACGTCCTTCCATGAGGCCCAATTATCCTTCCCTTGCTAATGGGCCCTAGGTCCTAGTCTAAAATTATTAATGGGCCTTTTGCCCCAATAAGGTCCAACCAAAGTTTTCATGGCCCATAGCTGAAGAAATGGACCACAATCCATAGAATACAACCAACCCATTAACCAAAATGAAGCCCGGAAGCACAAAGGCCCAAAATAGATCTGACCCAATATGCAGTGCGTACGCTCGACGTATCATTCTGGTACGCGCAGCGTACTGGGACTTAAGGACTACGCGCAACGTACATTGAGTATGCCCAACGTTCTTCTAGACTAAGCACTTTCTCCATTAAGTGCTTAATACTCAATTTCTTTACGTCCAAAAGCCATATATGAGTTGATTAATATGTCCTAAGGCATAAAGTTGCCAAATTTATGCCTTTGCATGCCTCCCATACACCCAAAACCTTCATTAAGACCTTTCCAAAGCCCTTAACCCATGCATGAGATCAATACTTCCACTAAGACTCCATTTTTATACTTCAAAACAACCAAGGGACCTCATATCTGCCATTCTCCTCTCGTGGAGTTGCTTAACTTGCCAAAAGAGGTCTAAAGTCAAACATAAGGGACCAAACTAGAAACCCTAGGTAGATATAAAGATTTACATGGAAAGGTACAAGCTTTTTACCTCTAGAAGCCTTGCAAGATGACCCAAAAGCAGATCCTTGAAGCACCCAATTGATCAAAGATTGCTTAACAACTTTCCTTATTGAAAGAACTCCGAAATAACCACCAAAACCCTCTTATTAGGCTCCAAATCGCACTTACACACTAACTCAGCTGTAGGAAGATGAAATGAGGCTAAAGAGACTGATAGGGTTTGGTTTAAGAGGCCAAAAGTTTGGGATTTAGGGTTTTGCCTTCTGATGCGTACGCCCGACGTACCCTCACGTACGCCCAACGTATGCGGGGCTCCTTCGCGATCTCTTAGGCCGAGTACGCTAAGCGTACCCATAGGTACGCCCAGCATACTCAAGGGACCAAAACTACAAAAATATGAATTCTTGAGGGTTTCAAAAGGTACCAGGTTTTTGGGTGTTACAACTCTCCCCCACTCGAACTAGACACCGTCCTCGAAGTCATTAGCCGAAAACAGATCGGGATATTACTCCCACATCTCCTCCTTCGGCTCCCAAGTCCATTCAGAGCCCTTCCGATGCTGCCATTATACTTTTACCAACTTCACTTTCTTGTTGCGAAGACCCTTTGTCTTCTTATCTAAGATCGCAACCGGCTTCTCGACATAATTCAGGCTCCCATCCACCTGAATTTCATCCAATGAAACCACTACGGAATCATCAGCCACACACTTCTGACTAAGCTCCTCTGGAAGCTCTTAACGATATGCCATGTTACCCACTTAGGCTATGATCTTGAACGGGTCTATGAACCGAGGCCCCAACGTGCCCTTCTTATGAAACCTGGTAATCCACTTCTAGGGTGACACCTTCAGCAAAAGAAAATACCCCCCTGAAACTTGAGATCCGATCGCCGTCGATTAGCATAGATCTTCTGACGGCTCTGTGCGACTCGCAACCGGTCGCGCACTTACTGAATCAACCCGGTGGTCTTGAGCACTACGTCAGTGCTCCTCATGACCTGATGTCCAACCTCGTCCCAGCATACTGGAGTTATGCACTCCTGATCGTATAACATCTCGAATGGAGCTCGGTCGATACCGACATGATAATTGTTATTGTACGAAAACTCTACCAATGGGAGATACGTATCCCAACTTCCTCCAAAATCCAACACACAGGTTCGAAGCATGTCCTCCAGTGTCTGGATCGTCCTCTCACTCTGACCGCCAGTCTGAGGGTGAAATGTCGTACTAAAATGCAATTGAGTGCCCAGTTCCTCGTGGAACTTCTTCCAAAATCTGGATGTAAACCGAACATCCCTATCTAAAACCACCGACATTGGCACCCCGTTCCTAACCACCACTTCTCGAACATAAATGTCTGCCAACTTTTCTACAGATATACTCTCAGAGATCGGAATGAAATGGGCACTCTTTGTCATTCTATCCACGATAACCCATATAGAATCCACGCCCATCGCCGTCCTTGGTAGCTTCGTAATGAAGTCCATAGTGATCTCTTCCCACTTCCACATTGAGATGGGTAACGGCTGAACCTTGACATGAGGCCGCTGATGCTCGGCCTTGACCTTCCTGCAGGTCAAGCACTGCTCCACAAACCAGGCGATCTCCCGCTTCATGCAGGGCCACCAATAACTCATCCTCAAGTCCCTATACATTTATGTTGCACCTAGATGTATAGAAAACTCGGACTTATGTGCCTCCTATAATAGCCTCTGCCTCACTCCGCCTTATATAACTCATGTTCTTAGTGTTGTTATGAGGCACCTCAGATAGAAAGTGAGGTGGAGTTTATGAGCAAGGTTTATTATTATAGTGTTGTAGGAAGCCCTATATATGTCATGGTTTACACTAGACCTGATATAACTCATGTTCTTAGTGTTGTTTCTTGCTATATGTATTGTCAATGTAAAGATCATTAGATTGAAGTTAAATGGAATTTTCGTTACTTAAAGGGTGTAGCAGATGTGGGTCTAATTTATGGAGGCAAAAAAGATTTTTGTTGGTTGGTTTTTCTTATTCACACTATGCAGTAGATTTTGATTCTAGGTCACTACCCAAAAATAAATCATCAACTTGTTATAATCAAACAACATGGAACAACCAAACCAATCAAACAAACAAAATCATATAATCACCAACAACTAGATCATGTATACCTCTTGATAACACATTATTAAAGTCCTTAATTTATAAGATTATCAGATTTAGAATGAGTGATGCAGTGTGATATGTATGAGGAAGATGAGAAAATCAGATGCAAAGTCATTCATAAAAAAAAGAAATCAGATGCAAGTCTTCGAAATACTTACAGTTGTAGACAACAAGAAGTTCAATAATCTGATATATTAAAATAAGAACAGGTAGAATGAACCTCAATGAAGATTACAACTCAAAAATCGAACTTGTATGAGGCATAAATCGAAGATTATAGCTCGACAATCGAACTTGTGCGAGGCTAAAATTAAACCTATGACTAAAGCCAAAAATCTTACATGTGATGGATTGCAGCCACTAGAGGTGGATTCGACGATGGAGTCGCTAGTTGGAGTGGAGTTGCCGTCAGGAATTGTCAGCCATAGTGGTTGCAGGTTTGGCAGGAGATGACACAATATATATATATATATATATATATATATATATATATATATATATATATATATATATATATATTTGTATTGTATTGCTAAATAACTCTATTTAGTAAATAAGTTTAAAAGTATACCTTTTAGGTAAATAAGTTTTTCAAAAACATCGTTTTAATTAAAATCTTGGGTTGGATTGCAACAATTAATATACTTTGTAATATAATATAAGATTAATGGTTTATTTATGAAGAATTAATTTGTGCAAAAAAATTTGTATTTTATACCTTCTAAAATTCAAGATACGACTAACATGCTTTATAATATAATATAAAATTTGCAAAAATACCTTAATTATATTTTTGGTCTTTATAATTTATAATTTGGTTAATTATATTTTTTTATCATAGTTTTAATTCAGGAATTATACTTTGGTACCTATATATTTGGTATTTATAATTTTTAATTTAGCTAACTACATTTTTGGTCTACAAAGTTTTAATTTATAGGAATTTTATACTTGAGAAAATATATTAATTATACTTTTAATCCTTTTAATTTTTAATTTAGTTATTTATATTTTTGGTTCTTATCGTTTTTAACTTTAAGAAATAAATGAATTATATTTTTGGTCCCTATAACTTTTAATTCTATACTGTTTTGGTTGAAGTAGGTTTTAATTTAGTTAATTACACACTTGTTTTTAATGCGAAGAATTTGTTGGATCTTACAATATCATTATGTTGATTCTTTCGCTACTATATATTTTAAATAGAAAAAAATATATCCATGAGAGTTATTTTCTGAATCCGAAATAAAATACCTGTGCTTGTAAGATAAGACTGATACATAAGAAAAAGTGCCTATGCCTAGTTAAAGTGAATGTTCCTTAACTATACTTTCGATCATAGTTGCTATACAATCTCAAATAGTTTAATGAGGCATTTGGTCATGGAGTTTTTTATATGATCTAAAACAACTATATGGTTTTGCAATAAAATAATAATAATAATACATATATATCATTTTTGACCTTTATGTTGTATTTTTATTATTGAGATATTGATTAAACAAGTCTTTACCAATGAGGTAATTAACAAAAATAATCATTTTTTTTTAAAAATTTTAAAACACATGCATTCCAAAGAACATATATATGTTCCAGGCTCACAAACTGATGTAATATAAAGCAAGTCCGAAACCTGATATTTTAGCAATAAATATATTCTAAATCGTTATCATATATTCTATAATATTTTAAAAATCCACAAATCCTTGACAAGAATGAGACTTTTTATATAATATTATGACAAACTATAAAATTTGATGAGTAAATGTAAAAATATAAACTTAGTGATCAGCTTAAATTTTGTAAAATTTAATTTATCGAACCATTACAAATGCAGTTTACTTGAACTTGTTAACATTAACAGAGACACAGAAAAAGGGTTAAAATTTGTTAATTTTGGTTTGGACTGAATGTGTAAAATAATTAGTGTAATAGCTAAATAGGAATGTTAAGGTATAGTTTAGGGACCATTTTTGCATTTATGTTAAAAATGGGGTTTTGTATAGTCTACGGAGCTCTTCATCACATAACCAAAAGCAATAAAAAACCCTAATAAACCTTATACACTCACACAAATCACAACGCCTCCATTGCACCATTGCTGCTTCTGTCGATCGTTTCGCCGCCGTTAGCCATCTTCTCCCCTGTGAAGCCACCGGCCGGAGAAAAGTCACACCCCACAGCAACACCGGTTAGACTCCACGACTAAGGTTCGTTTTTGTTTAATTTTTCCTGCTGTCGAGCCTCTCTTGCTGTCGATTTTTTTTCCTACCTTTAGTTCTATCAATTGATAAACATTTGTAATGAAATTAGTTTACATTTTTACTAGATCGTAAATCCTATCCTGTTGAAGGAATTAGTTTCTGCGATAAATCAAATCGATGTCGGGAAGAGAAGATAGCGACTCCGATGCTCCGGAGGAATTCACCGCCGAACAGGTAGTTCTTCGTTTCATCGTTAAATCAGAAAAAAAAAAAACACAAAATACTTTTAGTTTGTCACTTCTGAATCAAAATCCGTAATTTAATTGACAGGCGATACAAAAGGACGAAGAGATAAGATCGATTCAGAAAGAAAACAAAGCCAGGTATGTGCATTGATGATTTGATTCATTCATATCAATAGATAAAAAAAGTTGGATAAGTTTCTAGTTGTTTTGATTGATTCAGGATTGTGCGTGAAGTAAAAGAACGTCGCAGAAAATGGGCAGAAAAGTTAACACCTCGTGTGAAGAACAAGAACAGCATCCAAGAAGATACAGAGGAAATTGAAACACAAGAGAAGAAAGGAATGCTCCCAGATGACATTGTCAAATTGCTTGCAGCTAATGAGAAGTATTATTCCTTTCACTCTTCACCTTCTTCCAATTTCATCTTCATCTACTTTCTGACATTTTTACACAAATTGGCATATTTTCCCCTACAGGAAGGTTTTTTCAGACTCAGAGGAAGAGAAATCCGAGAAAAAACCAAGAAAGAAGAAATCCAAACATTCAGGGTAACTTCAATTTCTCCCCTTTTTTTTTTTTTTTTTTTTTTTCTTATTAAAGCACTCATCTTTGAAAAATATAATCAATTGGGTAGAAATTCAATGTTTTAATGAAATTACAGTATGGAACCAGTAATTTTGAAGGAAATTCCACCTCCTCCATGCTTACAAAAATCATTGGAGTTTTTAAAGAAAAGGAAAATGCAAGTTTCAAGATCATCTGCGGTTTTGGATAACTCGCATCGAGCATTACGCCTTATTTCTGCATCTGGTGTTCTAAATACGAAATGACAATTTTGACACAAATTTGTGTTAAGTTATTATTATCCAAAATCTAAGCTTATAATATTTCTGAGTATCATTCAATGGTGGAAACGTAATGTTATCTTTTGATATGAGTGATAAAATTTTGTTTTTTTATCTCCTCTTGTTTAAACCCAAATCGATTAATTATTGTTGATTTTATATAGGTAGCGATTCCAATTGAAATTATTTGTATTGTTATCACATATTTATATATTATTCAAGTTTGCTCATATCATTAAACAATAAGAATAAAGTAATTAGTATAACAATAAGGCTTGGCAATGGCCCAATAACTTACTTTGGTTTTGGGCCCAACTCATATTTTGCAATGAGTACCAAATTACCACTTATGATTAATTTTATGTTTGATATGAAGCAAAAAATCTAATATAGTTGCATGAAATAATAAACGATTACATTAACAACGTTGAATTACAGCACAAACTTTTACATAAACAAAAGCAACGAACAAGCTACTTACAAGAAGATTGTTATTTGTTAAATACTCTTAATGATGTTTTAGCCAACTTTTGATTGTAAATATTATAAATTAAAGGAGAAACTTATTAAAATAGCCAAAAAATTTAATGATTTAATTAAAAATTAACGTTTATCCAAAAATATCTAATGATAGATGAAGCCTACTCGGCTTTGCTATCGGTTGCGGTTTCGTGTTACATTTAAATCAAAAAATAAAAAATAAAAAATTCTAACTTGTTTTTCACATTCAAGGATACAAAAACTATCTCTATGATTATTAAGAAGAAATTCTAATTCTCTCTGTAATCTTATATATAGTTTTTTTTATTATATATGCTGAAATTTAGTAGTAACGTGAATGAATTTTACCTAAAAATTTGAAAAATAAAGAAAGAAACCGCACGTTTTTTTATTTTTTCAGTCTTTTTCGATTTTTTTGGGAGATTTTGCAGTTTCATTGTTACGTGGCATCCCTTAAATATCTGTTAATAATACAAAAAATAAACAGAACAAAAATGCAAATGAGGCAATGCCATATGTGGTTTGGTTCTTCATTTTTCAACTTAATTCATTTAATGATTTAATTAAAAATTGACGTTTATCAGACAGAAGAGAAACGAGCAAAACATTACTTTTCATTGGCTATTTTTAGATAAACCTTAGTTTTGATTATTTTTTTTAAAGTCATTAAAAAAATAGTTATTTTAGTAAATTTCCCTAAATTAAATGCAAGAATATTACGTTGAATCTGACCTTTCTATTGATAATTGCAAGTACTAAACGTATTTATAAAATTACAATTGCATGTCACATTTTATGCAACTCAACAAATGCAACACAAATTAACTCTAATCGTCATTTTTTCCGTTGACTTCCCTGGCGTTGTAAAAAGCTTAAGAAGTTGTTCGGCGTCTCCTTCCTACTCCGCCGTGACCCATCAATCCGTTGTGGCGCCGGCGGTGGCAACTGCTGGTTATTTCTCGGCGTTATATGTGTAGACATCCTCCATATCTTCACAGACTTATCCAAACTCCCACTATACAATATACACCGCCCATTTCCACCACCACCACGGCGTTCCTCCTCCACCGCCAAACACTTCACCGGCCCTGTATGTCCATTCAAAATATACAAACACTTATGCATTCCACCGTCGTCTCTCCGCCATACGCATACGTTTTTATCCGCCGAACCACTAAACACCATGTTTTCCGACGACGCTAAACACAGAACAGCAAGCTTATGACCTCTTAAAAGTCCGCTGTGGATTAGTTTCTCTTGCTCCCAAAAATGTACAATTCCGTCTGAACAACCGGCGTAAACCACCATCCCCGTCGGATTAACAGCTAAAGAAGTCACCGCGAATTCTTGCTGTAATAAAGTGTGAGAAAAGTAATGTTTTGGTCGTTTCTCTTCTGTCTGATCCTTCCGCCATACTTTTAATGTACCATCCGCCGAGCCGGAAAACACAAAACCATTAAATCCGGCGACGACAGTGTTGATGACATCTTCATGAGCTGAAATTGATTCCAAACATTCGAAATCGGAGGTTCTCCAAACCTTCATTGTTTTATCCCATGATCCTGAGTACAGAAGCGTTTGATCTTCGTTTAAGCTAAGACATGAAATTGCATCAAAGTGTTTGATCTGATTTCTCCAAATATCTGTATAATTCATGGGGATTATCGAGTTCTTGATCACTGATCCAAAACTGGGTAGTGTCCCGATCTTTTTGTGAACTTTAGGATCCCTCGTCGACGCTTTCCAAACCCTAATTTTCCCGTCTTGGTGGCCGGTGAATATTTTCTCGCCGGAGATCACAATCGCTTTGACTAATCCGCTTTGAGATTTGAAGCCGGAATATTCCTTCAGGCTCTTCCAAACGCGAATGTTCTTGCTGGAAGATCCGGTGTATAATAAATCTCCTGATGCTGCTAACGAATATATATGTCCTTCTTCACGAACAAGAGAAGTCATTAATCCGACGTAATCACCGGAGTTATCTGTAGAAGAAGGATCCCGTTGCTCTGTGTACGACGACCATGGAGATTTTGATAACGGCGATGTCTGGGCGGAGCTTGGGAGGTGATAAAATGGAGCTGGAGCGTAAGAATCGCATTGAGAACCATCAACCGTGGAATCGGTGTCGGACGACGGAGCCGGTGGTGGTGGATCTGTGTTGTCCGGCGCAGAAGGTTCGCCGACGGCATCATAAAAATCATCGTCATCATCACCATTTCTCTTCAGTGATTTCCGAGAATTCCTCCAATTAATCTGCATGAATCTTCGCAATGGATTCTTCATCATTTTCGATTTATAATTCTTCTTATTTTTTTTTTTTG
This sequence comes from Lactuca saligna, assembly GCF_052625555.1. Taxonomy (NCBI): domain Eukaryota; kingdom Viridiplantae; phylum Streptophyta; class Magnoliopsida; order Asterales; family Asteraceae; genus Lactuca; species Lactuca saligna. Next base: position 326,318,782 of record NC_136420.1, read on the forward strand.
TTAATTTTTTGTTTTGTTTCTTCCTCTCGTACAAGATTAATCAATCAAATTCTGGAGAATTGTTATGGATTCTTGCATTAGAGAGGAAGAACATTGAAATATTGAAGAAACCTAATTTCACAAGGGAATATATGAAAATCAAAAGGTTGAAGACGATGAAGAAAGTTGGATTTTCTCGAATAAAGTGAAATATGCATGCATACATACATGCATGCATATGTTTTATTAAAAATAAAAAATATATATATATTTTTATAGAACAATTTAACATGTTATATATTGGGTTGTTCCCTTTCTTTTTTCAATAAGTTGTATTAAGATTTTACATGTTTACCAATATTCACTTGATTCATTTAATTTTCAATACGTTTTTTCATACTTTTCATGTCATAACACCTTAATTTTGATATCAAACATACACATGTCACAAACAACTTGTTAAAAAAACACAAAATCACTACATTTCCCTACAAAAAGACACATCCAGTAAATAAAACTCAGGTTTAACATCAATCAACTTAAAGCAACAAACATCTCCAACTCCCAAACAATTCTCCATAGCAAACAATCTCCATCCATCTGTAAACCTAATTCTGTCACAACAATCAACCACTTTCACATCCCATGTTCTTCCCAAATGTTGAAGCTTAGCCATTGATCTATACTCCTCTTTCACACCCTCATAAAACACCCTTGGTAAGTTCTACACAAATCACACCACAAAAATTAATTCAACATGATGAAACTATAGAACTATTTACTTACTTACCATGTACTGATTCCTCAAATAACATGGCTGAATCTTTATGTCAAATGAAAAATTGCTATCTTCAATCTGTTCATTACCAGTTGTTGTTGTGTTTGTTTTCGTTTCTGTTTCTTGTATGGGTGTTGATTGATTTTCGCTTTCAGTGTTGTTGTTTTCCTTTGAACAGTTGTTTTTTCCGGATATACTCACGAAGAAATTTGATCCGCCATTGTAGTAAAAGATGAGGAAATCACCGAATTCGAGGGAATTGTCTTGCACGAATTTCTCCCATCCGGATTTGAAGTAGACATCATCATCAATCTTGTTCATATCCACCTTCCATGAGTTTCTTGAACATGTTATAAGGTTAAACTTGAAGGGTAAAGAATCCCCAAAGTACTTGAGAAATGCAGGTGGTATTCGCTGTAATTAAACAAAAGCATACTCCATATCAGACCATAATTCAAGAACAAGAGGCATGAGCGTGAATAATTTACCATAAATCGTAAATAATATGAACTGATTTGTTTGTAATCGTGAAATTAGTAGCCGATGATAATCGAACATCGAATCACGAGAAGGATCGAGTAATAAGAATAATTAAAACGAAAGATGAGGCACTAACCAGTTGCGTAGAGCAATGCGCAGGCATATAGAACTTGAAGAACTGAGGACATTGTTCAGAGTTTAAAACTCCGGTATTATTTTCCGCCATTGCTCCTTCGTTTACTATGAATTTCGCATGCAAAACGAAACAAAACCTTCAATGGAACAATGTTTTGACATTAATCTGCAAAATTATGAAAGTAAAGTTAATCAACTACAACATAAAGGAAGAAATCGGAGACAATCAATTCTACTGGGATCGGATTTAACCTAAACCTTAAGGAGATTTATGACTTGCCAAATAAGTTTGGCTCAGATCCAAAATCACTCCACATGGATGGGATGACTGGTGAGCAGAAGTTTTGCAGACGATGGTGACGGCGTTTCCGACTATTGCAGAAGCGTTAGACCGGACGGCGATGGCGTAACCAACCGGAAGGCGGGTGGCTGCGGGGTGTGGGGGTTTGGAGAGAAGGTAAAATAATCCGCTGGAATGATGGTATGAATGTATGATGAATTGGATTTTATAATTTCGGGTTCATAGCCATATTTTTCATTTTAAACACTATACTTTTAAATAAAGCTCATTAAGCCCTTAAATATAATAATATCTTAAGAATTGTTCTTGGAGACTCTTATTCAATAATAGGCCCTTTAAACAAATTAAGGTGCCATTTGGTTTATAGAATTTTTTTGGAGGGAATGAAATTTGAAGGAAAATGAATTGGAATATGATATAGGAAATAGAATCTGACAAATGAAATGGAATCTAAAGAAAAATGAATTGAAATTTGATATGCGTTTGGTTGACATAAAATGAAATCTATTTTCTGTTTGGTTTGTTGATTTATCAAAGGAATTGGAAAGGAATTCATGTAATATGACCAAAATACCCTTTTAGTGATTTTTGAAACTTATTATTATTTTTTTTAACAAACTTAAACTAGTTTCCTTAAATTATTATTTTTTATTATGAAAATATTTTACAAAAATATGAGGTTAATTTGTCTCATCTTCTCCACTATCTCAAAGCATGCATCGTCTATCAAAAATAATTCACATAGGCAAAAACACAAAGACGTTATATGCAAACTTATAAAACAATAAGTTGCATACCATCCATTAATAAAATCAAACTAAAAATCCCAACATACCTACTAATACATCAAAATAAAGAAATTCAAAGTAATATTGGCATGCTCAAAGAACAATGATACATAAAAATTAGGTTAATTCCTATCTTGTAAAGATAAAAATCGAATTACAAACTATACAAAATGAGGGTGAAGAACAAGTGATTATAGAAAGTAAAAGGAATTGATATGCTTACTTGTCAACAAAGATTATGCATGAACGAAGATAATGTAGTAGAGCCCTAGAATGGCGAACCAGATGTGATGTAGTGACATGATTACAATGATCGAAGGATAATATCATTTGGCATGCTATCGTTTTAGAGATATTTAATTGCTTGAAATAATTTAATCGTAGGAGATATATTAATCACATATTTGACTGTGTTTTGAAAGAGACCGCATAATTAGTTTTGTGTAGGGAAGGAAGGTCATTTTTGTCTTTTTTATGAAAGATATAGGATGGAATCTAGTTTCTTGATAACTAACTTGAATTGTAAATGAATCAGATACAAAATATTATTGTAGATAAACGAAAACAAATTCATTTTCTTTTGAAAGCCAAACACGCTTATTTATGGATTTTAAATTTTGTTTCCTTCTAATTCCTTAGGAATCCATGAACCAAACGGGTCCTAAAAGAATACGAACACATGATGGTTCATATTTGTTTGTTTAGTTTAGCCGAATGAACATGAACATATAAAAAAATAATTTTTTATATTCATGTTTGTTCATATAACAAAATATTTTATTTGTCTTTGTTTGTTAAGATGATAATCTAACGAACATAAAATGATATAAATAAATAAATAAATGAACATAAACATTTAAAAGTTGATTGATAATACTTTTTATATGTTCATAATACTTAGTATTGTCAATTTTTATATTTTTAGGAAGTCTAAAAGTTGTAAAAGTTATATTTTCTTATTTGCTCTGCTGTCATTCTCATTGATGTGTGTGTTTTGAAAGATCTTTATGTCCAAGAATCATCATATAATAATATTTGTTAATGACATATTATCATATATGGTCACATCTTATATCAAAATACTAACAACTATTTATTCATTAAAGTAATATGATTATTAATAAATATAATCACCACTTGTATTTAATTGAAAAAACATTATTTATGAAAATAAAATTTTACCGTCATATTGAGTGTAAACCCCGATATATATATATATATATATATATATAGTATCAATCGAAATCACTAGAATTGGTGCGGAATCCCAATCAAGTGAATATCACAAATCGTAAAATGGAATAAGAACACAATACCGAACCTTCAATGCACACTATATTGAATAATAATATAGTACATAAGATTCTCAATTACTCTCGGTTCTCTCTTTCTCTCTAAACTTGATCTCAATTTCTTATAATCACCAGGCTTTTTCACGGCCGAAACAATGATATATATATATATATATATATATATATATATATATATATATATATATATATATATATATATATATATATATATATATATATACCTAGACCTAATTACAAAGGCACAACCCAAAACCTAACAAGAATCCTCATTAAGCCCACCGAAATCACATGGAGATTTCGGTCCAAACACTACCGAGAACATGGTGTTTTTGGTCCTAGACCGAGAACTATAAAAGTCATCAGAAGTAAAGTATAAACCATAAATCATGTCCTAACAATCTCCCCCTTGGTTTATAGCTTTCTTTTCTTTTCAATCTTCTCTTCGTTCTTGACTTTCAACTTTTATCTTCGATTTCTTCACAACTTCAAGATGAACATATGAATTTCTACATGAATAACTTTATCTTGAACAGTTGGACTTCTTTTCAAAATTGGACTTTGAACGTACATTGGGTATAGAGGTTTCTTGTATATGTTCTTGTAAATCAACACTATCGGCTTTAAAAAACTTTAGAGATAATAACAGAGAGACCGATTCTTGTGGATCACTTCAGCAAGTTCATAGATAGCAACAAATTGATCGAGGATGCTTCAATGTAATTCGTCACATAACTTCAAAAACAACTTCATCTTTCTTCTGGGATTGAAAGATTGTGTGTTGAAAATAATCTTCACTTCTTGTTCCTTCGAATGTGTAATGCCCTGAATCTCAGGTATTAATCTTTACAGGTTTATTCTTTTCATATTGGAAGGTCTACTCGACGAGTCGATAACCTGACTCGTCGAGTAGGAAATTTGAGGCCACGTGTTTTAAATGACCAACTCGCCGAGTCAGATACATGACTCGACGCGTTGGAGCTGGAGGATGAAACCCTAATTTCCAGGGTTTTGCACCCTATTTAAAGGGTCATTAGCCTCCCTTAGCCTCCTTTACAGCCTCTTGAGTGTCCAGAAATCCTAATCTGCATGTGTGCTCCATTCTTGTGTGTTTTAAACTTTGGAAGGTGGATCTTAGTGAGAGGAGCTTGAAGATCAAGTAGTTTGAAGCAAGGAACGTGTGTGGATCTAAAGTCTACCCAATTTAGCATCATTTGAAGGTATCAAGTCATTACCTTGACCTTCTTTCATTCTAGATCTCATATTGTTGAAGATCGGGGCTTTTTCTAGCATGTTTATGTAGTCATTCTTGGGTATGGACTAGGATCTGAAGTTGAAACTTCAGATCTAAACTTACCTTGGTCTCTAAGTCCATAAAGTTTCTAGCTTTATTAAGTGTGAAACCTTACTTATGAGTTAAACCCCATTTCAAGCTTGTATTTGACATTCTAAGTCTTTAGAGCGTTGCATGAACGTAAAGTTTGCAACTTTACGTGATAAACATGCCTTGGGAAGCTTGATCTGCAATATATTACTTGGAATGGCTTAAAAAGCATCTGAATAGAGAAAGGACTGAAGGGACTCGACGAGTTGCATGGCCAAGTCGGCGAGTCCAATGAAGAGTGTTGTGCAATGATTTTTGCATGTACTCGGTGTGGGTGACTCGACGAGTCAGCTAGGGTTTCCTCGACATTTGGACATGCATAAACTCAATTAGTTGCAGGGAAATGTGACGAGTCAATGGGGGATTTCATGACTACTCGAGTTCTGGAAGTACTCGATGAGTCAGTGACTACACTCGATGAGTTAGGTCCACATGGACTGTTGACCTTGACCATTGACTTTGAGTTTGACAAAGGGTTGACTAGTTAACTTCTGGGGCATTTTGGGAAAATTGGAAATTTATGAATATGGTTCTATGGTGAATATAGGTGGCGGAGTTTGTGATGGTGATCCGATAGTTTGAGCTTATCACTTCGAGTCGACAGTTGAGAGGTGAGTTATCCTCACTATACTAAGGAGTCGAAGGCACCAATGCCGACCTGTTAGATATGTTATCTGTAACAGCCCGGATTTCCAGGCATTTATTATTATTTGTATTTTTGGAGAATTATGAGTGGACTCGGCAAGTTGGAGCTCAAACTCGCCGAGTAGGATCGCGATTTTGGATGCGGGTTCGCGTCTGGACTCGACGAGTCCAAGGAGTGGACTCGGCGAGTCCACGTTGTTTAATGAAACCCTAATTTCCGGGGTATGAGACCTATTTAAGGGGGTTTATGGTCGTCATTTGCGGCCACCAACCCCAGAGAGAACCCTAAAGAACCAGTGAGCACTTTGTGAGAGAGAAGAGGAAGAACCTTGACTATTTATGGGTATTTTTGCATATAGAAGAGGATCAAGGCAAGAGGAGACCAAAGAAGGTGCTAATCCAGTGATTTCTGAGCTCAGGGACTTCATTTGATGTATCCATTCGTTCCTTTCTCAGTCCTTGTTGTGAATCTTAGAGTTAGGGTTTCTTTGTGGAAGAGATCCATGGAGTATTTGGCCTCTTCTTGTGTTAATACTTTAGATCTAGACCCAAAGAGGTCCAGAGACCCTTTTCCCTCAAGCTTTATGGGTGTTAATGGAGGAAATGAACTTAGAATAGCATTCTAGAAATCATATCATCAAATAAGGCCTTTGGACCTTTGCATGAGCACCAAGATTGTGACTTTACGTGATGAATGTGCTTGGAAGGACTGGATCTAGGAGTTATTGGAACGGATCTGACCTCAGGAGTGAGTTTGAGCTCATGTATGGCGTAGACTCGCCGAGTCCGAAGAACAGACTCGGCGAGTAGCATGAAGATTGTCCATAACCACTCAACGAGTGGTCTTGTCGAGTTAAAGGGCTAACTCAGTGAGTCAGGGAGAGTCAGAGAGGGTTGACAGGTGGACTAAGTCAAACTGGAACTCGCCGAGTTGTTTTGAGACTCGGCGAGTTGAGTTGCGGTGGCCCCGCGATTCATGCCAGGTGGAACTCGTCGAGTTTGAGGAGTACTCGACGTGCTAAGAGAGAATCCGAGAGAGTTAGCGAACACGTGTAGACTCGCCGAGTCGCTCTTATGTGCTCGTCGAGTCCGGTCAAAGTTGACCGTTGACCGTTGACCAGAGTTGACCTGTGTTGACTTAGTGGGGTTAGTCAACCTTAGTTGTGAAAATGTTAATTAGAGATGTATTGTATTATAGGAGTGTTATAGCTCGGGGGATCGAGTACGAGTGGGTTCAGGGATTTGCGAGCTATTGAGATACATGAGGTGAGTCTTCTCACTGTACTTTACCTTGAGTAGGTAACTAGAGTTATGTGATACAGTGCTTGTATGCTATATATGTGTTATGTGTTGCGCTGCATTATTCTTTGTGATATATGTTGTGCATGTTTACAGAGTTAGAACCTGAGGGTTCACAGAGTTTGGGTGCACGGACCCACAGAGTTATAGCCTCGAGTGGCTAATATGTGTTGTATGTGGTATTTTGGGGAACTCACTAAGCTTTGCGCTTACATTGTTTGGTGTTATTTGTTTCAGGTATTAGTGACGACCGTAGGAAGGCGCCGGCTTGATCAGTACACACGCATGGGATTTTATGATTTTGAGATCTTGGGATTTTTGTATTACTTGGATTGAATTTCAAACATGGTTGTTTTATGAATATTAAGTGAATTATGTTGAAAATTTTGTTTTGAAATTTACGGTGTTACATTATCCTAGCAGTTGGTAGTATGTTGAGTATGTGTTAGGGTTGCATGCTAGTTGACATGCTAGTTAGATAGATCTGTAGGACTACCTGCATTATTATGTGATTATCTGTATGCACATTAGTTGTGTTATATGTTGACATATTATGTCGGTTGGGTTGAGGTTATATTGCTCCGTATGGTAGCCAACAAACCCTAGAGTATTCCAGATATGAGCTGAGGGCTGAGTGAGGCATGCCAAACTCATACTGAGGACTCGGGAGTATTCAAGATATGAGCTGAGGGCCGGACGAGGCATGCTAGACTCATACTGATGACTCAGGAGCATTCCAGATACGAGCTGAGGGCCAGACGAGGCATGCCAGACTCATAATGTGGGCTTAGGAGTATTCCAGATACGAGCTGAGGGACGGGGAAGGCATACCATACTCATACTTGTTGGATAAGGTGTCTAAGTCCATAACTTATTTGGTATATACTTGACCCGACCCGGCATGGTCCATTTGGGTTGCATTTCATCCAAACTATTTATGGATAATTTTATGAGAGTTATACACATATGATTATTAATATATTATAAGTTATAATATATTAATATGAAGTCATGTTATTTAATTAGTCTTGGTCTTAAATTAATTATGAATTAATTTAGAGATTAAAAGGAAGACTAATTAGATTGTGGGCTATTGGTTTTATATGGTGTGGGCTAACACTCATTTGTTAATGGACTAGGCTTGTATGGAAGTCCATGGATGATCCATGGAGCTTTTAACCCATGGATCCTTGGAAAAGGAAAGGTCATGGGTTATTAGGGTTTCACCCTAATCATGTACACTATATAAGCATGCTTATGTTGCATGAAATAGCCACTAGTGAAACTAGTGTAATGAGTATGTGTGTTTGTGTGTGACCGATTTTATAGTGTGTATACACTCTCTCAAAGTTTTCCAAGAGTTTGTGGTGATTTGTGATTCCATTTGAGGCATTCACACTATTGGTGCTTGGCCCTCAAACTCCTTAGGAATCAAACTCATAATCAAAAGGTATGTAATCTCATCTAATTCTTTTATGTTTAAAAGTACCCCATGCCATGTTAGATAGGTTATGAACCTTGGAAAAATTATTATTTTGCATGTATTTAGACAAACATAGATCCAAGGTTTATTAGGGTTGCATGCACACTTAGGAAGTGTTAGATTACTCAAAACCCAACAGTGGTATCAGAGTCTAGGCTTGCTTGTTTGATACTTGATGCAAAATAGTGAAAAAAGTTGAAATTTTTTGCTGTCTGCATGATGGACTCGCCGAGTCCAAGGCAAAATTCATCCTACTCGTCGAGTAGGTTTGTGCACTCGACGAGTAGAAGGTTCAGAATGCATATTTTCGACTTTTGCTGTTGGAAATGGACTAGAAACTTTACCCTAAACTGTTTTGATGTTTTAAAACTTATTTTAGTTGCTGTAATGGTTGTTCTAATCCATTTACAATAGCATATATCAAAATTTCATGTTTTGTATGTGTTCATATAATTCTTGAAACTTTGATAATCATGTTCATGTTCTTATGAATTTAGAAGATGATAGGAATTATTTGTTGAATTGTTTAGGATTAATTCTTGATCATTTATGTGTTTTAATGGAGTCCATAATTTGTCCTCAAGTTATGGATATCCAAAGGTCACTTTTCTTTAACACACATTAAAAACACATAAGTTACATAAAATGAAGAGTCTTCATTTTATGAACCTTTAATTCATAAGTTATGAAATGAAAAGTTTTGAAGAGTTACAAAACTTGCCCTCAAGTTTTGGAATTTGGAAAAGTTTCACACACTTTAATAAACTTTAATTCCAACACTTAGAATTTTAAAAGTTAAAATTCAACACTTATACTATTTATAACATTAATGGTTAATTATATATATATATATATATATATATATATATATATATATATATATACACACATATATATATATATATATATATATATATATATATATATATGTATAAGAACAAGTCGTTTTACCGTTAGTAGGCTTCATTCACGAAGCCGGTCTATAAGGTGGGTATAAGGTTTTTGCCTATAAAATGACGACTTAATGGGTGTCCACTCTCTCCCACCGCTTGTTTGATCGGTGGAGGGTCGTTAGCCGAACGGGTAGGATAATGACTTTAAATTCTCATTAAAAGTATAATGATTATTATAAAGTAACTAAATATATTTTATTTAATTCCCAATCTTAGTTACTTTAGGAAAAATGTGAATTTGGTGCTAGCTCATGGAATTCACACTTTGTACCTTACCAAGTCGTTGGTGGAGCGTGTGTGGTTAACCGGCACACTAACTTGGACTAGTAAGGACCACGAAGGGTGACTTAATGTTTGTCATAGATCAATGGAGCGTGTGTGGTTAACCGGCACATTGATTAGGTGATAATATTAAGGGTACCAAGTGAATTGGTATGGTTATTCACACCTTGTTTTGTGATCCTCGGCATCCCAGTCACAAAATTTGAGAGGGCACACTCGAGATTGAAACATGTCATTGAAAAGTTCAATGAATCTCAAAAGATCTAGGAATTTCAAATCCAATTAAAACCTAATAAATTATTTCGTTTTTCATGGTGGAAATTGGTGAATCGTCATTCGCCTACCTTCAAATATTTTATAGCTTGGATTACGGCATCCCTCTTCCAAATTATAAAATATTGTGTTGGGTCCTAGCCTTAATATTTCATATTGGGTGTTATATTAAGGATTTTGAATCAACTAACTTGATTTTCTCCCATTATAGATATCTGGTTCAGACAACTATGATCTTCCCAAATCTCTTGAAGATGGTGTCACTCAACATCATGCTTCACTTCCTCCACCTCCTCCAATTATTCTCCCTCACCCACAAGTTCTTGAAAAGTTTAAAGTCACTCAATCCCTATTGGCAAGCATAGTCTATGTGTGCTCACATCTTGGAGATAAAGTCACATATTGAAAAGCCGGGAGAGTTGGGTGTCAAAGTCTCGTGAAAGTTGGATGTTCAATCACTTTCTTAGTAACATAGTGAGTCTCTTTGGGACTACTATGAGACAGACTATGACATGACCCTTAATGATGTTATCTATTTGCTTGGTGTTGTAGAATCAGCAATGATTTGGAACACCAGTAAAGCAAATTTGATTAAAAGAACAACTTCCCAAGTCTTAAATGGACATTGACAATGGTAACATTGGATATATAGAAAATCATTTCTCTTCCCAATGGAAAGGGATCGGCTATAGTCAACTCGGTTGACCAAATGGTAAAGAGAAAGGCTAAGTCTGAGATAGTCTCATGTGCCATTACCAAAGGGTCCATGTGTTTTGTTTCCAAAGGGAGGGACACTGATTGCGAAGCTGCCATATTTACCTGAAAGATCATAAGATCCATCAAGTCAAAAAGTTTGACTCTACTTCAATTAAAGTCCACTGTTTAACTCTATTAAGTTCCTATTTGGAGATTCTTATTACATAATGTGAATGGGGCACATGTTGATGTTTTAAGAATCAAAGAAAAGATAGGAAGCTTAAAGTAAGCATATGTTGATTCTGATTGCGAAGGCGGGTTTCGATCGCATGGTTCGGTGATCAGAACTTTGAGCTATTGCTTAAGAGTTATGATATATTAATTAGGAATAGATAACAACAAGGTTTTCATGTGGATTGTAAGGATACGTTTTTCCGCAAAGTTTTAAAATAAAAGAAAAAAAGGGTTTTAATTTTATTTATTTTAAAAAAATATCCTTACAATGGCATCTGTGGAAAATTGTTGCTTATATGTTTCCAGTAATAGCAATATTGGAAAGTGGATTTGATTCTTTCATTTGTGGTAGTGTTTGAATTTACCAAATGAAGAAAGTTTTTCATCACCCAAGTTTCAATTGGACAGAAACTTGGAATCATACAAGTTGTATTGTATGATGAATGAGAATTTTCATCTTTGAAAATTAAGACTAATTCTTTGATCACATGTATATGTGAGTCAATTGAAGGACTAAGGAATTAGGTACACTGGGTGTGCGCTGGTCAAGGTCCACCACAAAGAGTGATTTGTCATGATTTACTAAAGATTAGTAAATATGATTATACATATGAGGTTAAGTATAATTTTGTAACATTGGAAAGGTTACAATGTATGACAAAACAAATGAGAAGAATCAAATTAGGCAGAAAGATAAAAGTTTCTCAAATCTGAAAGGATGAGAGAATACTTTAGTAGCATATTTCATGATCATCTTAATGATTATGAAATCATATCACAAATTCATACTCTAAGGACGTCTTAGTGCATTGCTATGGCTAAGAAGAGAGGTCATGAATTGTTGGATTGGTTAAAATCAAGAAGATGAGTCATACTTCGTTCCAAAACAATCCTTAGAGTCATACTCCAAGATTGTAACCTTGAGTGACATAAAGGAAGATTTATTAACACTAGTCAAATGTAAGAGTAAAATGTTTTCTACTCTTGTACATTTGAGATTGGTAAGTTGTGATGTCTTGGATGAGACAATGACCAACTAAGACCAATTGTGTGAAGTGTTAGTCTTGAGAAGAATCCGCACTATTCCTTGAATATTTGTTTTGTCAAGGAATGGTTCTTGACTGGGGAAACTTATATGTCAAGGGGACAGTGGGAGCCTTAAAGATCCTGAAAGAGTTTCAAGATTTAATCAAGAGTAAAACCTGTAATTTATCACTAGCACACGACTTAAGGTTTGCAACCTATCGTGTTGACATAATTCTTATTTCTGTACCTACTTCAAATAAGTGAATTTGCATGTGAGTTATCAGAGTTCAACTTGGAAGCATTGGTGGGCCTTGTGTTACCAAGGTGACAAGAAACTAAGATTGAACAAGTTTAATCCATGTAAGGCTGAAGTTGTCACTAACCTTATCTTGTGATTATGGTTTTGACAAATTCACATGGATAGGAACTCATACACTATAAAATCTAAGTGTCATAAGGTTTCTCTCCGATTCATGAAAATGATGGTGAGGAAACGCTTTCACTAAGTAGATTTTAAGTAGATAGCAATTGTGTCATTTGCATTTTCAAAAGTCGTTAGTGGAGCGCGTGTGGTTAACTGGCACACTAACATGGACTTGTGAGAAATGGCAAATGCCTAAGCAATTGAGACTATGATTACGACATCCCTTTTCATAGTTCTAAAAATTGTTTAGACACACATATGAGCTATCTAAGAAAGGGTGTATGAATCTCAATTTCAGAAGTCCAGCAAATTTATGGAAATATGTCAGAGCTAGTGGGAGCATAAGTGTTATGCGGATAATCATCATGTTAGTGGGAGCATGATTGTTACGTTTAGTGTTGCAAGTTAGCAATGTTAATTATAGAAAACAAAGTTTCAATTCGTGAAGTTGCAGGGGTTGAAAAGTTGTTTTGCTATAATTAAGGGAGAGGAAATTATACTTCATTTCAGTTCTAGAAGCTTAGATTGAGATTTTAATCATCTTTAGTCAACGACATATATAAGAATTTTATGTCTGAATGGTTCAACTTAAGCAAATTCTATATATATTGCGTTCTCAAAACTCAATTATGACTACGGCATCCCTCTTCATAGTTAAATTTTGAGAACATGGCAAATAAAAAATATTGTGGCAAAAGACTGGTCTAGTATCATGTCTTTATGTCAAACATCATGAATCGTGTCCCATATGCTTCGGATATAGGATCGATTGCATGTGCTATAATATTCATCTTTTCTAAATTTTCCTAATGCTTAAGGCATTGAGAAGGGAAAAGTCTAGAACTGGATATGACTAAAGTGATTAAGCAATTGTCGAGGACAATCTGAGGTTCGCCAAAGATTGGTTGCTCAGGGAGAGTTGGAAGTATGATGTAAGTTGTCAGAAAGGACCGTATTGACATGTTCTGAAAAGAAGTAACACTTATTCGGAAGTGATAGTCAAAATGGGACTATGGAAATGTCTCCATAGGTGGAAGTTATTCAATCTATGTAAGATTAGAAAACCTTAATGCAAGAAGGATGTTCAAAGCAATGTACTTTGAATATGAGACTTCGTTTCAGTAGAGTTGATCTCCTTTGGAATACTCTGTAGTGACTGTTGACAAGTTTTGTGAATTTGTGAATAATCATTACAAGAGGAACATTGCATAAAAGTTTAAAATCTAACAGTTTTTTTTGGTAAATGATAGGAATTAGGGATTCTCACATTTACAATAAGGATTTGGGATTGTGAAATGAGTATCATTAGAATCATGTTCAATTGATCTACATCACAATGTAAGGATCATAGACAAACATAGTGTGCATACTTGGAGTATGGCATAACTATTGTTTAGAAAAACAAAGTGTACATGCTAGGAGCATGGGACGACTGTTGTTTTTATTCAAGTCTTAAGTTGATTGTTTGAAACATTATACAATGAATAATGTGTAATCATTATGGTGATAAATAAAAGGTGGTTCTATTTATATTCAAAAAGGTTCTGAAACAATATTAGATATGATTATTATTGTGTTTCACTTTGCATGTTTTGACTTCCAAAATAGCTAGGTTATTCTTTCCGAATGACTAAGTTATTTAAACACTCCACAGTCGTTCATATGTTGGAAGTAGGTATGAATCAAGACTGTCATGAATCGAGTTTGTAGATGGCTAAATGGGTTTAGTCATAGCAATGGTTGCTATAACATTCATGAGTGCTCATAAGTTATGAGTATTGGAATAAACCCACGCTCACTTGTATCACTTCATGGAATTTATCTTGAGTGATCGTGAGACGGTAATATCATATAAATCTTCAAACCTAGAGATATGAGTTATTACCTATGAGTTTGTTGTGCATTGATTGCACGTAAACGCATCAGTAACTTGATGTTATAAAACGTGCCTTTGTGTACAATTCAACAAGTAGTAGAACAAGTATATGAGTCGAAGTTTATCTGTTCCTTCTAGAAATAAAAGCGATATCTGGGCCCCTCGATGATTTTGTTGTGACCTATGTACCGGCCGGTTAGAACTAAACTGATGTGTTCGATTAAGTTCTTTGTCAAACAAATCGAAAATCGGGAAACAAACTGTTGGACAATAAGTACGACGTTATTCCATGTATTTGTCCGGCTGATATCATGAGAACAAAGGATTATATGATCACTTATCTAAAATGGCGCTTCATAGTTCAACAGAGTTTTCGAGAACTACGATTGCTGGTTGGTTCCTGAAGTAACATACGCAAATACAGTTATTAGACTTATCCAAGTGGGAGTCTGTTGGATAAGGTGTCTAAGTCCATAACTTATTTGGTATATACTTGACCCGAGCCGGCATGGTCCATTTGGGTTGCATTTCATCCAAACTATTTATGGATAATTTTATGAGAGTTATACACATATGATTATTAATATATTATAAGTTATAATATATTAATATGAAGTCATGTTATTTAATTAGTCTTAGTCTTAAATTAATTAAGAATTAATTTAGAGATTAAAAGGAAGACTAATTAGATTGTGGGCTATTGGTTTTATATGGTGTGGGCTAACACTCATTTGTTAATGGGCTAGGCTTGTATGAAAGTCCATGGATGATCCATGGAGCTTTTAACCCATGGATCCTTGGAAAAGGAAAGGTCATGGGTTATTAGGGTTTCACCCTAATCATGTACACTATATAAGCATGCTTATGTTGCATGAAATAGCCACTAGTGAAACTAGTGTAATGAGTATGTGTGTTTGTGTGTGACCGATTTTATAGTGTGTATACACTCTCTCAAAGCTTTCCAAGAGTTTGTGGTGATTTGTGATTCCATTTGAGGCATTCACACTATTGGTGCTTGGCCCTCAAACTCCTTAGGAATCAAAATCATCATCAAAAGGTATGTAATCTCATCTAATTCTTTTATGTTTAAAAGTACCCCATGCCATGTTAGATAGGTTATGAACCTTGGAAAAATTATTATTTTGCATGTATTTAGACAAACATAGATCCAAGGTTTATTAGGGTTGCATGCACACTTAGGAAGTGTTAGATTGCTCAAAACCCAACAATACTATGGGCTCGGTGGCAATCCAGATGTGAGTTGTTGGCCCGAAAGGCAATCCAGACTTGTGACAACCCAAGTTGTCCCGTTACATTTCTCCGTTACCATTAACGGAATTTTCCACTGTTCAAAAGTTCCGTTAATAAGAAGCCGTCAAATTTAATAAACATTTCAATTGTGTATGTTTACATGTCGTTAAGTCGTGAAAAAGGAAATAAAACACAGGACACACATTTTCATTCATTTGGAAAATGTCAAGTTTTATTATTACGACCACTAAATCGGGTGCGACCTAAAGCCCCGTTTAACGGCAGTATCGGGTAGAATTTCACTGTGCCCCGACTCAAAACCCTATATAAGGGTGAGTGGAGTCTATTGGAGACTTTTTACACACTCTCTCTATACTCTCTCTCTAGACCCGTTTTCACCCCGAATCCGCAACCAAACGCTTCCAAATTGTAAGTCCGCTTACCCTAGCTTATTCTAAACATAGTGATTTATGTTTATAGCCCAAAAATCATCCAAGAAGGCATGGAATAAGGAGTTTATGGCCCAGGAACACTCTAGGGCCGTAAACCCTTAAAATGGTGCCAAACATGCCTCTAAACTTGTCCATAAGCTTGGGAATAATTAGGGGATATAGCCTAGGGGTGTTTAAACACTAAAATACATGGATTTAGGACTCAAAGAAGAGTTTACGGCCCAAGCACATGCTTAGGCCGTAAACTCCCCAAGTCATGGTCCCAAATTCACTCCAAACTCATCCTAGGGCTTATTACATAATTTAGGGACTTATCCTCTTGAGTTTAGACACTTGAAACACTCCAAAATGATTTAAAGAAAGGAGTTTACGGCCCAGACAAAGGTCAAGGCCGTAAACACCCTAAATCATGCCCAAAAGTTAGTTTTTGTCCCCCAAATGACCATAGGCTATCTCTATAAAATGTTAGGAAGGATCTAAGGGCTTAAACACAAGGAAAATTAGGGATTTCTTGGAGTTTACGGCCCAAGCATTTATCTAGGCCATAAACTCCCCAAAACCCCCTCAAATGTTGGTTTTAATCACCCAAAATAGCATCAAACTTCATAAGAAAATTCTAGGAAGGCAATAGGGGCTTAAAACTTCACTAAACTCAAAGGTTGAGAGTTTACGGCCGTAAACTCCCTTGGGAGAGTTCCTAGGCCGTAAACTCTTGTTTAGTACCCTTATAGGCCTCAATTCCACTCATGCCCTTTAGGAAAAATGCTTAGAATAATTCAATGAACAAGCTAGAAGCATCAAACACCCAAGAATAGAACCTTGGGAGTTTACGGCCGTAAACTCCCTTAGGTTGGGCCGTAAACTCCTTGTTTGGTCCATGTTGGTGTTTTAAATCCATTTACACACTTGATATGTGAGTATAGCAAAGTCCCACAACTGATAAGAGACCCTTAGCACCCGTAAACGCTACCCGGGACCCCAAACACTCAACCAAAAGTGTTTTTCCACTCCTTTGAGTGTGTATAATTGTTTAATTAGTATATTATATGCTAATTGTATGTGAACATATGTTATCATATGTTAAAATAGGTCCTTGTGTGTGTTCAAGTCCTTGCGTGACCCCGAACGCCCAATCGGCACTCTCGTCAGACCTACTTACACCAGGTGAGTTCATACCCCTGAATGAACCTTTTAAATGCTTTTAAATGTTTTATAGGGGGGAATACAAGTTAAACATGCCAATTATCATGTCAATCACATGTGATTGATAACCCGCATGCACAAGATTTAACCACTTTACACTGTTTTACCGAGTGGGACACTATAATGATTTTTACTTATTTCATAACTTTTACTTATACTGATTTATTCAAATTCATCCTAAATTGGTTTATGAAAGATCCTCTAAGGTTTTAAATGTATTTTACAAAGGAATACAATTTGTGATTTTCTCTGTACATAAAGGCTTTTCATTAAAGATTTCCCTTTTTGACGTATACTTTTACTTGTTAAACACTGCTGTTTCACTTATACTTATTTTGTACTCTGACTCGGTAACACTTTCACTTATACCTATAGTCGCTTATACTTGATGACGCTTATACTTATTCACGCTCTTACTTAGTGATACGATTTCTCCTTCACTTATACTGGATAACGACTTTACTCCACTTATACTTGATAGACGTTCTTACATCACTTATTGTCGTCTCTGCTTCGTGATACACTTATACTTGGTACGCTTATACTTCATGGTTCGATTATCCCACACTGTACATGTATACTTCACGACTCGGATGTTCCACTGTACTCTTATACTTCACGACTTAGATGTTCCACTGTACACTTATACTTCACGACTCAGATGTTCCACTGTACACTTATACTTCACGACTCAGATGTTCCACTGTACACTTATACTTCACTGTATGATACACACTCAAGCGTAGTTAGATGTATGTTTATGCTTGTATAGATGCATATAAATAATGATTGAAGGACTTAGGAAGGCTTGTCCGCCCTATTTCCTTTTCTTCGTTGAGATGTGGTCTGGTGGGATCGGATGTCCATCTGAAGGTCGTTCGATTCATTAGTTATATATTATGTATACGAGCATAAACATACGAGTTTTCTTCAGTCTGTTAAGAGTCTCTACCTCTAGTCTACACTTACATTAGAAACCCACTCCCTCTTAGTAACACACTATCCTCTATTTGGGATGCATCTTCGGGACGCGGCCTTCTCCGTCGTCTAGTTGGTAACCAGAGTCTCCTGTAGGGAGAGCGGACATTGTGTGTATAGGCCTATACAGGATTGACAACCCCACACCCTGACTGCTATCTACAGTCCACGGCCTACCAAGCCAAGGGGTGACAAATGTCACAATATATAGATGTTTGTAGGGCGTCTAGTACTCTAGTCAGTATGGTTACGAGTATCCTGGGTTGCCTTATAATTCATGGCTTTAAGGTAACGGTATTTCGTCAGCAATTTACACTGTATGCTGA
Source organism: Lactuca saligna (assembly GCF_052625555.1). Classification (NCBI taxonomy): domain Eukaryota; kingdom Viridiplantae; phylum Streptophyta; class Magnoliopsida; order Asterales; family Asteraceae; genus Lactuca; species Lactuca saligna. The sequence goes on from NC_136420.1 coordinate 326,337,338, forward strand.
TGTCACCTTTTTCAGAGTCACACTGTTTGACCTTTCTAGACGTGTCTTTCATGTGATACTGTCTGCGGTCTGTAGTCACTGTTTTGACCTTGCGAGATGTACCCTTCATTTGGTATCGTCTGCGGTCTGTCTTCACTATTTTGACCTTGCGAGATGTACCCTTCATTTGGTATCATCTGCGGTCTGTCTTCACTGTTTTGACCTTGCGAGATGTACCCTTCATTTGGTATCGTCTGCGGTCTGTCTTCACTGTTTTGACCTTGCGAGATGTACCCTTCATTTGGTATCGTCTGCGGTCTGTCTTCACTGTTTTGACCTTGCGAGATGTACTTTTCATTTGGTACCTTCTGGGGTCTGTGTCTCCACTTGTTAGACTGAACCAGGCGTGTCGTATGTTTGATACTTTCCTGGAGTCTATGGTTCTTTGCCTTAGTCAGCAGTCCTCACTGCTGAGGCATATGATATTCCATGATGTCGTTGCTTTCCTCAATAATCAAATTCAGTATTTTGATAATGATAGCAATTTAGGGAAAACTACTTTTTACTCTACATCACTGACCAGTCTTGGTAGAAGGCTGCTTTTATTAAAGAAAATATAGGATTTTCTGGAAAGGACTCTAGTACACTGAAATCTTTTAAACTACTACTTTCTTAAGTTATTTGAATGAAATGTCACTAAATGCTTATGAACTCACCAGCATTTGTAAAAATGCTGATACTCGCTTTTCAAATAACTTCTATTCTCAGGTTAGCATTAGACAGGTACATCCCCGGAGTTGTTGATGAAGATAGCTTTGTACCACGCTGTATTTATACTATTACTTGTATTACTTTAAAGTGTTGTAATGTAACCTTGTAAAAACTATTACTATTAATGCAATGTTTTGTTGTACTTTGATTACTATAATGCATGTGTTGTGATACTTGACATGACGTCATCCACCCCAGAATGTTTCCGCCGTTCCGGTTTTGGGGTGTGACAAGACTCATACCGTGGGACCATGGGTAATCTAATCGGTAAAGTTGCGGGACCAGTACATGCTGTTAGTGACATCCTCAATTTCATGGCCAAAAAAGACCGATTTGTTTATGCTTTGTTTTTATAAAATCAGAGTAATCACTTGTTGAAAAGAGTTACGGAATTTGTTCCCAAAATAAAATATGATAAAATAAAATTTATTAAAGCATTTCATAAAGAAATCTATTTTCATTAAATAACAAAATCTCGGGATGTCATGTTCCGATACAGACCAAAAGCATAAACAATATAAAATAGACCTTACAACAGTTATTTATAACTACTGATCTATAATCCAAAATCTCTCGTCAGGTCCACCAACTTATACTCTTGTGCCATTACCTGTTATGCAAAGATAACTGAGTGGGTCAGGCTTGGGAGCCTGGTGAGCATATAGGGTTTTCAACCCACAATAATACATTTATTATATTCAATTATCAAACAATCAACCCAACTACTCATCCCCATATCTCCTTTATTTTCTCAAGGGTTTATCCTAAGAATCCACTATCCTTCATTCATTCATTCCTAAGGATTTACCTAAGGAATTGGCACAAAGTCCATTTGCTACCATGGTTTATACAACAGACACTACGTCACATAGTCACCAGGGTTCATACAATATGCACGAAGTCACATCGTCACCAAGGTTTATCAAATAGGCACGAAGTTGCATCATCACCAAGGCTTACTTAGTAGGCACGAAGTCGCATCGTCACCAAGGTTTTACTCAATAGGCACGAAGTCGCATCGTCACCAAGGTTTTACTCAATAGGCATGAAGTCGCATCATCACCAACTATTCTATCTACCCATGTTCTACCCAACAATATTGTAGATATAAATACAAACACAGTTTAAATCATTTAACACCCGCATAAAAACATCAATTCCAAGCCCATCTCGAATAGACAAATAATATATAACACATAACACGTATTTCATAGCTAATATTGTATATTTATGTGTTAGAAGAAAGTAACTATACACTCACTTGATCAGAAGATGATCGGACAACACTACGACTTGTAAGAGTAGTATATTCTTCGGTAGATCTGGAAAATCTTCACACACCGGGCTTCTCGCAGGCAGAGCTTTGGCTCGATAACTCTTTTCTTCTCGGGATCTTCGGGCTTCGGGACTTGCTTTGGGTCTTGGGATGTTATCGGGGCTTCGGGGGTACTTATTTACACGTAAATCGAGGTAGAACGGGAGAGAGAGAGGAGAGAAAATAGCAACCCTAAATGGCTAGCCCTTCAAATCTATTTATAGGGCAAAATTGGCCCTTGCCACGTCGTGACACCTTTTTCCACGTCGTGGGCTTGGTCGTCACTGCATGCGTCATCGCAAGTTGCGTATGGGGGACTCCAGGAGGTGTCAGAAGACTTGCCACGTCATGGTATCTGACAGTTTTGGGGTTTCGCGCCCCGAAATTTAGAAATTCATAACTTTCGCATACGAACTCCGTTTTCGATGTTCTTTATATCGACGCGTAGGTGAGATTATGCTCTACAAATCGCGTTTAGACTCTGTTGGCTAGTTTGACTTTATTTTTAATATATTATAAATATATTACTTATATATTATTTTTAGTAGGCCGGGACAGGAAAACTCCGTTATAAATTCATAACTTCTTCATCCGACGTCCGTTTTCGCCTATCTTTTTATCGTTTCACTACTATTAACGAGGTCTTCGATTCTCATTTAGAAATTTTTGGCTAAATATTACTCGACCTCAATCTCAAGTTTCGGGTTGCATGCTGCTGATGCTGAAACTTTGAAAAATCATAACTTCCTCATACGAAGTCAGATTTAGACGTTCTTTTTATGCACACTCTCGGTTTAACGTATTCTACGACTTTCATTTAGATCGCTAAGGCCAAATATCGATCTAACTTAAATTCACTATTTACGTCGCGCTGTGTCGTGACGTTTCTATCGCGAAACTTCGACAGGTCATAACTTCTTCGTTATATGCACGAAAACCTTGTGACATATACTAAAACTTGGTTATGATTATTCATTCTAAACACTCTTCTATCAAAAAGTCATTTTTGATGCTTATCATCCTTAAATTTACTAGCCTGGATCTACGGGCGTTACACTGTTATTTGTATATGTGTTATGTGTAGCATATCGGTATTTTGGGGGAACTCATTAAGTTTCAGGCTTACAGTTTCAAATTTTGTTTCAGGTACATCAGATGATCGCGGGAAGGCAAATGCGTGATCGTACAGCTACTCATGTTTATGACTTGTTTCTGGGATACTTTGATATTATACTATTTTGAAAACAAGTTTTGTAATAATGAATGGTTTTGAAATGTTTTGAAAAAGTTTAAATTTGACATGATTTTTATGGGTGTTACAGAATGAATATCCTTCATCGATCATAGATGCGTCTTAAAAGTAACCATGACTAAAAAGTCATTGTGGATCACAGAGTCATAAAGATCCTTCTCACCACAGTTGTTTGAGGACCCAACCTTGGCTCAGATGGAGACTACTCGCATTATCTGTGTGAACACGGAGGAACGCACTGCGATTTTTGAGTATCGGAGAACTACTCATGGCTATTTTTGATGTTAGCCCCTGTATATCCTTGATCAAAGATCTCAATACAAATTTTCAAGTTAACAAGTTAACTTGGCCCTTGACGAGATGTTCAATGGTTTATGAATCTCAACTGAGTGTACCATATAGTGTCAGTAAGAGTTAATCAGGAATAACTCACAAAACCATCATGTGACAAACATATCCGAAGACATATTTCCACAGTTTAGCATGAAACAAGGTAAATGCCCTTTGTCAGGACGTTCAGTGATAATCGTGCCTTGCGAGGTGCATCGCCCTAGTGCCAATAACCGTTAATTCCTTACCTGCGAAGAATGTATCCGATAATACATTTGAGTCTCTGCAGTTTTGCATGACAAAAGGATTGTCAAGACCCTGGGCGGGATGTTCAACGATATATATTTCCCGATTGGGTGAGTCGCCCTGGTGCCATGACAGTTTTTAGGTAAAGATAACTAACAAGACCAATTTGACAATCTATATAGTTTCATACTTTCAATTCTTTAAGTACAACAATTATTAGAAAGATACTGCCTAACTGATAATTTATACAATTTCATACCTTTAATTTCGTGAATACGACAGTTGTTAAAAAGAAACTGCCTAACTAACAATTTGTACGGTTTCATGTTCCGTGTGAAAGTAGTGTGAAGTGTAATGACCGTCAATTCCTTTCCAAGTTTCTTCTCCTTGCTCAGAAAATTTAACACAGTCTCACTGAGTTTCTTCATCTTTTGAATTCGAGTTTTAAGACAACCGAAATTTTGAGATGAAAATAAAAAATAAAAATAAACTTAGCACATAATAAACAACTAAGAATAAAAATAAAATTAAAATACGCTCAAAACAATATTTTTGGTTTTTTGATTTTTCTGAAAAAAAAATAAAAATAAAAATAGAAATAAACATATATTTGGATTTTTGAATTTTATGATTTTTGTTTGGTTTTAATTCTCCCCCTAAATTTATGCATAGAGGAAAAATATGAACGTTTAACAAAAACAAAAATAAAATACAAAATGTACAAAACAAGAAAAAGTTTTAGTCTTCAAAACGAATCATTTTAAGAAAACTCAGGAATAGAAAATTCAAATCGTAACTCAGCAATTGAAGTTGCATCCCGATAACCCGAGAACAGCAAGCAGATGCAACAACGTTTGAAATCTATATTGAATCTTTCTTTTAAGCTCTTGTTTTAATTGTTTAACTTTTCTACAATAATAATAATTATTTTAATTAATTTATTTATGATTTAACTATATTTATTTGTAAAATTTTAATTTTTTTTTTACTAAAAAGGGTAAAACTCCTAGCTCCATTTTGAAGATGTTACACATGTTCTGTATTCAATTTTGATTATTGTGTTTAATTTTAAATTTTATGTTGTGGTTGATTCCGATGTTATTCCAAAAAACACGAGGAATCAATAATTCCGGTTGAACGGTCGACATATTCGTCAAAGAAAACATATTAGACTGTAAGAGGGAATGTGAGGAATATAAAGGGTTGGGTGGGTGTCGGAAAGTAAACGATTACAACAATAACAAACAAATAAATAAAAATGTATCATTATGGTAAAATTCATATTTTTAACATAATTTATGACTAAAATCGGAACACAACTAAACCACATAGATTGTAAGAGTGAAAAAGTTACTTTTGTAGTTGAAACTTGAAGAATGAAGGTTGGATCAAAGAACATGGACTATTTATGTAATTTTACCCTTTGTTATTTTACATGTTTGGGTTTTGTGTAAAATACTTTATAGTATAGGGACGTATGTTGCAGTTATACCATTTTAACTTTCAAAACAAGTCGCAAAACCCTTTAAACCCTAAAACTCTCCGGTAGCATCGCCGGCGTCTTCTCTGTCACGATGAATCATTTCTTAACAACTCTCAGCCACAACCACCGTTATCTCCTTCGTCGACCGAACCCCTCTTTTACCATTCGATTTGCCTCAGCCCACTACAAACCCCATAAACCACCGCCTCCACAAGCACCACCAACACCCCCAAAGCCACCGCAAAAACCCGCCACCTTCACCCTCCATGACCACACGTGGGAGGATCCTTACAGCTGGATGTCCAATCTCAACGATAAAGTAGCGATGCGTCACATGGACGTGTACATGGAGCAAGAACAGAAGTATACTGAAGCTGTTTTAGCAGACACCGATCGCCTCCAATCCAAACTCCAATCAGAAATGGCATCTCGCATGTCTTCTCAGCTCTCCACTCCCCCATTTCGCTGGGGGCCCTGGTACCTTCAATTTCCGTTTGCATTTCATCAGCTAATTTGTTGATTTCTTTGGGATGCGAATTCAAATTACGTGTTCTTCTTTGGCAATTTGGAGGTGGAATTCAGGTTGTATTACAGGAGAGTGGAGGAAGGGAAACAATATCCAGTACTCTGTAGGAGATTAGCTAGCTTAAACGAAGAGTTCATTTCACATAAAAGTCCAACAGGCGGGTTCGATTTCATCTCCGGGAAGAGAATTGAACAAAAACTCATCGATTACAATCAAGAAGCAGAAAGATTTGGGGGTAATTCCAATTCCAGTACCATTTCAACATCTCTCAACGATCTCCAATTCTCTTCCACTTCATTCAATCTCTTAACATGACTTGATTTAGGTTATGCATATGAAGAGGTATCAGAAGTCTCACCTGATCATCGATTCATTGCATACACCATGTATGACAAAGACAACGATTTCTTCAAATTATGCGTGAGAGATTTGAATTTAGGTTCTCTTTGTAGTAAGCCACAAGCTGATTGGGTCTGTAATGTGGCATGGGCTAAAGGGGGTCAAGCATTGCTATATGTTGTCACTGATCAAAAAAAGAAGCCTTACAGGTATCCTATATTCCTATATAAGTACACAACTTTTTCTAATCTCTATATCTCTTATCTAATCTAAACATTTTATATTTCTTGTAATATGATTTTAGGATATATTGTAGCATGCTTGGATCAAAGGATGAAGATGTGATACTCTTAGAAGAACCTGAAGAAAATGTGCATGTTAACATCAGACATACAAAGGATTTTAAGTTTGTGACTGTTTATGTGTTTTCAACCACATATTCAAAGGTATTATTATATACTAGCTTTAATTGTTTTATTTGATTGATTTTTCTTTCAAGAATCATTCAAACTTCAAATTCTTTAGGTTTTTCTGATCAATGCAGCTGATCCTCTATCTGGTTTAACACTCGTGTGGGAATGTGAAGCTTGTGCACATTGCATTATTGAGCATCATCAAGGCTATCTTTATCTTTTTACTAATGCTAACAAAGAAGGGCAATCAGTAAATTACCATTATATCCTTCGTAGCCCTCTTCACTCTTCAATTCCAAGAAAGTGGGAGGTTAGACTTTCTTTTGAGATATGTTGTTTTTTTCTTAACGAAAAAAAAAAAAGACTTTCTTTTTACCTTTTTTTTTTTTTTTTTTTTTTTTTTTTTTTAAATGTTACAGAATGTGTTTATTGATGACAATGATTTGGTGATTGAAGATGTTGACTTCTGTGACACACATTTGGTGCTTATTGTTAAAGAAGGTGGAAGATTCAGACTTTGTTCAGTTGCATTGCCTCTTCCAAGAAATAAGGTTTTATTAATGTTATGATGATTCAGATTTCATATATTGTTATTTTTGTTTATTGGGTATAAAAATTTGAGACCTTTTTGCCCTTTTGTATAACAGGATGTGTTCCATCTTAAAGAGTTGGGATTACATTTTCTTCCTCTTCCAGAATCTGTTTCCCAAATCTCACCTGGACCAAATTATGACTTTTATTCACCAATCATGCGATTCACAATTTCATCACCTGTGGTATGTTTATATTAAAATTTTATGACGAAAAAGCCCTTACATATATAATGATGATGATGATCTGTGTGGGTTTCTTTTCAGATGCCTGATGCAGTTGTTGATTATGATTTATCAAATGGGAAATTTGAAATCATTCAACAGCAAAACCTGCTTCAAGAAAGAACACGTGTTTTATATGGTACAGCTTCTTCTGTGGGACCCACAACGGATAAAAAATCAAATGGTAATAAAGATGGGTCATGGAATGATCTTTGTGAGTTTTATGGTTGTGAAAAGCATGAAGTGGTTTCTAGTGATGGAGTCAAAGTTGGTTTGACTATTGTTTATTCACATAAAAGGAAGAAAGAAGGTGAAAATCCTGGATTGCTTCATGGACATGGTGCTTATGGTGAATTGCTTGATAAAAAATGGTGTAATGAGTCGAAAAGTCTTCTTGATCGAGGTTGGATTCTTGCATATGCTGATGTTAGGTTAGTTTTTTTTATATTATTATTATTAAATCTTGTTCTATAATTAATGTTGTTTTTTAATATGTTTATATAGGGGAGGAGATTATAACATAAGGGAAAAATGAAAGACATAGCACATTTTTGTTTTACTTTGAAAATGGTTGATATCATAAAAGACCTTATATATTGAGTTTTTTCTGGATTAACATTATTTTTTTTTCTTGAAGATCTTGTATTTTTCCATTTTTCCAAAAAAGCCCTCAATTTTTTTATTTATTTTCTTCCAAAAGAACCCTCTTTTTTTTTAAATAACCTTATTTTTTCTGAAAAAACCCTCACATTTGACGAGTTTTTTTGGAAAGTAGCTGCTAAAAGGGCCAAATTGAAAAGAATGAAAAAATACAATGTCTTTTTCTGGAAAAAGTAACATTTAAAAATTGTACTTTTCATATTACATTACTATAATTTAAAAAAATAATCAAAAGTACGTTGCTATGTTTTGTATCATCTCTAATAAATGAAGGTTTTTTTGCCACTTGTCACACACTCATTCAATTTGCTAAATGTTATTTTGAATTTTTTTTTTTTCCACATGTGATTTTATGAGTTTTTCTATTTTATTAAACTCCACATAATAATTTTAATGTAATAATTGCAATAAATGTATTAATAAATGGATATCAATTCAATTTCATTAACAAACTTATCTTTTAATTTCAAAATTCCTAAAATTAAAGCTCATTAGTTTCTTTTCTTTATTTAAATAATTTCTTTAAATTTAAAAGATAACAAACATTTCCATTATAATAATTCATTATTTTTCTTCTTTTCCTATAATTTCAAAGTTCTCAAATATTATGACCTTTATATTTAACCCTTTTTTTTTTTTTTTTTAAATTAACCCATGTAATACATGGATCTTACAACTAGTATAAGTATATAACCCAAAAAAAAATTATTATTATTATTATTTTAAAAAATAATTATGCTGTATTTTCAGGGGTGGAGGTGGGAGAGGAAAGAAATGGCATGAAGATGGAAGAAGCATTAAAAAAACAAATTCAATTAGTGATTATATTTCATGTGCAAAATTCCTAATTAATAATAAAATTATACACCAAAATAAGTTAGCAGGTTGGGGATATAGTGCTGGAGGCCTCTTAATTGCTTCCGCTATTAATTTCTCTCCACATTTATTTCGCGCCGCTATTTTAAAGGTAATTAATTTTATAATCATTAAAAAAAACAAAACATTAATTTTTTTTTTTTTTTTTAAATAATAATTATTTTGTTTGTTATTAGGTTCCATTTTTGGATCCGAGTAACACTCTTGTCAGCCCTATTCTACCACTTACTCCTGCTGACTATGAAGAATTCGGATACCCTGGAGACATTGATGACTTTAAAGCAATAAGACGATTTTGCCCCTATGAGAATATTCAAAATGGTGTTCTTTATCCAGCGGTTTTGGTTACCTCTTCTTTTAATACAAGGTTAATTTCCCACCTTTTTTTTATTCTTTTATGACGTAAACAAAAAAAAAAAAATCTAAAATAACCACCAATTTTGAATTGTTTTTAATATATTTCAAAATTTGCTTTAAATAAACTTTTTTTTTTTTTTTTTTCTAGGGTTAATCTAAAAAAAGACATTATATTTTGTGTTTTTTTTTTTTTTTTTTTCCGGATTAAACCTCAAAGTTTACTTTTTGTCTGAAAAAGACTTTGTATTTTTTCATTTTTTTCGATTTGGCTCCTTTAGTCAATTTTTTGCCAAAAAAATTGTAAAGTGTAAGGGTTTTTTCGAGAAAAACTAAAAAAGTTGAGGGTTTATTTGGAAGCATTTAGAAAGTTGAGGGTTTTTTTTTTCGGAAAAAAATACAGAGTTGAGGGCTTTTTCGGAATAAATGAAGAAAGTACAAGGTCTTTTTCAAGCAAAAAAATAAATTTAAGGTTTAATCTGGAAAAAAAACGTAAGTATAAGGTCTTTCTTGAGATTTACTTTTTTTTTCTAATTTTAGAAAAAAATCTTCCGATAATGTGAAATTGTTCATATTATTGCCAATATCATAACTTTTTATCTCTTTTTTTTTTTTTTTCTGGGGATTTTAAAAAACCATTTTTTGAAGCAAAAATGAAGTGTTAGGTTGATACATATTTAAAAAAGAAAGAGTAAATTACATGAATGGTCCCCACGGTTTGTGGTAATTTGCACGTTTGGTTCCTAACTTGTTTTTTAACTCGGAAGGTCCCACTTGTTTTTATTGCCCGTTTGGTCCTTATGTTACCTAAAAAGATTATTTTGTCATTGATTTTTTAATTTGTTTAAATAAACATACCCCCTACCCCACTTCCATCCCACCTTATTTAAATAAATTAAAAATCAATATCAAAATAGTCTTTTTAGGTGTAAGACAGGGATCAAACCTGCAACAAAAATAAATTGTAGGGACCTTCTGTGTTAAAAAATAAGTTAGTGACCAAACATGCAAATTATTCCAAACCATAGGGACCATTTGTATAATTTACTCAAAAAAAAAATGGTGTAAAAATGAAAATTCGAAGAAATTGTTGGTTATTTTAGGAAAAGCCTTATACAAATATGACTATATTTTTCTTTTTCTCTGTTTCTCTTATATATATTTATAGAAATATAAAATTGTTTTTTTTTTTTTTTTAATTTGTTAAATATGAAGATTTGGAGTATGGGAAGCTGCAAAATGGGTTGCAAGGGTACGTGAAAGAACAATATATGATCCAAATCATCCGATTCTTTTGAATTTAACAACGGATTTAGTTGAAGAAAATAGATATTTACGATGTAAAGAATCGGCTTTAGAAGCTGCTTTTTTGTTAAAAATAATGGATTCTTAAAAAAGATTAACCAAAAAATTTGACTTTTTGGGAAAGAGCTTTATCATGAGTTGGTCAACGGAGTTTTGTCACCATGTAATTAAAGATTTCTTTTTTAGAAAAAGATAATGTAGTAAGATCATTGGTCAAACATGTCTCCATTATTTTATATGTTTTTTACTTTATGCCAATCTTTTTTATTGTTAAAGTTGCAATATGTGGTGATATATTTAGCTTCGCATCTTGGTTTATTTTTAAATAAAGTGACATTCCATCATAATAATAACTACGATTGATAAGGCCTCTCGTGCCTTTTTTATGATTAAAGCAAAAAATCTGTCTTTATTTATTTGGAAATTATTTCTTCTATGTAGTATAAAAACTTAGTAAAATAATTTATTAGTTTTTTTGAATAAATAAAGCGTGAAATATAAGAACTCACTCTATTCGTTGTCCCAATCTAATTCCATTTAAGGAATCACTCTTGACTCTACTATCTAATTTAGTCATTGTCTCAATCTAATTTCGTTTAAATGTTATTTCATCAAAAATACTCTAAACATCATTTTTCATGACATGAAAGCAATGGATTTGAGTCACAAGATCAATCTTCTAGAAGTTGTTTTGATATTTAATTTGTTTAAAGATCAAGATTTAAGAAGCATGCAAGAAGTCGAAAGAGACTCGTTATTATAACTGTAAAACTACTCACATTTCTTGTTTTTATTTTGGTTGAAGTTTTAATAAGTTATATGAAAACATTTAATAAATTAGTTTTTTTTAAAAGTTACTTATAATTATACTAGTGATTCATCGTTCTTATGATTTTCTTTTAAAACTATTTTGGATATACCATTTACTAAAAGAACGTAGCTAATTATTCATCATTTTTATCATATTTTTTTATAATACTCATCGATCTTTTCCTTGTAATAATTTTGTTAAAAAACAATGAAAAATGATGACCTTTTACAAGTGTTGGATGCAAAAATATTCATTGTAATAATTTTGTTAAGAAAAAATGGAAAATGATGACCTTGTAAGGTTGCAAAAATGAAAATTTATTTATTCAAGCTATAATTGGTCAATGATATATAAATTAACATATTTTAAACTAACCTTCAACCATGTATAAAAATATTATTTTGTTCATTTTATTTATTATCTTTCAAATATTATTCAAATTCACTAAACACACAAAAAAATATATATATATATACTTTTTAGGATATCATGTCAATTTAAATGTTGACATGAACACTAATAATACATTTTATTAGAAAATATTTTTGTTTTGTATGAACATCTAATAAATCACATTAGCTAAATAATAGTTATGACAAAATTTGAGAATCTGAAATACAAAAAATTCATGATATGATAATATTTTGAATAAGATAAAAGATTCAAGAAATTTCTACTTAAACATATTTAGTCTTCTTCGTATTTTTATACCATTTTACATTTCCCAACAAACTTATACATTTAGTTTTGCAGATGATTATTTTTTTTTATTAGTTAGCTTATCAACTAGCAACTCACTTTTTAACTAGCTTTCTACCTATCATTATGTCATTTTATAATTTATACACTATATTTTACCGATAGTTATTTATATTCTATCAACGGTTATTATTTTTATTAGTTAGCAGTTGACTTTTTAATTAGCTTAACATTAGATTAAAAAAAAAAAACAATTTTGTAAGAAAACTAGATTCCAAAATTCTTTAAACCAAAAAGTATCAATGTTTGATTACATAAGTGGGAGAATAGTACTCCAATCATGAATGCACATAGCACTATCGTTTATATGGCAAACACGCCATGGTCCACCATCCTCTTATATTATTAAAGCTTATATAAATATATATAATTGTACAACTTCCACATCAAATTGCTTTCAAATCCTTCATTTTTACACTCAAAAATTAATTTCAACGAACATAATGCATCCATCCAATCAAACCATGTAAAACAATATGTCAAAAATTACCAAAGAGAAGGGCATTTTCGTCCATTGGATTTTACAATTTTAACCTTATCATAAAGTTTAAACCGATATAAATAAAAACTCTACGATAACATTAACATTTAACCCCAACAAGATCGAAATCAAAAACCACAAAAGCAAATGAAAACCATAAGAATGAACAAATTACATCCCAAAAGACGAATAATGAGAAAAAAAAAAAAAAAGATAAAAACAACCTCTTTTTTTTTTTTTATTCTTCATCTTCATCTTCCACAACAGTCGATAGCCCTCCATCTTTATCAAAATCCGGATTCAAAAACTTGGCAACAAAAGCCCATAATTTATAAACATCGCTAAAATTCGTCAAAAACCCCAAAGATGCCGTCACCACTTCAACCCTAATAAACCCACTTTTCCCATTTTGCCCTCCTCCTCCATTTCCATTCTCCATCGGTTTACAAAGTGTCAAATCCCCATTTTGCCCTCCACGCTCCAACACCCTTATATGACTAAGAATCCCAACTCCAAGAGAAATCCCATTCGCCTCCCCCAATTTCTGAACAATTTCCGGGTCAATTAATCCCTTTTTTCTGTCCCTTACATTAAATGCCACCGAAGCACCCCTTTCATATTTAATTTTCGGTCCATATATACAAACCAATGGGACACTATCCGACCCGTTTGACCCATTCGACCCGTGTGGGCCTGGAATCCGCAATTGAAGAAGTGAAGTCACAAGCCAATTGACCAAAAACCGTAACCGAAGAGTTGTTTTATTGAGGCCCAACATGTTGACATGGTCGAGATGCTTACACGAAATCTCGGGCTCACGTCTACTCGATTCCATTCCGGACCCGTAATCACCATCCGTAATATACTCATCATCTTCCTCACCGTTCCCGGGTAAAAAGACGTTTTTGCCCTCTTCTTCAATCGTAAACGAAACCCGTCTCCCTTTACTTCCGGACTCGGTCCCGCTCTCGTCCACCCCGAAAAGACGGGAACCGGAAAACCGATTCCCTTCCCGCCTTCCCAACAACCGGAATTCCCCTTCCGTTTCCCTTCGAATCGCGCTCTCTTTCGTCATTTTTGAACTCGACCCGTTATCCCATTTGCTCGTTTCCATCTCTTCCTCTTCAATTTCATGAAAATTTGGCGTGTTTTTTGCTTCGATTTCTAAAGGATCTTCTTTAATCCGATCAAGTTCTTGAGAAACCGACATTACAGCCGCATCAAATGATAACATTCGCGATTCTTGAAGCCCGTGATTCACTTCCGGACTATTCGCGATCTTTGAAGTCGGTTTAGGAGACGATAAATTCTTGTTTTTGTTTCGACCCGTGAACCAAAACGGTGGGACCGGAGACGTTGACCCTTTGACTTTATTGACCGGGCCACCACCACCACCGTAATCGGACCCTATCGGGCTTTGACCCAAATCGATCCATAACGAATTATCCGATGATTCATCTTCACTAAAAACCGGGCTTTTCATCACTTCACCAACCGAAAAACTTTCACCTTCTTCGAAAATCGTGCTCGCCCCATCTCGATCCGAGATGTTATCCGCCTCGATTTCCGTGTCGAACACTTCTCGAACTTGGGCCGATGTGTAAGCCCCGGAAAACGCGGGTAGTTGCGGGCCGGGTCGGGTTTCGGAAACGGAATCGCCGTTTCCGATGTCGTCGTCTTCGATTCCGGCTCCGGCCAACCCCGGAATCCCATCGACGGAATCACTCAAATACAAAGGAAAAACCGGGCTGATTTTGACTATTCCGGATCCCGCATGGCCCGATTGATTTTGGAGGCTTCGGATTACGGATTTTTTAATAAGAAGGCATCCGAATCCTGTTGGGTCGAACCCGAAAACCCGGTAAAAAGAAGTTATGATGAAGTCGGGTCGGAATAGAGATAACCCGAGGGAATCCATGTCTTTTGGGCCTAAAGCTCCGGCATCTAGTAACACGTGCCAGTTGTTTTGTTGAGCTAATGCCATCCATTGATATGAATATTTTGCTCCGGTGACTCTTGATTGGACTGGAAAAACAAACAATCCGACAGCTGAATCTTTTTTTTTCTTCTTTTTGTTGGAGATTTGTTTACGTAAATCGGTGGAACAGAGTTTAAGAGTCGGCCATTTGAACCACGCGCTTTGAACTTTTGCGCCTTTCTCTTTTGCGCTTTGAGCCATCCAGTTAACAGATTGGCTTTCGTGATCGAACATGGTGAGAAGCTTTTTGTTTGTGTGAAAAGGGTAAGATTCAGCGAGAAGTTTGAAAGCAGAGCCTCGGCTTACTGTGAACACAAGTCCGTATTCGCTTTCTGGGATGTTTAAGTAATCCATGATTCTGGTTTTGATATCGTGTTCGACTGTTCCTTTTTCAGCGCCGCCGTACAGGGCGTGGTTGCTTAAATTGGCGGTGATTTCTGATAAACTGAATGTTGAGGATTCCCAGTAATGAACCGTTTGAAGAAAAGAGAATAAACCGAATCCACAGTAATCGAGGCAGACTTTTGAGATGGATTCTGAGAGATGGGAGTAATCATCTGACCTTAAATGATCGATTTTTTCAGAGGATTGGTATTTTGGGTACATGGTGAGGAACTTGTTGAATGATTGATGAAGATCGGGGATGGAATCTTCGGTTTCAAATGTTCGATCGGCGGCGAGGGATGTTGCTCGGAGGAATTCCTTTTGGGTTTCGAGCCTTGCGAGAGATCGAGATCTTCCGAGGCCGTTGTCATCTTGATTGTTGTTGTTGTTGACTGCAGATTCGGAGTCGATATCTTGGGATTTAATAAGGGATCCATCTTCGGAAGCTTCTTCTAGAGCTTCTCTGAGTTTGTGTTCTTGTAATCTTCGAAGAACAGATGGGTTTTTCTTGTTTTCATCTGAGGAATTGTGATCGGTGGAACCATTTTTCTTTTTGCTTTTCTTGTCCAAGATCAGTGAGGCACAGTGAGAAATTGGTTTCCATAGTGAAAGATGCATCAAAGCAAGTTTATGAGCTCATAAGCAAATCAATCTGAGTTTTGAAAAAGGAAAGTTGGCTTATTTACACATAAAGCCAAACCCTAATTCCACTTCCGAATAAAAGCAAAAGGGAATCAACTTTCCAACATTCGAAATCGAATAATTTATCTTAAAAACCCTAATTCGGTCAACACAAATCAAGCCCCAATTCCAAATGAAGAGCACAAATCAAAGATGAAATGTCAGAGAAGAACAAAGTTGAAATTTGAGAAAAACAAGAAAAGAAAAAAAAATCTCAAGAATAGAAAGGTCAATGCAGCTGTCTACAGAAATATCACGAAGAACAGGAAAGACGAGATAATAAAGCCAAAAAAAACCCCACAACGGATTTTATAAAACCCAGAAAAAAGGACCCTCCTCGAATCAAGATTCAAGAAAATTCCAAGCCCTAGACGCAGAACATAAAGGTAAAATCAAAACCCTAGATCCGGAACGAAGGAAGAAGACGGGTCAAAGGGGGAAGAAAAAACCCTAATTTCAGAATCAAGATATCCTCAAAAAAACCCCAATTTTAACAAGATGAGAGACTGAATTAAAGCAAACCCACCAGATCAATTGCTCATTTACTTCAAAACATACCTCTCTATGATTGATTTTGATGTTGACGATGACCTACTACTGTGTGTATTTGTGTGTGTGCCATTGACTCTTTCTGGTGCTGTAGCTATTAACTCCACAATGCGAACTTCAAAAACACTTTTCTTATTTTTCTTTTTTTCCTGGTTTTTATCTTCAAAAAAATATCATGAGGTCCACCAAGTGGGATGACTCTTGGCTTATTTTAACCAACACCCTACTGACTCTCTTATTTATTTGTTTTTTAAATTCATTTTAACCTTCCACTTTCATTTATAATAATTTAAAATTCAATAAACACTTTTAAGTTTTAATAATAATAGTTATTAAAAGTGTTGGATGCAAAAGTCAATTATACTTATGGAAATACAAATGGGGTTAAGAAGTTTTTGTTAGTAAAAGTCTATTGTGATCATGAAACTAGCAAACATTATGCTTTTTTTAAGCTTTGTACTTTGACTTCGAATTTTGTTTGGTCAAAGACTTTTACAAAGGAAAAAAGAATTTATAGAACAATAACTCAAATAAAAACTCAATATAATTCCAAACTAAATATGTCATTATTTAGTATCAAATATCTAAGATACTTTATGATAATAAGATTTTATTTTTAACTTAATGTCTAAACCTCAATTATATAGGGTTTATAACTTTATACCAATTATTTACGTATAGTAATTTTAGATTAAAATTTTGGTGAAAAAAAACATGTCTAATTACATCATTCATTTTTCAAAAATTAATAAAAAATTATCAAATCATCAAAATAGCTATGAATTTTGCACATGACATCTAAAAAAATATGACATTTGCAAAATCATCAAAATAATGTTGTTGTTGTTTTTTTTTTTTTTTTAATGATTTTTGTGGTGTCAACTTTTAACAACCTATTTTTTTTTTCAAATGAAAATTTTCATTTTTGATTATCCAAACACATTACCATAAATTACAAAATCCAAATATAATTGTTTTCAAACTCATATCAATTACAACTTTTATTTTAAAAACATTAGAGTGTCCTATAAACGTCTGTTAGAGAGTGTACGCCGCGTCATCAAGTCTTGCCCTTTCCCTTAGGCTCCGATGTACCTGAAACAAATCCACAACCTATAAGTTAATGTTTAGTGATTCCCCCGAGAGCATACCCCACACACAATCCACATATCACATATCATATTGGATATAAAAGCTATATATACCACATAAGTCATGCATACATAAACCTGTAAGGATGTCGTGGGCTCCCCTCAGGGTCTTATACCATCGTGCCATGGGCTACCCCACATGGTCTTTACCTAGGAATGCCATGAGCTACCCACATGGTCTTATATCCAACTGCCAAGGTTTCCCCCGGGGTCTTCCATGCAATAACATACATAATCAACTAGTATATCATATATCACAGAAATATCTATCATACTACATGGTCTTATATCCAATTGCTACGGGCTCCCACAGGGTCTTCCATGCAAATATCATATAATCACTAGTATACCACTTAGCATAAAGCTAACTATCATACCACATATCTCTACAACAGCTAGTGTACAACATAACCTATAATGGGTTGGCATTGGTGCCTTCGACCCATTGGTATGGTGAGGAGGCTCACCTCTCACGAATGTTGAACTGACAAGCTAGAATTAGATATGTCCCTCATGCTGTTCCAACTCAACTGCCTGTAAGCATCATAAGATGGACTTGTCATAATCCCAAAATTACCCTCCAAGTCGACCTTGGTTAATGTCAAGGTCAACAATCAAAGTCAGCAGTCTATGTTGCCTCAACTCGTCGAGTGCATCTAGCGACTTGTCAAGTTCCTACTAAGTCCAAAAAAACATGTTCAAACCCTATCCAACTCGCAGAGTTGTTTCATCGACTCGACGAGTTCGCTTGATATCCAGAAGGCGGGGAAACCCAAACCGACTCGTTGAGTTACTAGGGCAACTCGCCGAGTCCCCTTCATGTTGCTTGTTGCGATGATACATCGAATACAGGGACTCTAGGGCTTAGATCTGAAGCCCTAAGGTGTCTAGAAGGATAAAGTTTCCAACTTTATCCTCTAGAACCGTTCCAAATGCTCTAAGGCCCTTATCAAAGGTTGGAAAGCTCCAAAGCTTTGTCATATGGTCCAAAACTCTAGGGATTTGAAATCCCTCCTTTCCAAAAGAGTTTATAGTCCTCAAAACATTCCAAAGATGGAGGATTTATGGACATGCATGTCCAATGCACGTCCTTAAATCAATATGGCAAAAAAAGGGAAAAATGCCTTAAAAACCCTTGCATGGCGTTCTTGCTTGACCAAAGGCTAGATCTAGCCCACCTTGGGACCATTTTGATCTAGAGATCCATAAAGTTGCAAACTTTATGAACCCCATGCATGCAATCAACAAGAAGGATAGGAAATGAAGAGTAAACACAAGATCTAACCATATTCTAAGATAAAAATCGAATCTTGAACACTTACTGCAGTCCACAAGATGGTCAAGCTCGATAGTAAGGGCTTGGTTTGCTGGATCTTCTCTTTTTTCTCACTATCTTCTTCTTCTTAAGCTTCAAAAGTCACTATAGCTCACAAAATGAAAGAGAATGGGGATTAGGGTTTAGCACAAACGTTTGTAGGGTTTGGAGGCTGATGGAAGGTCAACCTTAAGGCTCTTGAGGAGATTATATAGGGTGCAAACCCTAAAATTAGGGTTTTGTCTTTACAACGCCTACTCGTCGAGTCAGCCTTCCAACTCGTCGAGTAGGGTGTAGATCCCGTGTCCTTGAAATGTCCTCTACTCGAAGAGTTGGACTCCCAACTTGCTGAGTCCACGCACCAAAAACCCTAGAATTAAATAATTCAAGTAATACCTGGAACAGGTGTTACACAACTAAAAAAGGCTTTATATATGTCTAAAAATCTTCATTTTCGTCTTTTTACAAAAAAAAAAATTGAATAATAAAAATTCTCTTTAGCTTATTACAAAGGTTACGCTTTTAGGTATTTGAAGTTTGTAAGTCAATGAAGATAAAACAAAAAATAAAGATGAAACAAAAGTTCTCTCAGCTTATTTCAAAGGTAACGTTTTTAGGTATTTGAAGTTTATAAGTCAATGAAGATGAAACAAAAAATGACAAAATTATAATCTATAATCATATACCAACTCTAAACTACACCTTGAAAAAAACCACATGTTAATCTGACTTCAAACAAATTAGATATGCATGTTTTAAAACTTTTACTGAAAAAAAAAACTTAAAATTCCCAGCTTTGATATCCAAACTTTGAGGACTGTAAGTTAATTAATATGAACCCAAAAATAAATAAAAAAATTATAGTCTAAAATAAAGTACAAACTATAAACTACATTCTCGAAAAAACCTCATGTTAATCCAACTTTAAACGAATGAGCATGTTTTAACCTTTCATAAAAACTGGTTCCTGTTCTTAAACCCGGTTTACCCGGACCTGAATGACCCAAACCCGAATTACTCGGAACCCGGATAAATCTATTATTTAAACCCAAACTGGCTCTATATATTTCGGTTCTAAAGGTTTCGTTATGCTTTTTCTGGTTTTAAATCTCATATGTGCACAGTATTATCCTCATAGGAATATTATTTGCAATTATAACATTATAAATAATAATCGACTTAGAATATATATATATATATATATATATATATATATATATATATATATATATATATATTGTTGCCACATGGAAATTTTAGTGCGTTGTTAGCCACCCTCGAGAGGCTGTGTCTAATAAGCACCCGAGATATCACGCTGCAAAGAATAGAAAAACACTAGGTTAGAAAGCTATAATGAAAGATGGAGCCTGATATTTCTCTCCAATTTCTAAGTTAGGCATCATTTTGGAGTTATATTGTAAAAGCGTTGGAAATTGTTTACCCTTTAGGAAGGATCAATCTTCCTTTTATAGTTGCGCTTTTGTGTAGTTTATAATCTCTCTATTTGGGTCTTGCTTTGGCCTGTGGTCTCAGGCAATGTTCTAAATAAGGTAAGGCGTCATTTGACGACAATGTCAACCCTCGAGCTTTGTTGAGATGTAGCGAGCTACGTCGTTTGTAAAGCGTGACTTAAGACGACAATTTTGTATATAATTAATAATTATACATACATACATACATACATACATACATACATACATACACACATACGTACGTACATACATACATAGATACGTATATACATACATACATACATACATACATACATACATACATACATACACACATACGTACGTACATACATACATAGATACGTATATACATACATACATACATACATACATACATACATACATACATACATACATACATACTCTACTACTATTCATTTTTATATACATATGTGACTTAAGGCGATATCTTACCAAAGCTAGGCGGTAAGTACAAGCCTTAGAACCATGACATGTCATGACGAACTTTTAAAACCGTGGTCTCAAGGGTAGGATTTATTGATAAAATAAGTTTGTCTTTTTTCGTGTTTCATGGGATGTATCTTTAATACTTTATGTAGACGATGTATTTTATATAACAACTATGCTCAATATGCCGTAATGAGGTGAATATCGACCCTTGTCGTTCATGGACTATGACCTTTCTTTAAGTCGTAGCATTTGTCCATCTTGTTTATGTATGGGCCGGTGCCCAAACCACACGATATATATATATATATATATATATATATATATATATATATATATATATATATATATATATATATATATATATATATCAAACAATGATCTAGTTTACTTTTATTTGTTTGTTTGTTATTGTTTTTGGATGTTAATAAGAAAATGAATGTCTAATTTTTGAAAAATAGACAAATATTTTGATTTAGTATACCTGACAATCGTTCTTTTAGTCTCGAAAAAACGGTTCACATGAACCTACCCATATATATATATATATATATATATATATATATATATATATATATATATATATATATATATATAGAGAGAGAGAGAGAGAGAGAGAGAGAGAAAAAAAGAGAGAGTTAGGTTCATATATAAACCTTAATTATTGTGTGAATGTGAGAACCTTAATTTTTGCGGTTTTGTTTTTAGCCTAATTATAGAACAACCGAAGCACAATTGTGATTTACATGAAAATCACGATCTTTATATATTTATGATTAAAGTTCTTAAGTTTTATCAACCATTTTACTTCTAGGTTCGAGCTATCAATTTTGTGAAATATGACATTTTAATAATTTATTAAGTTTTTTTTTCCAACAAAGTAGTATCTTGAACAATTCATGTCAATTATAGCAATGTACTTTCAAAGTACATTGCTATTTTGAGTTTTCTTGCAAAATATGACATTTTAATAAGTTCTTCAGACTTTTATTTTCTAGAAACCAAAATAGCATATCAACTATAGCAGTATACTTTTGAAGTAATTGATTATAATATGATTTTTTACATTAAAAATTTAATTATTTTTGTAACCGTGGTTCAAATTTAAGAATGAGAGAGAGATAGAGAGTGAGAGAGAGTTAAGTTCAAATGTTTTCAATAAGTGTGCATCTAAGGACCAATCAAAATTTAAGAATATTTTAATAGTTAATAAATAGTAAAAGGGTATGATAGTAATCTAACACTATTTAGTTATAGTATGCATTTTAAAACATTTAATATCTCCTAAAAATAGGGAAATCGGTTTTAAAATCCTTTTATACGTCTTTTTCATCTCAGTAACCCGACACCACCATTTTTCCTTAGCCGTACATCACCAACACCTTAGGCCACATGCTCATTCAATCGCCGTCCAAAGAATCTTGGTTACCCTCTTCACCGCCACTGCTACACCACCCACTACCATTCCCCTGTTATCTACTGGTGCGATTAACTTACACCAACGTTATCTCCGATCCGTTTAAATAATTCTTTTTAAATTTCCTTTGCTATGCGACTTATGCTTCCCGTCAGCGACACAATGAGGAAAAAGAGGATGAACCAGGTGATTTTTTTTTAATTGGCTTTGATTTCTGATTCGACTTTATATTTAACGGTTACAATTTCATGTTTCACCTTTTTTGGAATTCAATTTTGGTGTGTTGTTAAGATTTATGATTATATAGGTTTTGTTCAATTTTAGGTTTTTTTTTTGTTAAATTTATAAATTGTTGACATTTTTATGAAGGTTAGTTTGGTTTAGTTAATTTAGTTTGTAATTCTAAATTATATCAGAGTATTTGATCGATTATTTTATATGAATATTGATTGTTGGTTTTTGAAAAATTCAACCAGACAAGGGATTCAAGATTTGCAAGTCAGTGGAAAAATGCTACTGCGATTAACACAATATCATTTAAGTTATTATATATTAGCAAATTTTGATCAATATAAAATTAAAGTTTGCAAGTTAGTGAAAGAACTCTTTAATATATTTTACATTTTCATGAGAACTCCACATACTGAACTCCATATTCAATATCTGTAATAAGTGTAATTTAATTATCATAATGATGATACGTGTTTGTATCACTTCTATAATTTTACTTTTGATGGTCAATTTTTTTCTATAATAACTTTTGCAATCGAATTTTAATGTTTTATTATAACCTTGGTAATCCATATCAGTATAACTCAAGCATCATCCATGTTCTTGTAAATTTGTCAAATCTATTAGCAAGGAGTGAATGGAATGACATCTAGCTTAAAACTAAAAAGACATATGATTTTGCCCACCAGCTGTTTGTTAAAATGCTTGAATCAAATATTTTATCCATTCATTTGCACATGATGTCCACTGATAAGTCTTCATATCCATTTGAAAATTAGCTAATGTAGTTTTGTTAATATAGTATGTGTTGGTCTAATTGTAACGCCCGGGTTTTCAGGGCTAAGCATTTTTGTCAATGTAATAGTCTAGGTCAACTATTGTAACTCTTTTTGAAGTAATAAATATGAAATATTTGAGTATTATGTGAATTATGTGTGTTTATGTGTTTATTATTTAATTATAAATGTATAATTAATAAAGAATAAAAATGAGCGTCAAAATTAAAGTGTGAGATAATCCCGATATCTCTACATAAAGTTGTAGAATATGTCTCAAGGTTTCCATGCATATAAAGAATGCCGAAATCCGAGCTATAAAGAAGAAGTTATGGCCCGCCGAAGTTTTACGGCAAAACCGGCACGACACCGGGAGACGTAAATAGTGAATTTACGATAGAAGACTTTTTAGCCTTAGCAATCTAAACAAAAGTCGTAGAATATGTTAAACTAAGAACATCGATAAAAAGAACGCCCAAATCTGACTTCGTATGAAGAAGTTATGATTTTTCTAAGATTCGGCTTAGCAGTGCACGGCCTGAAACTCGAATTTTAGTTCGAGCGGTTTTTGGCTTACGCAACGTAAATGAGAGTTGAAGATCTCATTAATAGGAAATCAACGGTAAAAAGACAGACAAAAACAGAGTCCGTATGTAGAAGTTATTAATTTTACGCAGACGTTTAACAGTATAATCTCCTTGTACTGTTAAATTTAAGATCGGTCGAGAATTAGCTGACGGTGTCAAAATGAAAGTTGTAGATCTTATTATTACCTACGCGTGGATATAAAGAACGTCAAAAACGGAGGTCGTATGTGAAAGTTACGGATTTTAGAAGTCGGAAGTGTGCTGTGCGAAAATGGGTGATGTGGCACAATCTTGGCCATTGCTTTCTCCCCAAGGCTTGCCACCAGATGGTGACATGTGGCACCAAGTTCAGCCACATTTCACCCTATAAATACCACCTCTCCCACCCTCATTTTCTTCACACCTTTCCCATTCTTTCTTCTCTTTACTCTCTCTCTCTCTCTAGAACCTCTCTCTAGCCCCGAAATCCCCCGAAAAGCCTAGGGAACCTCCCTAGCACGAGGCGGAAGCCCCGGAGTGCTCGAAGGCTCTGAGAAGAAGAGCTTTTCGGCTCGGGAACGCTGCTCCAAGCAAAGCCCGGTTTTCTATAAAACCCGCTGTAAGTGAGCTACGCCTACGCTATTTTTAATATAACTTTTATTTAATTATAGTAACGTTATTAGGAACTTATAATAAATACTTGGGCTATTATTATGGGTTATATAAGTATTTTTTTTGACGCTTATATAATAATAATAATAGCTAGACTATTAATTAGTCTCGACGAATAATAAACTAAACTCTAGTGGTAATAATACTAGGTTTCGTCGAAGAAAAATTCTTTTTAAGAAGCGAAGCGCTGTCTGAGTTCGGAATCACCACCTTTTCCGGTGAGTGCATAGTTACCTTCAACTTACACATAGATATGAAGTATTTTATATAAATTACGTGCTATGTGTGCATATTATCTGAATACTTGCTATCTATGCTAGATGAACGTTGTTATACATGTTTTCAATGATTTAAACTGTATATGTATTTTATATCTACGAAAATGTTGGGGTAAAACATGGGTAGATGTAATAGGTGATGTGTGATAAAATGATGAGAGGCCTCGATGTTGTTGTTGTTGATCCAGTCATCTAGCGGAGTATAGATGACGACCACGGACTCTTCTAGACAGTCCAGTGGAACACTAGCAGGTTCGCAACCTATAGGTGTTGTGAACGATGTGTTCACCGGTGTACTCCATCCCCCACATGGTTGCCTATTAGGACATTTATTGCTGAGGAATCCCCTTAGCAGTAGTGTCCGTCCCGATGATGATCCTTAGGCTAGGTCCCTTATGATAGGTGTTTAGGGACGTAAAGTGAGGATAACGGGAACGGGTAATCGGGTTATTGTTGATTGATGAAATTAATAAACTTATTGTGGGTTGAAAACCCTATGTGCTCACCAGGCTCCCAAGCCTGACCCACTCAGTTTTATGCATTACAGGTAGTGGCGCATGAGCATAGGTGTGATGTTTTGGACGAGGGATTACGGATATAGGCCTGTAGATATGAAATAATGTAGTAAGGCTTATATTGTACTGTTTATACTTTTGATCTGTACGAACATGACATCCCGAGTCTTTTAATGAAATACATTTCTATGGAAATGCTTTTGATAAATCTTTATCATATTATTGTTTTGGGACAAATTCCGCAACCCTTTTATTAAAAGATAACTCTGATTTTGAAATAAAGTATAAACAAAACCGGTCTTTTCTGGCCGTGATTTTAGGGATGTCACAGTTGGTATCAGAGCATTAGTTTAAGCGAACTAGGAATTTGTAGGATTTCTAGACTTAAACTTAGAATGCTAAGCGATGATTGTGAGGTGTGAGCACTAGCTTATTTTAGGAATTGTGCCTAAAATGCTTTTATGTGCTAAATGTTTTATGCATGATATGCTGTTATTTTGTTCGGGATCTATGGTCTGTTGCCGACCGGATCTGGAACCTTATGTGTTTAGGATTCTAAACGTACGACTACGATATTAGAACTAGCATGTAAACGTTTCGGAGTGATAAGGACGATTTAAAACGTCTCTCCTAAATAAAGATCTAAATCCACCTTATTAGGTATATAGATCAAGATGGTAAGGACCCGTAGCGGAAACGTAAACGCAAATGGGAACGGACACCAACCCCCCGTGATCGAGCAAATACCAGTTGTGGAAGCCGCTGCCAGACCAATAACGATGGCCGGAGTGCAAGCGATGATCCAGGCAATGTTGGATCGTCAAATGGAGGAAACCAGGCGTTTGCTCCAGCAAAATCGAGAGGAAGCGACTATTCAGCTCGAACAGCCCGAGTTGAACGAAGGGCAGACTGAAGAAGGAAACTACAGTGGGACTATTGGTCAAGCCAACCCACCGATAGTTAGGCAAAACCACCAGGATGGAGGAAATGATGGACGTGGATGCAAATACAAGGATTTCATGGCATCCAAGCCACCGAGTCTATCCGGAAGCCCGACGCCGGTGGAAGTCATGAACTGGATCTCTGAGATGGAGACAATGTTTGAGAGTTGCGAGTGTAGCAATAGGCAGAAGACTGCTCTTGCAGTTCCTCTATTGAAATCTGGAGTACTAAGCTGGTGGAAGCTATTAGCTGATTCAATGCCCAAAGGTGAAGCAAGCAAAATGTCGTGGGAGGATTTTCTGGTACAGTTGAAGATGCAATACTGCTCTGAGCAGGATCTTCTGGAGATCAGCAACGAATTCCAGAATCTGAAGAAGGGAAGAATGAGCGTTACTGAATACGCTGCAAGCTTTACTGAGAAAATGAAGCTTGTTCCTCACCTCGTCCCAACTGAACTCTCCAAGGTTAACAAATTTGCCCTCGGATTACCAGCGGACTTCGGCCCAATGGTCAAGCAAACTACCACTTTGAAAGCTGCCATCTGGGCTGCTAAGAATGTGGAGACCCAGATACGAGAAAAGGGTCTAGAGAGAGCGGAAGTGGGAGAGAAACGGAAATTTGACGGATCCTCGAGGTCCGGTAAGAAAGGTAGATTCTCGAAGTCTAGTTCGAGAGGAGGAGGATCAGAAGCAAAGTGGTGTGACAAGTGCAAGAAGAAGCACTCTGGGAAGTGTGATGGAGGGGTCACTTGTTACAAATGCGGAAAGCCTGGGCACTATGCTAACGAATGCACTCTTAACCAGAAGGCCTGTTATGGGTGTAATGAAGAAGGGCACATTTTGAAGGACTGCCCGAAGAAGAAGGAGGCAGGAAGACCCAACATACCACCAAAGCCGAAGGCGAGAGCCTTCCAGATGACGCTCGAGGCTGCAAAGGAGGCAGCAGACGTCGCTTCAGGTACCTTTCTTGTAAATGGTTTGCCTGCAAATATACTGTTTGATTCTGGAGCCAACTACTCCTTTGTGTCGCATAAATTTAGTGCGAAATTAGCATTACCTGTAGAAAAACTTGATAACGCCCTAATTGTAGAAGTTGCCAGTGGCAAATTCGTACCTGTTAGTAATCGTATTAGGAACATCGTCATTGACCTAAACGGAAACGAATTCCAGGAGGAACTATTACCCATAGAGTTAAACGGTTTCGACATCGTTTTGGGTATGGATTGGCTTAGCGCCAACGATGCCGAGATATTATGCCGAAAGAAGATAGTTAGGATAAACCCACCCGGAAAGGAATCATTTATGGTGTACGGGGACAAACGCAGAGTGAGTTCTGGAATCATATCCTTGATGAAAGCTAGGAAATGTTTGTCCAAGGGATGTGCATCGTACTTGGAATTCGTAATCGATGCTAAGAAGGAAAAGAAAGAGGTGCAGAATATACCGGTTGTGTGCGATTATCCGGAAGTCTTTCCCGAAGATCTTCCTGGATTACCACCTGATAGGCAAGTAGAATTTCGTATAGACTTATTACCAGGAACAACACCGATAGCAAAGGCACCTTACCGATTAGCACCGACGGAGATGAAGGAGCTCATGATGCAACTTCAGGAGCTGTTGGATAGCGGTTTCATTCGACCTAGTTCATCACCCTGGGGAGCTCCGGTGTTATTCGTGAAGAAGAAGGACGGAAGCATGAGGATGTGCATAGACTACCGAGAGTTGAATAAGGCAACGGTGAAGAACAAGTATCCATTACCGAGGATTGATGATCTATTCGATCAGCTGCAAGGTTCGAGCTACTTCTCAAAGATCGATCTTAGGTCAGGATATCATCAGCTGAAGGTGAGAGAGCAGGATATTGAGAAGACTGCATTCAGAACAAGATATGGACACTACGAGTTCTTGGTTATGTCGTTCGGACTAACCAATGCTCCCGCAGCATTCATGGATTTGATGAATAGGGTTTGTAAACCATTCCTCGATAAATCTGTGATAGTGTTCATCGACGACATTCTCATTTACTCGAAAAGCCAGGAGGAGCATGGCAAGCATCTACGAGAAGTGTTGGAGGTGTTAAAGAAGGAGAAGCTTTTTGCAAAGTTCTCCAAATGCGACTTTTGGATACGGGAAGTCCAATTCTTGGGTCATGTTGTTAACCAAGAAGGAATAATGGTTGACCCTGCGAAGATCGAAGCTGTAATGAAGTGGGAACGTCCGAAGAATCCCACGGAGATTCGAAGCTTTCTAGGATTAGCCGGATATTACCGACGATTTATCCAAGGCTTTTCTTTGATAGCTGCTCCATTAACAGCTTTGACCCATAAAGGAGCTACGTATACATGGAGTGAGAAACATGATGAGGCGTTCGAGAAGCTAAAGAAGAAGTTATGTGAAGCGCCGATACTTTCTCTACCCGATGGAGTCGAAGATTTCGCAGTTTATAGTGATGCATCTGGAGTCGGGTTAGGTTGTGTTCTGACCCAAAGAGAAAAGGTGATAGCATACGCATCTCGACAATTGAAAGAGCACGAAAAGAACTACCCCACTCATGATCTGGAGTTGGCAGCGGTAGTATTCGCCTTAAAGATATGGAGGCATTACCTCTACGGCACGAAGTGCAAGCTCTTCACTGATCATAAGAGTCTCCAGTATCTCTTTAATCAGAAGGAGTTGAACATGAGGCAACGACGCTGGCTAGAACTTCTCAAGGACTACGACTGTGAGATACTTTACCACCCAGGTAAAGCAAATATTGTTGCTGATGCTCTCAGTTGGAAAGTCAATCTTGAAAGAAGAAGGCCAAGAGCGTTAAGAATTGAAGTCGTCTCGATGATTGTGGAAAGTATCAGGAAAGCTCAAGAAGAAGCCTTAGAAAAGAATGACCGAAAGGAAGAACGTTTGGGAAAAACGTTAGTGTTCGGTACGAACAGTCGAAGACTGAATGTATTCCAAGATCGAATTTGGGTACCTAAGACGGGAGGAATAAGAGATCTTCTAATGGAAGAAGCACACAAGACCATGTACTCGATTCATCCCGGTAGCACTAAAATGTATAAGGACCTAAAACCCTACTACTGGTGGCCGATGATGAAGCTCGATGTTGCGAAGTATGTGGCTGAGTGCATAACATGTGCGAGGGTTAAGGCACAACATCAAAAACCGTATGGGAGTTTAGAACCCTTACCTGTACCCATGGGTAAATGGGAAGACATCACCATGGATTTTGTGACTAAACTGCCCAGAACGAAGAATGGACACGACATGATTTGGGTAGTCGTGGATCGTTTCACCAAGAGTGCACACTTCATAGCCGCCAACGAGAAGTGGTCTATGGATAAGCTCGCAAATGCTTACGTGAAGGAAATTGTAAGACTTCACGGTGTCCCTCTTACGATTGTGTCAGATCGTGATAGTCGTTTCACGTCAAGGTTTTGGAGGAGTCTACAAGAGGAGTTGGGTACAAAGTTATGTTTGAGACTGCTTACCATCCGCAAACTGATGGTCAGAGTGAAAGAACGATTCAGACGTTGGAAGACATGCTGAGAGCATGTACCCTCGAATTCCAAGGGAATTGGGACGAGCACTTACCTCTGGTAGAATTTTCCTACAACAATAGTTTTCACTCGAGCATCAAGATGGCTCCTTATCAAGCCTTGTATGGGCAGAAGTGTCGTACGCCGTCTTGTTGGCTTGAAGCCGGAGAGAAGCAGTTTATGGGCCCCGAGATAGTCCATGAGACTGCTGAGAAATTGAAGGTGATTAGGGAAAGAATGTTAGCAGCTCAGGATCGTCAGAAGAGCTATGCCGACAAGAAAAGACGACCGATAAACTTCGAAGTTGGGGATTCCGTTTTACTTAAAGTCTCACCGTGGAAGGGACTTATACGATTTGGGAAACGAGGAAAGTTGAGTCCAAGGTTTATTGGACCATTCAAAGTTCTTCAGAGGATTGGGAACCAAGCTTACAAGCTGGAATTGCCCGAAGAACTCAATGGTATTCATAACACCTTCCATGTGTGTTATTTGAGGAAATTCATGGGAGATGTTCCCGACATAATTCCAATCTCGGAATTAAGGATGGATGAGAATAAAAGGCTGATCGAAGAGCCTGAGGCAATTATTGACCGTAAGACTAAGAAGTTACGACGCAAGATGGTCGACTTGGTGCTAGTCCGATGGAAACATTCGAATGGGCCGAATCTCACTTGGGAAACAGAGGATGACATGATGAGTCGCTATCCACATCTGTTTGCTGATGCATGATTCCGGGACGGAATCATCCTAAGGGGGTGAGAATTGTAACGCCCGGGTTTTCAGGGCTAAGCATTTTTGTCAATGTAATAGTCTAGGTCAACTATTGTAACTCTTTTTGAAGTAATAAATATGAAATATTTGAGTATTATGTGAATTATGTGTGTTTATGTGTTTATTATTTAATTATAAATGTATAATTAATAAAGAATAAAAATGAGCGTCAAAATTAAAGTGTGAGATAATCCCGATATCTCTACATAAAGTTGTAGAATATGTCTCAAGGTTTCCGTGCATATAAAGAATGCCGAAATCCGAGCTATAAAGAAGAAGTTATGGCCCGCCGAAGTTTTACGGCAAAACCGGCACGACACCGGGAGACGTAAATAGTGAATTTATGATAGAAGACTTTTTAGCCTTAGCAATCTAAACAAAAGTCGTAGAATATGTTAAACTAAGAACATCGATAAAAAGAACGCCCAAATCTGACTTCGTATGAAGAAGTTATGATTTTTCTAAGATTCGGCTTAGCAGTGCACGGCCTGAAACTCGAATTTTAGTTCGATCGGTTTTTGGCTTACGCAACGTAAATGAGAGTTGAAGATCTCATTAATAGGAAATCAACGGTAAAAAGACAGACAAAAACAGAGTCCGTATGTAGAAGTTATTAATTTTACGCAGACGTTTAACAGTATAATCTCCTTGTACTGTTAAATTTAAGATCGGTCGAGAATTAGCTGACGGTGTCAAAATGAAAGTTGTAGATCTTATTATTACCTACGCGTGGATATAAAGAACGTCAAAAACGGAGGTCGTATGTGAAAGTTACGGATTTTAGAAGTCGGAAGTGTGCTGTGCGAAAATGGGTGATGTGGCACAATCTTGGCCATTGCTTTCTCCCCAAGGCTTGCCACCAGATGGTGACATGTGGCACCAAGTTCAGCCACATTTCACCCTATAAATACCACCTCTCCCACCCTCATTTTCTTCACACCTTTCCCATTCTTTCTTCTCTTTACTCTCTCTCTCTCTAGAACCTCTCTCTAGCCCCGAAATCCCCCGAAAAGCCTAGGGAACCTCCCTAGCACGAGGCGGAATCCCCGGAGTGCTCGAAGGCTCTGAGAAGAAGAGCTTTTCGGCTCGGGAACGCTGCTCCAAGCAAAGCCCGGTTTTCTATAAAACCCGCTGTAAGTGAGCTACGCCTACGCTATTTTTAATATAACTTTTATTTAATTATAGTAACGTTATTAGGAACTTATAATAAATACTTGGGCTATTATTATGGGTTATATAAGTATTTTTTTTGACGCTTATATAATAATAATAATAGCTAGACTATTAATTAGTCTCGACGAATAATAAACTAAACTCTAGTGGTAATAATACTAGGTTTCGTCGAAGAAAAATTCTTTTTAAGAAGCGAAGCGCTGTCTGAGTTCGGAATCACCACCTTTTCCGGTGAGTGCATAGTTACCTTCAACTTACACATAGATATGAAGTATTTTATATAAATTACGTGCTATGTGTGCATATTATCTGAATACTTGCTATCTATGCTAGATGAACGTTGTTATACATGTTTTCAATGATTTAAACTGTATATGTATTTTATATCTACGAAAATGTTGGGGTAAAACATGGGTAGATGTAATAGGTGATGTGTGATAAAATGATGAGAGGCCTCGATGTTGTTGTTGTTGATCCAGTCATCTAGCGGAGTATAGATGACGACCACGGACTCTTCTAGACAGTCCAGTGGAACACTAGCAGGTTCGCAACCTATAGGTGTTGTGAACGATGTGTTCACCGGTGTACTCCATCCCCCACATGGTTGCCTATTAGGACATTTATTGCTGAGGAATCCCCTTAGCAGTAGTGTCCATCCCGATGATGATCCTTAGGCTAGGTCCCTTATGATAGGTGTTTAGGGACGTAAAGTGAGGATAACGGGAACGGGTAATCGGGTTATTGTTGATTGATGAAATTAATAAACTTATTGTGGGTTGAAAACCCTATGTGCTCACCAGGCTCCCAAGCCTGACCCACTCAGTTTTATGCATTACAGGTAGTGGCGCATGAGCATAGGTGTGATGTTTTGGACGAGGGATTACGGATATAGGCCTGTAGATATGAAATAATGTAGTAAGGCTTATATTGTACTGTTTATACTTTTGATCTGTACGAACATGACATCCCGAGTCTTTTAATGAAATACATTTCTATGGAAATGCTTTTGATAAATCTTTATCATATTATTGTTTTGGGACAAATTCCGCAACCCTTTTATTAAAAGATAACTCTGATTTTGAAATAAAGTATAAACAAAACTGGTCTTTTCTGGCCGTGATTTTGGGGATGTCACACTAATGAGGTCTTTATTTTATCTATTTTAACTTTGCTTATGGTTAGTTATTCGTTAAACATGATGATTTAATCTGATTTCTTTGAATTAATTTCATACTCTTTAAGAATATTCAAAACCATTATGGGAGAATGTTTTTTTGATAGCTATTTTTGTCAAGTTGTTGTAATCTCTCTTTCTCACAAAAAAGGTTGGGAGCACGAGAACAAATCTGACCTCTTCAAATATTATGATCTAAGGCTAATATAATTTATAAAAGTCATTATATGAAATTGTAAATTTCTAAAAGTCATGGGATGAGATTGTAAATTTTTAATAGACTAAAGGGTAATATAGTCATTAAAGGTCAGCCTATTTTTGTCAAGTTGTTGTAATCTCTCTTTCTCTCTCCCTTATCTTTCACTCACGTATTTCAAACCTTTAAATCTTAATTTGAGTCGTCACCACTCTCAATCGGGCGACCATATCCACCTATCCCACACCGCATAAATCCTTCTAACATCACCACCACCACTTGTTTGACCATCAACACCACCAGACCACTAGAGGACCACTAGTAACCATCGACTACCATGTTCTGTAATGATCAACTAACCATCAATTAACTCTAACCTCTCACGTCAACAGGCGCTACTGCTTTTTCTACCCTTAAGTAGACAACTGTGGACATATTTCAGTTTCTGGCCTTTCTATTTTCTGGTTCTGTTTTGCATTTTGGCTTGATTGCTTCTTTTTTATTCATATGATTGCTTCTTTTTTTTTTCGTCGACTTCTTGTTCTTGGGGCTTCCGATTTTGGTTGTCTACAGTTTTGGTCAGGTTTGGGTTTTCCGATTTTGGTTGTCTACAATTCTGGTCAACTTTGGGTGACGAATACAAAACCCCAACATAGCCTCCAACATGCATCTTTCCCTATTACTGTCAGGGCTTAAACTTATATGTTCTTTAGGAACAGGTGCCAAGTGAGGTGAGTTGTAAAATTCGCAATATCACTTTACTAATACTATGGGGGATTTTAAAGTTAGTGCAGTGGATAAAATCAAATTTTAGATGAATAATGAATGAAAAGCTCAAAACCATATATATGAAAACGGACCTTTTCATTACACTAGAAGACAAATTTTTTAAGAACACCTTGTTGCAACCTATTTCTTCAATATATAATGGAAATATTCAAGCTAGAATCATGGAATCTTCTCTGTTTCCTCTTAATCTGTGCAGTTGGAAAGAAATTATGTGAAAAAAAACTATTTATGTAATATTTATGTGTTATATAAGCTTGTAAAAATATATAAATGAAGTTATATGAATAAGACTTTAATCATAAATAAATAAGACTCTAATCATATATGAATTGAATAATATGATTTTTTTCATTTATGATTATTATGTATTTTCATCTTTGTCTTCTGTATTTTATTCCTTTATGATTAAAATTGTAATAGATTTATGTTTCTACATTTATACATTGAAATCCAAGATTTTCTGAAATGTAATGTTGGAATGATCGTGTTCAAGAAAATACTATAAAGTAGAAATGTTGAAGGCTTATTTATCTATGATTATGGAATTCAATCGCAAAGTGACTTATTCATTTATGAATTATAGAATAATAGTTAATTATTGTATTCATGATTTTGTTTGAGTTGTATTAATTTTGATTATAGGGAAAATAGTTAATTAGTATATTGTAATTTTGTTTTGTATTATTCATTTATGATGAGATGTATAATTTACTTATTTATGCAATGTGTTTTATTCATTTATAATTATGATTTTATTGAAAACTTTTTATCTAAAAGTTGTGTTTTATTTATTTATGATTATAATATGATTGTAACGAAATCTTTTATATCCAAATTATGTTTTGTACATTAAAGCTTACAAGAATATTGATATATGATTAGAAATGTGTTTTTAATATGTCGTTAAAAATATTTGGATAATATGGTAAATTCTTCAATACTTTTAATATTTTGTTGGTAAATAAAGTAAAAAATAAAAACGTTTTTTTTTTAAATCATGTTAAATGATATTTAATTAATTTTGTTAACTAAAAAAATAAGTATACTACATTCCTAATACCAGGGAAAATAAATGCATTATGTACTAATTAATTATCATACATTATCTATATTTAATTACATTTGTCAAATTTCTTTTATACCCTTATAAAATTATTGGTTTATAATTGTTCTTACGTTTTTAACCTTTTAAATGTTCTCATTTGATTATATATATATATATATATATATATATATATATATATATATATATATATATATATATATATATATATATATATATATATATATATATATATATATATATATATATATATATATATATATATATATATATATATATATATGAGTGATAGAAGACAAAGGAAAACATGGAGAAGACCGACCAAAAGTTAGACTCTCCAAAGCATCTATTCCATGGTCAAACTTGTCCTTGAAAACTTATTAGAACTAATCGCTAAAATACCAAATAGTGGTGCATGATATTAAATTATTTAATCCCTTTTAACAATTATTGCAATAGCATCATATATTTTTAAAGATACATTTTGTAAATTGTTTTTTGCCTGATTTAAAATTCTGTGAACGGTTTTCCAAACTCCTTTATCATTTTGAAGTTATTTTTTTTAGTAAACATCAATGAATGTTTATAAATTTAGGTTATTTTCATATAAGCTTAACGATTTTTAGTATATTGGTTTAAAAGGTTTCTCGCGTTTTTTTAAGGGGTATGTATTAAAAGAAGTTTATCAACCAAACTAACACTTTGATTATATTAGAGAAATTCAGTATCACAAAAACTCTAACATTTGACCTCTTCTCTATACATGATCAGACGCATACATATATAGAATATAAAACTTATTGGATTACAATTCCTATTCAATCATCTATTCAAAGAAAATGAAACTTTTTCATATATCACGTATCTTGGACTACACTCCAAAACACCATTGGGTTGACCCGTAGCTAAAAGCCCATGGCCGAACAACCAATTCGCCAACAATCACCCCCTGAATGGTTGAGACGGCAACTCGCACACACCGAGCAACGATCTCATTTCACCGAACCTTACTCGTGCTAAGGCCTTTGTTAGGGGATCCTCTGCTTGTTCTTTTCCCACCACGTGTTCGACTTCAACTTGCTCGTTTTCTACACGCTCTCGAATGAAGTGGAAACGAGTGTGAATGTGTTTGTTCCTCCCGTGAAACACCGGATTTTTAGACAACACGATTGCCAACTTGTTGTCTATTCGAATCAACACCTTTTGTTTCTCTAATCTGGTCACCTCCGCAAGCAACTCCCTTAGCCAAATTGCTTAACATGTTGCTGAAGTAGCTGCCATGAACTCGACTTCACATGAAGATAAAGCAACGGTTTCTTGCTTTTACGAGCACCACGTAATAGGGGATTTACGAAGAAAGAAAATGTGACCGATAGTACTCCGACCGTCATCCATGTCTACATTATGACTACTATCACTATAACCCAAAAGTTTCAACTCGTTACACTTCTCATATTTAATTCCAAACGAAATTGTGCCACGAAGGTAATGAAGAATTTGCTTGATCGCGCGCACATGAGATTCTCTCGGACTTTGTATATAACGACTTATTACCCCGAATGAGTAAGATAAGTCCGAACAAGTGTGAAGGAAGTAACGTAAGCATCCAACTATCCTTCTGTAATGAGTGGCTTCAACTTCTGGTTCATTCTCGGCTTTCGATAATTTTAGTCCCGGTTCCATTGGACATTGTGTAGCATTACATTCTTCCATCCCGAATTCTTTTAAAATTTTCATTGCATAGCCCTCTTGTTTAATTGTTATGAACTCCTTTTGTTGAGAAACTTCGATCCCCAAAAATAAGTTAATAATCCAAGGTCCGACATTTCGAACTTCACGGACATCATACTCTTGAATTGATTTGTAATTTCCTGGCACGTCCCAGTCACAAATAAATCATCAACATAAACAACCACTATGATGTATTCGCCTTTGCTACCTTTTTGTACACTGAATTTTCTTGTAAACATCGTATAAATCCCATTCCACGTAAAATCCCATCAAGTTTAATGTTTCACGCCCTTGGTGCTTGTCTTAGGCCATATAAAGCTTTCACGAGCTTGTACACTTTTCCTTCTTCTCCCTTTTTTTCTCAAAACCTTCGGGTTGTCGTACGTACACTTCTTCTTCCAATTCATTGTGCAAGAAGGTCGTCTTTACATCCAAGTGGTAAAATTTCCAACCCTTCCTGGCTGCGAGAGCGATCAATAAATGAATCGTCTCGAGTCGAGCTACCGGTGGGAAAACTTCATTAAAATCAATGACATGTTCTTGTATATAGCCTTTTGCTACGAGTCGCGCTTTGTACCTAGAAATAGATCCGTACACATTTCTTTTGATTTTATGTACCCACTTTAATCCGATGGGTTTGACATTCTTGGGAAGAGACACTAGCTTCCAAGTTTTATTTCTTTCAATTGACTCGATCTCATCTTTCATTGCCTTAAGCCATTCGAATTTCACAATGGCTTCTTTACAAATACTTGGTCCCTCATCAAATGATAACATTAATTCATTCATGTTAAGCGCATAATCATTGAGGTGAATTGGCAAAACGGAAACACGATTAGAACGACGTACCGGGTTATTTTTGAACTCGTTATTGCCGTCGAACTTGTAACACCCTGAGATTCAGGTACATTTCTTTCATCCTTGTTCTTTGTGTATTGGTCATGTTTAATCCTTGAGTGGAGTTTTTCTTTAGCAAGTGAGTACACTGGGCGTACCAGAGGGGTACGCTGCACGTACTCATGCGCTTAAATTGGACGCGGTGTCGCCAAGGTACGCTGGGCGTACCCAGAGTTACGTCGGGCGTACCCGGCCAGATGCAAAAACCCTAATCCATCTTGTGCACTATTTAAAGGGTGATAAGGCTCATTTCTCAACCTCCATATCAGTGAGTGAAACCCTAAAAGAGAGCCCCCATTGTCCTTAGTGTGTGAGAGTGTTGATTGGAGCTTTTTGTGCTTTGGTGACTTAGTGAAGGAGAAGGAAAGGAGTTCTTGGAAGCTAAAGCTTGAGGTTCCATTTTGGATCCGAGATCTACAGAGAAAAGGGCTACACTTGGAGGTATAAAGTTCAAAACTTTCCTCTTCTTTTGGTTTTTGTTGCATGTGCCATTTCTAGGGCTAAAACCCCCAAAGGTCGAGACTTTATGAGTGTAAAGTGCTCCATGGTCCGAGATCTATCCCTTTTAAGTGGTATTAGTGATTTAGAACCATAAAGTTGCCATCTTGGATGTTAGTTTGAGGTCATGCTTGTGTAATAAGCCTTCTGGAGTTAAAGGATGGAACATTGTGAGAGTTGATGACTTATCCAACCATGCAAAGGCTTAAAGTCATCAACTTTATGTATTAAGAGGCTTAGATGTGGTCAGATCTAAAATTTGGACGTGGGTGGCGTTCCCCGATTCAGAGATGCAGCCGCGTACTGGGTGGCGTTCCCCGATTCTGAGATGCAGCCGGGTACGCTCAGCGTAACCCGGAAAGTTGACTTTTGGTTGACTTTTAGGATATGGTCTATTGTGGGGCCTTTTGAGTTATGAGAGGGGTAAAATGGTCTTTTACCCTTCTGATAGTGTCATAAGAGAGCATAGTCTAGCCCGTGAGAGTTATATTAAATAGAGTATTTATTTCATATGATTAGGCGGAGGCTAGGCCAATGTTTACAGAGTCAGAGATTTACCGAGATACCTGAGGTGAGTCTTCTCACTATACTTTACCTAGTGTGGTGACAGAGTTATGTGATAGAGTATTTTAGAGTTATATGCCAGTGTAATTGCATGTTATTTATGTGCTATGATTATTGTGATATATTCTATGCATGATTCAGAGTTACAGAGTTAGGACCTTCGGGTCCACAAAGTTAGGGCCAGAGGGCCCATAGAGAGTTGGGGATGGAGGGCCCCACTGAGACACATAGACCTGAGGGTCAACAGAGTTACAGCCTCGAGTGGCTATTATGTGTTAGAGTGGTATTTTGGGGAACTCACTAAGCTTATGCTTACAGTGTTATGTGTTATGGGTTTCAGGTACCAGTGATGATCGCGGGAAGGCGCCGACTTGATTCGTACACTGATGTGTGTAAAACCAACTAGTTTTAATCCTACTAACTTAGACACAAAATAAACACACGAAAGGCAGTGTACCTATCGATTAGTAATATAGTTCAAGCAAGTAGGGTATCGAACACAGGGAACGGTAAACAATTAAAATAAATGCTAATATTATCTAAATAAAACAAATAACAAAAGGGGGGTTTTCTCTAGTTTTACAAGACTAGAAACTTAATTAGAATAACCAACACACAAATTAACTAACTAGCAACTAAAACAATTAATTACCAACTAAATTCAATAGTAAAGAGGACTTCTGTTTAGGTACGACTCATTTGTTCCCATGGATGATTTTAATGTATCGGATTAATTCTTCATTGGCTACCGATTAAGATAATTAGGCTCATGTTCGCTATTCCTAATTCTTAGAAAACAAATTAACTCAAGCAATGGCCAGTTGTCTAAATTAACGGGTTTCCTAGATTATTGATTCGGGTTAAGTAAGACTTGTAGTGGTTAACTAAATTGGCCCTTCAATTAACCTCTTGTCGATGTTCATCCAACAAGCTTACACATTAACTTACCTATATTCTAGTTAATTCTAGTTTCACGTTCGTTATTCCTAGACATACAACTATGTGGTCACAATAAATCATATGAAATTAATAACTAAGAGATGTTCATACAACTTAATTACTGATTTATTAATAGAAGAATAGTTATTGTCAACACATAAGGTTCTTTAACAAGCTTAACAAAACATAATTACCAATCAAAATTAATCCTACTCAAATAATCAATCCATGTTCACAAAATTGTCTACCCTAACAGAAGAATAAGTTTTTAGCTCATGATTGCACTAAACATAAACTCAAAAACGAAATCAAAGTATGTAAACATGATTCAAATCAAAAAGGTACGAAGAATAAACCAAAATTGTCTTGATTCTCTTCACAATTGAATGTAGGGTTGATTCTTCAGTTCCTCACGACCTAGCAGCACTTCCAATCGTTTCTCAGCCTCCTAGGGTTTCTCTCCATGCTATGATATCGATCTGAAAGTCCCTTTGTATAGATTTTCACAAAACGGAGGCTACTCGGCGAGTCCAGTGACCTACTCGGCGAGTCCGTCACTTAAAACCCGTGTACGGCAAGTCAGCGCGTCCAGAATCGCGAAACTTCTGACCAACTCGGCGAGTAATCGATCCTACTCTCCGAGTACGTTTCGAATCAACATTTTCTCAAAACATGAAAGTCATCTGAAATTGTGTCTACTTTTCAGAACATTTTGAATCTCGTCAATCGGAGTTACGGTTGATGAGATATGGCCAAACCACTGACGAGGGGTCAAGCTGTCCAGCAACATCCTTCTTTCTTCAAAATCCAAGATCCAAGCTTCCAATAGCTAGTTCCGCTTCATTTTCCTTTCGAGCATGTCTTTGTTGCTGAAAATGAAATATTTAATCTAATTAAGCACCTTTTGTTCATTAAATGAGACAAAATAAACATAAAGTATTAAGATCATGCATGAATTTTATAACTAAATATGCCCATATCATACACACACATGGGATTTTATTTATTTGATCTTAGGAGATATTTATGAAACAAAAGACATGATACTATGACATTTTATGAATGAATGAGTTTGTGAAAATGTGTTTGGAAATGCGAAAAATTGTTTTAATTTTTACGGTGTTACAATTTGGTATCAGAGCCTTGGTTTGAGGGATTCGGGTGCACCTTCGGGCGTATCTGAACTCAAACCGAGGATTTGTGGAAATTTTGATAATAAAACAAGTTTTCAAAAGAAGGACTTACGAGACAAACAGAGCAGAGTCGTGTGTACGAACAGCCAGCGCCTGAACGGTGATTTCCCAAAATACCATTACTATAAGTGTTATAAGATATGATGTGATACGTTATATGATGAGCTATGCATGCTAGAGTAGACTAGGTATTCTTATTAGGACTAGAGTGGACTGATATGTGATGCCTGAGTCTAGGAGTCTTGCTGCTAGGAATACTTTAGAGTGTTTAGGTAGCAGCGAGGAGGTTATGAGAGATCTGCTTGCTAGTATCATATGATTAGAGAGAGTAGAGTGATTGGGACTCTGGGAGGAGGACTTGGGGTGAATGCTGATGCGGTGTGGACGGTAGTGTTGGGCCTGTACTATTGAAGACACCGGGTCAGTGCACAGTCCAAGTAAGAATCTTCGGAGTACCAAGGGACAAGTAGGGTGGAGTAATCGAGTGTGAGCATATTCTAGTGAGTCCCTGATATTTATTCTTGTGTTGTATTTCAGAGAGAGGGAGATCATGGTTGGGACGCGCCACACACCAGGGACCAGCAGTTCGAGTGATGAGGAGATCCGTAGGATCATCCAGGAGGAGGTGGCTGCGGCCATCAGGGCAGCGATACCAGAGATGTTCGGGTCTATCAAGACCACACTGATAAAGACATTTGATGAGAAGTACGCTGCTCTTTCCGAGGCTGCTATTGTTGCGGCCACTGCAGCTATAGCTGCGACTAGGCCGCAGGGTGGTGATGCGTTGCTGTTCCGAGAGTTCAGCAACACAAAACCACCAGAGTTTGACGGGACCCATGACCCGATCGCGGCGATGAGATGGATTTCAGACATAGAGGGGTGTTTCTTTACTTGCTTATCTCCAGAGCATTTGAGAGTCCGGTTCACGCTGAACCAGCTTCGCTTGGGAGCGAAGGACTGGTGGAAGTTTGTGATTGCGCACTTTACGTCTGCTGAGCTTGTTGCTGTGACCTGGGAGAGGTTCACCGCTATGTTCCGAGATGAGTATGTTCCCCAGGTGGAGAGGGAGCGTTTGGCCCAGGAGTTTCTACCCTCAAGCAGGGTACTGAGTCTGTTACGGTGATTACGAGGATGTTCCATGAGCGGGCGATGTTCTGCCCAAAGCACGTGTCCTCCGAGCAGGCACGTATGAGCCGATATTTGAGCATTCTGAGGAGGGATATACGTGAGTTCGTGGTGAACTCTACATACCAAACATTTGCCGAGCTTCAGGCAAATGCCCGGAAGAGGGAGATAGAGTTGGAGACCCAGGCTAGGGAGGAGGCTGAGTCTCAGAGGAGGGATCGGTGACCGATGCAGTCTCAGCCGGTATCCAAGCTTGCCAAGCCCGCTGATTTGAGATTAGTGAGCCAGAGGGGCCGCGCTTGTGGCAAGTGCGGCAAGAGCCACGATGGGTTGTGCAGAGCAGGGTCTTGCTACAAATATGGCAAGGAGGGGCATATGGCCACGGACTACCCTAAGGGGTTTGCAGTATGTTTTCACTGCAACCAGACCAGACACCGGAAGGCAGAGTGTCCGCAGTTGCGGGGATTAACACAGGAAGCCTTTCAGGGATCTGCCCCTGCTGCCATCAGAGCTACTGAGAGCCGGTCAATGAAGGCTGAGGCACCGAAGGCACGAGGGAGAGCCTTTCAGTTGACTGCGGAAGAGGTCCGCGCAACGCCCGATGTCGTGGCTGGTATGTATTCTTTCATATATTTATTTTGTTTTGAGATATTGTGCTTATATTATGTTATGCGTAGGTACTTTTCTTGTGAATTCTGTACCTGCCTTGGTGTTATTTGACTCGGGTGCGAGTCGGTCTTTTGTATCTTTGGCTTTTAGTCAGCACATCAGTGTTATTCGTGAGGCGTTGAGTCGACCTATGAGAGTTTCCATAGCTGACGAGAGGGTGGTATATGGCACAGAGGTGATCTGAGGGTACGTACTCGAGATTTTCGGTGTTGAGTTCCCGATTGATTTAGTTCCTATTGCGATGGGTGATGTCTGTGTCATTGTGGGCATGGACTGGTTGAGCAGATTTAGAGCGGTTATCGACTGCGAGCGTCAGCTGGTGACCATATGAGACCCTTGTGGGGGAGTTCTTATGGTGTACGGCGAGGGTACACGTTCTGGGTCAGCATTTTGTTCGGCCGCTAGAGTGAGACAATGTCTACAGCAGGGTTGTAAGGGCTTTGTAGCGTATGTGATGGATACGCGGGTGGATTCAGAGAGACCGAGGTCAGTTGATGAGGTTCCGATAGTGTGTGAGTTCCCGGACATATTTCCAGAGGAGTTACCGGGTGTGCCTTCCGTGAGGCAAGTGGAATTCAGTATCGATTTGGTTCCGGGGGCCGCGCCTATTGCCAAGGTGCCCTATCCCCTTGCACCTTCAGAGATGCAGGAGTTATCCTCGCAGCTTCAGGAGTTGCTGGGAAAGGGGTTTATTCGGCCGAGCAGCTCACCGTGGGTAGCGCCTATCCTTTTTATCAAGAAAAAGGATGGTTCACACCGGATGTGCATTGATTATCGGGAGTTGAACAAGCTGACGGTCAAAAACCGTTACCCGTTGCCGAGGATTGACGATTTGTTCGATCAGTTGCAGGGAGTATCTTGGTTCTCCAAGATCGATTTGAGGTATGGATATCATCAGGTAAGGGTGCGAGATGAGGACATCCAGAAGACATCGCTCAGGACGCGGTATGGGCATTATGAGTTTGTGGTGATGCCTTTCGGACTCACCAATGCCCCGACAGTGTTCATGGACCTCATGAACAGAGTGTGCAGGACGATGTTGGATCGGTCAGTGATCGTATTCATCGACGACATTTTGGTGTATTCGAGATCTAGAGAGCAGCATGAGGAGCATTTGAGGGAGATCCTCGGAGTTCTGAGATCGGAGAGGCTTTATGCCAAATTCTCCAAGTGTGATTTCTGGTTACGAGAGGTCCAATTCCTACGGCATCTCGTTAACCAGAAAGGGATATTGGTCAACCCGGCCAAAGTTGAGGTAGTGATGAGTTGGGAGGTGCCATGTCACCCTCCGAGATCAGGAGTTTCTTAGGGTTGGCAGGCTATTATCGGAGATTTATCAAGGATTTCTCCAAGATCGCAGTGCCACTCACCAGGTTGACCCGGAAGGGTGTTGCTTTTTCATGGGTCCCCG
This sequence comes from Lactuca saligna, assembly GCF_052625555.1. Lineage (NCBI taxonomy): Eukaryota > Viridiplantae > Streptophyta > Magnoliopsida > Asterales > Asteraceae > Lactuca > Lactuca saligna. The sequence continues at coordinate 326,381,155 of NC_136420.1, forward strand.
AGTAGCAGGCCTCCTTCGATACATTTCACCAAAGGTTATGCGAAGCCACAGTGTTAGCCCTCCCGGAGGGAATGGAGGACTGTGTGGTGTATTGTGATGCATTGATCTTAGGGTTGGGAGTGGTGCTGATGCAGAGAGGGCATGTGATAGTATACGCATCAAGGCAGCTAAAGCCTCATGAGATGAGGTATCCCACCCACGATCTTGAGTTGGGGGCAGTGGTGTTCGCCCTCAAAATCCGGCGTCACTATCCGTACGGGGTTCGATGTACGATATACACGGACCACAAAAGCTTGAAGTACTTGATGGATCAGCCCAACTTGAATAGGCGCCAGAGGAGATGGTTGGATGTGGTAAAGGATTATGATTGTGAGATCATGTACCACCCGGGCAAGGCTAATGTCGTAGCCGATGCACTGAGCCACAGGGCGGAGGGCGCCCCATTGCGAGATGTATGTTTGAGATTGACCGTGATGGCTCTGGTGTTGGACACCATTCGTGGGGCACAAGCTGAGGCCGTGAGATTAGAGAACCAAAAAAGAGAGCGAGTTATCGGGTTGGTGTCAGAGTTCATTACCGATAGCTGGGGGCTTATGACATTTCAGGGTCGTATTTGGGTACCGTTTGTGAGTGAGAAGCGTACCATTTTGATGGAAGAGGCTCATCGATCGAAGTTTTCGATCTATCCTGGGGCCACTAAGATGTATTTAGACCTGAAGAGGGAGTATTGGTGGCCCTGTATGAAGAGGGATGTCGCGTGGTTTATTGAGAGGTGCTTAACCTATCGTAGGGTTAAGGCCGAGCACCAGAGACCGCATGGTAAGTTGCCACCGTTGGAGGTTCCCGAATGGAAGTGGGAACAGATTACCCTGGATTTTATCACCAAATTGCCAAGAACTGCTAGGGGAGTCGATGCAATTTGGGTGATTGTGGACAGGTTGACAAAGAGCGCCCACTTCCTTGCTATCAGTGAGAGCTCTTCCGTAGAGAAGTTGGCATAGATGTACGTGAGGGAAGTGGTATCACGTCATGGAGTGTCGATATCAATTGTCTCAGACTAGGATATGCGTTTCACTTCCAGATTCTGGAAGAAATTTCATGAGGAACTGGGTGCTAGGCTGCACTTTAGTACCACATACCACCCCCAGACTGACGGTCAGAGTGAGCGGACGATTCAGACGCTCGAGGATATGCTCCGGGCATGTGTGTTGGATTTCGATGGGAGTTGGGACACGTATTTGCCCTTGGCAGAGTTTTCTTACAACAACAACGATCATTCGAGCATTGGTATGCCACCCTTTGAACTGTTGTATGGGAGAAGGTGTTGGACCCCCATTTGTTGGGGAGAGGTCGGGCAGTGTGTTATGGGTAGTACCGAGATCGTGATTCAGATGACTGAGCAGATACAACAGGTCAGGCAGAGGTTGTTGACCGCTCAGAGTCTTCATAAGAGTTATGCGGACAGGCGCCGGTCCGAGCTCAAGTTCCAGGTCGGCGACCTTGTGCTCTTGAAGGTCTCTCCTTGGAAAGGAGTGATCCGATTCAGGAAGAGGGGCAAGTTGGGGCCCCGATATATCGGTCCTTTTCGAGTGATCGCGAGGGTAGGCAGGGTAGCCTACCGGTTGGAGCTACCTGCAGAGTTAGGTCATATCCATGACACTTTCCACATGTCACAGTTGCGAAAATGTATAGCCGATGAGTCTGCAGTGGTACCATTGGAGGATATTCAGGTGGATGCGAGCCTGAATTATGCTGAGAGACCGGTGGCAATCAGGGATCGGAAGATCAAGGTTTTGAGGAACAAGGAAGTACCTTTGGTTTTGGTTCAGTGGCAACATCGGAAGGGGTCCGAGATGACTTAGGAGACAGAATCGGAGATACGAGGGCAGCATCCAGAGTTGTTCGAGGAATGAGACTTCGGGGGCGAAGTCTGGTTCTTGTGGGGGAGAATTGTCACACCCCGAGATTCAGGTACATTTCTTTCATCCTTGTTCTTTGTGGATTGGTCATGTTTAGTCCTTGAGTGGAGTTTTTCTTTAGCAAGTGAGTACGCTAGGCGTACCAGAGGGGTATGCTGCGCGTACTCATGCGCTTAAATTGGATGCGGTGTCGCTAAAGTACGCTGGGCGTACCCAAAGTTACGCCGGGTGTACCCGACCAGATGCAAAAACCCTAATCCATCTTGTGCACTATTTAAAGGGTGCTAAAGCTCATTTCTCAGCTTCCATATCAGTGAGTGAAACCCTAAAAGAGAGCCCCCATCGTCCTTAGTGTGTGAGAGTGTTGATTGGAGCTTTTTGTGCTTTGGTGACTTAGTGAAGGAGAAGGAAAGGAGTTCTTGGAAGCTAAAGCTTGAGGTGCCATTTTGGATCTGAGATCTACAGAGAAAAGGGCTACACTTGGAGGTATAAAGTTCAAAACTTTCCTCTTCTTTTTGTTGTTGTTGCATGTGCCATTTCAAGGGCTAAAAACCCCAAAGATGGAGACTTTATGAGTGTAAAGTGCTCCATGGTCCGAGATCTATCCCTTTTCAGTGGTATTAGTGATTTAGAACCATAAAGTTGCCATCTTGGATGTTAGTTTGAGGTCATGCTTGTGTAATAAGCCTTCTAGAGTTAAAGGATGGAACATTGTGAGAGTTGGTGACTTATCCAGCCATGCAAAGGCTTAAAGTCATCAACTTTATGTATTAAGAGGCTTAGATGTGGTCAGATCTAAAATTTTTACGTGGGTCTTAACTGTTTAAGACCTCAAGAGCTAACGGGCTGAAGCAGAAGAGTACACCGGGCGTAATCCCAGTACGTGCCGCGTACTGGGTGGCGTTCCCCGATTCTGAGATGCAGCCGGGTACGCTCAGCGTACACATCTGGTACGCATAGCGTAACCCGGAAAGTTGACTTTTGGTTGACTTTTAGGGTATGGTCTATTGTGGGACCTTTTGAGTTATGAGAGGGGTAAAATGGTCTTTTACCCTTCTGAGAGTGTTATAAGAGAGCATAGTCTAGCCCATGAGAGTTATATTAAATAGAGTATTTATTTCATATGATTAAGTGGAGGCTAGGCCAGCGTTTATAGAGTCAGAGATTTACCGAGATACCCGAGGTGAGTCTTCTCACTATACTTTATCTAGTGTGGTGACAGAGTGATGTGATAGAGTATTTTAGAGTTATATGCCAGTGTAATTGCATGTTATTTATGTGCTATGATTTATTGTGATATATTCTATGCATGATTCAGAGTTACAGAGTTAGGACCTTCGGGTCCACAAAGTTAGGGCCAGAGGGCCCATAGAGAGTTGGGGCTGGAGGGCCCCACTGAGACACATAGACCTGAGGGTCAACAGAGTTACAGCCTCAAGTGGCTATTATGTGTTAGAGTGGTATTTTGGGGAACTCACTAAGCTTATGCTTATAGTGTTATGTGTTATGGGTTTCAGGTACCAGTGATGATCGCGGGAAGGCGCCGACTTGATTCGTACACACACATGGGATTTTATTTATCTGATCTTGGGAGATATTTGTGAAACAAAAGACATGATACTATGACATTTTATGAATGAATGAATTTGTGAAAATGTGTTTGGAAATGCGAAAAATTGTTTTAATTTTTACGGTGTTACAAGACTCTTGATCGCTGCTGTCCGTATCAGGTTCTGTCGAGATTGGACCATCTACTGCTGGGCTCGGTGATGCTAGTGGGCTGTTATTTGAATGTTGTGGAGATGTGGTAGCATCGGTATTAGGATGGTGAGGCCCATTATGCGGCTGATTTATCCATGTGGCCCAAGTAATTTTGAAAGTGCCATAATCATTTTCTTTTTTTGCTGTTACTATCCATTTCCTTTTTCCATTGCCATGACAACTTTCATCATATGTTACATTGTTGCTTATAATAATTTTATTTTCATATGGATTAAATAAAAGAGCACCTCCTGAACCCGGTTCCTTCCCAAAATAAACCATTGGTCTTGATCTATCGTCAAGTTTCTTTAGATGTTTCGAAACAACTCTTTCATATGCAATGCATCCGAACACCTTTAGATATTCAAGATTCGGTTTTTGACCATAGAGTTTTTCGTAAGGCGTGGCTCCTACTAATGCTCGCGTAGGGGTACAATTTATAATATAAGTTGCATGTCGAACGACTTCACCCCAAAACTGATTTGGAACTTCTTTTGCTTTCACAAGACATTGTGTCATCTCGATTAGCGTCCAATTTCGTCTCTCTACTATGCTGTTTTGTTGGGGTGAGTACGGAGCCATTAACATTCTTGCAACACATTCTTCGCTCCAAAAATGATTAAAACCGTTTGAAGTAAACTCTCTGCCTCTATTCATGTGGATTTTTTTTATCTCTTTTCCTGATTCGGTTTTCGATTGACTTTTTAAATCTCTTGATTACATCTACCGCGTCATTTTTATGCTTCAACAAAAAAGACCACATGTATCTAGTAAAATCATCAATTAGTACCAAAATATAAACATAACCGACCATCGTGGGAGGATCAATAGGCTTGCAAATATATCCATGTACCATTTCGAGAATATTTTTAGACTTATAATCGGTTTTCTTTGGGAATGTGTGTTTGTTTTGTTTGCCTATCAAGCAAATTTCACAAATGTCTTCTTGATGTTTCAAAACCAAAACTCCACTAATCAACTTGTGCATCATATTCATCGCACCAAAGTTGATATGGCCTAGTCATGCATGCCATAACCAAGACTTGTCATCAATTGTTGCTTGCAAACATTGGGGTTTTCCGAATTTAAGTCGTGTTTTATAAAGACGATTTTCACTACGTGGAACCTTCATTAGCAACCATCCATTTCGATCTTTCATTGTCAAGTAATCACCATGCATTCTAATGTCACAACTGGATAATGTTGTTTGGCCAAGACTAATGACATAACTACGAACAGAGGGAATATAGTAGATATCTTTCATAACCTTTTGCTCACCATTTTTACCTTCGAAAAAAATTGATCCTTTTATTTCAATTTGAACACACGAGCCTTCTCCAAATCTTACTCTTCCGGTTATCCGTTCATTCAACTCCGAAAAATACGAGTACTTCCCGGTCATGTGATTACTTGCCCCATTGTAGAGGTACCACATATCATCTTCTTCTTGATTCACCTCTACTTTGGGTGGAATGTATTTGTCTTCATTTAGGAAGACTGCCTCCTCTTGCATCATAAAAAATGTTCCTTCTTCATGATCAACCTCCTCTTGGGGATTGTTGAGATTTGCTTCATGTTTCCTGTTACATTGCGGGCATTGTGAAACAAATTGTCTGTACTTATCACACCGGTAACACTGAATATTTGATAGGTCTCTTTGTTCATGATTTTTGCCTTTTCATCTTTGATCATAATGGTTCTTTGACGAGTCCCTTTGATCGTGGTTTTGGGTGTTATCCCAACCACGACCACGTCCTCGGCCTCATCCCCCATGGTATGCACCACACCCTCTCCCACGCATTGAGTCTTGGTTTTGATTTGCATTTTCAGTCTTGGCATAAAGTAGCTTTTCACTAGAATCGGATGCTTTGCCGGTTTCTTTAGTCCGTTTCTCGTATGCTTTTAGCCGCCCAACTTTATCCTCAAAAGTAATGGTTTTTAAATCTAAAACTTGCTCGAGTGCCGCTACGATGTGAATGAATCGACTAGGAAGACTCGTAAGAAATTTCTTCACCAACTTCTCTTGTGAGATTGTTCCTCCAAGTATCGCTGAAACGGTAGCAAGTCCCGATAGTTTAGAAGAGAAATCATCAATAGTGCTCGTATCTTTCATCTTCAAACTTTCGAATTCCGAAGTAAATGTTTGCAAACGTGCTTCCTTCACTCGATCCGCACCCATGTTCCGAGATTTGATTGCTTCCCACATCTCCTTAACAGTGGTGAGATTCCCGATATGCAAGATTAAATCTTATGGTATTGATTGAAATAGTAGTCCCATCACGATATCGTTTCTCTTTGCATCTGTTGAACCCGGATCAACCACGTCCCACACGTCGTGAATGCCGAGTAAAACTTTCATACACATGTTCTATATCGTGTAGTTTAATGGCGTCAACTGTAGAAATTGAAACTAGATCAAGTGAGCCTCCTTCACGGGTAGATTCGCTCCGTCTCCTGACATGAATTATCAACATACCACACACCTTTATCTTCAGCAGGTGAGCAATAAAATAATGATTTCAAATAAGAAATTGGAAACGGCGACCAATAGAACCAGAATCCGTGCTTTCTTTTTTATTGGACCACAATAAAACAATTGTTTTCTTCAAAATGGGTTCTTGATCCAGGAGCCAATTAATAAATAATTGGTGTATTAAATACTTGGAGGAAAAGCAACAATTTGGCATACGAAGAAAAACTATTGGCTTGAAGAATCGAATAATCGAAAGCCACAGGTTGTCGCTCTGATACTAATTAAAAGAAGTTTATCAACGAAACTAACACTTTGATTATATTAGAGAAATTCAGTATCACAAAAACTCTAAAAATTGACATCTACTCTATACATGACCAGACGCACACATATATAGAATAGAAAACTTATTCGATTATAATTCCTATTCTATCATATTTTCATAGAAAAGGAAACTTTCCATATATCACGTATCTTGGACTACACTCCAAAACACCATTGGGTTGACCCGTAGCTAAACGCCTATGGATGAACAACCAATTCGCCAACATGTATTTGTGTTTTACCTGTTAATAAAGGGATAAACTATATTTTAAGCCCGTTTTGCCAGTACAATAAGCTTATTTGACTTTTTATTTTTCTTTTTAAAAGCTAAAATTGAAATAATAATCCATGTGGGTTTTTTCTTCGAGAAACTTCCTTCTTCTCTTATGAATCGATTTGTAGCTCCTGGTTCTAATGATCATACGTTTTCTTCTTTATCTCTACCTCTCCAATTGATCTCACAGCCTCACTCTATTGCTCTCCTTCAAGTCACATTGTAGAAACTTAGGTTCACCCACCCTTCTTACCTTCAATCGAGTTGCAAGTTTGATGGAGCGAGACGAAGAAGGGTGTGTGGGTCCATCTCTGATCACTCCATGTATCTGTTTAGCTTCCACCACCATCGATCTGAACAAGTTGTCGAAAATTGAAGTTTGGCATGTTTGATGTCAATAGAAGAACCATGGAATGATCTTTTATGTTTAATTGGTAGAAAGCTTTTGTTTGAGTCAATATCTTTTAGTTTTTCAACAACTCTAACCTTTTTTTATTTTTTCTACATGTCTTTGTTTGGAAGAAAACGGTGAACATTTTTTCTGGCATGGATGATGTGTGTGATGAGTTTTCTAGGTTATAAAAATCTACATGTGGTGGAAAAACACTTAAATCCTTAAGTTCATATGCAACCTAGAAATGATATATGTTTTCTCTATTGATAACAACTAACTATGAATATCAAGAAATCCTAGGAGAGAGGCTATGAAATTGAAATTCATGCAAAATTAGGGTTACATACCTTTTGATTATTATTACAAATAATTAAAGTAGAATCCTTCTTCTAGATCTTGGAAAGCTAGTACCAAAGGAATGGATAATTATAATGGCCTGTACCTAAAACCCTAGTAGCAAGAAGGCTTGAGGAGAAAGGAGGCTTGAGCAAAATTTTAGCTCTATGAAGGCAATAAGAAGTGGATGAAATAATTAGTGCCGAATTAGCCCATGTGCAATATGGGCATCAGAACAGGGGCCAAAATCTTAAGGGGATTTTTTTGTAGTATATTCAATTTACAGCCCATTAATATGGGAGAAGGACTTGTTCAATTGGATGAAGGAACGAACAGAAGCGGGAAGCCACATCATGATTCACGATGATCGATTAGTCGATTACTCATTACTCGTTCGTTTGTTAAAAAAAAGCGATCAGCAGGACAGGAGAAGGGTGAATTGTGAATACGATTCACTGATTCAGGCATTCAGCAACAACAAGACAACAACTCAACGGCTCAATGCCATTCAGCAAGGGTTGGTGATCTTTTATGAGAAATTAAGGATTATTAAGGGTCGATTATCTGATTTTATCTCCTGCTAATCAACCAATCAGGTAAGATTTATGAGAAATTGAGGATTATCAAGTTTATAGTTGTCAACTGCATACTTGAATGATTCATACTTTCATAGATTATTAGTTTAATAGAATATTGAATGAATTTAATATTTTATTATCAGTTTATCCACTATAGAAATCAGTTTAATAGAATAGTGAATGAATGAATTAGTTTCTAAGATTCATAGAGATCAGTTTAGTAGTTTAAATTATGATTTTATGTTGATTGTAAAATTGTTTATCCAATAATGTTTATTGTAATTGCTTGAATGTTGAAAGTTGAAAACCTGAAAGTTGAAACTAATGAACTTGTAGTGATGAAGCCTAAACAACCATCCGATTATCAAAAACGTAAAAAGAGAAAACTAGATGAAGAAAAGAGAAAGGTTGAGACTGGTGCTCTAGATAAGTTTATCCATAGACAACCTGTTGAAGAGAACATGGAAGAGCATGCTGACGAGCACATGGAAGATCATGTTAAAGAGCACATTGAAGAGCAAGAGCATGTAGAAGTAGAAGAGATAGAAGAGCATGATCCTGTTAAAGAGCTTGTTGATATATATGATCCACGAAGGTGGGAAAAATTTAATTCTGATGAGATCAAAATTTTGGTTGAGAAAGGTCCTAAAAGAGATAATAGTATTATGTATGGTCCATACGATAAATTTGGTAGACGATTTTTTCAACTTTATATACAAGAACTTTATCAAATTTGGAGAAGTGTGATAGAGAATGGCTAGTATATTTGAAAGAGCTAGACATCGTATTTTGTTTCTGTTGTAAAGTGTTTAGAAAATGGATTTTGAAAGGTAAATTGGGTGGTGAAGGTTATGCAGATTGGCACCATGTTACCACTAGGGTTAAAGAACACGAAATTTCATTGGATCGTCTTACAAATAGGAATAAGTGGTTTGACATGTGTAAAAGATTGAGCTTAACGAAACAATTGATTAAGTTCAACATGATCAATTCAAGAAAGAAAGAGATTACTGGAAACAAGTTCTTTTAAGAGTAATTGCATTAGTGAAGTTTCTTGCTACGCATAATTTAGCATTTCGTGGATCCAATGAAAAGTTGTATAAAAAGGTAACTATACATTGTATTTTTTTTTGTTCCAGTTCCACCAAAAAAAATCTTTTTGTTAATTATGATGACTGATTCCACTTCTTATTTGTTAATTGTATTTAACAGGTAATGGAAATTTTTTGGGTGTCATTGAAATGTTGGAAGAGTTTGACCCGATTATCAAAGAGCATGTGCGACAGATCACAAGTGAAGGGCTTCATGTGCATTATCTTGGCCACCTAATCCAAAATGAAATAATATCTTTGTTAGCTGAAGAAATTAAAAAAGAACTTATCAAGAAGATAAAGGAAGCAAAGTACTACTCAATCATACTTGACTGTTATCCCGATTCAAGTCATGAAGAACAGATGACTATAATAGTGAGGTATTTAAAGTTATCATATAATTATGTTACTATCAAGTACTTTTTAGGTTTTTTTGAATGTTGATGATACCTCCGGAAAAGGATTATTTTATATTACACTTGAGGAGTTAAAGTCTCTTGGTATTCAAATTGATGATATGCATGGTCAAGGCTATGATAATGGAGCAAACATGAAAGGAAAACACAAAGGAGTGCAAAAGAGATTTTTAGATATAAATCCTAGAGCATTTTACACTCTTTGTGGTTGCCATTCTCTTAATCTAACATTATGTGATATGGCTAACAAGTGTGTTAAAGGAAAGAACGTTTTTGGATTCATCCAATGTATTTATACTATCTTTGAAAATTCTACTAAGAGGTGGGAAAGTTTGAAAGATAATGTTAAAGCTTGGAGTCTTAAGTCATTGTGTTAAACTCGTTGGGAAAGCCAGGTTGAGAGTGTAAAGGCTATTAAACTGCAACTTGTGGATGTATGGGAAGCTTTACTTCAAGTTGGAGAAAAAGATAATGATGCTGCAATTGCAAGTGAAGCAACTTCACTAGCAGAAAAAGAACTTAGTAGCTTTGAATTTTTGGTATCAAATGTTGTTTGGTATGTAGTACTAAACCATCTGAATATTGTGAGTAAGAAGTTACAATTAAAGGATATGCATCTTGATAATGCTATTACAGAAATAAACAAATTGATTGGGTACTTCAAGGATTATAGAGAAACTGGTTTTTCAAAAGCGATTGTTGAAGCTAAGGAGATTGCTATTGAAATGGATATTGATCCAATATTTCCACAAAAGTGTTTGATTGAAAGGAAAAAAGGGTTTGATGGGAGTTCAAGTAGTGAAGAAGTTTCATTTACACCTGAAGAGAATTTCAGAGTCAATTATTTCTTATACATTGTTGATCAAGCTATTTCTTCTATTGAGACAAGATTTGAACAATTCAAAGAGTATGATAAAGTATTTGGTTTATTATTTCCACATAAATTGAGAGGAATTGAAGATAAATATCTTAATTTGTATTGTCATTGTCTTGAAAAAGCACTCAAGATTGAAGAAAGATCTGATATTGATGCCGAGGAACTTTATACGGAGTTGAAATTATTTGAGACATTGGAAACCAATGAATTTAGCAACCCTATAGATGTTTTGAAGTTTTTGAAAGAACTTGATTATTTCCAAATTGCAAGCATTGCATATAGAATATTGTTGACTATTCTAGTAATGGCCGCATCTGCAATAATGAGTTTTTCCAAACTGCAATTTCTGAAATCTTACTCATGCTCCACAATGACCCAAGAAAGACTTAGTTGTTTGGCGATGATATCTATCGAGAACGAAATCTTAGAGAGTACAGAGTACGGATAGTTGATCAACCAATTTGCAATCAAGAGTGCTAGGAGGGCTTCAAGGGTCGTCGGTTAGCTGTTAGGATATGTTATTAGTCATTAAAATACTTTGATTTTGCTATGTTTATTTCTATAAGGTTTATCGTCATTTTAATAAAAAAAAAATTAGTTTATGTAATTTAATTCGTTAAAGTGTTACACGTTAAGGCCTAAGGGCTTTTTTTTTATCCATTTTGTCCTGGGCATTTGAATCCTCAGAACCGGCCCTGGAAATAATGAGAGCCATGGAGGAGTTTATATAGCTGAAGGAAACTTGAGGCCAAAGTTAGGGTTTTTTGGATAAGGCCCAAATTAATTAATATAATAATCAAACTGCCTTATCTCCTTATCCTAAGCCTCATGAACAAAATTTATAGGTCATTCCTATCCAAATTTCATTCACCCCTATCTCATGGGGTTCTAGAGTCTTCCTACTTCAACTTTCAATAGATAACCAAACAGTCAATGTACTTATAATTAATTCAATTAATCCCAAATTAATTGCAATTAATTTCTGATTAATTCCAAATTAATTATTATTATTTCCTAATTAATATATTTATCATATAATATATTAATAAACTATTTATTCCAATTTATTAATCATAAATAAATTAACAATTCAGCCTTTCTCTCTAAAAGTCATTCTATTCAAATACTAGTTTTGAGGGCAACCCAAAAAGAGCTTTGTTTCTAATTAAAGAATAGACCAAATTAGTTATTGGCTTAGATACCTTAATCCACAGTCTCCCACTTGGATAAGTCTGTAACTACAATTGCAGGTAGAAACCTTGAAATAAACAACAAATAGTGCTTTCCAAAGCTACTGCTGAACTCTGATTTAAATAAGTTATTGGCCCTAAGATGATCAGTTGTTCATTCGTTCTTCAAGATATCGTATTGGAATGAGACATAGATCAAAATCATTCTCATTGTCCAAAATACTCACAATTCTCATAAACATTCGCCCACTTTTTCCGAACAATGCTCATTTTATGCATCCCTCCGAATCCATCCGCAGAAAACCTCTTAACCTCAAGGTATTTTTGGTTGAGCAACCCAAGCATACATAATCTAGACAATTACAATTTATGATACCACTATGGAGCTCTTTTGGAATTCCTCACTTCTTTGACATTTGATCTTTAATTTTTGGGTATCTTCAACTTTTGAATTTCTTCAGAATTTTTGATCTTTGAACTTCATACTTTAACTTTGATGCTCCAAAAATAATTCTTCAAACTTTTTCTTGTAATTCTCTTTTTTTACATGTAACTCACTTTTTACACTCAAAACCCTACATGCTTAAGCAGGGGTGCTCAACTTCAACCTTTATTGGTTAACGATAATAATTTTTCTGGATACAGTTCTGGTACACGATGCTAAACATATTGTATCCTTCAAACTAAGTGAGGTCGTGTTTTTTCCCATGATTTCACTGGAATAAGGAAGCCACAAATGCACTAGAACGTATATAGGCTCAACTAAACATTTGGGTCTTTATAAAATCATCAAATATAATACTAGGATGATCCCTAATTGCTTTTACCAAAGTTTTCTAAGGTAAGCCCTAAGCAATGTTTTATGCAAAATTTGTAAAATTAAAAAAAAAACTAAATTAGGATTCTAAATTTACTAAAATGTAACCAACCCCCTACCCCACACTTAATTCATGCAATGTCCCCATTGCATGTTATGCATGAAAAGTAAAAATATGAAATATAGAGGGAATTGGAACAAACTCCCCTAGGGTAGCAGTCGTGAGACTGATCTTCTTTAATTAAGCTCCTACTTTGAATGACTTTAGACATGGGAACAGCTCATCCATGCCTTGGGTGTCATGTCGCGTGTGGTAAACCTCTAAATAGCTCCAAATATCTAGGACAAAGCTCTCAGAATTCTTCCATGAATGAATCTCAACGAAAAATATGGATAAGAACTGCAGTGAATGTGCCCAAAACGAATCTTGAGTGTGAAATATTGATGGACTCGGTGAGTAGATCGGCATTCATCAGATAATCGAGAATTTGCACATGCACTCGGCGAGTATCCTAAGTGCACTCGGCGAGTAGATCGTTGAGTCGGAAATAAATTTTCCTGCTTTTTATTCTTGACTGAGGTGCTAAATCAGGATACTTTAGTGACTATTCTTCTATTTCCTTCAGTAATAACACATTTTGTCACTCTTCTTCCTAACAGACTCAACCTTAAATGTAACACTTCGCACTCTCATCTAAACCGATCCTCACTTTAGCCTTGACCAATGAGACTCCTAAATGCATCCTAATCTTCAAACCTGAAAAACTTGTAACCACAAGTGAAAGCAAACAAACCAAGGTCCTACTTAAAAATAAATCTAAGTACGTCAAACAAAAAAAAACATAAAAAAAAACATCCAAATAAAATCAAACTTCAAACTTCTTCATCCATGTCTGCCCCTCCTGCTCCACTTCCTCATGCTTGGTCGTTCCTCCTCTGCATCCGCTCTTCCCAATTCATGATGTACGAGTATCCGGGCCCGGGACGTGGAGCAATGTGCATTTGTTCAAAGAGATAATTGAATGACTCATTGTTATAGTTAATGCCCCAACCAATGTCATCCAAATATCCCTGATACTACACGTGATTCCACCCCTCGTTCTCATCTTCCACCGGGATAACCGAGGGTCTTCTCGAACCCATTCCCTCCTATATCGCACTCTTCTTCCCGAATCCTCGAGAACAACTACCTTGTCTTCATTTGGGATTGTAAAAGAATCCCTAAATTTTTCCACAATCCTTGCCCTCCGGAACAAGGTAATGCTAAACGGAGGAGGAGAAATCACGGTCAACGCCCTCGCCTGTTGCATGTCCAAAATGCCATATGACCTTGCAAGTCTTGTCACAAACATACCCCCATTAATTTTGGAGTTAATCTTCTCTTTAACTGCTCCATCTGCAAGGTATTTCGCCAAACAATATGACAAGTTGCAAAAGACGTCCGGGGTGATGATGCTCCATAGATAGAAAATGTCGAGGGTAGGAACTTTGTCATCATTCTTCCTCATATTTAAGGTACTAGCGATGAAACGGTGGATGAGATGATGGATTGGAGAACGAATATGGCCCTCTTGAGCAGTAGAGGGAATATAGACCCGATTTGCAATAGTGTTCCACCAAGTAGATGCAACAACTCCCTCGGGAAGCTCCTTGTGGCATTGCTCTAGAAATGCTTCAAAATCATCCGTCATGATGACATTTTGGTCATAGAGACCAAACCTCCATGCGAGTTCCGCTATGCTGCAGTGGCGCAGCTTCCCTCCGAGGCAAAAAGTGATAATGTTGGTGTTATAATATTCACTACCACCTCGAAATGAGATAGTAGAAAAAAATTCCCAACACAATTCTACGAAGACGGGTTCTTGTATTTTAAACAGCTGCATCCACCCCTCACATATTATTGTTGTGCCCTCCACTTTGAAAGATTTTAGCAAATACTAGGTCAACTCCTCTTCCAACCCGGTTTGACTTAGCCAGTCCCAATTAAGCGCATTGGGGAGATAGATCTCTTTTGTTTCAAGGCCTCCAATTTGTTTTTCGCCCTAGCTTGAGATGACCTTGAAGTGATTTGTGAAAAAGCTAGCCATGGAATGTCTCAATGACTTCCTCCCCTTGAACTCTGACCCCTTCTGGTCATGATTCTACAGAAAAACATCAAGAAAACAACAACAAACAAAAACCCAGCAATTAAAGTTAAACATACGTGTCTATCATAGCATCTACTCGCTGAGTCCATGTACTACTCGGCAAGTAGGATGAACTGCGAGAACAGTTTCAAATCGGTCCCTATTGGGTTAATCAAAACACATATATTTGCACAGGGGTTTGCTGTTCTAAGTCCCTTAAGCCTAAATCCACAAGAAATTTCATCCAAATCCTCCTAATTTATCCTAAAATCGAAACCCTAGAATTGGAGTAAACCCCCAAATCTGAATTTTAGCAAAAATAAGGACCAATAACTGATAAAGTTGTGACGATTAACAAGAATCTAAAGGAAAAATCATACCTTTTGCTTTGTGGATGAAGATTCAACAAGAAATCAAAGAAATGTCTTGAGAGAAAACTGAATGCTCGGCGAGTAGGATGAGGTGTGGCTGTGAAAATGAGTAGGGTAAAAGAAACCCTTATTTACAGATTGTAAAAACCCGTTTAAATGCATGTACTCGTCGAGTAGAAATGCCTACTCGCTGAGTAGGGATGCGTATTCACGATTTTGCGTGTTATTCCAAAATTACTCGCTGAGTAATCTTGTGAACTCGGCGAGTAGACCATTCAGTTTGAAAAAAAAAACTCAATTTTTTAACCGCCACACCACACTTTGAGCATTGCTTGTCCTCAAGCAATCATTTTAAGCATAATTTCAGAAGAAGAATGAAAAGAAAACAGATCCTAAAAGTGAAAAAGAAAAACAAAGGGAAAAGAAATGCAAAATCTAAATCGGGTTGCCTACTTGAAGCGCTTCTTTTTAAGGAGTCTTTAGCTGGACTCCTTCCCGCTCTACGTTTCTGCCATTCCTTCTAACAGCATACCTTCTTCTAGGTCTTCATTACTCAGGATTCCTTCATCATATTTTTTCACCTGATGTCCATTCACTTTGAAAGGAGTGCCATCTCTTGATAATAACTCGATAACTCCATGTGAAAAACCTTCTTAACTAGAAATGGACCATCCCATCTTGACTTTAATTTGCCAGGAAAGAGTTTGAGCCTTGAATTAAAAAGTAACACTTTTTTCCCTTCATGAAAGTCTTTATTACCCTTGATTCTTTTGTCATGCCAACTCTTGGTTTTTTCTTTATAAATCAAGGAGCTAGTATATGCTTCATTTCTAAGTTCTTCAAGAGCATTTAGTTGCATCAACCGGTTGGTTCTAAGTTCAGGTATATCAAAGTTGCACATTTTGAAATCCCAAAGAGCTTTATGCTCTATTTCCACCGGTAAATGACATTGCTTCCCATAAACTAGCCTATATGGCGTAGTACCAATAGGTTATTTGAATGCTGTTCGGAAGGCCCAAAGTGCATCATCTAACCTATCCATCCATTCCTTTCGATTGCTACCCATCGATCTATCCAAAATTCTCTTCAATGCTCTATTCGTCACTTCAGTTTGCCCACTAGTTTGTGGATGGTAAGATGTAGAGAATTTATGGGTTACCCCATATTTCCTTAACACATTTTCTAATTGATCATTGGCAAAGTGGGTGCCTTGGTCACTAATAAGGCCTTTAGGAACTCCAAATCTTGAGAATAACTTTTTTAGAAAGCGCACCACCACCCGAGCATCATTAGTTGGTAAAGCTTGTGTCTTCGCCCATTTGGATACATAGTCAACCGCCACTAAAATATATTTGTTCCCTTTTGAAAGTGGAAACGGTCCTATGAAATCGATCCCCCACACATCAAAAACTTCACACACTTGAATACTATGTTGTGGCATCTCGTTTCAGGATGGTATGTTTCCCGCTCTTTGGCATGCATCACACTCTTTAACATATTAGGTAGCATCTTTTTTAATTGTGCGCCAATAAAATCCAGTATCAAATATCTTTTTTGCCATGTAATGTGCTCCATGATGTCCACCGGTGGGCCCGTTATGGCAATGCTCCAAAATCTCACGGCTTTCTTTCCCGAACATGCATCTCTTTATGGTCCCATCCGCGCAGCTTCGGAAAAGATATGACTCGTCCCAAAAGTAGTATTTTATTTTTGAAAAGAATTTCTTATTTTGTTGGCGGGTAAAATATTTTGGGATAAATTTGGTAGCTAAATAATTAGCTATATCCTCAAACCATGGCTCCTCCCCGCAGTTACTAGAATGTACTCGTCCGGAAAGTCGTCTCCAATTTTACCCTCTTCCAATGCTTCCAAGTGCGGGTTTTCTAGTCTTGATAAATGGTCGGCAGCTACATTCTCCATTCCCTTTTTATCGCATATTTCTATATCAAATTCTTGTAAAAGGAGAACCCACCGTATCAATCTTGGCTTTGCATCCTACTTGCAAACAAGTACTTAATAGCGGAATGGTCAGTAAAAACAGTGGTTTTAGATAAAATAAGATAAGGGCGGAATTTGTCAAAAGCATACACTACGACTAATAATTCTTTTTCAGTTGTGGTGTAATTTTCTTGGGCCGGATTTAGAGTCTTACTTGCATAATAGATGGGTCGAAAGTGCTTATATACCCTTTGACCAAGGACAACTCCTAATGCAAAGTCACTTGCATCACACATTATTTCAAAAGGCAAGTTCCAATTCAGGGCAATGATGATCGGGGCATTAGTTAGTTTTTTTTCAAAATTTCAAAAGCCTCTAGACACTCTTTAGTGAAGTTAAAGGGTGCATCTTTTAAAAGTAATTGTGTTAGAGGTCTAGTTATTTTAGAAAAATCTTTTATGAAATGACAGTAAAAACCCGCATGACCTAAAAAACTCCTAATGCCCTTTATATTAGTTGGTGGAGGTAATTTAGCAATTGTATCTATTTTTGCCCGATCCACCTCAATCCCTGCTTTGGATACCTTGTGGCCCAAAACTATACCCTCTTTAACCATAAAGTGACATTTTTCTCAATTAAGGACTAAGTCGGTTTTTTCACACCTTGCAAGCATTAAATCAAGGTTAGCATGACAATCATCGAAGGAAGATCCAAAAACAGAAAAATCGTCCATAAATACTTCCATGAATTTTTCCACCATGTCGTGGAATATGACCATCATGCACCTTTGAAATATCGCACTTGGGCAAGTGAAAGTGGTATTTTCTTCGTCCATTGGGTCTATGGGTATTTGGAAGTAACCCGAAAATCCTTCTAAGAAACAATAATAACTATGGCCGGACAATCTTTTAAGCATTTGATCAATAAAAGGTAAAGGAAAATGGTCTTTACGAGTGGCATCGTTTCGCTTTCAATAATTGATGCACACTCTCCAACCTGATACCGTTCGGGTCGGAATAAGCTCGTTCTTCTTGTTTGTTATGACCGTCATCCCTCCTTTCTTGGGCACCACTTGCGCAGGACTATCCTATGGACTATCAGAAATAGAATAAATGATCCCCGCATCTAAAAGGTTGACTACTTCCTTCTTGACCACTTCCTGCATGTATAGGTTCAATCTTCTTTGGTGTTATACTACCGGCTTTGCTGCTTCTCCCAAGTTGATCTTGTGAGAGCAATAAGAGGGGCTTATTCCCTTGATATCGGTGATACTCCATGCAATGGCATTCTTCCTCTTCTTCAAGACTTGAACTAATTCTTCTTTTTCAGATTTGGAGAGGTCAGAAGCTATTATAACAAGTTTTTGTTGACCATCTTCAAGGAATGCATACTCCAAGTGATCTGGTAGTGCCTTGAGCTCATATTTTGCGTTCTACATGCTGAACACGTCAAGTACAGGTAAGGTACTCGTCGAGTCCTGTGCAAAATTTGCAATTTCTCATGATTCTTCAGATGGACTCGACAAGTAGATCGGGCCTACTCGGTGAGTAGGTTTCTCCATCATCTTCATTAACACATCATAATCAGCTTTTTCCAGCAGTCTCTCTATTTCCAGTAGGTCTTTTTCAACATCAAGTTCTTCTTCAAAATTGATGGTGGATTTGTTTGAGTCTTCATTATCCCATTCCTCCATCAATTCGTCCAACATATCGATTGAAAATGCCGTGTCATCACTATTCCTTTCATGCTTCATGGCTTGATCAACCCCGAAAGTGACTAAATCATCCCCCACCCGTAGAGTAAGTTTTGAATCTCGCATGTCAACTATAGCGCTTGCTGTGTTAAGGAAAGGTCTTCCAAGGATGCATCGGGACTTGAGGATCCGCTTCCTTGTCGAAGATTATAAAATCTGCGGGGAACATGAACTTATCCACCTTTACCAAGAGATCTTCACAAATTCCTTTTGGGAATGTAACAGTTTTGTCTGCTAAGTGGATTGCCATTCGGATTGGCCTCGGTTCTGCGAGATATAGTTTCTTGAAAAATGAATATGGCATGAGGTTTACACTTGCTCCCGAATCGGCCAAAGCATGAATGGTGGCCAAATTCCCAAATTGACAGGGCAATGTTAACCTTCCCGTGTCACCCTTCTTCTTCGGTAGCTTATTCAACATGACAACTGAGCACTTCTCATTAAGAGCCACTTCACTCACTTCTTCCATCTTCCTTCTATTGGTTAGCAGCTCCTTGAGGAATTTGGCATATTTTGGCATTTGGTCAACCGCTTCTATGAATGGTATGTTGATCTGAAGAGCGTTTATGTGTTCTAGAAATTTCTGGTAGTCTTCTTCATTCTTTTCTTTTTTTAGCTCTGGCTGGATATGGCAATGGAGGTTGAAATGGCTTTGCAGGAATCTGATTTTTCTGATTTGGCAATGGACTCGTCGAGTCCATATTTTGGACTCAGCGAGTAGGGTCTGTGTCCAACAGATTTTGACTTTGGCTCGGTTTTTCTGCGTCCTCCTTTTGTGACTGCTTGGGCTCTTCATTCTGAATAGGCGCCTGAGGGGTAATTATCTTCCCACTTCTAGTTGTCACAATATTTATATGTGCTCCTCGTGGGTTGTTTTCGGTTTTACTAGGAAGTTCTCCCGTTGACCTTTGATTTATTTGTTGGGCAAGTTTCCCCAGCTGTGTCTCAATGTTGTGGATAGATGCTTGTTGATTTCTAAGTATTGTTCTTGTCTCTTGTATTGCAGCATCATGGTCATTGTGTCTCTTTTCTGAAGTAGCTACAAATTTAGCAAGCATATCCTCCAAACTTGGTTTTCTTTCTTGCACCGGCTCCTCCTTTTGGTAAAACCCTCTTCCTTTTTGTTTATACTTCTCCTCCTTTTCTTTCTTGTACTCTTCATAAGGGAGCCACTCCTTCTTTGGTTTTCGCCAGTTATCATCATATTTGTCACCACTGGAGTAGCATACTTGCGCCTTCTTGTTCCCATTCTCGTCTAAGTCACAGTCTCTAGTAAGATGAGGTTCGTTGCAATTATCACAACCCACCCGAATAGCATGTATTGTTTGATCGATTTTATCCACCCTCCTATCCATGGTTTTCAACATAGCCATGACTACTGACAAATCTTCTGAAGCTGCCCCCCTCGTCACATCATTTCTCGGATTGTGGTATTCCCTAGAATGATTAGAGAATTCCTCAATTAATTGCTTTATCATCGGGGGATCTTTCTTCGTGATGGGGCATTGCGAGTCAAGTAATTGCCTTGTTGTAACATTCACTCCATCATAGAAAATGGAGACTTCTTGTTGACTATTGAGATCATGATGTGGGCAATTTCTTAATAGAATTTTGTACCTCTCCCAAACCTCATAAAGTGATTCTCCAGCTTGTTGCTCAAAGTTGGCTATGGCTTTCTTTAACTTAGCTATTTTGGAAGGTGGGCAAAATTGATCAATAAACTCTTCTTTCATCTTGACTGATGTAGTGATGGATCCGGGGGGAAGTGACTTGAGCCAATCTTTTGCAGCAACCTTCAATGTAACCGGAAGCATTAGAAGTAGGTAAGTGTCACGAGGTACGTTTGGAACATTGAAATAATCAGCTACATCGTTAACTTCATCCAAGTGTTTGTAAGCATCTTCATGGTCTTTTCCATAGAAGGGGATTTCTTTGAGTTGGGCAAGTATGTGACCCTTAAGCTCAAAAGTGACAGTTACGGGAATTTCGGGTTGCACAAGTCTCGGGTCGGTATCGTCGTGTATCCTCTTCTTCCATTCCCCCATGCGGACTTCATCGATGTTAGCCATAGGGATAACTAATTCGTCGCCGAAATCTGAGTCGTGCCCGAATGTAGGTTCTTCTTCTTCGGTTTCGTACTCGGTGTCCTCTTTTATTGGGTCTTCGATTTCTAAAGAGGCACTAGATGCTCCTGATTTGCTGCTCTTCTTCTTCCCAAAAACCATCTTTAAGCTAGACAAAGGCGACTTCTTAGGTGTATTCGAGCTTTCAACGTCTTTGCCTCTTCTTTTCCTCAACGCGGATTTTGGGTCTTCAAAAGGGAGAACCAGTGGTGTGTTGGATCCTATGGTAGTGAAACTCCTGCAACAAAACAAGAAAAACGCGTAAAAAGAACAAAAGATGAAATTGAATGAAAATAAAAATTAAACTGCCAAACAACAGGGTACTCGCTGAGTAGATTCGAGTGCACTCGGCGAGTAGGCTATATAAAACTAAAAAATAGACAAAATTAAATAAAAACGACTAAAAACTAATAAATACTAAAACCTAACCTACTTATTGAATTACTAAAAAAAATTAACTTTGTGCAAGATAAACTCACACAAAGGATCGATAAAACTAGGAATTAGATTTAATTTTTGAAACGCTCCACGACAACGGCGCCAAAAACTTGATGTGTGTATAAATGCACTAGTTTTATTCCTACTCTAAAAATATAATTTAAGTACACAAAGGTAGTGAACCTGTCTTTTAGTGGTATATTTAAATAAGTTAGGTATCGAACTCAAGGAACGGAAATTAAACTAACAACTAATTTTAACTAAACAAGTAATAAAAGTAAAGGGTTTTTCTCTAGTTTTACAAGACTAGAAACTTAAACACAACTCCTAACACGTAATTAACTAAACAACTAAGACAAGTAAAAATTTACCAAATTTAATAAAAGGTTTTTGTTTAGGTCCAATTAATTCACTCCTATGGTCAATTTTATGATAGAATAATATATTGATTGTTATTGGTTACCAACTATAGTGATTAGGTTCGCATTCGCTATTACCAACCCTTAGGAAATTACTCAATTTAAGCAGTGATCAAGTGGTTAAACTAATTAACTCCCTAGCTCAATTATTTGGATTAAATAAGATTTATAATTGGTTAATCAAATCGGTGGTTCAACTTACCCCTTGTTTGTTGGTTTACCAAACAAGCTCACACATTAATTTACCCATTCTCTAATTAATCCTAGTTTCATATTCACTAATCCTAGGCATATAATGAAGTGTTCAGATAAATCATATGAGGTTGATAATTAAGAGATGTTCATGCAGCCTAATTGTCTTCCAATTAACAGAAAACAGTTATAATCAATGCATAAGGTTCTTTAACAAACTTAGCTTAATAAAATCACCAATAATTAATCAAAGTAATAAATCACACCATAGGAGTAAATTAATCTTTCCTAAACAGAAACTACGAAATTTAGCTCATGATTACAGTCATAGAAAAGCTAAAAACGAATTCAATTAAACTAAACATGATTCACTTCTAGATTAAGTGGAAGATTTAACCTAATTCGCCTTAAGTCTTCTTAATGATCAAATATTAGGGTTCTTCGGGTCTACAAAGGTATCTCCAGTTGCAGGTTGCTCTCCAAGTAAGCCAAAAAAACTCCACAATTTAGGATCTCAATCATTATTTATAGTTATCTCAAAATAGGGTCTACTCGACGAGTAGATGCCCAACTCGCCGAGTAGATAGGAGAATCCATGTACGGCAAAGATTTTTGACTAATCTTCGCGAATATTCTTGGCAACTCATCGAGTAGGTGCGTGGACTCGCCGAGTAGCTCCAGATTTTCTCCTCTTTCTTCATTCTCTAGCTTCTAATTGCTTCCCCTTCTTTCTTTTTTGTTTCCAAGCATGTCTTCTGGACTGAAAATATAATTTAGACATTATTAAGTACCTTGTGTCCATATAATGCAAATAATTAGCTAATAATTGATAAAAATATATACTAAACATATGGCTAATTATGCACATATCAATATTTCAACAATTCAAAATGCAATGTTTTAACCTCAATCGACAATCTATAATCAATTCATGACAATCTTAATTCACTAATTATCTGTAGAAGTATGAACGACTGTGGAAGTTTGAATAATTCAAATTACTCTAGAAGTGTAAATATGCAAAAAGAAACAGAAGAGTAAATAATTAAATAAGACAATATGATACTCACAAATAATTTTCTATTATTCATTCACCAAATCAATTACATTTATTTTGTTACAAGTTTCAAACATATCACCTAACTACTAAAACTAAGATCATCTAGGAGGCCTATACTCCTACCATGCTGGTAGTGTTTGACTTTGCTCAGAGCCTTTGTGAAAGGATCTGCAACATTATATTCTGATGATACTCTCTTCACTAGAAGGTGTCCTTGTTCAACCTAATGTAGAATGTAATGGTACTTTTTGTCAATATGCTCTTATCTACCATGATTCTTTGGTTCTTTTGTCAAAGCAACCATGCCTTCATTATCATAGAATAGTTCCATAGGTTCCTGAATAGTTGGAACGACTCCGAGATCCCCGATAAAGTTCTTCAGCTAAGCCTCTTCCTTTGATGCTTCGCTCGCTACAATGTACTTAGTTCACACGTGGAATCAACCACTGCATCTTGATAGGTACTTTTCCATGTAACCGCTTCTCCATTCAGTAAGAATACCTAGCCAGACTGTGAAAAAAAATTTGTCTCGGTCTATTTGGAAGCTAGCGCCAATGTAACCACTTACTCTTAATGTATCACTGCCACTAAGAACTAAGAACATATCTTTCATTTTTCACAGATACTTAAGAATATTTTTCACCGCAATCCAATGGGCTGTGCCAAGATATCCATGAAATCGACTAACCATGCTCAAAGCATAGGACACATCAGGGTGAGTATAGGTCATTACATACATGATCGATCCTACAACCGAAGCATATGGGACTCAACTCATGTCAGGTATCTCTTCTTCAGTACTTGGACTTTGAGTCTTACTCAACTTGATATTACTATGAATGGGAAATTCCCTTTTTTTTGAATTCTCCATACTGAAACGCTTCGGTATTTTATCCAAATATGTACTATGGCTAAGACCAATAAGAAGATTCTTTCTATCCTAATAAATCCTTATTCCTAGAATATATGATGCTTCCCCTAGATCCTTTATAACGAAACACTTCCTAAGCCAAGACTTAATTTCTTGCAAGTTTGGAATATTGTTTCCTACAAGGAGTATGTCATTAATATACAAGACTAGGAAAGTAACTATACTCCTACTAGTTTTGACATATACACATAACTCATCTTCACTTCTAGAGAACCCAAAATCTTTAACTTTCTTATGGAGGCAAAGATTCCAACTATGAGATGCTTGTTTCAATCCATAAATGGATTTCTCAAGATTAAACACTCAATCAAGAAATTTGGCATGTATAAAACCTTCTGGACGTCACATGTAGATGTCCTCAGATAGATTCCCATTATGGAAAGTGGTTTTAACATCCATTTTCCAAATTTCATAATCATGAAATGCAACTATAACAAGCATAATCCTGATAGACTTTATCTTTGGTACTACTGAACATGTCTCATCATAGTCAATCCCTTAGGTTTGAGTAAATCCATTTGCAACCAGCCTAGATTTATAAGTGTGTACCTTCCCATCCATCTTGGTCTTCTTTTTGAAGATCCATTTTCACCCGACTGTCTTTCGACCAGGCACATGAGCAACCAAGTTCCATACTTAGTTATCATATATAGAATGAATCTCACTACCTATTACCTCCTTCCATTTAGAAGCTGCTGGGCCTACCATTGATTTCCTGTAGTTAGCAAGTTCATCCAAATATAATAGTGTATAGTGTACGATCACTAACAAACGTGTCACCATCTCTAGTAATATAGAAACCATAGAACTCAGGTGGTATGCTAACCCTACTGGAACAATGTAGGGGTAATGTGTTTTAACCTGACTCAAATGGAAACTCTTCCTCATGTTGGGTGCTAGTGTTGTCTGAGGTTCCTTCATTGGATGACTCTTGAATTTCTTCAAGATCAACTGTAATCCTACTTTCCTCTTTGAATATGAGTTCTCTCTCGCGAAAGAATCCCCTTCGATCTACAAAGATTATCACTAGGTCTGTAGAACAAGTAACATGGATTTCTGTGGGTAGTCAATGAAATAACACTTCTTGGCTCTGGGTTCAAGTTTGTCATGTGTCTCTCATCTTACGAGTGCTTCACAAACTTAAACCTTGATATGTGCGAGCGAGTGAGCTTTCCTTGTTCATATCTCATGAGGTGTTTTGGATACCTTATTTATTGGAACAAGAAGCAACTTTCTCTAAGGCATACCCCCAGAAATGAATAGAAAGATAATCTCAACTCATCATAAACCATTTATAGTAAGGTTCGATTACACCTCTCAGTCACACCATTAAGTTGTGGTGTTCTGGAAGAATTCAATTGTGAAACGATTCCACATTCCATGAGATAGCTATGGAACTCGGTACTAAGATACTCACCACCTCTGTCAGATCCGAGCTTCTTTATCTTCCTACCTAATTGATTCTTGACCTCGTGCTTAAACTCTTTGAACTTTTCAAAGTTTTCCAATTTATGTTTGATCAAGTATATATACACATATATGCTATAATCATTTGTAAATGTCATGTAGTATAAATTAGCATCTCTCGTGGGGGATCTAAATGGGCCACACACATCCGTATGGATTAGGTCCAACAAACCCTCACCTCTTTCACATGTTCCAATAAAAGGTGATTTTTTCATCTTGCCCAAGAGAAAAGATTCGCATTCATCATCTGTTCTAAGATCAAATGATTCCATCACTCCATCCTTTTGGATTTAGGCAATATGTTTCTTGTTTATGTGACCAAGACAACAATGCCACAAACATGCTTTATCCACACTACTAGATGAATCAATATGAAGCATAATATTGCCTAGGTTATCAACATAAGTCACAGTTTCATACATACCATTACAAGGTAAAGCTTCAAACATAAAAACACCATTATGATAAGCATAAATATAACCAACTTCATTATTAAATGAATATCTAAAACCTTATCTAAATAGTGCATGAAATGAAATAATGTTTTGCGTCATATCTGACGAATAACAACAATTAATCAAATTAACCCTAACAACACTACTAAACATAACCCCATCCAATCTTGATAACAGGTGAATATTGCCTGTTCTGCATGATTAGATTTAGGTTCCCATGCTCCACCTCCTCACTTTTACTTAGTCCCTACAGATTAGAACAATTATGGAAACCATATCCTGTGTCAAGGACCCAAGAATAAGAAAGTTGTGTGTTATTAACTTGAATGGTGTAAATACACGAAGAGGATGCCTTGATCTTACCATCCTTGAAGTCCTTCAGGTACTTAGGGTAACTTCTTCTCCAGTGGCCCTTTTCACTACAATGGAAGCAAGTGGCCTCCTTTGGATCACTGATCATAGGGACATCAAAGATGGGCTTTGACTTTGACCTACTGCTAGACCCTCCATCAATAAATGTCGTCTCCGTATTGTTCAAATGATAGGTCAAAATGAATTGATCATAACTAGGAGGTAATGAGTTAAGGACCATATCAATGCCCAACTCATCATCAAATGACACATTGATCTTATGGAGTTGCTACACATACCTTTGCATCTTTTGTATGTGAGGGAAAACAGGTTCTCTTTCCTTGAGCTTGCACACCATGAAATATTTGACCACTTCGAACCGCTCTTGTCTCACCTTCTTATGGAAATTTCCAGCAAGGTCAAGAACCATCTCGTATGGCTAGTAGACCTCATAGAACATAGCCATCTCAGGTCCCATAGTAGCCACCATGATGCAAGCGACCTTTGTGGCATCATCCTGATGTTTTTTGAAAGAGGCAATCTCCAAAGGAGTAGCGGTGGATTCATTGATTTCGATAAGAGGATTTTCGAGGACATATTCCTTTCCCTCATAATGAATAGTCATCTTCAAGTTCCTCATACAATCCATGTAGTTGGGATCGGTGAGTTTCTCTTTCAACAAAATCGATAGTAGAGAGAAGTTTGAGTTGGAGGAGCCAAATTAGCAAGTTTACCGTTTCCAGACATTTATATAAAGTGACAAAGTTTTTAGTTAGTGATATGAATCCTTAATATTTTAACCCAAAATAAATATTCAAGGCTAGGATCCAAAATACAATTCATAATAAAGAATATGGATGCCCTAATCTAAATGCGGATTTATCAAGGTAGGTAATACAAATTTACCAATTTCAATCTAGCATGAAACTCCTAGATCGTTTGAGATTCATTGAATCTTATCAATGACATGTTTAACCTTGGATTATGCTATTTAAATTTGTGAATGGGATGACGAGGATCAAAAATAAGATTTTGAGTAGTTGGGTTGGGCCTTGGTTTTGGACCAAGTAAGAAAAGGGTAAAATGGTCTCTTACCCTGGTTATGGGTTAAGTAGCTTAGATTCTTGTTTACGGGTCAAGATCCAATTATTAATTGGATATTATTTTGATGATGATGATGAGGGGATTTCTTCGGACCAACATATCGAGATTCATTTGAGCGTTTCAGTAGCTAGAGGTGAGTTTCCTCACTATGTTTAGCAGGTTGAAGGCACCAATGCCGACCCATGGTTTGTTATGTTTAGGATGCTAGATGTTTGCGTGAATCCTTCTTATGTTGTGTGTATATGTTTACAATGCGGGGCCCGATGTCCTTTTTGTATGCTATTTATCTTTGTGATTATTGCATGTGTTATGTGTTTATATGCTTATATGTTTAAATGTATACCGTGCAGGGCTCGATGACTAAAAGATCTGTATACCGAGTGGGGTTCGATGCCGGGCGGGGCCCATTACGTGTTTATTATGTATAGTATGTGGTATCTTTGGGAAATCACTAAGCTTTGTGCTTACAGTTTTTAATTTATGTTTTTAGGTACTTCTAGTTTGAAGGGAAAGAGCCCATGATGATTGCAATACACACACCAGCCCGTTCCGCATTTTATGTTACTCTGATGTTTTGTGATGTTGTTGATACACTTTGTTCCACCATGATTTTTATGATGATGATTTGGATAATAGTTTTATTAATTTAAAAATGAAATTTTTTAGTCTTAACTTTTGGGACGTTACAAGTTGGTATCAAAGCATTAGTTTGAGGGATTCGGACATACTCTCGGGTTTTTCTGAACTCAAACGGAGGGTTTGGTAAAAAAATTAATTTTTTTTTTATAAAAAGGGTTCTCTAATAAAAGAAAAGGGTGTGGTGCACGCAATCGACCGAGATTAAGTGAGTTTTTCCAAAATATCCATATATGTTTTATGATGTGCTTTGACTTATGAATCTATGAATTGCATGCTAGTTATGGCTCAGGATCTGCTCATGATTTGCATGATAGAATTCTAGGAAAGATGCCTTTATATGCCTATTGTATAAACTTGTAGACTTGCCTGCTAGTGCTAATCAGTCAGTGATTTGATGGCCTATTTAGGTGATGCTTTATTCTATTACTCAATACTCGAATGCTGCTTGCTTTGTGCTTTTTAGGAGTTCTCACTAACTTCAACTAACTAGTAAGTGAATATTCTAAGTTACATATTACGTAAAATAAATAATTTTAGAAGGTTAGGTTTAACTTTATTGTGCATCTCTTCTTTGAGTCTAACCGTTGTAGTGTGAGACCTTTCATTCGAAGAATTATCTGGTGTCAGTGATATGTAATTTTATTCGCGAGCTAGTTAGAGGTTGCTAGTAGGAGTTCCTTATATAATTGATGGAGGAGAGTGGTGTGGTGATTGCCCTAGGAAAAGATAGGAAGAAATTTAGCGTTGGGAGCCTTGTTTTGTGGAGGATTGTATGTATGGATACTGAGTGACTTGGACGATTCAAAGCGATCAT
This sequence comes from Lactuca saligna, assembly GCF_052625555.1. Taxonomy (NCBI): domain Eukaryota; kingdom Viridiplantae; phylum Streptophyta; class Magnoliopsida; order Asterales; family Asteraceae; genus Lactuca; species Lactuca saligna. The sequence continues at coordinate 326,409,786 of NC_136420.1, forward strand.
TGAGGAAAGTATGGATAGATGTGGAAGGTAGTTTGTGCGCACAATACTGGAAGAAGAGGATCCATACTCGAGTCAAGGATAGCATACTATGAAACCAGAAAGCTTTTAGGGTATGATACTTCTTGATATATTTATGCATATTCTGATTGTTTATATGGTCTATTTTTAGTATGGTGACACTTCGAGGTAGACCGTTTAGTGGTTATGGTGTTGGTTAGGGTTCATGCTCGGGTTCTAGAGATGGGTAGTTAGATGATCAGACATGGGAGTTCATTTCATCTAAGATTAGCCATAACATACTTGAGTAGATTCCTGTAATCTTTGGTACGATCAAGGAGGGTATCATGGAGGTGTTTGAAGAGTTCTTGGGGTTTTTTTCTATTTGATATGGTGGATTTGATTGGGGCACGCTCATTGACTTTTACGGATTTCCTGGCATGTGGGGCTTCGAAGTACTTCGAGGAGAAGGACCTAATCGCGAGAAGGTGTTGGTTAGTGGATGTTGCTAACGCCTTCCGTAATAGCAGTTGTCCCGATGAGCTAAAGGTAAAGCTTGCTTCACGTCTTCTGAAAGACAAAGCTCGAGACTATTGGGAGGAGGTTGGGCGCTCTGTTGGTGACGAGGTAGTTGATTTGATGGTATGTGATGATTTTGTGACTAGATTCCGAGCTAAGTTTGCACCAGTGATCGAGTTGTAGAAGTTGGGGAGGGAGTTCTAGGACCTTTTTCAGACTACTAAGATGGTGGCTGAGATCATTGTGATGTTCTAAGAGAGGGCTTTATTGGTTCCCCAGTATTTGGTGAACAAGGAGATGAAGGAGAGATATCATGAGATACTCAGGTGTGATATTCAACAGTTTGTGAGTCGATCAAGTTGTAAGACACTGGAGGATATGATTGAGAGGGATAGATAGATAGATAGATAGATAGATAGATAAATAGATAGATAGATAGAGAGAAAGAGAGAGAGATAGATAGATAGAGAGAGATATAGAGAATGAGTGAGAGAGAGATTTGGAGATAGAGAGGAAGAGGAAGCCGAATCAGGCTCAAGTTTCATGGGGTTCATGAAAGAGGCCTAAGGTGTTTGAATCGAGATCGAGAAGCCAGTAGGGCCAGAGCCGTTGTGGCAAGATGCACGATGGGGGCGTGCAGAGTGGGTGGTTTTGGTTGCTTCAAGTGTGGATGGAGAAGTCTTATTAGCAGGGATTGTAGTGTTACTACCACCACCAACACCCTAGTATCTGATCTGATTTGCTTCCACCATAATAAGAGGGGCCACAATAAGGCCCATTGTTTGAGTTTGGCAGCAACGAGACCATGGGTAATACCCACTCCAACGATGCTGATGATTACTGATGGTTGATAGGGCAAGGCAGATGTGCCTGTGGTGAAGAGCATGGCTTTTCAGCTGACGGTCGAGGAGGCTTGCATAACACCTGATGTGGTGATGGGTATTTATCTTCTCTTTATCTCTATATTTACATTGAACTGCTTGCTTATATTTGTGTGTTTTATTTTAGGATCATTCCTCATGAACCTTATTTCTGCCTTGGTATTGTTTGATTCGAGGGATACCTGATCTTTTGTATTGTTTGCGCTTAGCAAGAGGTTTTCCGGATCTCTAGGAAGCTAGATTGTCCTGTAGACAATGAGCTTTCAGATGATCGATCTGTCCGAGTAGCGAGGGTTCATCAGGTTTGGGTTCTTGAGATGTTTAGCGAGTAGTTTCTGAGTGATTTAGTTCCCATTCCTTTATGAGACAAAAAAGTTACTATAGGGATGAATTGGTTGAGCCCCAATGGGATGATGATCGATTGTGAGTACCAGTTAGTGCGTATTCATACCCCAAGTGGGGGAGAGTTGCTGGTTTAGGGAGAGAGAGCTTACCGTGGGCTGATTCTACGTTCAGCGGCTAGGGTCAGATGCTATCTTCATCAAGGTTGTTCTAGATTTTTCGCCTATTTTACTATAGCCAGCATAAGGGTAGGGCAAATGTGGATGATGTGATGATTATACGGGAGTACCCAGATGCGTTTCCCGAGGATTTTCCTGGAGTGCCTACAGAGAGGCAGGTGCAGTTTAGGATTGATCTAGTTCCTGGTGCGACTCCGATAGCCTAGGCACCGTATTGGTTAGCTCCTCCAGAGATGCAGGAGTTGACTACATAGTTGTTGGAGCTGTTAGACAAGGGTTCATTTGACATAGAAATTCGCCTTGGGGAGCATCGATCCTATTTGTGAAGAATAAGGATGGATGTCATCGGATGTATATTGATTATTGGGAATTGAATAAGCTAACGGTGAAGAACCGTTATCCATTCCTGGGGATTGATGATTTGTTTGACCAACTTCTGGGTGCATATTGGTTTTCCAAGATTGATCTACATTCAGGTTAGCATCAGATGAGGGCCATAGAGGAGGATGTACAAAAGATGACCTTACGGACTTGTTATGGTCATTACAAGTTCGTAGTGATGCCCTTTGGCCTCACCAATGCTCCAGCCACGATCATGGACCTCATGAACCGCGTATGCAGGCCGATGCTGGATCGGTCTGTGATTATATTCATTGATGATATCCTGGTATATTCCACGACCCAGAAGCTCTATGAGGAGAACTTGAGGGAGGTATTGGAGACTTTGAGGAGGGAGAGACTTTATGCAAAGTTCTCCAAGTGTGGGTTCTAGTTGCATGATCTGTAGTTTTTGGGGAACCTATGTAACATCCCAAAATTCAAGCCCGAAAATTTCATTTTTGAATTAATAATTTTTTTTAAAACATTTTACCATAACATTGTCAATAAAGCAACACATTACAAAATCATAATATTGTGTCCCAAACCATGACAAAAAATAATGAAAATCAAAGTGCAATCCCAGAAAATCTGATGCGGAATCATGTGTGTGTGTGATGCGATGCTACGTCGCCGGCTCCTTCCCCTTAGACGAAGAGGTACCTGAAACCAAACATAAACTGTAAGCACAAAGCTTAGTGAGTTCCCCCATCATACCACATACCATATAATATCATCGGTATCTTTCAACCGCTAATCATCATCAATATCTTTCAACCGGTAACCATCATTGGTATTTTTCAACCGGTAACTGGGGACTATTCCACCCCCTACCACTAGCATACAACATCAATATATAAACATACAATCAGGTATATCCGGGTACTGACCTACCCTTCGGTCCTAAGGACCACTGTCAGGGAAACTAATCCCTACTATACACATAACATATCATACAGATAAATTTCATAACCAAGGCACATAACCAGACCAAGATAATTATCACAAAGAAAATCATCTCCTAAATATTCCTCTTTGGTGGGCCGGCATTGTGGCCTTAGACCCACCCTTACTGGAAGGTAACTCGCGTCGTACGAGTAGCTGCTGATAATCTCTGTGGGAAATCTCTGTCTGCTGCTGCTCCAGAAATCCTCTGGCTATAATCCCTACAAAACACTTTGTCAAAATCTAATATCTACTCTTGAGGTAAAATAACTATTTTACCCCCAACCAAGTCCAAGTCAAAGTTAACTTCCAGCTGTCCCAACTCGCCGAGTTGGGCCATCAACTCATCGAGTCCCTACCCATTACTCGTCCTTATCCATGACTTGACTCGTCGAGTTTGGCAACAACTCTACGAGTTCCCCTTCTTTACGAACATCAATGAACCTTCATCCGACTCGCCGAGTTGTATGAACAACTCGTCGAGTTCACCTTCATCTGATGCACTAGTCCTGACCTTGACTTGCTGAGTTGTATGAACAACTCATCGAGTTCATCTTCAAACATAATTGCCTTGGACACGCCGAGTCTGTTCTAGCACTCGTCGAGTCCCATGAAATCCAGGTCTAAAACTAAGTCCAATGCGTTGGGTCACTCCTTCTTTACCCAACTAAGTTCTTTTAACCCTCAACAGATATGGGACTCAAAGGCTTGGACTTGTTGAGTCCCACGAACGGACTCACCGAGTCGATAACGTCCACACCCTAATCCTCGATTTTTGATGTATATCACTTGTCCAAATGATAGATCTAAGCCCCTAAGCTCTATCTACCAAGTAAAGTTACGAACTTTACGTGCATGCATGGGACTTTTGAGCCAAAAAGGCTCTAAAATGGCTCTTTTGTTGCATGGGGCCTACCTTGGGTGCAAAAGCAACCCAAATCTGCCTTGTGACTCTTACCAAGTGCTACATTCGAAGACTTGACCCCCAACCATGTTTTCAAATCATGGTTGGTCACCTCATATGGATTAAAAGCCCTAAATCTTCCCCAAAAGGGATCTAACAAACAAGAAAGCAAGGTACAAACTTTATACCTTTCAAAGATTGCAAATGATGAATTAAACTCGAATCCTTCAGTCTCCTCTTGATCCTTCTATGCTCTTCCTTCTTCCTTGAGGTCAAAACTCACAAAAATATCTCAAAAGCCTTAGTTCTTGCACCAAAACACTTAAGGTTTGCTATGGAGAGTCTTTGGGAGCAATAGGGATGAGTGGTGGCTGAAAGAGATGATTAAATAGGGTGATAACCCTAAGATTAGGGCTTTGTCTTGTCAGAGCCTACTCATCAAGTCTGGCCACTGACTCGACGAGTCCGTCACTGAAGTCCCATGTCCAAACCCCCTCCTACTCGATGAGTTGAGCCTTCAACTCGCTGAGTCCCATGCCAAAAATGCAAAATACAACAAAATAAATTACATACCAGGAACCGAGTGCTACAACCTAGTTAACCAAAATGGTATTATGGTCGATCCGTCTAAGGCGAGGCTATGATGAGATGGGAGGTTTCAAGGTCTCCATCTGAATTTCAAAGTTTCCTTGGTTTAACACGTTACTATAAGAGAATCATTTAGGATTTCTCTAAGATAGCGGTTCCCCTGACTCGATTGACAAAGAAGCTAGTCACTTTTCGTTGGGGGACTGAGCAGTAGGCAACTTTTGATACCCTGAGGCAGAGACTGTGTGAGGCACCGATTTTGACCTTTTTGGAGGGTGTTGAGGATTTCATGGTTTATTGTGATGCGTCGTGTAACATCCCAAAAATACGGATAATTTTTTTTAAAAAATTCATTCAAATCGTACGATACTAGTAAAAATTGTATCATAGAAGCATGTTATCAGAGTACAAATTCCCATAATCTCAAAATGTGGAAATCATAAGGTGATGCGGTGCAATCAGGCCGGACCCTTCCTCTTTGAACTAGAAGTACCTACAACATAAGCTGAAAAACTTAGTGAGTTCCCCTAAAATACCACATACTAAACAAACATACAACCACACATATATGGGTGCTTCCCTACCCCTTCAGTTTATTTCAACCAGATACTGTCAAGCATATATGGGTGCTTGCATTCCCCTTCGATCTATTTCAACCGGATACTGTGAAGCAAATCTGGGTGCTTTTAATCCCCTTTGGTCTATTTCAAAAGGATACCAGATCTATTTCACCCCTACTACTACAACATAATATCATGACAAGAATCACAGAGTCATCAAGCAAATATAGGCATAACTAACAATTGTCACAAAGGCAATCATCACACTACATCATAAACTAGTGGGCTGATATTGGTGCCTTCGAACCATGGATATAGTGAAGCACACCTCTCGATCGATAATGAACTACTACTACTCTTACGATTAGTTACACCAGTATCACTCCAGACCTAGATAATCATGCAAGTCAAACCTTAGATCTGCCCTTCAAAACCAAGAGTTGACCAAAATTCAACTCAGGTCAAAAGCCAACACCTAGGGTCAAAGGTCAAATTTCTCCTTAGTTCACCCTCACATCGTGAGGATAGACTCGACCCAGACTCACTCAAAGAATCGACTCATTTTCACTCATTCGACAGGATCCTCAGACCGGGACACCGCCTGACTTACGTCGTGAGGTTCTATTTCTCACGTTTGAGAGATCGGTTTCGACCATCCTTGAGCATTAAGCTCTTAATCCTTTAAGTCATATATTAGGACTTTCCAGAACACCTTTATCGACCCTAAGAACCATAAAAATCATAGCTTTTCAGTCATGCATGACTTATACACTAACTAGGTCAAAAGAAGGGTATTAAGATCAAGACTCAATCTTGGAGTCCAAAGCCCACACCAAACTCATATCCAAGGAATCATATACATAAGATGTCTCAATGACCCATAAAGTTGACAAATTTATGGATCTCATGCATGTTAAACAACCCAACCATGCAAAGAAAGGTTCCAAAGCTTAGATCTAGCATGCTTATGGCAAAAAGATAAGAGCTTTATGACTTACAAATGCTCACAAGCTCAACAAATCCAAGTGGTAGAAGCTACATTGCCAAAATGAAGCACCATAAGAGCCTTCTTCCACTTCAAAGAACCAAAAACCTCCAAAAAGCTCCTCAAAATCACCAACAGTGGCCCAAAGTCTCAAGGAGGTCGAATTTAGGGTTCTTAAAGGGCTAGAGAGTGAGAGAGGCTGAGGATGGGTGTTCCTAGCCCTCTCATTCCATTAAATAATTAAAAATTAGGGTTAAGGGTCATTTGACCTGGCTCACATCGTGAGACCTTATGCCTCACATTGTAAGGTTCGAGGATATGGGTCAAACGGTCAATGGGCATTCTCACGTCGTGGCCACTATGGCTCATGTCGTGAACCTCCTCCAAAATGCAAAAATTCAAGAATTTAAGTACCTCAAGGATTCGGATGCTACAAATCTCCCCTACTTGAATCAGACTTTTTCCTTGGTGTCCACCGCTGTAAATAACTCTAGGTAATGTTCCATCATCTCATCCTCAGGCTCCAACGTCCATTCTGAACCCTTTCGGTGCTGCCACTGAACATTCACCAAATCTACGACTTTGATCCTCAAGGCCTTCGTCTTCTTATCGAGGATCGCTACCAGTCTTTCAATGTAGTTCAGGAAGTCATCCACCTGTATATCCTCCAATGGCACAACTACATAATCATCAACCAAACACTTCCATTTTTACGGCCAAAAAGACCGATTTGTTTATGTTTATTTAAAAAACAGAGTATCTGTTTTGAAAAATAGGATTGCGGATTTTGTTCCCAGAAAACATGATAAAGATGTTATCAAAGCATCTCCGAAGAAATATATTTTTATTTATATTAAAACATTGGTATTTCATTGTCAATACAAACACATAAGCATAGTGAAATATTACAATCCTTATAGTAATTAAACTAGTGGCCTAATGCTCCTTAAATCTCTCACCTGAATGTATCTTTCATATAGCCACCTGTAATACAAAAAACTTTGTGGGTCAGGTTGGGAAACCTGGTGAGTACATAGAGTTTTCAAACCACAATAATATAATTATTATGTTTTAATCATCAAACAAGTAACCCAATTTCCCATCCCCATTATCTTCTTTATTCTTAAGGATCTTTCCTGAGAATCATCTATTCTTCATTTATTCATTCCTAAGGATTGTCCTAAGGAGTAGGCATGAAGTCCATCGTTACCAGGGTAATTTAACAGGCACTAAGTCTATAGCTTCCAATGGTATAGCTGCCAATGTTATCTATTTGGCACAACTACCATTGTTATCTATTAGGCACAGCTACCATTGTTATCTATTAGGTCCAACTACCAATATTTTCCATTAGGTGCAGCTGTCAGGATTTTTAGAGTACATCTAGTGAACATGTCATTCATAAACATCTACAGGTTGCGAACATGATAGCATTCCACTGGATTGTCTATAATAGTCTGTGGTCGTCATCTATGATGAGATCAACTTTAAATTCAAGGCTTCTCATCATCTTTCACCTCTCATCATCTATATCATCTTTCATCTCTCATCATTCTTCTACCCATATTTTACCCAATATATTTATAGGTATAAAAATACATATACAATTTAAATGACGTAACACATGTATAAATCGTTCATCTAGCATAGATATCAGGAACACAGATAATAAGCACAAATAGCATGTATTAATATTAAATACTGCATATCTATGTGTAAGATGAAAGTAAGTATGCACTCACTTGTTAAAGTGACGACTCGAAATTCGGGCAACACTTCGCTTCTAACAATTGTCTTTTCCTTTAATGAAACCTAGTATTATTATCACCAAATTTTAGTCTAATATTTATTGCGACCAATTATTAGTCTAGATGCGTCATTAAATCAAAGTCTAGGGTTTTCCTAGTATGATGCCTGTTAGCCTAGGGTTTTCCTTATATGAGATTGACATCATTACTGTAGTTACTTGTGTATGTATCATAGTTATATATAAATAAGATCTTATAGCCTGAGAATGTTTTATCTAGCCTTATGTTCTGTTCTTATTGGTTAGGCTTAGGGTAGGATTGGATATTCGAAAGTCTATAGGGTCCAACATTATGTATGACTAGTGTACACTAGTGCTGCAGGGTTGGTGGAAGTTTCATGGATTGGAGGGTAGTGAGAGGCCGAGAGGCCAGTTATGAGATATTTAGCATTCCTCTAGGAGTGAGGATTTATCGCTCGCTATGTATATGTATATGGTAGGGTGTTGTGGTGATACTTGAGACAAATATGGGTAGGTGTGGAAGGTAGTATGAGCCTGTACTACTAAAAGCACAGGACCCATACACGTATCAAGGAAGTCACAACCCCTAGAGTTGGATTAGGGAGTTGGTTCCTAGTTATTTTATGGAATATTCAAGACGTCTTGAGACTGGATCCGGGTTAGGATCGGGAGCGGGCAGCTATGATAGGCCAACATTTTCAGGGTATCGTGTTAGTGAGATCATCCTGGAGTAGGTGATCAAGATTGTCCGGGGGTAGTTTCCGGAGATGTCGGGTCTATTAAGATCACCATGTTTGAGTATTTCGGCGAGCGCTATGCAGCCATTTCTGAGACGGTTGTTGCGGCAGTTTTAACAGCTGTAACGACGGAAAGGGAGAGGAGTTGGTCGAGATTTCTAGTACCAGGACTTATTATTGGTGCATATTCTGATGAGTAGAGGGCTACATTTATCTGGGACCAGGAGGCTGATATGTACTCCTTATATTTTTGCGGGTTGAGCGGGAGAGGCTAGCATGTGGGTATCTAGATTTGAGGCTTGGGGGTTTTGCTCGAGACCGGAATGTGCGACGCAGGGACACTGGAAGGGAGCAATGGTGATATTCAGCTGGGGCTTTGCAGCTTGAAGTGGAATGGTTAGTTTATCGATCGGATTGTCGTTTTGTAGGACAAGGATTGTGTCCTATCAGTTTTTTTCAAGCTTGAAAGAGTGAGCAGGCTTCTGACCCGGGGGCAAGTAGTCTTCTTGCTTGGGGTCAATTGGTTGCAGAGGTTGGCAACATTATTTCAGCGCTGGTGAGCGCAGGTGGGTCGACATGGCATAAGTAAGTTTGGAGTCCAGTTTTCCTTGGATCTCTTGCATCAGACGATAAGGATTGATTGTACGACCTATTGCACTTTTGAAATTGTAGATTATGTATTGGGAGTAGTTGTAGCCTGATTTAGGGCAGACATTGTTTCAGCTGCTGCAGTTTAGCTATGGATGTTTAAACTGGTAAGTGAGTTAGGGTGCGAACCCTGAAGAGATTTATTCTAGAGCTTGAGAGCGGGAAATTTATTGGAACACCTTTGAAAAAAAAGGGGTAATACGTGGGAAGTCTGTGGACAGGGTTTCACAGGATCGTTATTCAACATTGTTAGGACTTAGTGGTCTTAGCAACCGTTCGAGATTGACGGACGAAAATGCCAAGGGAAGTGGTTCGTTGCTGGGGTATTAGTAGGAGCATTTATCTTGTGGTCTTCAGGACATGAGTGTGGGGTCGCTCAAGCATTAGTGGCTGACGGTTTCTCTGGGGTTCAACAAGTTTTCATCTGGTTCTTCGAAGTGAGTGATCAATCGGGATGGGCTAATAATGGATAACTAGTGGGAAAGAGTTGATTGTTCGGATCGGTCATTGGGAAGTGAGAAGGATGGAGAATCCTCAAGTTTTCACGCATTATGAAGGCTTAGTCGAATCTAAGTGGGGGAGTGTTACCCCAAGATGCCGAAATGGGAGAGGTTTTGAAATGAGGATAAGTTTCACTACCCGTCTGAGAAAAATGGAGGCCCTAGTGGCTGTTTGGTTTGAGGGTTGTGTTGATTGGGGGGAGGGGTTCGGTAAAACTCCCCAACATAAGAAGCACATCTTCTGGGTGCTTGATAGCAGAAGTTGGGAAAACAGGTGGGAGTTATAGTAAAAAATTGAGTGTAGTTCAAGTATTCAGTCAAGGGCGTGCTTGACTCTGAGGTTTTTGGATTTATAGATTGAGGATTTTGTTAGCTACCAGGGATCAACAGTGTATTCAGCACAGGAGTGCGGGTTATTTAGCGTATGTGGTAGACACACGGGTCAGGGAGCAAACCACGGATTTCCGAGAGGATGGACAATCGGCATGAGGCCTAGGGTTAGGGCAAGGTTATGGTGCGCGGAATGGATCCAAAGTTCTGAACCCCAAGTGGGTGAGAGCAGTTTGCATGGGAAGGGTCACCAAGAAGGGGTGGCCCAGGGTGATGCTCAATAGTTCAGAGCGGTCCGGATAGATTGAGGGTCGGTGGGGCGTACCAGTCAAACCGAAGGCTCGGAGAACGGTCCTAACAGGTTGAAGGCCTAGAGAGGCGGTACAGACATGCTGAAGGTTTAAAGAGTGGTCTAGATAGATGGAAGGCCTGGTGAGGCGGTCCCGTCATGTTGAAGACTCTGTATACGTGGTAGATCATTGTGTGGGATTAGATGGTCATATGATTCGGTTCTGGGAATATATATATATATATATATATATATATATATATATATATATATATATATATATATATATATATATATATATATATGATATGGTCTATCAACTTGTTCTACAAGTGGATATTGTGAAGTGAGGCGGTCCTGCTATATGCAGCAGGCCAAGATACCGGGTGCGGACCGACGGAGAGTCGTAGGCACGAAAGGTTCAGGAGAAAAGTAAAGTTAGGGCATAGGGTTGGAATACCAGGATGGTCCGGTTAGACTGAGGGCCTGGTAAGGTGGTCCAGTCAAGTCAACGCCCGACGAGCGGCCCAGGGAGGCTGTAGGCCCTGAGAGGCGTTCCAGTCATGCCGAAGGCTTGGTGCATCTTAAGTTTGGTAGTCTGTGGAAGCATTAACTATCGTAGCAGCAGGTAATCTATGGGTGGTGGGAAGCCTCGAAATATCAGGAGTTGGGTAATCACTCCAAGGGATAAGTGGAGTGGAAATAACAACAGATCAGTAAATAATAAATATCGGGAAGATAGACCAGTTTCGGGATTTCAGGTTTTAGGGTTCGATAGAGGTAGGATTGGTTGTTACGTGAAATTGTGAATTGAGGATATCCAAAGTAGTGAATTATGTCTGGTTACTCGCCTTGGGAAGTCATTGTAAGTCTCAAGTGGTGGTGGTGTCACTACAGGATGCCTAGTAAGCCAAGAATAGTAAGAAAGGAAGCTTAGTCAGAACCGAGTGGATGAGGAGGCGGTTGTATCTCTGGTTGATGTTCATATTGGAGGGCATTTGATCGTAGGTAGGGAGACCAGTGGCTGCATCAGGAAGGGTCCGAGCAGTGTGGGAGCCGGAGTCCGGGAGTTGAGAGCATTATCTAGAATTGTTAGCTGCAGCAAGCATCGAGGACGAAGCCTAGTTTAAGTGGGGGAGAGTTGTAACATCCCAAGTGCAGGAATATAAGTTCGGGGTGCTATGTGTAAATAAAGGAGTAGACTCGACGAGTCTTAACTCGTCGATTCGGAGCAGGTGATGGGCACGTGTTAAGTGACTCGACTCGCTAAGTCAACGGTTGGACTCGACGAGTTGATGCTAGGAAGAGAAAACCCTAATTTTACGGTTTGCTCCCAATTTAAAGGACCTTAAGTCCTCACCTCAACCTCTTTGTTATCCCTTGAGATTCAGGAAACCCTAATCTCGTGTGTGAGCCATTGGAGAGAGTTTTGAAGCTTTGGAAGGTGATTCTAGTAAAGGAGGCTTGTAGATCAAGAGGCTAGCATCAAGGAATTTGTGTAGATCTAGAGTCTACTTCAGCTTGGGCATATCTTGGAGGTAACAAGTCGTTACCTTGATCTCTCCTCTTCTAGATCTACTCATGGATGGAGTTTGGGGCCATTTTTGCATGTTTAGGACTCATTTCGGGTTTTGGGGCCAATTTAGAGAAGGATAAAACCTTTTTATCTTAGAATGGAACAGGAGATGGACGAAAAGGAAAAGGGAAGGGCATGTGGCCCAGGTGAAAAGAAATCATCAAGTATGGTCGTTAGGGGATGAGGATTAAAACTTCAACATCAAGGGAAAGGGTAAAATTTGCATGCTGGCAACTGCTGACGAAGATAGATTGACAAAGCTGGAAAAGAACTACTGCTTCATGGCTAAAGACGGAACTCTGAGTATAGTCAAACATGTAAAAACTATGATTCAAACTCTCATCTATAGCTTGCATGATTGTAAAGCATTCTTAGACAACCTTAATGACACTTGTGTTGTCATTCTTTCAGACAATAACAAGGCCCTAGATGAGAAGAACATAGCGTCCCAGGAACTGTTCCAAGTAAGAGGACGTCTAGAAGACAAAAGACTCAAAGTGGCCATGTTAGAAAGAGACTTAGTGTTAGAAAAGGATGCAAGAATGTTATATGAAACCCAATTACGAATAGATTTAGATCAGAGGGATCTAGCACAAAAAGAAATTGTACGTTTGAATTTGATAATTGAAAATTTGTTTAATGAAAGTGAGGACATTGAAAGTCTTGTGAATAATGGAACCGTTGACAATACGTACAATTGGGGTTGGTCCAATGGGTACTCTACCGTAAAGGACTCATTACCCTAGTTTAACAAAGACCATCTCTATGTCCCACCTGATCGACAGTTTCACTTCCCAGTGAATGATAAAACATTTCCCGAAGACATTAGAGCCCACTTTGGTAGACTTCAAAACCTGAGTAATAATTGTGTCTTAGAGGAGATTCTTCCTGAAACCTCGAATCATCCATGTGATCAAATACCCATCATTGGCACAATTTATCCCAACTCTCAGGCTTCATCAGTTGTCGATGAGGAAAGCCTTATGGAAGAATCCAAAGTTCTTGTGAACTGTCCAACTTTGTCCTCAAACTGCAGTCTCGAACCGCAATTACCATCCATAAGGTGTCCCACTAAAGAACCATCTCTGACTTACTCTACGGTAGTCCAATCTTCTTTACGACAGATCAAAGTCAAGAGCACTGTGACCATTCAGCCAATTCTTCATGAATTGCCGATAGAAAATTTTTAATATGGTCAATGCTCTCAAAGTCCCTTAACCTCACTGACCGCGGTTCCCTAAAAACTCAGGCAAAACAAGCTTTCAAAGAGGAACTCAAATCTCGTGGGAAAAAGTGGGAAAATCTTTCAAAAAACAAAACGAAAATCTCAAAACAAAAGGGTCCTGAAAAACATGTTATCCCAAATTAGTTTTCAGAAAACACTCTAATCGAGAAAACAAACAAAAAGGAATGTACAGATCCAAAAGTTTTTTCAAAATCTCCTGACAAGTCCCAAAAGAGTGTCAAGTCTTTTCATAGATGTCGTTCTCAAAACTATTCCTCAGATGACCCAAAATGTAAAGGAATTTTACCAACTCCTACACTTTTAAAGTCACGTTAATTTGACAAACAAACAAAACGTAGTAGGAAATCCAATGTGGACAAAAGATCAAAACCTAATAGGAAGTCCAATGCCTAAACTTTTTCAAATCCCAAAGGCAACACAGTCAAATCTCACTCTCGGACTGGTCACAAGCCTAACATTACACCCTTTAGACCTCTGACCAGGTACGACATCTGGCTAAATGAGAAAAATCTTACCTTTGGATTATGTTGTTTGTGGAAATGTCGAGAATTTACCAAATAGGGAAAGTTTCTCATTGCCCAAGTTTCAATTGGATAGAGATTTGAAATCGTACAACAAGAATTTTATGATGAATGAATAAATTTTCACATTTGGAAATTAGACTAATTCGTTGACAAAGTGTCAAGTGAAGGAAAGGAGATCGAGTACACAAAGTTGTGTATTGATCAAGTCCACCGTACGAGTAACAAAGATATTCGTCATGATTTACTAAAGGTTTAGTAAATATGATTATACTTATAAGATTAAGTGTAATTCTGAATTGATCGTAAAAGTTTAAATCAATAAGTAGAACGAATAAGAAGAATCAAGTAGGCAGAAAGATAAAAGTTTCTCTATTCTAAGAAGAAGGGAGAGTACCTTTTATGCTTAATGATTAAGAAACATATCTCAATTGATCCTCTAAGTGAGTCTTAGTACAATTGTATGTCTAAGAAGAGGAATCAAGAATTGAAGAAATGGTTAAATCAAGAAGTCAATCATACTTCATTCCAAAACAAGTCTTAGAGTTAAGATTATGACATTGAGTAATAAGAAGGTTTATAACATTCATCAAATGAGGAAAGTTGTGATGTCTTGGATAAGACAAAGACCAACTAGGACCTATTTATGAAGTGTTTTAATAAAAACTACACTAACTCTTGAATATTTGTTTGTCAAGAAATGTTTATTAACAAGAGAATCTTATATGTCAAGGAGTCAGTGGGAGTCTTAATTGTCTTGAAAGGTTTCAAGAACAAATCAAAATAAACCTTATCTAACATCACTACCACACGACTTGAGGTTTACAACCTATCGTGTTGACATTATCTTGTTTATATGCCATTCCAATAGAGTTAATTATGCATGTGAGCCCTACGAGTTCTCATTTGAATGCATAAAAGGCAAGGACCTTAATCAATGAAAAGTACATTGATAGGAAAAAGGTGAGCTGCTTAACTACTTGGAAGACATGGTGGGCAGCCGTGTTACCATAAGGCAAGAGTTCAAGATAAAGAAAGTTCGGTCCATATTAGTTTGGATTTGTCCCAAACTTTGGTTTTGACAATTTCACATGGATAGGAACACACACATACACCGTTAAAATCTAAGTGTCATAAGATTTCCTCCTTCATGAAAATGACTATGAGGAAATGCTTTCACTAATAGAGATTTTAAGAAGATAGTGATTGTGAAATTGTATTCTCGAATTCGATTATGGTTACAGTATCCCTTTCCACGATTCGAATTGTAAGATTTGGAAATTAGTCTTAATTGTTTAGACACGCATATGAGCTATCTTAGACAAAGGTGTATGAGATTAAGAAGCCTTAATAAAATATTATCAAAGCATTAGGTATTAGAAACATGAACTTAAGAAATTCAATAAGTATTGTTTTTTGGAAGTTAAGTTGTTTTCTGAATACATGTCAAAGCTGGTGGGAGCATAAGTGTTATGTTTATAATAATAATCATGATAGTGGGAGCATAAATGTTATGATTGTATGATTATTAAGGCAAGTATTGCAAGTTAACAATATTAATTATAGAAAACAAGAGCCATACTTTGCAAAGTTGTAAGGGTTGAATAGTTGTTTTGCTATAATTAAGGGAGAGAATATTATGCTTCATTTCAAATCTAAAGGCTTAGGATGTGGAATGTTAATAATTTAGTCAAGAATACATAGTGTGTTCTCAAATTTCGATTATGATTACGGCATTCCTCTTCATAATTCGAATTGTGAAAACATAGTACATAGAATATTATGGCAGAAGATTGATAAAGTATCAAATCTTTATGTAAGACATTATGAATCGGGTCCCATATGCTTTGGGTATAGGATCGATTGCAAATGCTATAATATTAGACCATTCTAAAATTTTCCAAATGTCTAGCGTATTTAGAGGGAAAAAGGACAAGAATCGGTTTTGACTAAAACAATTAAACAACTATCAAAGGACAATCCAAAGTTCACCGAGGATTGATCGCTTGTGAGCAGTTGGAAGTATAGTATTGGATGTAGTATATCGACATTATTATGAATAGATAAGATTCTATTAAGAATAAGTTGTCATATGGTAGGTATGAAAAGATTTCCATATTGGGAGTTAGATATTGAGAATCTATGTCTAGATTAGAAACTTTTATGCAAAAGGATGTTTAAAGGAATGTACTTTGAGTGAGAGACATCATATCTATAGAATTGTCTTGTAACAATCCACGATAGAGGACTTTGTAATTTCATTGGCAATGGTCATTGTGACTTTAGTGCAGTGACATTATGAAAGGATCATTGCATAAAATGTTAGAATCTAACATATTCTATAAGTGGCAAGAATTTGATATTCTATCACTTGTGGAAAGGATTAGGAGTTGTAAAATGAGTATGATTGGAAATGTGTTCATTTGATCTATTTCACAAAAGTAAGAACCATAGGTAAACATTGTGTGCATGCTGAGAGCATGGGATAAGTGTTGTAATTCAAGTAAGAAGTTGATTACCCGAAACAAAAAATAATGAGTAATCGATATGGTGATAAATAAAAGGTGTTTTATTTATACTCAAAAAGTTTGAGGCCATATGGGATTAGTATTATTCTTGTGTTTCACTTTGCATGTTTTGACTTCCTGAATAATTTAATTGGTTTAGAACAGTCAAATTATTCGAACGGGCCACAGTCGTTCATATGCTGGAAATAGGTATGAATGAAGACTATCGTGAATTGGTGTGTTGATTGTCTAAAAGAGTATTAGACATAAGTAAATGTTTGATGCAACGTTCATGAGTGCTTATGAATATGATTTGAGCATTGGATTAAACCCACGCTCACTTGTATCACTTCATGGATTTTATCACGAGTGATGGTGAGATGATAACATCTTATATTCTTGAAACCGAGATGTGTGATTTGTATCTTGTGAGTCGGTTACACATTGATAATATGTAAATGCACCAGTAACGTGGTGTTATAAAACATATTGTTGTGTGTGATTCGGTGAGTGAGTGCAAGCGAACATTGAGTCAAAGTTTATCCGTTCCTTTTATCCAAAGTATGATAAAAGCGATATCTTTGGGCCCCTCAATGATTTAGTGATGACAAACGGAAATGCTCGGCCGGGCTAGGGCTAATTTGATTTGTTCAATTAGTTAGTCGTCATAAATCGGAAATCGAGAAATAGTACAGAAAGAATGATTTGAAATCATGTCTTATACGGTATCTAGAATGGAGGAATATATGATCCCTTATCTAAAGGACACGCGTATCTGATAGGATCAGAGTTGACAGTGGCTATGGAAAGCTATGATTGCAGATCAGGATCTGATGTCATACGCAAAATAGTTATTAGACTTATCCAAGTGGGAGACTTTAGGATTAGTGTCTAAGTCCATAACTATTTTGGTATGTACTTGACCCGATGGTGTATGGTCCTTTTGGGTTGCATTCACCAAAGCAGCTTGATAGGATGAATTATGGAGAGAAAGGGTTAAATATGATTTATTAATATATTATGAGAATAATATATTAAAGGAGAAATCATATTGTTTAATTAATATTAGTCAAGAATTAATAAGAATTAAGAATGTGACTAAAAGAGATTAATTAAACTTAAGGGATTGGAATTGTAATTATTAGATAATTGCAATTGGGCTATGGATTGCCTTTTTATATAAGGTTGGACGAATTATATGGGAAACCCATTAGAAATCATCCAAGGCCTTTAAGGAAAGGAGTCCATGGGTTGCTTAGGGCTTACGCATCCAAATTAGGGTTTCCTTGTTAGATAACCCTAATAGTCTCACTATATATAGAACCCTTAAGCCCCAAAAACGTGGACAAGCTTCCTTCTAGGGTTTCCACACGTTTTTGAGAGCCTCCTTCTCTTCTCTTCTTCATCCTCTTGCTCTTGGTGTTTGTGAGCCATTAGAGGAGTGACACTTGTGACTCTAAGCTTTCTAAAGCCATTACAAGAAGGAATCGTGATTGTTATTGCTACATAACAATCAAGGTAATATCTTAAATCCATTATTATGTTAATATCGATTATCATATGCTAGAATTAGGGTTTATAGTCTTGGATAAATTGCATGTACAATAGAGAAACCTAGATCCAAGCATTAGGGTTTGTATGAGCACATAGGATGTTCTTATGACTAAAACCCATCAGTTTTCGTGTAGTTTTACATTGATATCAATTGGTGATGTGAAGGAATTGTGTGTAATAGAAGGGTATGGCCTATGTTGTGTTTGGTTAACATTGAGAAGGATGTTGATTAGGTTCCTGCAAGTCGGTGGACTGATGGTTGGGTATCTTTAGGCCGTTGTGGTGCTAATTTCGAGTCTTCCGACTATGGTTGTGATGACGACAAGATCGTTTTAGTGTCGTGAGCTTCTCGTTTAGTGGATAGCAGGGGGTTGCAATATATCGTGAACCAGTAGCTGTATGATTTATTTAGGTAAGAACCGATAGTATTTTGATTGAGACTCTTAGGTCTCAGATCGTTAGTTTTCTTGGCTTATTTGGGTGTGGATTTATAGTTCTACATCAGTTACCTCTTGCAGAGTGTTTGCATTATGAACTCTGTTTTCTTTCGGGCTATCTATCTGGAGTTTGGTTACCAATGTTGGGCATTGGTTATGGAATCTCGATTCATGAAGTTCATTGTGACTGTATCGAGTGATTTTTCAGGTGGGGGTACACCTGAGCTGACATGATATTTGGATGCATCTTGAGAACTTTTGAATTGACCGTCCTTATGCTTCAAGGATCAGCAGGATGCTGATGACTTGCCAGGAAGTCAAGTGCGTATGTAAGGTTATTAGGCGCAACCTCTGAATATGGGATTTCGTGAAATTCACTATCGTTATATTTTGAGTATTCCTTTTGCATAATAGAATGGTATTCATAGTCAGATACAAAAGGAGGGTGCGATGAATGAATGATCAGCAATACTAGGGAATAATTTTTTGGTTTAAACTGATGGGTTCATGTTTTCTGGATGTTTCCTGCTTTGAGTGGTTATCGCTGTGATATGAGGTCTTCCAGTTGGAAAAAGTAACGTAGTTGTTTCAGTTCTCAGGTATAGTAGTTGGGCTTCCTTCTTTGGTTTAGGGGAAAGTGTTAAGGTTCATTCCTTCGGAGTTATACACGATTTTTGCTAAGATGGGGCTTGGATGGCAGGTTTGGGAGGTGGTCATCAGTATGGGATAATTCTTCAGTCTTAATCAGAATTCAGGTAGTTTGGGTAGGATCAAATATCATGGCAGAGGAAGTAGTAAGGAATCATTTCGAAGAAGAAATCTAATTTAACTGGGAAGAGTTTAACACTCTGTTTCGAATCGTTTAAAAATTCGGGGTCATGACCCGAAGATCAGTTATCATAAGGCTTTAAGCGTTGGGGGAGAGAAATATTTAGGCCTTTTTGGATGTGGGTAATGTAGATTAGGTGATCCGAGAGTTCGGTTGGTGGTTTGGAGCCCATGGGTATAACCGTAAAGTGATAGTTCAAGCCTTTTATGAATTTTCGATTTAATTTATGAAGTTTTAAGGAAAATTAGAGTTAATAGGATTATAGAGTTTCTCATTACCTTTCTGTGGATATAAAGATCATCGAAAACGGAGTTGGAACGAAGAAGTTATGACAATTTGAACATAGAAAGGTTTTGGAGCATAATCTAGTAAGTTGGGCATACCTGCATTATGTTGGGCGTAGTAGGCATACATGGAGTATGTTGGGCATAACTAGAGTACAATGGGTATACTAGGCATTCATGGAGTATGCTGGGCGTACATGATTAGTACCCAAACCCAATTTTCATGGTTTGAACCCTATTTAAGCTCATTAACTTCCCCAAACCCATTCCATTCTTAGCTTCCACCTCTCCAACACCCTCCTTTGAAAACCTAACCCTACTTTGAGCCTTGTGAGCAAAAAAGGTGTTTTTAAGTGCTTTAGAGTATTCTTGGTGAATCTTGGAGAAGAAGGAGCTCATTGGAGAAGTGTTGGCTGCATTGGTGCTTGTAGATCCAGACTTTATTCACCTTGATCTTTTTTCTAGAGGTATGAAGTTTGTATTTTATGATGCATTTGATAGATCTAGCTCCTCTTGGGTGTTATGAGCTTTTGTTCACTTTAGTACATAAATTTTAGATCTTGAAAGTTTGTGACCTTGTTATGGATAAAGTTGGAAAGTTTATCCATCTAAATGTCATATTAATTCAGATCTAAAATCTTGAGACGTGGACTTAATGGATTAAGTTGGAAAAGATGCACTTTTGATTCCTTTATGAGACTTGAAGATTAGATCTTGGTTGGTTGGACCATTCTAATGGATAAAGTTGGAAACTTTATCCATTACGGAGCTATTGGGAACCATAAAAATATCATCTTGATGGGTTTTAATGAATCATGCTTAAGTTGATGTTCATATTATGAGTTTAGCTGGATAAAATCGGGTTTTAGGTCCCACTAAGACATGTAAAAGCATAAAGTTGTCAACTTTATGGCTTATTACATTTTAAGGATCCTAGATCTAAATTTGGACATTATGTCTTAACTAATTAAGACCTCAAAAATGGAAGTTGGTCATTTGGGGCGTACAAATATGTACGGTGCGTGTACGTGTCGAAGGTCCTTATATTGCGATGTTTTTTAGTACGTCGGGCTTACTCTGAGTGTACACTGAGTGTACTCACTAGATGGAATACTTGGGCTTACTTTGGTCTATTTTAGGAATTAGAGACTTTGGGCCCTTGTTGGGCCATGAGTTTTCCTTGATGGGCTTTTAGAGTTGGACACATTTTTGACATGTCATATCTTTTGGGCCTTGGGACTAATTGTATGTGGGCCTTGGTGGATTAGGCCTAATAAGGAAGGATTAAGTAGCTTTTTCCCTTAAAGATATGATTTAGGGTTTGGACCCTCATGGTGGGCTATTGACCTAATTTCTAATTAGGGTTTATTTTTACTTTTGATTTAGAGTGAGAGTATTTTGCGAGTCAACAACATGAGTGTGATTTGATACCTTCAGTTTGAGGTGAGATTCCTTCACTCTATTTGTAGGTCGAAGGCACCAACATTGGTCCACTATTTTATGCTTGTAGTATGATGATTGTCTTTGTGATAAATTTATGTTATGCCTGTATTTGCTTGATGTGTAACATCCCAAAATTCAAGTCCAAAATTTTCATTTTTAATTCATTAACTCATAAAACATTCACTAGAAAATATTGTATAAACACGTCATCTCATAAAATCAAGTATCATGTTTGAAACCCACAACATAAACAAATATCATATTAGAGTACAATCCCAGAAAACACCGTGCGGAAAATCAGATGTGTGTGTGATGTCATGCTACGCTGCCGGATCCTTCCCCTTAGACGAAGAGGTACCTGAAACCAAAAATTGAAACCGTAAGCACAAAGCTTAGTGAGTTCCCCCATCATACGACATACCATACAATACCATCGGTATCATTCAACCGGTAATCATCATCGGTATCTTTCAACCGGTAATCATCATCGGTATCTTTCAACCGGTAACTGGGGACTATTCCACCCCTTACCGCTAGCATACAATAACAAGATATAAGCATACAGTCAAGCATATTTGGGTACTGATCTACCCCTTGGTCCTAAGGACCACTATCAAGGAAACTATCCATATCATGCACGTAACATATCATACAGATATAACTCATAACCAAGCACATACCAGACCAAGATAATTATCACAAAGACAATCATCTTCTAAATAATCCTCATTGGTGGGCCAACATTGTGGCCTTAGACCCACCCATACTGGAAGGTACCTCACCTCGTACAGGTAGCTGTTGATAATCAGTGCGGGAAACCTCCATCCACTGCTGCTCCGGAAATCCTCCGACTACAAACCCCACAAACACTCGGTTAGAAACTGATTTCTATACTCTTAGGGTAAAATAACCATTTTACCCCCAACCAAGTCAAGTCAAAGTCAAAGTTAACTTCCAGTTGACCCGACTCGCCGAGTTGGGACAACAACTCGCACAGTCCCTCACTCTCTACTTGTCCTCATCTGCGACCCTACTCGTCGAGTTGGGTCGTCAACTCGACGAGTTCTTCTCTCATCCGAACGCCCCGTGAAAACTCATCCGAATCACTGAGTTGATGAACAACTCGTCGAGTTGGCCTTCATCTGATGAACCAGATCTGTCCTCAACTCGCCGAGTTGATGAACAACTCGCCGAGTTCTAAGGAGATTACCTTGGACTCGCCGAGTCCAAGAATGCATTGGCCGAGTGCAGTCTTGACCAATTCCATACAGTTGATTTAAATGAGATCTAACACACCAAAACCATAGATCTGGCCTCCTAATGTCCACTTCATATGTAAAGTTCCAAACATGATGCACATGCATGGGGTTTTTAGCTCAAAAATCCACATAAGGTGTCCTACAATATGCACGGGGCTTTCATGGCCCTAAATTTGGCACCTTTATGCCATGAAAGCACTCTTAAGGCCCAGATCTGAAGTCAAAACCCACCCCACACTCCCAATATCGAAATATGACTTAGCAATCCAAAGAAATCCCAAGTTAAAGATGAATAAACACATAGATGAGCCAAGACAGGGGGATTATACCTTGAAGTTGCTGAAGATGAAGTAAATTCCCTGAATCTACTATCCCCAACTCAAGTTCCAAGCTCCTTTCTTCCTTCCAAGCTTTACTATCACACAAGAACAGCAAAAATGGCCTCAACAAAGCACAAACGGTTAAGGTTTCGATGAGAAGTGTTTGGAAGCATAAAGGGGGAATAGAGGTTGCATAAGATTGTTTAAATAGGGTGCAAACCCCTGGATTTGGGTTTTAGTCCAGACAGCAGCTACTCGCCGAGTTCGGGACCCGAATCGGCGGGTCCATGACTTAAACTCCGCGCCTCATCCCACTTCTACTCGGCGAGTTGGTCCTTCAACTCGCCGAGTCCAAGACCAAAAATGCAAAATAATTAAAGATTTAACAACAGAATACGTATCAAGAACCATGTGCTACATGATGTCTCTATGACTCTCTTGTTATGATATTATGTGGTAGTGGTAGGTTTGAAATAAAGTCGATATTGATTGAAAGATACCGAAGGGGTTGAAGTATACCCCGTACTGGTTAAAAGAGACCGAAGGGGTTGAAATATACCCAGTCCCAGTTGAAAGAGACCGAAAGGGTTGAAAGTACCCATATATGCTTGATTGTTATGTATGTATGGTATGGGGTATTTTAGGGGGAACTCACTACGCTTTTCTCTTATGGTTTTTAATTTATATTTTAGGTACTTCCAGCTTGAAAGGTAAGGGCTCGACCTGATTGTACTGCATCCACCTATGTTTTTCCGCATCACGTGATTTTGGGATTTTGTACTCTAATAATATTTTATTATAATATACTCTTGACTATCTTGATATGATTATCGTATTATTGGGATGTTACATTTATGTTTCTGATGTGCCTGTGGTCAGAGAGTTCCTAGATGTGTTTCGGAGGAATTTCCCATTGTGCCTCCTGAGAGGCAAGTTGAGTTCAGGATCAATTTGGTCCCTGGTGTGGCCCCGATTGCTAACGCGCTGTACCTATTGGCACTACCAGAGATGCATAAGTTCTCCTCTCAGTCCGTGGAAGTGGTAATGGTTCTTTACTGTTAAATTGTTTAACTCCCAATAATCACTTCACATGCAATGAGACATATCCTACTTCTTCACAAACAAGATCGGTGCTCCCAAAGGTGAACTACTTAGTTAGGTAAACTATCATCATAAATCAAGTAGAAGATTGAAGAACCACCTTGGAATATCAAGACCACTTAGATCCAGAAGCACCTTACCCTCAAGCATCATTTGGAGGTATAAAGTTTGAATATTGATAAGCTAGTTGCTTAAATCTTGCTAGATATGAAGTTTTGTGCTTTTTTGTACCGTATCTTGGTCTAAGTAAGTATGGAGTACTCTAGGCCAAATGAGTTGTCCTTTTGGACGTTTTCGAGTGTTTAAGCTTATGAAAATGTGATCTTGGCCCTTCTTTTCCTTCCATGCGACAGTTGAAATGTCTAAATGGATTATGGAGTTAGGGTCTTAGCTTTTGGTTTGTGCTTAGTCATGGAAAGTCATAAATGTGGAAGCTTTATGACCTAGGGAAATGTTTTGAGTCTAGATCTATGTTTGAGTGGAATGTCTTACTGGAATTAGCTTATTTAAAGGGGAAATGGGGTTGTAACGTCCCGAAAATCATGACATAAATTTTTTTGTTTTTAGATTAATAAATTGTTAATACATTTCTTTCTCATAAAACCAAGGTAACCAAGAGTTAGAAAAAACATCATCAGATCAGAGTAATTCACAGAATGCAGAAACATGTGGTGTGTGCCCTGCAATCGTCCCGAGCTCTTTCATTTGAAAAATGGAGTAGCTAAAACATAAACTGAAAACCATAAGCACAAAGCTTAATGAGTTCCCTAAAATACCACACAACATACAACCATAGATTATCATGCAACATAAATATAGTTGCCATGGTCTCCCCCATGATCTTTACCTTGAATGCCATGGGCTCCCCCCATGGTCTGATATCTAAATGCCATGGATTCCCTCGGGGTCTTCCATGCAAGTATCACATAGACAACTAGCATACCACATAACACGTAATGGGTCGGCATTGGTGACTTCGACCCATGGATATAGTGAGAAGCCTCACCTCGCACTGTTGAATCATACATAAACACCCTTGGTTGTTGGCTGGAAAATCCTCGAACTATCAATAACAAAACAAAACCCAATTAAAAATTGGGTTCCAACCCATAACCACATATCCATAGCTGGGGTAAGAAGACCATTTTACCCGTAACCTGGCTTGATCAAATCCAAGACCCAAACTTACAAACTGAAATGCCTAAAGTCTAATTAATCAACCAATGGCCCAATTTTCCAAATTGGGCCCAAACCCCTTACATGGGCATACCTTAAGGCCCAACCATTCTTTCTAGTCCAAAACACTTTATATTTTGATGGCCCATTAATAACTCACACACTTAAGCCCAAATACCCAAAAACCCCTCGTGGCCCAAACCATAGCCTAATTTTCGAAATTGGGCCCAAGCCCATCGTAAGCCGTCTCAAAATAATTATCAGCCCAAAACCTGACCCAAGTCAACTGAGCCCAAAAGAAACAACTCTGCCCAACCGAAGCCCATACCAAAAGAGTGGAAGTCCAAAAATCCCAATTCCCATCTAATTAGACGTACACATAGCATACGTAGCTTGTATGCATGGTGAACGTCACCAGTCCAAAAACATGCATCATAGCCGGAACGCGTGACACTCCCTAGTGTTACGCACGACGTTCCTGGTGGCCACCCAAAAGTCATTCCAATGACTTAATCCTTAAGCCAAATGTCCAAAACCTAAAAATAGCTAAATACAAGTCAGTTGATCCATAAAGTCAAAGGCTTTAAGCCTTTGCATGGCTTAATGAAGCCCATCACCAAAGATGAACCCCAAAGGTCAAAATCACCCCAAAATGTCTTAAAATCTTCTTAACACCTTAAGACCTCAATCCAAACTTCCAAATCTGATTTCAAGGGACTTCTTAAGTCATAACATTTCCAACTTTATGACTTAATATAACTCAATGGGACCCAAATCAAAACCCTAAGTCCCAAACTTCATCAAATGACTACCAAATCATCCATGGAAAGTTTACACCCATCAAGATCCAAACTTTATGACTCTATAACCTCAACAAGGACCAAATATGAAGCTCAAAGGTTCTGGAGTAAACTCTACTCACATGAACCACTTCAAAGGGACCAAAACCATAACAAAATACCACTTAATTAGATCTACATGAAAGAGTTGTCAAGGTTGAGACTTTATACCTATAGAAGATAGATCTAAGTGCACAAAGCCTAGATCCAAAAGCTCTAAGTCAAGCAATGACTCTTCAAGATGTTCCTTCTTCCTCCTTAAGCACCAAAAACACACAAAATCACCATGAAGCTCAAGAAATACTCAAATGGAGGCTAGGGTTTCGTTCTTAGGGTTAAAGAGGGTGGAGGCTGAAGGAAATGACGGTTGCAGGTGAGTTAAGGTCTTTAAATAGTGTCCAAATACACCCACATCCAAATTCCAGTGTACAGCATGCGTACCTCCCTTGTACGCCATGCATACCCGTTTTGACCCAACACCCCTCTAACTTTAAATGGTCATAACTTTTGCATCATTTATCTGTTTTCGACATTCTTTATATCCACAAAAAGGAAAAAAGAAGCCCTACACTTCTATAAATTTTATTTAGTTTGAAAACCAACCGAAATTAAATCCAAAATTCACAAAAGGCTCGAACCAACGCCTTTATCGATACCCTTGGGCTCCAAAACACAAATTGAATGGCTGAATCATCAAAACTACATCGTCCACCTCCAAATGAGCCCAAAATCAATTCTTTAAGGGTTCTAAGTCTGCTAATACCCACTCCTAGATCACCACCCTGCAATGGGAAATGATTCAAAATAGGGCCTTACAACTCTCTCCCAATTTAAATTAGATTTTGTCCTTGAAATCATTCCTTACCATCCTTGGCACGCAAAACTACCTGAGCAACACAGCCACGACCCGGAGTATACCATAGCCTTCCCAAGGCAACCAAAACCAACCCTAGCAGGGCTCTCCAACCCAAATACGAATGAATCCTTTCACTAAACCTCAAGCATAACAGACCTTAACCCCTTGCGGAAAACCACCTCTACCTTTCTCAAAACCCGAAATCTCACATTGATCTGACTTACCGACAGACAACACACACTAAACCGCTACCATTCACATTCCCCTATGAAATCCTTGTTAAACAAAATACTTCCAACCCAAATTATCTTGATTCTTTCATATGAACAATATTACTAATCATGAACAACTGTAGAACACTTACACTCGACAGAAGGCTCAGATAATCCTTCGAGTAGAAGATTCCTTCCAGCAACGATTATACTCATACAGGAGTTACGCAGCATGGTCCAATCAACCACTCTGAGAATATATATTCCAACTGCAAGTGACTTAGCGTATGCCCCGAATCACAAGTGACTCAACACATGAATCGCAAATCACTAAAACCACTCCGACTCATCTTGCTGCCACCTAGATGCTATCTAAAAGTAGTCGAGACCTCCCTGCTCCCAACTTGTCTGCCAACCATCTAAAATGTCGGACTCCTACCCGATTGCTGCTCCAAAAGACGCGAAACTACACAGTAACCCCGCGCGACTCCCAAGAGGAACCTTACTTGTCGATAAAAGCTCAAACCACCTCGACACCAAACCTACTACTAGAAGAATGCCACAAGACCAAATACAGTCTCATATCATACTTGGTCTCCAACGACCTACCTTCTCCTGATTCCAAACATGTTGTGCAACCTAAGGCACAACACAATGGCTTGACTTGCCATCAAAACTAAACCCATTCATTACCCTTGAACCCTACGATTGATGCCCTTGGCATATAGATACCCCAAATTCTTATTTAACTGGAACAAAAATCCTGCACCAAAAACACGTGATACCTGACTCAAGATCATACCCAAAACTAATTTGGTACTTCACCCTAACCCGAGATTTATGAATTTGCACTTGCACTTCACTCAAAACCTTATGATTCCTGACAACCCATCACTAGACCGAGATATAAATAATATTCCCAAACCATCTCTGAGGCTAACGGTCTTGCACCTGGTCTAACCACTAGGTTCGTAAGAGGCCAAATAACAAGGCTACCCAATCTATAAATCCTCTGAGTCACACACTGACCTCCCATTTGATCCTGCAACTTAGAATCCAAACCCTGTCCCAAAGCTCTCTACCAGGCCCCACCTAAATTGCCATAATCACATGGGCCTCACCCATGGGCCCCAACCATCAAGAGCCACTGAGACCCGGCTCCGCCTCGGACCCTAATGGTCCTCAACCTAGAATAGAGAATAATTCCTATACAACTCTGGCCGGCATAACCAAGGCACAAACTAATTCCTCTTCCATGCTCGACCATCTCTAATAATAGTTAACCTTGAACTGGTCAATGCTACGATCCCATCACAATCTTACAACACCTCCAACCAACCATGGTTACCACTCACGGCCTTACCACACTCAAACCATCACAATACCATGCATATTGAGCCGAATCCTACAACCAATTAGGTGTTTAGGTCACGTATTCGAATGCCACAACCTAATATGAATAACAATGGAGATGCTGACTATGGTCGAAAGTTTCCTGAACTCCCACCAACACAACCTCAATCTGAGCAGCCACTTAATTCTCCCCCACTAGGACTAGACGAAGATCTCTCACCTCTTAATCCTTATAGATCTCGGACCCATCTCCCTCAAACAGTATGAAACGCCCATACCCTGCGCTAAAAAAATACTAGTGTTCCATTGCTACCCAACTCCTAAAACCCCAAAGGATACTCTTGAAATCTTAACCAACCTGATTTCCAGATCACCTCCCATGACACCATTCACGAGTTCTTATGCTGGCGATCAAAACTATAACCCTTGCCCTGAACTAACGAATCTTTATCCCAACTTCCATCTCAAAGAATCATTGAATGCTAACTGACTACAACCCATACGAATATAAAGCCCCTATAACACTTCGGATGGCCAAAAAACTCAAGCAACTAATACTACCATCTTCCTGCTACTGCTCCCCTCCTAGCAATAGTAGTGCTTGAACCCAAAAGTTCTTCCATAGGCAATCACCGCTCCCACCAAAATAAATACTAGAACCAATGAACCCTGACAATTACTGGAGAACTAACTCATTGAATCCTGATCAGATACCTTCCACACAATTCCCCTAAACCAATCTCAACCAAACTCACAATAACAACCAAACACATTGGAACCCACTACACAGGATACAAACCCTCAGTAACCCACTAATGATTCAAGGTATGCAAAAGACATAACTTAATTCTCGAAGATATATCACAATAATAATAGAGAATTAAACCAAAGATAATGCTTAACTGAACCAATATAAAATTCCAAGCAATAGGAATACTGATAAAAATCGAAAACAACTCAAAAGATAACATACCCGTAAAATAACCTGTCAGAGCACGAACATCCCCTGTCTAACACTGCAATGACTGACTCCCCTTTGTTAGGGTGTAACACTCTAAAATTTTCATATAAAATTTTCATTTTTAAATCACATAAAACACAATATCATATTTCTCAAAAACCACAAATGTACTAGTTATCAAAACCCAAGGCAACAAGATGCTTGATAATATCTCAAAATCCTCAAAAACATAATCTCTAACTGGTGTGTACAATCAACGTGGCACCTTCCTGGGATCCTAAGAGGTACCTGAAACACATATCACACAACATTGTAAGCACGACACTTAGTGAGTTCCCCAAAATACCACATACACAAATAATAAGCCTCTCATGGCTATAGCTCGGCATGGACCCTCCGGTCATGCGTCTCGATGAGGACCCTCCGATCTCATAGCTCGGTATGGAACCTTCGGTCATGTGTCTCAGTGAAGACCCTCTAGTCTCACAACTCGGGTTGGACCCTCTAGTCTTGTATCTTAGTGAAGACCCTTCAGTCTCACAACTCATTTTGGACCCTCCGGTCCTAACTCAATAAAGCACAAAATAATATATTGCATAAATCACAAAGACGAAAACCATTAAATTACATAACTCAATATAAACACATAAGACCCTCCGGTGAATAACTCAAATAAGACCCTCCAGTCACACAATATTTCCACATAGGTAAGTATAGTGAGAAGACTCATCTTGTAAGTAAGCAAGTAGGTATCGTACCCCTCGAATGGTCTAGACTTCACCTACATAACAATAATCATCTCTAATTAACACTTTATGTCAACAACTCTAAAATGATAGGCTACCCCTTTCTAACTCTTAGAAAAAGGGTGAAAGACCATTTTACCCCTCCATGGTTTCCATAATCCATGTCTTGACCAAACCGTAAAAGTCAACGAAAGTTAACCCTTGAGTTAACAGTCTATGTTGACCCATATCGTCGAGTTCCTTTGTTTCCTCGGAAGTATCGGGAAAAATCCAACTCAACTCATCGAGTTTTCTGACTAACTCTCCGGGTTGTAACGCGTCCAGACTATCAAGGAAAACCCTAGCCAACTCGTCGAGTTGGCTCATCAACTCGTTGAGTTCCTTAAGTCCCTTTTTATCATTCAGACTTTTTTAAGCAGAACTAAGGTCCCATACTCTAGATCTAGCCTTCTAAGGCAGAAGTATCACGTAAAACTGCAAGCTTTACATCCATGCATGACATCTAGGGCTCAAAATGACAAAACAAGCTCTATATAGGGTTTAATGCAGGAAGGCTGGCCAATAGCTTGATAAAGGTTAAATCTTTAGGCCCAAAGGACCTCATATTGTCCAGATCTGAAGTCTCAACTCCATGGCACACTCAAAAAACTTAACGACCCAAAGAAAAGATGGAAATACCCAAAAACTCCTTAGAAAAGAGATCTAACCAAACAATGATCAAGGTGATAGCTTTTTACCTCCAAATAGAAACTAGCACTGAAAGAACACTGGATCCAATGACTCCTTCTCACTCCAAACCTTTTTCTCCTCAATCTTCTTCCAAAAATACACTAAAACATACAATATTAGTCTCTCTCTCTCTCTCTCTCTCTCTCTCTCTTATAGGTGGAAATGAAGGCTTAAGGTCCTTTAAATAGGACACAAACCATGAAAATTAACGTTTTCACACTCAACGCCTACTCTTCAAGTTGGGGTCCTCCAACTCGTCGAGTAGACTCTAAAAATCACATGACCATTATCACTCTTTACTCGGCAAGTTAGGGACTCCAACTCGTCGAGTTGCTCTGACAACAAGAATATAAATTAATTAAATATTATACTTAGGAGTCAGGATGTTACAATTCCCCCCCCCCCCCCAATAGAATCAGACTTCGCCATCGAAGTCATTCCCCGGAAACAACTTTGGGTACTGCTCCCGTATCTCGGACTACGGATACCAAGTCCACTCGAATCCCTTCTGATGTTGCCACTGAACCTGAACCAAGGGAACCTATTTATTACGAAAGACCTTCTCCTTCCTATCCAAGATCGTTACCGGCTTCTCGATGTAGTTCAAGTGATCATCGACCTGAATGTCCTCTAAATGGACCACTGCCGTCTCATCGGCTACACACTTCCTCATCTGGGACATGTGGACGGTGTTATGAATCTGGCTCAACACTGCAGACAGCTCTAACCGATAAGCTACCTTACCCACTCGAGCAATCACTCTAAAAGGACCAATATATCTAGGGCCCAACTTGCCTTGATTCCTGAATCAGATCACCCCTTTCCATGGGGGTACCTTTAGGAGGACAAAATCTCTGACCTAGAACTCTAGCTCGGATCATCGCCGGTCTGTATAACTCTTTTGATGACTCTGGGTCATCGTTAACCTATGTCTGACCGGCTGGATATGCTCTATCGTCTTGAGCACTATCTCAACGCTCCCCATCACTCTCTGCCCTACCTCTCCCAAACAGATGGGAGTCGGACACCTCTTCCCGTATAAAAACTCAAAGGGAGACATACCGATACTGGAGTGATGGTTGTTGTTGTATGAAAACTCATCCAAGGGTAAGTAAGTGTCCTAATTTCCACCAAAGTGCATAACACATGCGTGTAGCATGTCCTCGAGCATCTGAGTCGTCCGCTCGCTATGCCTATCCGTCTTTGGGTGATATGCAGTACTGAAATGCAATCGGGTACCCAAATCGTCATGAAATTTATTCTAGAACCTAGAAGTAAAACACACATCCCAATTTGACACTATTGATCTTGGCACCCCAAGCCATGCCACCACCTCTTGAACGTAGATCTCGGTCAATATCTCCTCAGAAGAGCTCTCACTTATAGCCAAAAAGTGAGCACTATTCGTCAACCAATCTACAATCACCCATATCGCATCAACACCTCGTGCGGTCCTCGATAATTTGGTAATAAAATCCATGGAAATCAGTTCACACTTCCACATGGGAATCTCTAAAGGTTGCACCTGGCCATGAGGATGCTGGTGCTCCGCCTTGACATGACAACAGGTCAAGCATCTCTCGACTACCCATGCCACATCTATCATCATACAGGGTCACCAATAATCCTTCTTTAAGTCCATATACATCTTGGTGGCCCTGGATGGATTGAGAATCTCGACCTATGGGTATCCTCCATCAAAATACATTGAGCTCCACCCGTATATGGCACCCATATCCGCCCTTAGAAGGTCATAAGCCCCTAACTATGACTCTCAAACTCATAAAATCTACTCGATCACTCGCTCTCTCTTATGGTTCTTCGGTCTCATGACCACCACCTGGGCTTCTCGGATGGTATCTAAGGCTGGAGTCATCACCGTCATCCTCAAGCAACGTCTCGGATTGGAGCACTGACTGCTCTACAACTCAGGGCATCGGCTACCACATTAGCCTTGTCAGGGTGATACAAAATCTCATAGTCATAGTCTTTCACTACATCCAACCATCTCCTATGTCTCATATTCAAGTTGGGCTGATCCATAAGGTACTTCAAGCTCTTATGGTCTGTGTATATGGTACACCGAACACCATAAAGATAGTGGTGCCAAATCTTGAGGGCGAACACCACCGCCTCCAACTCCAAATCGTGGGTGGGATACCTCGTCTCGTGAGGCTTTAGCTGCCTTGATGCATATGTTATCACGTGTACTCTCTACATCAACACGAAACCCATCCCTGATATGGATGCATCACAATAGACTACAAAGTCCTCCACTGTCTCAGGAAGGGCTAACATTGGAGCTTCGCACAATCTCTAGCGAAGACTCTCGAATGAAGCTTGCTGCTCGAGCCCCCAAACAAAAGTAACACCCTTCTTGGTCAATATGATGAGAGGAACGACAATTTTGGAGAAATATCTGATAAACCTCCGATAGTAGCCTACCAGGCCCAGAAAGCTCCTAATCTCGGATGGGGATCTCGATACCTCCCATCGCATGACTGCCTTAATCTTGGCCGGGTCAACCAAAATCCTATTTTAATTAATGAGGTGTCCTAAGAACTGAACCTCTCTTAACCAGAAATAACACTTGGACAATTTAGCATAAAGCCTCTCCATCCTCAATACTCCAAGAATCTTCCAGATGCTCCTCGTGCTGTTCCCTAGACCTCGAGTACACCAAAATGTCGTCGATGAACACGATCACAGACATGGATAACATCGGCCTGCACATCCATTTCATGAGGTCCATGAACGTTGCCAGTTCGTTGGTGAGTCCGAAAGGCATCACCATAAACTCGTAGTACCCATAACGAGTCCTAAAGGACATATTTTGGATATCCTCCTTGCAAACTCTCATTTTATGATACCTAGATCTCAAATCAATCTTGGAAAACCAAGACACCCCCTGTAATTGATCAAATAAATCATCGATCCTCGGTAGTGGATAACGGTTCTTGAGTGTCAGCTTGTTCAACTCCCGGTAGTCGAAGCACATCTGGTGTGAACCATCTTTTTTCTTGTCAAAAAGGATCGGGGCTCCCCATGGTGAGCTACTCAGTCTAATAAAACCCTTCCACAACAACTCCTGGAGCTACAAGGATAACTCTTACATCTTGGGCGGCGCAAGGCGATAAGGTGCCTTGGTGATAGGCGCCGCACCCGGAATCAAATCGATTCGAAAATCCACCTGCCTCTTGGGAGGCACACTGGCAATTCCTCATGGAAAACATTTGGGAACTCAAACACTACCGAACATTGGAGATAGAACTTGGCCTCTCCGTAGCAACTCTTGTATCCATCACATATGCTAAAAAGCCTATGCACCCCAACTGTAGACTTTGCCTTGCCCTAGCGGTAGAGCAGAAAGCTGATCCAGATCTGGTCCCCTCTCCATACACAGTAAGTACTCCCCTAATAGGGTCTCATATGGTCACCATACAAAACTCAGAGTCAATCACAACTCCAAACCGGCTCAACCAATCCATGCCCACTATGACACATACATCACCCATCGCTAACGGCACCAGATCTATAGGATACTCAACACCGAAAATCACTTATACACAGCCCCAAAATACATCAGTGGCAAAATCCGCATGCTCGTTGGCTATAGAAACCCTCAGAGGTTGACTCAATGCCTCGCGTCTGACACTAATATGACAACTAATGGATAAACACACGAAAGATCGACTCGCACCACAGTCAAATAACACCAAATCAGGCACAAAACTCACAAGAAAAGTACCTATATACAACACAATATAATCATAAACAAATCTCAAAATAACATAAATAAGGAGATATGTACCAGCAACAACATTAGGCGTTGCACGGACCTCATCCGTAGTCAACTGGAATGCTCTCCTATGAGCTCTTGGAGGCTCGACCTTCCCTAGCCAACCATCAGTAACACGTAAAGCAGCAGGAGCGGAGGTCTGGGCTGATCCTTGGGAAAGCTGAGGACACTCAGCTTTCTGGTGGCCAGTCTGGTTACAATGAAAGCAAACTAAAAATCCCTTGGGGGTAGTCCTTCACTATATGCCCCTCCTTGCCACATTTGTAGCAAATCACTGCTCAACAAGATCCCTTGTGACTCTTGATGCACTTGCCACAGGTGTGGCCCTTCTGGCCTCCTGCTATCGAATCAGCGGGCTTATTCCGCTTCACTGCCGGATGCAACTACACTAGTCTCCTATCCCTCCCATGCTGCTCTCCCTCCTCCCTGGTCTGATTCTCCAACTCAATATCTCTCCTTATGGAACTGGTCTACAACTCATCCAATGTCCGATAAGACGATTTCGCCACGAACTCCCGAATATCCCTCCTCAAGTTGCTCAATATACCGGCTCACATGTGTCTGCTCAGTGGACACGTGCTCAGGGAAGAACATCACCCTCTCATGAAACATCCTCGTAATCTCTGTCATGGTTTTTGTCCTCTGCTTTGGAGACAGAAACTCTTGGTCCAACCATTCCCTCTCCACCTGGGGAACATAGTTGTCTCTAAATAGCTAGTTAAATCTCTCCCTAGTCACTGCTGCATGATCTTCAGGAGTAAATTCATTCATCATGAACTTCCACCAGTTCTTCGCTCCCAAGAGAATCTGGTTCAATGCAAACCGAACTCTCAAGTGCTCCGGGCATGCACACGTATAGAAACACCCCTTGATATCAAATATCCATCTCATGGCAGTAATCGAGACCTGGGTCCTGTCAAACTCTGGTGGCTTCATGTTGTTAACTCTCGGAACAACAACGGGTCACCTCCCTGTGGCCTCACATCAACCACGACTGTGGTGGTTGTGGCAGCAGCAGCAGCCTCGGTAACAGCAACATATCGCTCATCAAATGTCTCAATCAGAAGGTTCTTAATAGACCCAAACATCTCTGGTATGGCCTCCCTGATAGCTTTGGCCACCTCCTCCGCAATGATCCTGCGGATCTCCTCATCACTGGTACCACTACCCTCGAGGTTGTTGCAGGTAACCACCATAGTGTCTCTGAAACACAAACACAAAATCATCAGAGATTAGCTCAAACACACACACACACACACTCGATTACCCACCCTACATGCTCCTTAGTATCCTAGGATTTTTACTTGGGTCGCATATAGATCCGGTGCTTTCAGTAGTACGGGCCCAATACTACATTCCACACTAACCTGTAGTCACCCCAAGTCCTCCTCATAGGATCCTAATTCACAAGTAGTCTATCCCTCACAGATATCTAACTACTATCTTAGTAGACTACTCAAATGCTCATTTAGGTAAATTTCGTAGATTACTTCTCGACTCAAGACTCCCTAAGAGGCTCCTTTTAGGTACTCCTACTCAACACATACATAGAGCAAATAGCATATAATATCAATCAATAGCTTTCCCTAGGCTAAGGAATCATGAATCAGGCAACTCTAGCCCTAATTTCTAAAATACCTAGCCTATCCTCTAGTATGCAGCTCTAATATCTCATAAGTATCTCATAATAAAAACAAGTAATGGTATTTTGGGAAATCACCGTTCGGGATTAGGCTTATTGTACATACTGCTACATCTCGTTTTCTCTTTTAAACCCTTACTCGTTTTAGAAAATCATTTTTAGAAACATTTTCTCAAATCCTTAGTTTGAGTCCAGACATACCCGAGAGTACACTCGAACCCCTCAAACCAAGGCTCTGATGCTAACTTGTAACACTCTAAAATTTTCAAACAAAATTTTCATTTTTAAATCACATAAAACACAATATCACATTTCTCAAAAACCACAAATGTACCAGTTGTAAAAACACAAGGCAACAAGATGCTTGATAATATCCCAAAATCCTCAAAAACATAATCTCTAACAGGTGTGTACAATCAACCTGGCACCTTCCCGGGATCCTAAGAGGTACCTAAAACACATATCACACAACATTGTAAGCACGACGCTTAGTGAGTTCCCCAAAATATCACATACACAAATAATAAGCCTCTCATGGCTATAGCTCGGCATGGACCTTCCGGTCATGCATCTCGATGAGGAACCTCCGGTCTCACAACTCGTTATGCAACCTTCGGTCATGTGTCTCAGTGAAGACCTTCTAGTCTCACAACCCAGGTTGGACCCTCTATTCTTGTATCTCAGTGAAGAACCTTCGGTTTCACAACTCATTTTGGACCCTCCGGTCCTAACTCAATAAAGCACAAAATAATATATAGCATATATCACAAAGACAAAAAGCATTAAATCACATAACTCAGTATAAACATATCAAACCCTCCGGTTAATAACTCAAATAAGACCCTCCGATCACACAATATTACCACTCAGGTAAGTATAGCGAGAAGGCTCACCTCGTAAGTAAGCAAGTAGGTCTCGTAACCCTCGAACGGTCTAGACTTTGCCTACATAACATAATCATATCTAATTAACACTTTATGTCAACAACTCTAAAATGTTAGATGATATGGGCATATTTAGTTATAAAATTCATGCATTATCTTAATACTTTATGTTGTTTTTGTCTCATTTAATGAATAAAAGGTGCTTAATTAGTTTAAAATTTCATTTTTCAGCAACAATGACATGCTCGGGTGGAAAAGGAAGTGGAACTAGCGATTGGAAGCTTGGATCTTGGATTTTGAAGAAAGAAGGAAGTTGCTGGACTGCTTGACCCCTCGTCAGTGTTTTGGCCATATCTCATGAATGGTAACTACGATTGACGAGATCCAAAATGTTCTGAAAACTAAACACAATTTGGGAAGACTTTTGTGTGTTGAGAAAATGTTGATCCCAAACGGAATCGACAAGTAGGCCATAAACTCAACGAGTCACGTCGAACTTTCGTGATTCTGAATGCGCTGACTTGCCGTGCACGGGTTTTAAGTGACGGACTCGACAAGTCACCTCTGTTTTTTGAAAATCCATGTAAAGGGACTTTCATATTGATACCCAGGAATGGAGAGAAACCCTTGTGGGTAAAGATGCGATTAAAAGACCTGCTAAGGTGCTGGAAGCCAGAGAATCAACCCTAGATCCAATTTTGAGAAGAATCAAGGCAAATTTAAGTCTATTCTGACTTATTCTTTAAGTTGAACTATGATTGAGTTGTTTGATTTCGTTTTTGATTTTTGTTTTACTGTAATCATGAGCTAAAACTATTATCTTATGTTTAGGATAGATGACTTTATGATTATGGTATGATTTTATGGTTAGGATTAATTCTATTTGGTAATATTGTTTTGTTAAGCTTGTTAAAGAACCTTATATGTTAACAATAACTATTTTCTGTTAATAAATTAGTAATTAAGTTGTACGAACATCTCTTAATTGCTAATCGCATACGATTTATGTGAACACATAGTTATATGCCTAGGAATAACGAACGTGAAACTAGGGTTAACTAGAAAATAGGTAAGTTAATGTGTGAGCTTGAGTGACAAACCATCAACAAGGAGTTAATTGAATTAGCATATTTGATTAGCTTATTACAAGTCTTACTTAACCCGAACTAATAAACTAGGAAATCTATTAGTTTAATCACTTGATCACTGCTTGAATTGATATGTTTTCTAAGGATTAGTAATAGTGAACGTGAACCTAATCACACTTATCGGTAGCCAATGCCAACTAATCCATTGCACTCATCATAAAATCAACCCTAGGAATAAATGATTCAAACCTAAACAGAAGTCTCTTCTATTATTGGATTTAGTTGATTTTTGTTTGCTTAGCTATTAGTTGCTTAGTTTGAGTATTATTTAATTGTTTAAGTTTCTAGTCTTGCAAAACTAGTGAAAACTCCATTTCTATTACTTGTTTCATTTAGATAATATTAGCATTTATTTTAATTGTTTACCATTCCCTGTGTTCGATACCTTACTTACCTGAACTAAACTGCTAATCGATAGGTACATTGTCTTTCGTGTGTTTATCTTTGTGTTTAAGTTAGTAGGATTAAAACTAAAGCATTTTTCACACATCATTAGGCTACCCCTTTCTAACTCTCAGAAAAAGGGTGAAAGACCTTTTTACCCCTCCATGGTCTCCATAATCGATGTCTTGACCAAACCCTAAAAGTCAACGGAAGTCAACCCTCGAGTTAACAGTCAGTGTTGACCCACCTCGTCGAGTGTATCTATGTGACTCGTCGAGTTCCTTCGTTTCCTCTGAAGTATCGA
Organism: Lactuca saligna; assembly: GCF_052625555.1. Lineage (NCBI taxonomy): Eukaryota > Viridiplantae > Streptophyta > Magnoliopsida > Asterales > Asteraceae > Lactuca > Lactuca saligna. Next base: position 326,448,446 of record NC_136420.1, read on the forward strand.
GAAAAATCCAACTCAACTCATCGATTTGTCTCACCAACTTGTCGAGTTGTGACATGTCCAGACTATCGGGGAAAACCCTAGCCAACTCGTCGAGTTGGCTCATCAAATCGCCGAGTCCCTTATGTCCCTTTTTCTCATTCAGACGTTTTTAAGCAGAACTAAGGTCCCATACTCTAGATCTAGCCTTCTAATGCTGAAGTATCACATAAAGCTGCAAGTTTTACGTCCATGCATGGCATCTAGGGCTCAAAATTCAAAAACAAGCTCTATAGATGGTTTAATGCATGAAGGCTAGCCAATATCTTGATAAAGCTTGAATCTTTAGGCCCAAAGGACCTTATATTGTCCAAATCTGAAGTCTCAACTCCATGGCACGCTCAAACAACTTAAGGACCCAAAGAAAAGATAGAAATGGCCACAAACTCCCTTGAAAAGAGATCTAACAAAGCAATGATCAAGGTGATAGCTTTTTACCTCTAAATAACAACTAGAACTGAAAGAACATTGGATCCAAGGGATCCTTCTTGCTCCAAGCCTTTTTCTCCTCAATATTCTTCCAAAAATGCACTAGAACACACATCATTAGCCTATCTCTCTCTCTCTCTCTCTCTCTCTCTCTCTCTCTCTAATAGATGGATACAACTCGATTAGGGTTTCTCTCTGCGTGTCAAGATGATAAGGGAGGTGGAAATGAAGGCTTAAGGTCCTTTAAATAGAACACAAACCCTGAAAATTAGGGTTTTTACACTCAGCTCCTACTCATCGAGTTGGCGTCCTCCAACTCGTCGAGTAGACTCTAAGAATCACATAGCTATTATCACTCTCTACTCGGCGAGTTGGGGCCTCCAATTCGTCGAGTTGATCTAACAACAAGAATATAAATTAATTAAATATTATACCCGGGAGTCAGGATGTTACATGGGGATTCTGACCTGTCCTCACGATTATCAGAAATCCATAAAATAGGCAGAGCAGGTGCACTCACTGCTCCTCCCATCCTCCTCGGACAGACGGCCCGCCCCATTCGAGGTCCACTTGGTCGCAAAGAAACATAATAAGATTTTCCCCTGAGGACAATCCCTGCTAACATGATCAATCCTATCACACATGTAGCAACCCAAGCCCCTGGAACGACAAACCGCATCATGCAGTTTCCTACACATGCTGCACTGACCTCGGCCCTGTTGGCCTCTTAATCGTTGGTCATAAGTCTTGAATCTCTTCCCGGGACCCTCCACAACATGCACCTGATCTAATCCCCTCTTCCTGAGGTGCTCCAAATTGATCTCCCGCTCTCGGACTCTAGAAACCATATCATTCAGGGTCTCGCTCCCTGAAATACTCACAAACGCCCTAATGTCATCCCGCAGCATATAATGATACCTCACTTTCTTCATTTCATCATCTGCTGCATACTACGATACCAAAACCCTTTCCAGAACTTGGTTTGTTCTCTACCATAGTCTCAATAGTCTGGCAGAGGTCCAAAAACTCTCGTGCCAACTGTTGCACCTCAATCGCAGGGGCAACTCAACTTGGAACCTGATCAAGAAGTCATCCCATGAAATAGTATCAACAACATCATCAGCCAACTCACTACCAACCTCTTCCCACCAATCTCGCCCCCTGTCCTTCAATAGGAAAGAAGCATATCTGACCTTTACCTCATTGGGGCAGAAACTTATCCTGAACGCATTAACTATATCCACTAATCACCTCCTACTGATAATGGGGTCCCTCTCCCCATGGAATGCAGAAGCTCCACAAGCACGAAACTCCCGAAAAGAAAGAGTGCGAGCTCCAACAATAGCCATAATCTTAGCATGGAACAATCCCAAGCACTCATCCAAGATTATCAAAAACCCCTCCTTGACCAAACCAAAGATCATAGGAGTTTGCCCCAAAACACCGAGCATAATCTCCGACGAGATGAATTCCCGCATCTGCTCACTAATCGACTCAGTACCTTTACATGATTCGGAACCATAACCCGAACCTCCTTCCTGGGAGCTCATCACCAAACTGAAATACAACATGCAAAAGATCATAACATACTCAAGAATCCTCTTCCCACAAACTTATTAGATTCTCCAAAACTCTCCCCGATTCGAGTATGGATCCTGTGTTTTCAGTAGTACGAGCCCAATACTACCTTCCACACCTAGCCATACTTTCCTCAAGAATCATCCTGAATCTCCTAAGTCACCTTCTCAGACGGATGCACCAAAGCACACTAAACAACGCGACCACACCCACTGCAGCACTCCCTAGGCTCTCCTAGGTTCCCAACCTCACCCTGTCATCAGTTGCAGAAGAAATCCCATAGTTCCAGTCATCCACCTCATGAATACCATCATATTCACTTAGTATATAAATCCCATCATCAAGAGTTCCAAAAAGCACAAACCAAGTAGCCTTCGTGCAGTAACACTGCAATCTATAGAACGATCATAGAACGCTCAACCCACATTCCACAACTCATGCTAGAAATACCACCCTTACTGCCGACTGACTTACGCATGCAAATTATACACAGAACAGGATCAAATAGACAGTCAAATAAAAGAATCTACCAAGGACCACAACCATACGAGAAATAGAAAATAAGACCTAGTCAATTATTCTAGGACTATAAGATCCTAACCGTATACAATTTTTAAAGCATACACTTAGCAATTACTGATACCAATAGATACTTCCATTACCGCATAAATTCAACACTCCCAGGACAACAAACCATCATACATTAGGCCAAACTACCACTAACTAACTAGAATGCAAGTTTACCAGCTCATACAACATATATACAAATGCATTTCTCCTAGCATTCTAGCATGCAAGAACTAAGCAGATCCCTAGCCCTAACTAGCATGCAATTCACAAATTCATAAATAACAGATAATATGTATAAGTATTTTGGGAAAACTTACTTGAGATCGACTGATTACATGCACCACACCCTTTTCTTAGAAAAATCTTTTCTTGAGAACACTTTTCTTATTGAAAACTTTACCAAATCCTCATTTTGAGTCCAGATACACCCGAGAGTATGTCCGAATCCCTCAAACCAAGGCTCTGATACCAACTTGTAAAGTCTCGAAAATCATGACATAAAATTTTTGTTTTTAGATTAATAAATCATTAATACATTTATTTCTCATAAAACCAAGGTAACCGAGAGTTAGTAAAAACATCATCAAATCAGAGTAATTCACAGAATGCGGAAACATGTGGTGTGTCATGTGTGCCCTGAAATCATCCTGAGCTCTATCATTTGAAAACTCGAGTACCTGAAACATAGATTGAAAACCGTAAGCACAAAGCCATAACAAAAAGCCACTTAGTTAGATCTACATGAAAGAGTTGTCAAGGTTGAGATTTATTCCACTAGAAGATAGAAATGGGTGCACAAAGCCTGGATCCAAATGTTCTAAGTAAAGCGATGACTCTTCAAGATGTTCATTCTTCCTCCTCAAGCACCAAAAACACACAAAATCACCATGAAGCTTAAAAAAATACTCAAACGGAGGATAGGGTTCCGTTCGTAGGATTAGAGAGGATAGAGGTTGAAGGAAATAAGGGTTGGAGGTGAGTTAAGGTCTTTAAATAGGGTCCAAGACCCTAAATTAGGGTTTTAATTTGGCCTAAAAAATGAAGCGCATGCCCTTGGAGAATGTAGGGCGTTCCCAAATGCACCCGCATCCAAATTCCCTTGTACACCATGGGTACCTCCCTTGTACGTCATGCGTACCCGTTTTGGCCCAACACCCCTCTAACTTCAAATGATTATAACATTTTCATCCCTTATCCGTTTTTGACGTTCTTTATATCCACGGAAAGGCAGTGAGAAGTCCTACACTTCTGTAAAGTTTATTTAGTCTGAAAACCAACCGAAATTAAATCCAAAATTCATAAAAAGGCATGAACCAATGCCTTTACCTGTATCCTTGGGCTCCAAAACACAAACCGCGTACCCGGATCATCCAAACTATATCATCCACCTCCAAATGTGCCCAAAATAACTCTTCAAGGGTTCTAAGTCTCATAATACCCACTCCTAGAACACCACCCCACAATGGGAATCGATTCAAAACAGGACGTTACAGGGGTCAAACATAGTATGTCGGGTGTACCATATGGTATGTTGCACGTACTAGGCTGAAGCCCTGATGGTCTGCTTAATCCTAGATTATGCCCAACCTAAGGGATGAATACACGAGGCATACTTAACCATCTTTACTATTAATTTGATTTTGACTTGTTGACTTTGACCTTTGACCATGATTTTGATCAAGATTGACATGGGGGCATTTTGGGTATTTTAAACAATTGTTTGACACAAGGTCACTGTTTATTGTACATGTGAACATGTAGAGTTGGTATATAGAGTTGTTTTGTGTTCAACTATCTTTTCAAACCGAGAAGTGAGTTTTCCTCACTGTACTTGTGGGTCGAAGACACCAATGCCAGCCCACTGGTTTATGATATAGAGGATGTTGCTATATTGTATTGATATGTTAGATATGTGTCCTAGTATATAGTATGTTGTTATATACAGCGACATTTGTCGACGAGGCAGCAGGCGGAAACGGTGGCTGACGGACTCAGTGATGCAATAAATTTCAGCCCTTTTTTAAAATTTAAATGTTTAGTCACACAATAAAACAGTCAAATATGTGGCAATTTTTTTAGAACACCGAATCACACAGCAAAATAAGAATTTTGTAAAAATAAATATTTTTAAAAGATTTAGAAAAATATAGATAACCATATATATTAATACTTCCGTCAAAAAAATTAATATTCATATTGATATAACAAATAAAAGAAGGATTTTATAAATAACAAAAATAAGAAAACAGAAGGAAACCCCGTTTTTTAGACGAGGTCGTCAAATGTCGTGCCAGAATGTCGATTTTTTACCTAGTTTAATATATGATTTAGCATAAGAGATTAAAGGATTAATAAGACAAAGATACAGAAAGATTCATTGAAAATGAGAAAATACCCTTATGCAAAAATTATTGTGTTTCATTTTTCTTACTACAAAGAATTATAATTTGGATTTTTTTAATAAACTATATTCTATTGCAAATACGTAATCAATATAAATCATTATAATTTTCAAAAGCATAAAGATTACTACAAACCATGTTAAAAACACAATGATAGTAGACTATTACATTCATTTTCTTGATTCCATTCCATCACACCAAACATATATGACCACTTTCAAAGAAATAGGAAAAGACATATAAACAAACAGAATTGAACATAAACACACGTTACCGTTATTTTGTTTAAATATATTGTTGTAAATGGTTTCAAGTTTAAAAGTAAGTTGCTATAATAAAAACATTCATCTACAGATCCAACAACTGTAATCAAAACATACGAAAATAGTTGTTAAAAAATATGTTAAATTTGATTTTTCTATAAAAAGACCAAAATGCCCTTTATCCAAAATAAAAACAAAAAATAACATTTTCTTTTCTTTTTAACCAACCATTTCCACATATCACATTTAATAATTTTTTTAATCAAATCGGGACAAAACAATTCTTAAAAAAATATGTCATTGGAATGAAAGTCGGATTTCTTAATAACCTTTTCTTGTATACTATTCCCGAAAACATGTTCTTAAGAAAATATGACATTGGAATGAAATTCAGATTGAAACCAATATTTTCTGAGCAGGGGCAAAACGGTCACATTTGTTGCAATATTTTTTTTTGGGGAACACATAGTCATAACACAAAACATAGTACTTTCATTTGTCAAAAATGTTAAAATTCATATTTTTATAAGGTAGAATACTATTTTCTGTATATTTTTTAAAGTTTTATTGTTAAATTTCATTTTTCTATAAAAGGACCAAAATACCCTTTCTCCATAATATGACCCTATGTACTATTCCAGAAAACATGTTCTTAACAAAATATTGTCACTATCACTGGAATGAAATTAAGATTTTTTTGCATATTTTTTTAAAAACTATTTTATGTTGTGATATTTTTTTTTCATATTTTCTAAAGTTTTATTGTTAAATTTCATTTTTATATAAAAAGACCAAAATGCCCTTTATCCAAAATAAAGACAAAAAATAACATTTTCTATTCTTTTTAATCCACCATTTGCACATATCACATTTAATAATTTTTTTAATCAAATCGGGGCAAAACAGTTGTCAACAACGATACAAACTTTCCCAAACAACACATACTCACACAACAAATCATTGTACTTTCCTTTGTAAAAAATGTTAAAAAAAAACATATTTTTATAAAGTACAATGCTATTTTTTGGATATTTTCTAAAGTTTTATATGGTGTCAACATCATTTTTCTATAAAAGAACATATAATTATCAATATGCAGTAAAATAATAAACTTTTAATATTCTCTTTTAACTTGGCCAATAAAAAATTAACAAATATCAGTAACATATATTCATTAGCATGAAGTTAAAAAAAAAAAAAAAAAAAAAAAAAAAAAAAAAGGAAAAGACGCGAAACGACTATGGTAGTCAGATTGAAACCAATATTTCCGAATCTAAAGTTAATCATTCTAAACTGGCATTTTCTCTATTTTTTCAAATTGGTTTAAACATGCCACATAGGATACCATCTAGAAAAGATAAATGGATGTCTCTTCTGTTTTAATAGAAATGATAAATTTGGCAAAAAAAAAAAAAAAAAAAAGGAAAAGACGCGAAAAGACTTTGGTAGTCAGATTGAAACTAATATTTCCGAATCTAAAATTAATCGTTCTAAACTGACATTTTCTCTATTTTTTCAAATTGGTTTAAACATGCCACATAGGATACCATCTAGAAAAGATAAATGGATATCTCTTCTGTTTTAATAGAAATGATGAATTTGGCAAAAAAAAAAAAAAAAAAAAAAAAAAAAAAAAAAAAAAAAAGGAAAAGATGCGAAAAGACTTTGGTAGTCAGATTGAAACCAATATTTCCGAATTTAAAATTAATCGTTCTAAACTAGCATTTTCTATATTTTTTCAAATTGATTTAAACATGCCACATAGGATACCATATAGAAAAGATAAATGGACGTCTCTTCTGTTTTAATAGAAATGATAAATTTGGCAAAAAAAAAAAAAAAAAAAAAAAAGCAACGAAGTCTACTGGCCTATTGATTCCAAAAGATTTACGACTTAAATGAAGCAAAAAGTAAAAATGCATAGGATACCATCTAGAAACGATAAACGGATGTCTCTTCTGTTTCAGAAGAAGAGATAAATTTGGCGCAAAAAAAAAAAAAAAAAAAAAAAACGAAGTTAGTGACCTATTGATTCCAAAAGATTTAGGACTTAAATGCATCAAGAAGTAAAATTACGTTGTTATGTAATGATATTAACCGAAAAACAAAATACATTGCATCCACAACCAAGTGAAAGTCATCTGCATTTCTTTAATAAAAAAAGAGTAATAAACAAATATATGAAACAAAATCCCCTCGTAAGCTCTTTCAACTCCATAAACAAAGCTTCTAACCTAACTTAAACCCTGCAAACAAGCCCTAAAATCCATAAACTTTCTAAATCACAAGTTTGTTATCATAAAAATACATATACATCCACAAAATCCCATTAGAAAATCGCTTCGAATCGTACCCAAACGGGTTGTTTTCTATGCACAAATCTTCATTTCCTACCATCATCGCTCTTCATCTTCATCTTCAACAACAGTCGAAAGTCCATATTCTCTTATAAAAGAAGGATTGAGAAATTTAGCAACAAAATCCCACAACCTATACACATCTTCAAAGTTAGTCAAGAATCCAAGTGAAGCAGTCACAACCTCGGCCCTAACCAATCCCCCATCCATCGGTCTACACAATGTCGTGTCCGCAAGATTCATACGATTTTTCGTATTTTCCACAATCCTTACATGACTAAGAATCCCAACCCCTAGTGAAATCCCATTAGATTCCGCCAATTTTTGAACAATTTCCGGACTAAATAATCCAAGATTTCGGTTTCTAACATTGAATGCCACTGATGCACCACGTTCGTACTTTATTTTTGGCCCGTATATGTGAACAAGTGGGATTGACCCGTTTGAGCCCGGTAACCTAAGTTGAAGTAAAGATGTCACAAGCCAATTGATTAAAAACCGCAACCTAAGTGTTGTCTTGTTGAGGCCCGACATGTTTACATGGTCAAGATGTCTACATGATATCCCGGGCTCTTGTCTTTCTGATTCTAACCCTTCGTAATCATCACAAAGGGTAAAATCGTCATTTTCTTCCAATACCCTTCTTCCAAGTAATCTAAACTCACCTTCGGTTTCCCTTTGTATAACTGCAGGCCCAGGCCCAGGCCTGTTTGCTTCGGATTCTTGTTGTATCTCCGGGCTTTCTTCTTTTTTCAAAATGTGGGTTGAATGGGCTTGTGATTCGTAAGGACTTGGGCCTAGATTGATCCAGATTGAATTATCAGAGGATTCATCTTCTTCGCTAAAATTAGGGCTTTTCATAACTTCACCAACGGAAATACTGTTTGAATCTTCGAAAATCGAGCTTTCCATTTCTGTTTCGAAAACATCCATCACCTGAGAAGGAGTGAAAGCGCCGGAAAAAGCCGGTAGTTGACGACTTTCCGGCATCCCTTCGCGTTTTCCGGCGACTCCAACATCTTGGATTCCGGCCAATCCAGGGATTCCGTCGACGGAATCGGAATTGTACAGAGGGAAAACCGGACTGATCTTTACGATGCCGGAACTGGTTTGAGTTGTCTGGTTATGAAGGCTTCCGATTACTGATTTCTTTATAAGAAGACACCCAAATCCAGTCGGGTCAAACCCAAAGACTCTATAAAACGAAGTGATAATGAAATCGGGTCTAAACAAAGATAACCCGAGAGAATCCATATCTTTCGGACCCAAAGCTCCTGCATCAAGCAATACATGCCAGTTGTTTTGTTGCGCCATTGACATCCATTGATACGAGTATTTAGCACCTGTAACTCGCGATTGAACAGGAAACACGAAAAGCCCAGTGGCTGAATCTTTCTTCCTCTTTTTCTTGTTTAAAATCATCTTCGTGAGATGGGTTGAACACGGTTTCAGTGTCGGCCATTTGAACCAAGCGCTATGAACTTTTGCACCTTTCTCTTTGGCGCTTTGAGCCATCCAATTAACAGACTGGCTTTCATGATCGAACATGGTGAGAAGCTTTTTGTTTGTGTGAAAAGGGTAAGATTCAGCAAGAAGTTTGAAAGCAGAGCCTCGACTTACTGTGAAAACAAGGCCATATTCGTTTTCCGGGATGTTTAAGTAATCCATGATTCTGGTTTTGATATCGTGTTCGACGGTGCCGATCTCTCCGCCGCCGTACAGAGCATGGTTGCTTAATTGGGCGGTGATTTCAGATAAACCGATTGTTGAAGATTCCCAGTAATTAATAGTTTGAAGAAACGAAAACAACCCAAATCCACAGTAATCAAGACATACCTTTGAAACAGTTTCAGCTAAATGCGAATACTCATCAGCTCTCAGTTGATCGATTTTTTCAGATGATTTATACTTCGGGTACATGGTTAAGAACTTGGAAAAAGCTTCATTGAAATCGGGAATGGCGTCATGGATTTCAAATGTTCTTTCGGCGGCAAGAGATGTAGCTTTCAGGAACTCTTTTTGAGCTTGTAGTCTTGCTAACGATCTCGATCTTCCCAAACTCTTATCTTCGATGTCGATGGAGTCTGAAGAATCCATACTTTGGGATCTAACGAGACACCCATCTTCAGATGCTTGTTCGAGAGCTTCTCTGAGTTTGTTTTCTTGTAATTTTCGAAGAACTGATGGGTTTCTGTTGATTTCTTCATGGCTACCATCTTTTTTTCTGTTCTTTTTATCGGAAATTAAAAAAGAACAGTGGGATATGATCGGTTTCCAGAGTGAAATATGCATGAATGGCGAATCTATAAGACGAAAGATGATTGAAAAGATGAAGAAGAAGAAGAAGAAGAAGAAGTGTTTTGGGTGTTCTTTGTATTTTCTGTTTGTTTATCCCATCTAAATTCCACTGAAAAAGCAGCATACAAGACTGAACCCTAGATACAAAAAATCAAAAGTTGACAACTTTGAAGGATTTTTGGAATCAAAACCTTTGATTCAAACTTCAAAATTAACGAGAGAAACAATAAATATCATTATCCACACAAAAGCTTTTGGCTTTTGTCCAAGAATAAATTCAAACACACACACACACAACACCAAGAACACGTAGTCAAGAAAGTTTATGCATAGAGTGGAAAAAGAATGTTGTTTGAATGAGGAAGAAAGAGTGAAGATGACTCCTGTTTTTCAAAACACTAAAAGCATACAAAAATTTGGACCCTCAAATGGCTGTCTTTGATTTCTAATTTAATGCAAGATCTTTCGCCAATAATATTTGCATTTACTTTTAGAGGGGAAAGGAGCTCAAACATTCATTACGCTCTCTTCAACTACCACTTGTGGTAGAGAGAACGAAAATAAACAATTTATATGAAAAAGAAAGTAAGATTTATTTATATATATTTTTATTGAATTATTGCAAAATCAGTTTCTGCTTTTCTAGTTGAAATAAAGGCAAATTGAAATTGTTTTTTTTAACTTATATATATATATATATATATATATATATATATATATATATATATATATATATATATATATATATATATATATATATATATATATATATATATATATAGTTTGTAGATTTCTTTTATTCTAGTATTTTTTTTTTAAATTGTAAATTTTGTCATAGGCTATAGAGAGAGTACCATGATGCTGCATGAGATTTTTGAAACTACATAGAATTTTTTTTTAAACCACATAGGAGGGAGAGAGTGATAACATTAAAGTTGTAAGGTTGTTGAAACTTGTAGCATCCAAATGTTGTGTTATTTTTATTTTGAAAAAAAAAAAAAAGCAACCAATCACAACCCTTTTCTCTTCTTTTTATCTTCTATTTCCTCTTGGTACCCTCATGATACACATAACTTGACAGGATCTTAACATGTTTGATGAGAGTGGGCTTGGCATCCTTGGCGAGCTGGAGGCGAGTCTCACTCCCTCCGGCCTAAATAGGTTTAGTTTTATAGTTTTATTTTTATATATTTAATGTTTATTTTCTTTTAATATATATAAAATGCATCCATAACGACTAACTCTCTCTCACATACACATACAATTGTATCTTCTTTTTCTTGATTTTCTTTCAAGATTTTTCCACAAAAAGTTTCATGAAGCTCCAACAATATCCTATAACCTAGGGATTTCAAACACAAAAATTTGTTTCATCAGTAACTATACTAACCCAAACCGACTAACTAACAATTATATGTTCTACTTCAATGTATGTATGAAAATTACCCAACCTAAAGCTCACCAACTTGTTGTCACCGATGGTGAAATTCTTATATCCTAATTCGCCCAACCCAGTCTCACTCAAGCCCGTTTTTAGAAGCCTATAAACTGATTTAAGTCTGATGTGTTTTCTTCTTTTTTCTGTCACCCTTTAGAGTTCCAATAAGATCCCCCAACCTAAGGTTTTCAAACACAAAAATATGCTTCATTGACAACTACACTAACCCATACTAGCCAACTAGTAGCCACCCACTCTCTTCAAACATATCTATGTAAATTACCCAACCTAAATCTCACCGACTCGTTGTTGCCAATGGTGAAATTCGTCCTCCCCGATTCACCCAATTCGCTCCTAACAAATACTATTTTTTGGAAGCATATAATCTGATTTATGTTTGATTTTTTTCTTCTTATTTCCATTAAAGTATTGAGGGATATATATATATATATATATATATATATATATATATATATATATATATATATATATATATATATATATATATATATAAGAGAGGGGGGGGGGGGGGGGGGGGGAGGAGGAGGAGGAAACGCCTACTATTCCCTTCTTCTTTCTTGAGATTGATGCAATACCCAGTAAGCCTACTTCATTTTGCTATTCATTATCTCACTAAAATGCATGGTGTCCTGCTATGTTCTCTTTTTTCCTTGAGTTCCAATAAGATTCCACAACTTAGGGTTTTTACACACGAAAAATTGCTTCACCAATAACTTTACTAAGCCACACCGACCAACCAACATCCTACTCTACTTCAACGTATCTATGCAAATTACGCAAACAAAAGTTCACCGACTGGCTGTCGTCAATGGTGAAATTCATCTCCTTATTTCACCCAACCTGCTCCCACTTACTCCTATTTTTGAGAAGCTCATAAATTGATTTAAGTCTGATTTGTCTTTTTCTTAGACCATCTCAAACCCATCTCCATTTAACCTCAAAAAATGGAGTAAAAAATAGAATAAATAGTGTTTCATCTCCAACCCTACTCCATTTTAACCCTATTTTTTTTACCCAAAAAATATATTCCTAGTACATTTTTTTTGCAACGTACATAAATTATTAACCACACCCCTTCTACTAATCATATTTGAACAAATGTATATTTTTATCTTTTTTCATTATGAAAAAGTATTATTCAATTATAAGTTTTTATAAAATATGTTATCATGTTTCAAGTTTTTAGTATGTATTTGATTTTTCTTATAAATTCGATAGACAAATATTAAACTTTACATTTATGATTAATTAATATAATTTAATATATAATATGATATTAAAAAATATTATATATTACATCTGAGTTATAATTAATTGATAAAAAAAACTATAAATATATAAAATAAAGAAAGAAAGACTAAAACCGACAATTGAAACTTCACCTTCATTTTTCGAGAAACGAATAGTGTTCTTCCATATATGGGTCATACTATTCATATCTCCAAATGGAGATGGAAATGGGGTAGGGTTGGAGCAAGAATAAGGGAAGAAATGGAGAAGAGAATGGGATTTAGGGGTAGGTTGGAGATTCTTGTATTTCCGTCAAAGTGTACAGAGATAGAGAAGAAAAAGAAGGTCAACTCATACCCTCCTCCTACTTTTAATCAATACAATACCTTGTAGCCTATGGCGTTTTGTTATTCTTTATCGCTCTTGATCAATTAGTAAGTATCGAAAAAAAATCAAGAACATATAAAAAAACTAGATAAATATTGAGATTTTTCTTTCTCTCCAAGTCTGGACAAGGTGGGTATCTAAAGAAGATGATGTAAGAAATAGTGGTTAGTGGTGTAAGCTTTGTAGATGGAGATAGATAATGGCTTGTAGGGTGGTGCAGGGTGTAGAGTGTGTAAATGGCGAAGGTTGATATATGAGGGTAATGTTGGTGATGGTTGGTGTGTATGTGGAGATAGGCCTCAGTGATAGATGATTACGTGAGGATGACGTAGTCTACTCTCTTATATACATTTGTATCAATTTATCCACCAAGCACTGAATAAAATAAATCTCATCAATATATCTTTACCCCGCTTGTTGTGTATCCCTGATTTGAAGCATGCATTTCCAATTTTAAAATAAGAGAAGCTTGAAGGGAATATTGAGAATTGTTGCAGTTAAATATTTATTCATCTTTCAAGTCTAATCACTAATTTCAATCTTTCTCTTTTACCATACGAAAATCATAAAACAATGGTTACGGTTTCAAGATATTAGTAAAAATTATGGACCTCTATGATTCATTCTTTCATTTTCTTTAATCTTAACAGAAATTGATTTAGGATTCTTGTAGAGGGTGAACGGTATTGTTGGATTTATTGAGTTATAAGATGCTAGAGAGAAAGTGTGTACGTAGTGTTGGATTTATTGATCTATAATATGCTAGAGAGAAAGTATGTGGGTGTATGTTCTTTAGTAAAAGTGCAGATGTTTGTATGTGTATGTTTGGACAAATAGACAGATAGATAAATAAATTGCTAGATGGATGGTATGGCGTGGGTCCTATTAGTAACATCCCAAAAACCGTGATAAATTTTTTTCATTTAAAAAGCAATAGTTTCAATCACCAAATAAGTCCAAGTCAATAACAGTGTACAATATCCAAAACATCAAATTAATTGTATCCAAAAGTGCGGAAATCATGAGGGGAGGATGTTGTGCCATCACGTCGGGCTCTTCCCTTTTGTACCGTAAGTACTTAAAATCATACACATAAATTGTAAGCATAAAGCGTAGTAAGTTCACTTAATTTACCACATACCAAACATATAAATTGGGCCTAGCCCTAGGGTATATGTCAACCCAATAAACAAATATGAGCCTCACCCTGAGGTTTATTTCAACTCGATCATACGATAGTGGGACCCACACTAGGGTTTATTTCAACCCGACCATGCCATAATAGCCCCCCTGGGGTTTACTTCAACTTGAACATGTCATAATGGGCCTCGCCCTGGGGTTTATTTCAACCCGATCATACAAACATATATATATATATATATATATATATAAAATAGTCATGTAACAGCTAGCATTCTACATAATAGGATAATTGGTCGGCATTGGTGCCTTCGACCCATGGATACAGTGAGGAGACTCACCTCACAGTTAGAAGAAATAGTTGCAACAACACACTGCTCTGAATACCACCTCTACTGGTCACCTTTACAAATAAAGTGACCAAAAACTCATACTATAACTCAAAATACTCCCTGTCAAACTTAGTCAAATCCTGGTCAAAGTCAAAAGTCAACCAAGTCAACTCAGTTTAGTACACCCAACGTACTTAGCTTGTATGTATGGCATACTAGAGTATTGACCAAAAAGGGCCTTTGACCACATACGTGAAACGTACTCTAACGTACGCCCAACGTATCCACCTGCCACCTTTTTCTTTTTATTAAGAGCTTAATCCATTTCATCCAAAATCCAAATCTAGTCCTCAAATGATGTCCTTAATCATAAAGTTTCCAACTTTATGATCTTGCATGGCTATTAAGTGCTCAATACCAAACACCCTAACTGCTTAACTCATTAAGACATCCTAGTCCATGCATGGAGGAAAACTAAGGACCAAGATCACATTTTTATGATTCTAAATACTTTAAAATGTCTGAAAGGACAATTCAAATGAATTAGAGTAACCCATTCTCAAATACATCAAGCTTATGGGAGTAAAATGAATACAATCCATAGCTAATCAAGATCTAAGCAAAACTTCATCAATATCAGAGATTTTTACCTCCAAGTGGTGCAAAATGATGATGTGCTTCTGGATCCAAAGTGCTTTAAGCTTCCAAGATGCTTTCCTTTCCTTCTTTCTCCTCTAAGAACACCAAAGCACACACTAATGAATCAAAGATGCTTTTAAAATGGATTAGGGTTTGCAATGGTCGATATGAGGGATGGAGGATGATGAAAGAAAGGGTATAGAGTCGATAAAGGTGTTTAAATAATGCACAAACCCTAAATATTAAGGTTTTGGTCCAGGCCACATACCCCCAATATATGAGAAGTATGCCAAGCGTAGGTGATGAAACGTGTTTTTTTCTAAAATGCTACAAGGGACCTATTTGAAATCTATTTTACATATCAAGGGAATAAATGGAAAAACCTAAATATCAAGATGTTACAAGTCTACCCCACTTGAATAAGACTTCTTCCTCGAAGTCTTCCGTGGCGAATAAATCAGGTTAGTGCTCTTGCATCTCTGCCTCGGGCTCCCAATTCCATTCAGTAACCTTCCGATGCAGCTACTAGACCTTGACCAAAGACACCACCTTGTTGCGTATTGTTACAACCTAAACTGGAACGACGGAAACGTTCGGGGGCGGAGGACGTCATGTTCAGTATCATAACAATGCACAATAGTAAAACAAGCAACAACATCATCCATTGCATTAATAATATAGATAATACAAGTGTGTTCTGAATGTATTTGTAAGACACCATATATATATATATATATATATATATATATATATATATATATATATATATATATATAAAAGACGAGTCTTGAGCACGCTCCGTCTTCTCAAAAACTTGGTCCAATGTACCTATTTACTGGTAACCTGAGAATACAAGTTATTTTGAAGACTATATCAACATTAAAGCTGGTGAGTTCATAAGTATTTTAGTTTCAAAGTTTGTATAAGTTTGATGAATGCGTTTGTAAGTGTTTGATGTAAAGTTTGTAAAAAGTTGATGTAAAAGTTTGTATACTTCCTAGAAAATCCTATATTTTCTACTAAAATGGAGAGTAGTCTTCTACCAAGACCAGACTGTTCTGCATGTTTGTTATTTTGTAAAAGTGAGTGTTTTCCCAAATATATGACTATTAGTACCAGAAAATAGTTTACATTACCTTTTATGTGAGAAGATCACTATATGAATGTAATGGGAAAATGACAGTGTGCAGTGACGTTGTAATAAGTAACCACTAAAGCACTAACTACCTTAAAACCAATTTGTTTAATTAAGCTTAAAATGTGATGTGGTTATAACCATACTGATTGATAAGTGTTTAACACAACGACCTGCTGGCGTCAAAACCGATGTGACATTTGTCACCCCTTGGCCTTGACGGCCAAACTGTAGCGAACAGTCGAGATGCGGGCTTGTCAGTCCCGTATAGATCTATACACACAATGTCTGCTCTCCCTCCAGGAGACTCTGGTTACAAAACGCGACCTAACAAGTATATTGCTAAGCCGTGAAGTAGATTCACAATAATGTTATCTTGTTCTTGTAAAAGGATGTATGTTCCTTTCTGTTTCTTGTTATTGTATGTTCCTTTCTGTTCTTGTTATTGTATGTTTCTTTCTGTTCTTGTTATCATATGTTTCTTTCTGTTCTTCTTATCATATGTTTCTTTCTGTTCTTGTTATTGTAAGTTTGAACTGACTCTTGTAAGTTTCATTGTTCTAGAAATAGTAAGTATTATATCCTAAACTATACCTATTATAGTTTACTAGTTAACTTTGTAATTGAATGACTGTTCATGTTTGTACACATTTGCTATTCAAAGGTATTAAACTGATTGTAAGTATTTTTATATCTATATACATATACATAATATATAATTAAGATTTAAATGATACTCAGACAAATAACTGATACCCTAAGTCCACAACCAAACAAGTAACAGGAAATAAAGCGAGTTATCAGTCCTAAGTCCTTTCAACCTTATTTATATAACTATATCTAAGTAGACATAATTTTGACAATATATAAGTTTAAAAGAGTTTTGTAAAATGATAAAGATTTTTATTATATGAAAGAGTTTTAACCATTTGAATGGTTATTGATGACTTGATGTCAATTTATAAAATGATTTGAAATATTTTGTTTGATAACACAGTTTGAAGTATAAGAAATCTCTTGTTTTGATAGTTATAAATCACAAGTGATTGATTATACAACTATATGGTTTTCTACTTGTATCCCCCCCCCCCCCCCCCCCATAAAAGAATTTCAAATCATTTAAAAGATACGTTAGGGGTATGAACTCGCCTGCAGTGAGTGACTCGAATAGAAGATAGATATAGGATGCTTGAGATCACAAATGGAGCCCCGAAGCACAAATTGAACCTATTAGACATATAATAACATATATAGGCATATAATTAGTGTATAACAACTAATAATGTATTGGAAACACCCCTAGGGAATAGGAATCACTCACAATGGAGTGTATTCAATCACACATAATTTATTTAAGGGAATTCACGACCACACCAAGTGTGTTTACGGCCTAAAGAAGAGTTTACGACCAAAGATGTTTAAGTATTTACGGCCAAGGCATGAACTAAGGAGGGTTTACATCCCTAACAAGATCACTTGAAGGGTTCACGGCCATATGAAGGGTTTACGACTGTGAACTCTTGAAGATGATGCATATATGATGCTTAAAAGGTGTTTGTTCATGGGGATTCAAGAGCTCCTAATGGATAATAAGAATATGGAAAGGATACTTACTAAATGGAAGTCTTGAAGGTGTTTATGGCCACCAAGAATAGGTGTGTGTTCTTGGTGAAAAGATGAAGATTTGAAGATCTTGAAGGAAAAGTGATGAATTCAAGGATGTGATTCATAGGTTTCATATGTTCACGAAGATTAACTAAAAATAAATGGATTACTTACGTTTTTGAAGAGGAAGGATGGATTCCCTTTATGATACTTGAGAGAGTTTGAGTGTTCTTGATGAAAGAAGTGAGAAATGAGGAACTAATGAAGAAAATCTATACTTATGATGAGGGGTTCACCGCCACCAAGAGTTTACGGCCGTAAACTCTAGTTTGGGCCGTGAACACCCTTGATAAATGTTCTTGGCTCAATTAGAAAGTTATAGATTCGTTACTCACACATCCTTGCATCAAATCCTAAGTGTACGAGGCTTAAAAACTCACAGAATAACCCTTAGTACAGCTAAAAGGTAACAAATACTAGTCTGGCTTTGATTGAATGGAATGGCTTTACAAGATAGAAATTTCGGGTTGTCACACGTAAGGCCTTCATCTTCCTATCCAAGGTCATCATTGGTCTCTCAACATATTTCAGGTGAATATCAGGCAAAGGAACAACTTCTAAATCATCCAACACACACTTCCGAAGCTGAGAAGCATGGAAGGTGTTGTGGATTTGACTGAGCTCATTGGGAAAATCCAGTCGATATGAAACCTTGCCCACCCGGGAGGTAATCTTGAAGGGACCAATAAATTGTGAGCCCAACTTGCCCCGCTTTCGAAATTGGTAGACACCTTTCCAAGGTGACATCTTCAGGAGTACCAAGTCTCCCACTTGAAACTCGAGGTCTGAACGTCACCCATCTGCATAACTCTTCTACCAGCTTTACGTGACTCACAACTTGTCGCGTACATGCTAAATTGACTCAGTAGTATTAAGTACCACCTCAGTACTCCCCATGATGCAATGTCCGACCTCGACCCAACAAATTGGGGTCTTGCACCTCCTCCCATACAACATCTCAAAAGGTGGTCGGTCAATGCTAGCATGATAACTATTATTGTATGAGAACTTGACCAATGGAAGATAGGTATCCCAATTCCCTCTAAAATATAACACATACGCTCGAAGCATATCTTCGAGTGTCCGAATCATATGCTCACTTTGTCCATCGATATTGGGGTGGTATGTTGTACTGAACTGCAACTGATTACCCAACACCTAATGAAACTTACTCCAAAACCTGGAGGTGAAACGAACATCTCGATACAAAAATGGCACCCCGTGCCGGACCACCACCTCTCTAATGTAAATTCCGGCCAACTTATCAACAAATATACTCTCGGTGATAGGTATAAAGTGTGTGATCTTGGTCAATCTATCTATAATGACCCAAATAGAATCAACTCCATGCATCATCCTTGGCAGCTTCATGATCAAATCCATGGTGATCTCTTCCCACTGCCACATGGGAATGGGTAATGCCTGCATCTTGTCGTGGGATCTCTGATGTTCAGCCTTGACTTTCCTGCGAGTAAGGCACTGTTCTACAAACCATGTAATCACTCTCTTCATACAAAGGCCACCAATAACTCAATGTTAGATCCCGATACATCTTTGTGGCCCCTGGATGGATCGAAAACTTTGACTTGTGAGCCTCTTCTAGAACTGTCTACATCACCCCACCATTAGTCAGAGCCCAAACACTACCACACCGAGTTAGCAATCCCCGACTGTCTCTGAAAAATAAAGGAATCTACCCCTTGATTCGCTCCACTTTCCAATTCTCCCTTTTCAATCCTTCCAAATGAGCATTCTTGATTAAGTCCAACAAAGGAGAAATGATAACCATCCTCAGACATACATCTCCAATAGGTGTGCTCATTGCCTTGCAGCTCAAGGCATCAACCATCATATTGGCCTTCCCAGGAAGGTACAAAATCTCACATCATAATCCTTTACCACATCTAACCATCTCTATTGTCACATATTTAAATTTGGTTGATTCATCAGGTACCTCAAACTCTTGTGGTCGGTGTAGATAGTACACTTGACCCTACATAGATAGTGCCTCCAAATCTTGAGGGAAAAAACCATCACATCATGGCCTCGATCTTGGCTGGGTCAACCCATATACCTTTCTGGTTGGCGATGTGCACCAAGAACTCCACCCCGCACAACCAGAACTCACATTTGGAGAATTTGGCATACAACTTCTCTTTCCTCACGGTCTCTAATAACTACCGTAAGTAAACCTTGTGTTGCTCCTTGGTCTTGGAGTAGACCATAATATCATCTATGAACACTATCACTTACCGATCCAACATCATCCTGAAAACCTGGTTCATGAGATCCATGAATGCTATCAGTGCATTGGTGATCCCGAATGGCATCACCACAAACTCGTAGTGACCATAATGAGTCCTGAAGGACATCTTCTGTAGGTCATCGTTCGTGGCCCTTATCTGATGTTAACCTGATAACAAATCAATCTTAGAAACCCAACATGAACCCTGAAGCTGGTCAAACAAGTCGTCAATCCTTGGAAGTGGGTAATGGTTCTTCACCGTGAGCTTATTCAACTCCCGATAGTTAATGTACATCCTGTGTGAACCGTCCTTCTTATTCATGTACATGATTGGTGCTCCCCAAGGTGAGCTACTCGGTTGAATAAATCCCTTGTCTAGCAGCTCCTGAAGTTGCATAGACAACTCTTGCATCTCTGGTGGTGCCAAGCGATATGGTGCTTTGGCTATTGGATCCGCTCCATGAACCATAACAAATCCGAAACTTGACTCCTCTCGAGAGACACTCCTAGAAATTCCTCAGGAAATACATCGAGGAAATCCCGAATAATGGGCACCTCAATCAAATTCGTTGTGCCCTCCTCTAGAGTATATGATACATAAGCTAGGAACCCCGAACAACCCTACTGAAGATATCTCCTAGCTCTCGTAGATAAACAAAGAGTCATTCCATGCGAAGCTTCCTTGCCAGGAATAACCAGTTCTCCCCCACTTGGGGTTTGAACTCTCACTAGTTGGCGCTCACAGTCAATCATGTCCCCATTGGGGCCTAACCAGTCCATCCCAACAATAACCTTATATCCTCGTAGATTAATCGATAACAAATCAATAGAGTATCTCTCATTGAACAGATTCAGGAAAAAGCCACAGTGAACCATCGAAGCACTCACAGAACGATCATCAGTAATCTCTACCTCCAACGGATAATTCAGAATCACAGGAGCATCATTACGAGATACAAAGGATCGGGTAGCACCCGAATCAAACAATACATGAGTAGCCATACCATTTACTAAGAAAGTACCTATGCAATATCATATATAATATGAGCATAAATAATGAAAAAAATAAAAGATATGAATAAGTCACGTACCAGTAACCATATCTGGTGTTGCGCGAGCCACAGCGGTGGTCAGTTGAAATGCCATGCTCTTCACCATATGTTTCTCCACCTTGCCTTGGCATCCATAAGTAATCCTCAAGGTGGCTGGTGCAGGCGCCGCCACTGCCCCTCCTGACAATCTCGGATAATCGGCCTTTTTGTGGCCGATGTGATTACAATGAAAGCAAATGAAAGCACTCTGGGGGAAATCCCTACTCATATGACCTGACTGACCATAACTAAAACATTCTAAACCCACTGCTCGAGATTCCCCACTGTGCGGCTTGTTGCCTTTACCGAAACGGCCCTTACCCTATTGGTCTATGGTGTGTGAATCAGACGTCTTAGGCCTCTTAGCCTGGCCCATAACTGTTTGTACCTGCTTTGGCTTGTGCTTCGTCTAAATCTCCAGCTCAATCTTCCACTCACGGGTCTTCTCAATCATATCATTCAGGGTCTTGTACCTCGAAAAGCTCACAAACTCTCAGATGTCATCCCTCAACACGTCATGATATCTTGTTTTCTTTATCTCCTCATCCGCAGTATACTACAGAACCAATAGAGCCCTCTCACGAAACTTGGCAGTAATCTCCATCACAGTAGTCTGGCGAAGGTCCTGGAACTCCCTCGCCAGTTGCTGCACCTTGATCATTGGTGCAAAATCCCTCTAGAATCTCGTAACAAACTCCTCCCAAGTCATGACCACCACTGCCACAGACCCTACAGCTCAGCCAACCTCATCCTACCAGTCATGTGCTCAGTCCATTAGTAGGTAGGATGCAAATCCTACCTTTTCCCCTTCCGAGAAAAAACTCGTTGTAGAGCATTCTCCATGTCAACGATCCAACGTCGGCTAGCGATAGGGTCCTTAGCCCTAAAGAAATTTGGAGCTCCACATGCTTTGAACTTCTGAAATGAGGGAGTTTGCACTCTAATATGACCTACAAAAATCTCGACTCGAAAGGATCTGATTCGATCATCCAGAAGCTCCATAATCCCCTCCTTGATGGTACCAAACATTACAGGAGTAGCATCCAAAATATCGCGAGAAACCTCGACTATAATAGACTTGTGCAACCTCTCATCAATTGGTTCTGTGCCTGAGCCAAAACTGGAATCAGAACCAAAGCCATAACCTCCTCCTTAAGTGATCACCGTCATACTCAAAATGAAATACAGACATATAAACAATGAGCATAATATCGAGGGAACTCATAACATACAAGTCTTCTTAAAGTCCCCAGGTTCATCATTGTCTCGACTACAAATCATGTGCTTCCAGTAGTACAGGCTCAATACTACCTTTCACACCTATATGTACCTTTCTTAAGATCCATCTTGACTCCTCTAAGTTCCACACTAAATCTACATACCAAACCTATGCTAAACAACATACTTATATCCTAGACTTTCCTAGGAATTCTCAACTCCACCGCCTGCAATACCGAGAACCTCAATCAACACCATTGGTTGCCTTATACATGCAAGTTATACACAAAAATGGAATCATATAGATTGTTAAATGATGATTCTTCCCTAAGTCCACAATGAAAAAAAGAACAAGAAATGAGGATAAATCGATCATTATAGGGCTATATGATCATAATTGTATACAACTTTAAAATCATACACTTAGCAATTAACTGAGCCAATATCAATTCCATGTAATGCATAGCATCCAATCCTCCTAGCCTATTAGGCATCACACAAATCAGGTAATTATATGATATGATTCCTGAAGGTATCCTTAACCCTAATCTATCATGCAATTCAGATATCAAACATACTAATCATAATACATAAGTATGGGTAATTTGGGAACCACTTACTTGAGCTCGGATGATTGCCTGCATCGCACCCCTTTCCACTTAGTAAAATCCTTTTAGAAATTCAATTTATTTTTCCTTAGGAAAGATTACCATTTCCTCAGTTTAATTTCTAACACACCCGAAAGTGCACTCGAATCCCACAAACCAAGGCTCTGATACTAACTTGTAACAACCGTGATAAAAAATTTCATTTAAAAATCAATAGTTTCAATCACTAAATAGGTCCAAGTCAATAACAGTGTACAATATCCAAAACATCATAGTAATAGTATCCAAAAAGTACGGTAATCATGAGGGAAGGATGTTGTGTCATCACGTCCGACTCTTCCCTTTTGTACCAGAAGTAGCTGAAATCATAAGCATAAAGCTTAGTGAGATCCGCCAAATTACTACATACCAAATATATAAACTGTGCGTAGCCCTGGGGTATATTCCAACCCACTAAGCAAATATGGGCCCAACCCTGGGGCCCCACCATATGGTTTATTTCAACTCAATCATATGATAGTGGGCCCCACCCTGGGGTTTATTTCAACTTGAACATGCCATAATAGGCCCCACCCTAGGGTTTATTTAAACTCGAACAATGCCATAATGGGCCCCGCCTTGGGGTTCATTTCAACTCGATCATACGATAGTGGGCTCCGCCCTAGGGTTTATTTCAAACCGATCTTACAAATACACACACACACACACACACACACACATATATATATATATATATATATACATAACAGTTATATAATAACTAGCATTCTACACAACAGGTTAATGGGTTGGCATTGGTGTCTTCGACCCATGGATACAGTGAGGATACTCACCTCACAGACATAAGTAATAGCTGCAACAACATGCTACTCTGAATACCAACTCTACCGGTCACATTTACAAATAACAATGACCAAAACTCAGACTACTACTCAAAATACCCAAAATACCCCTAAGTCAAACTTAGTCAAATCCTAGTCAAAGTCAAAAGTCAAGGGAGTCAACTCAACTGAGTATATTTGGATTTTTTTAGTTTAATTTGATTTTTTTTAGCTCATATGAAGTTAAACTAGTTGATCAATAATTTAATTTCTAATTGATTTAAAATCATTGTATTCTTGATGTTGAATAATAAAAATCCCTTGGTCATTTTGTTTGTATTATGTTTAAACAAAATGTTTTTAGAATACTCACATATGATAAATAATTATTATATTTTAATAATTTTTTTCTGAAAATCCAAAATTACAAACTTTTCTCGAAAACCTGGTGTTTAGGAAGTTGAAAATGTATTTACATACAACATTTTTTGAGATTTTGAACTAGTAGACATTTTAAATTGCTTTTTTCTAATATGAAACATATTCGAAATTGTATGGCCCTAAATTTTTTAAGAACTATATTAATGCGAGTATGATGTAAATAACATTAAACAAACACCATCATTTTGAGGTATGCTTTCCCAGTGACATATTCCGGATCATGTTTACAAGGAATCATTATCAATTACACTCGAACTAACATTAAATACCATAAAGATCTTGTTCAAATGCAAAGAATATTTGAGGATGTATTTAAGTATGAAATGTGTGAAGTATGGATTTGGCATTAAAGTCACAAAATCTGCAAATGACAAGTTCAAGTCTAAATCAAATGGAAAAATATAATGTCTTTTTAGCACACTATTCCTAAATGATTAGGTCTATATTAACTAAATATATTAATTTATTCAAGTACATGTCTGAAAACCTAAATATAAGCCAACCATTGCCGAGCAAACAAAAAGCGTTCACCTATTTATTAAAGGTAACAAATTATATAATAATAAGACGTTATACATTATGAATGCTATTATTGGAGATTTAAATGCTCGTTACAAAATACACATTTCATACACTCGAACTTGGAGTGAAAATGTGAGACATTGAAACTTTTATGGTGGAGACCGGAAAACCCATTCACATAACTTCACGTGTATTGTCATAATATGAAATAAACAAATAAAGGCACCATAACACTCATCGAGGCAGATGAACAAATTTATTTTGAGCTATTCCTTGTTATCATTGGTTGTGTTGTAAGATTTGATTTTATTACAACATATATGCCATATGTAAAATCATATTAAGTATTTTGTAACTCATTTACGTGTAGATTTGAAAGTCTTTTACAAAATTTCGATGAGTATTCATTATAGACGCTTCTCACCTGAAAGATAAATATTTGGGAATGTTGTTCCTAAAAGTGATGGACATAACCGAATATTTCTGCTAGCCTATAAAGTGGGGAAGAAAGAGTATGAGGAATCATTGACTTTTTTTTAATCAAAACTCTAGTAATCAATCAATGATTTTGAAGGTTTGGTCATTATATATATATACTAGTTGTGTGACCCGTATGTTATACGGGTTGGATAAAACAAAAAAAATTAAATATGAAGGTTTAAAAAAAAATTTATATAAATTTGACATTTGAAATTTAAAATTTAAAATTTGAATTTAAAAGGAAACATATTTAATAGTATATGAGTTCTAATATTATAATTTAATGGTTATTTTAAATAAGACAATTATTAATTGAGGTGTAAATATGATGTGTTAATTAAAAAAGATAAACAATGAGAAAATGACACATGGAAAAAACATTTATTCAAAAATACCAAAAAATGACATGTGTCCAAGTTAATGAGAAAAATGACATATGGCAAAACTATTTTCATTTATTAGAGAGGATATATATATATATATATATATATATATATATATATATATATATATATATATATGATAAAGCTGAATTCATTAAGTAGGTTGTTGGGTGTGCTTTCCTAAACGTACATCACAACATTTGTTTTCGGCATTCGCTTAGCCCATTAGGTGTGGGTAACAAGATGCAACATCAAGTTGTGTCATCTCACATGCCACATAAGCAAATGATGTTATAACACCAAGTGGAGAAACGGACAACAAGATATAACACAAACTTTTTGAGAATAAATATGTTTTATTTATTTTTTCATTTTTTTTTACTATTGACAAAGGCTAAAAAGAGGGTAATGTTCACATTTTTACTTGTTGCTTTAGGTTTTAATGGCAATAAGAAGCCCCATGACAAGAAGCAACTAGATGTCGGGGTGGTGTACAACAAGATGCAACGCTGTTGTGGGCATCCACCTCAGCCACAACGAGCAAATCTTGTACCCACACCATATGCTCTTATGAATACTTGTTTGTAATTCAATAAATAAAGTCATATATTGGGGTGCATTCATAACGTTTCAAACGGAGGACTTTGAAGATCATATGGTTAGGCTCTACCAAGTTTTATATAATATATGTGTTGGCTTGACCATATTAGGCACAAAGTAAGGAAATATCTTGTCTCATATAGGTTCAATATGACTTTATGAATACTGAACATGCAAATTCAATGCATATATTGTGTACAACTAATCTGGAATTACGAAGACAAAATTGCAAAAATGGTCCCTACGGTTGTCAAAATTCTGTGCTTTTGGTCCAAAACGAAATGTTTGTGCATCACTGGTACAATTTTGGATACATTGTGTGGTTTTGGTCCCTATAATTTACATTTTTGTGTGTTTTTGGTCCACACCCAACCTTAAATGACTAATATACCCTTCAAATGGGAAAATGACTCTTGATGGTAATTAACTTTTGCGTTTGTACTCATTTGGTCCCTTTCCTTTTTTTTGTATTCAATATACCATCGAACTTGTTGTTTGTGTTCACCATAACCCTTTTGACCGAATTTTGACCTGTGATAGCCGGTCAAAGGGTTATGGTGAACACAAACAACAAGTTCGATGATATATTGAGTACAAAAAAAAGAAAGGGACCAAATAAGAACAAACTGAACAGTTGGTTACCCTCCTGAGTCATTTTCCCTTTACTCATTTACAACAAATCCCAAGTCAACTCCTACTGATATTAATGACTTTATGAGATTTATTCTTGATTCTCTTCAAAACATAACCCACAAAAGAACACTATTCATACATGTACAACTTTGTAATGCACTTGAATATTTATTAGGGGAATCTTGACTAAGCAGGCGCATTTCATGACTACATTTACATTTCCAATCGAATGATTTATCGTATCATGGATTCTAGACAAGTCTACAAACGAGTGGAATCACAAGTGTTGTGATTTTTGAGTTTACTTAGCTTTAAGATCGAATTCATGAGATGAGATACAACATCAATATGTACAAAATCATGCTGCTTTTGCAGACACATCACCATAATATACCTTGAGGTAAACGTTTTTGCTGATAAATATACCTCTCATACATAATCATATCATTTTGAAGAGAGGTGTTGACAGCTAACCACAGTAAACATAGCATAGACCATGTTTTAACAAAGTTACCCCTCTAAAACGCTCTTCATATACGTTATAGCCAAAGAAGGTTGCAGTCTTTGATAATTTTGCAACTTTAATTTCATTTTACTTTTCGAGGAAAATGACTCGGGAGGGTAACCAACTGTTGAGTTTGTTCTCATTTGGTCCCTTTCCTTTTTTTTTTTTGTACTCAATATACCATCGAACTTGTTGTTTATGTTCACCATAACTCTTTGACCGGCTATCACAAGTTCAAAACCGATCAAAAGGGTTATGGTGAACACAAACAACAAGTTCAATGGTATATTGAATACAAAAAAAGGAAAGGGACCAAATGAGTACAAACGCAAAAGTTAATTACCCTCAAGAGTCATTTTCCCTTAAATAATTATTTTCCAACTTTTTTTATTATTTTCTTATCTTATAATTAAAAGAAAAAAAAATAAATAAACCCACCCCACCCCCATCTTACCCTACCCTCCCGCCTCTCTCTCTCTCTCTCTCTCTCTCGGTAGTTCTCCCAATCTTTGTCTTTCTTCCATTGACACACTGAACACTACTATCATTGCACCACCACCATGGCTATCGTACCTACATCTCACCACCAATAACCTAAACACGATCGATCGTCACCACCATCTACCTCTGCCTTACCATCTCCTCCATCGCCACTTGTTTCCCATTCCAACTAAAACCCTAAAATCGGCACCATTGTAACTAATAGCGCTTGGAGAAAAAAATTGACAGAAGAAATTTAAAGCAAGCGAATCAGAATACATCAAGGATTTGTTGATAGCCTAGTGGCGCTGCTCTACCTGGTTTCCATCTCCCCATTATCACCATACACCACCGAAGGCTCCATGTCTGGTAGGTGATTCAATTTAGGTTTAAAGTCTCTCGCCATCTCTTTTGACTCAATTCGTTTAGCACGTCACCCACTTGGCAACAATTTCTGGTGAGTGATTTGACTTGGGTTTGAGCACCCTTTGGTTCGATCTAAGCATGATTTTCTAATGAGGGAGAAGTATGGGTGAAATTGGGGTTTTCTGGCAGGCATAGATATATATATATATATATATATATATATATATATATATATATATATATATATATATATATATGCGTGGGGGAAATATGAGTTTTAGGATCTAAGAATGAGAGGTTTCATCGATTTAAAGAAGGAGATGTGGAGGTAAGGGTAGGGAAGTGGATGGGGTTAGTGGCAGATGGTGATGGCTAGGTAATGGTGATGGCTGAAAAACGGTGATGACAGGCAAACTATATCGACTACTCAGTCACCACCATTGTCCCTTCCTTCCACCGGAGCTAGAGTGCAAAACAAAGTCATCGTTACTCCTTCCCTGATGTATAGATAGATCAGTGGCGTCTGGCGGTGTTGGCAGATGGTGGTGGTAGTCGGAGTGTTCTTAAATGTGTTTTTCAGATTGAAAAAAGATAGGTGGAAGAGATAAGAGGAACCGCCAGAAGAGAGAGAGAGAGAGAGAGAGAGAGAGAGAGAGAGAGAGAGAGAGAGAGAGAGAGAGATAAAGAGAGAGAGAGAGAGAGGGAGAGGGAGAGGGAGAGAGAGCCATTCTTTAATTTTTAATTACTTAAAATCATTAAAATTCATATAAAAATAAGAAAAACAAATATAAAGGGTATAATTGTCTTTTAAGTGGATAGGGACCAAAATCACTAAAAAGATCCAATTTTGGACCGGTGATGCACCAACATTTCGTTTTGGACCAAAGGTACAAAATTTTGACAACCACAGGGACCATTTTGCAATTTTGTCAATTACGAATTACCATGAGTGTTGATTTTTTTGGCAAACGGTGAAAGATATTTATGCTTAATGATCATTATGAAATAATATTTGTTAATAGCATATGATCATGTAATGTCACACCATATAACAAGTAAACACTAATTGATTATTTATTAAGTAATATGACTATTAATAAATTAAATCACCTCTTGTATTTAATTGGGAAATTATTGTTTTTGAGAAAATAATAATTAAAAGTATAATAACTAGTTACATTTAATTACATTATACATTTACTCACATTATATGATTTAAATGTCATGTACACCATACTGGAGTTATAAAAGACCATTATGACATGTTGTATACATGTTATAAGAGTGATGATGTGGAATCCACTCACCCTCATAATTGCTCCTCCAAACTATCCAAAGAAGGACAAACACGGGGCTTGCTTATTTTAACTTCATTATCTTACATGTCATACTTTGCTTGAAAGTTATGAGTTCATTAAATGAGAGCATGACCTTTCATCAAAATATGTAAGTATATAAATGTGTGGGTAGGATTGAACAAGTTTAGTCTTTAATATATTTTTACTCTTGAAAGCTAAGAGAAAAACTCAATGACTCAAACTTCCAAGGTTAGCCATTTTACCAAACCTCCATCTTTAGAAATTGTCAACCTCGAAACCCTAGCCTCTCCCATATGTTTTGGTGATTTTAGTTATTTTAGTGAAGCTTGAAGTGGAAGCAAGGAAGGTTTTGGTGCACCAAAGGCTAGATCCAAGGAATACAAGCTTTATAACCTCACCCTTGTGCTTTGTAAGTGTTCAAGTTCTGAACTTTATGCTTGTTGATTGCTAGATCTAAGATTTGGAGTAAATGTAAGGTCCTAAAAACGATAATAAAATTTTTTGATTTGAAAAATGAGAGAAACCCTATTTCCTTAAAAGGCAAGTCATCAAAACCATTGCTTTACAACCATATCAAAATCAATGTAATAAAATCAGAGTATTTCTCAAAACATGACAATTATTGGATGATGTGTTGTAACATTCGGTTTCGAGAACTTTCTCATTTTGCACTTTTGAATGTATTAATGAATTAAGATATGTATGATTTAATTCAAAATTAGTTGTCTTTATGACTCTTGCATTTGTATGTATGTTGGGATAGGCCCATTGGTATGTATGTTGGATTGGTAGAAGCCTTGATCGGGTTACCTATACTTCTCTTCTTTTTGTGTCTTGTATTCATTGTAAGGAAAGCACTCCTTCTTCGGTTTTCTCCAGTCTTCGTCATATTTGTCACCACTTGAGTAGCACACTTTAGCATTCTGGTTACCGTTCTCGTTCAAGTCACAATCTTTCGTCAAATGTGGCTCATTGCAATTTTCACAACCTACACGTATGGAATGTATGGATTGATCCATATTCATCATTATTCAATCCATATTCTCTAGTTTTTCTAATATCATTGCTATGTTCTCATTTTTACCATCCTTACTCCCTTTGCTTATAGTAGTATCATCTCGAGGGATGTGGTACTCCCGCGAGTGCTTTGCAAATTCTTAAATTAAAGCCTTGATCACCACCAGTTCCTTCTTTGGCATCGGTCCTTGAGAATCAAGAAGTTGTCTTGTGGTCACATTTACCCCATCGTAGAAAATAGAAACCTCTTGTTGAACGTTTAAATCATGTTGTGGGCAATGTCTTAACAATCCACTGTATCTTTCCCAACCTCGTCAATGTGCTTGAAAGCGTCATCATAGTCCTTGCCAGAAAATGGAATGTATTTGAGCATCGAGAGAATATGTCCCTTGAGCTCAAAGTTTGTTCAAGTTAGAATTTCTGGTGGTATAAACCTGGTCTATTATCCTCACGAATCCGCTTCTTGTAAGCTTCCATAGTCATTCTGGTTATGTCTTCCATTTCTTCTCCCTCTTTTTTGATGTCCACGTTTTTGATGTCGTCCTTTGAATCTTCCTCGGTTTCTGGCTACCCAATGCCTTTCTCATTGGGAGTGTTGTTGAAGCTTTTGAAGCCCTTGTCTATTTGCAAAACTCCTACTTGATTCGTCAACCTTTTTATCTTTCTTCTTGTGGAAGGCAGATTTTGGATCTTCGAGTAGTGGTATGAGAGGAAGCTGAGATCCCCTAGTAATAAATCACTGAAATAAAACAAAAACAAAAACACGTAAAACAAATAAAAATAACTAAACAACAAATTGACTATAACGTGACCACGACATGGTTACTGATCAGACAGAAAATTATAATAAATGCAAGAAAATAAATTTTTGTGGTTTTTACCCCACAAAAAGGATCAAATAACTAAAAACAATTAAACTAAAAAATCAAATAAACCGTTCCCCGAAAACGGCACAAAAAACTTGGTGTGCACAAAACTACCTACTGGTTTTAAATTAATAAACCTAACTAACTTAACTAATTTATGCACATATAGGCAGTGTACCTAGTCAGATTATAGAATAGTTTGGGTCCATCGGGTGTCGGACACAGGGAACGAAATTTAGTTTATAAAATAACTACTTTTAATTAAACAAAGAAAAAAAACTTTAAATGCGTTTTATTTTACTGATTTTGCAAGATCATAAGAACTTGAATCAAACTTCTATCAACTAAATAACTATTAAAACTAAATAAGCAAGAAAAACAACTTTTACTTAAAGATTTAAAGAGTGCTTCTATTTAGTTCTGATTTCCTCCTTTCCTATGGTTGATTTCTAGCAGATGGCTTATTTTGATTACCAATTCATTAATTGGTTATTATGATCAAATAACTAGATGTACCAATCTATGAATTACCGTGTAATGATCAAGCACAGGTTAAACACAAAAATGATATAAGCATTAGACTACGAATGATAAATCTAATAGTTACTTTCCTATGATCAAGTTAAGTAACCAAGCACAAATTAAGATTAATTATGCTCTCTAACATAGTTAAAGTTACTAGCTTTAATTACCTAATCTAAAATGTGATTAATCCTAGCTCTAATTATTTAATGATCATAAAGAATTAGGTAACAAATTCATGCAACTAGATTGATCATCCTTAATTAATAAACAATATAAACTAGAACTTTAACATGCTAAGATTTTAATTATCAATCATAAGTAAAATCAACATAAATCATCCATAAGTCGAAATTAACACATAAGGATTAGGTTCATCTTCACCAAACAAAATTATAATGTTTTTATCCTCTCATAATAACATGAAAACACACGAAATCAGTGTAATTTAAACTAGACATAAGTAATGCTTAGCAACCGAATATATCAATGTAGATTTCTTTTGGTTCCCTTCAACTATTGAGCTCCAATCAATCTCTGATCTCCTCCAGAGTTTCCAGAGGGTTTTAGTCGCAACCCCTCCATTCAACCTAATGTACGAGTATATACAGTTTCCATAAATTTTTCCACCACGACATGGTAAATAGGCACCACGTCGTGGTCTTCTGATAAATCCCATATTCTCCAAGTCTGCTTAATGATTGAGAATCTTCCATGGGCAACGACGTGGTTGTTGAACACTAGGTTGTGTACTCCAGTTTTCAAGATTTCTTTGTGTTTGATTGTCTTGGCTCATTCATTCCTGCTTCTAGCTCCTTATTTACTTCCTTTTCATCCTGAACATGTCTTTGCTACTACAAAACATATTTCAAATATAATAAGTACCTAATATCCCAAAATATGCATAATTGTAGCTAAAAGTATTAGGATATTGTATGAAATATATTATTAATCATGCACATATCAGGCGTGACACCTTAACGATGCAACCCGTATTCTACGGCCATGTCATGACGTGCGGGTGCTACCTTCACAGCATGACCAGTCCCAAATCCAAAAATTGCTTAAATTTTCATACCTCAAGGATTTATATGTTACAACTCTCCCCCACTTAATTCAAACTTCATCCTCGAGGTCCGATTGTGTAAATAACTCAGGTTAGTGCTCCCTCATCTCCTCCTCGGGTTCCCATGTCCACTCGGAACCCTTCCAGTGTTACCATTGCACCTTCACCAGCTCCACTACCTAGTTGCCCAAGGTCGTGGTCTTCCTATCAAGAATCATCACCAGTCTCTCCACATAGTTCATGTACTCATCCACCTGAATATAATCAAATAGGACCACTGCAGACTCATCGGCTAGGCACCTCCGTAGTTGAGAAACATGGAACGTGTTGTGGACCTGGATCAACTCGGATGGTAAATCCAACCGACATGCAACCTTTCCCTCTTGAGCAAGGATCCTGAAAGGACCAATGAATATGGGACCCAAATTTCCCCGCTTCATGAACCGGATGAAGCCTTTCCATGGAGACACCTTAAAGAGTACAAAATCACCAAACTGAAACTCATGGTCCGAACTATGTCTGTCTGCATAGTTCTTCTGACGGCTCTATGCGGTACTCACCATGACTCGCTGTCCAACCTCGCCCCACCAAATTAGGGTTGTACACTTCCCCCCATATAGCATCTCAAAAAGAGATCGGTCGATCGGTCGATGTTGGCGTGATAACTGTTGTTGTAGGAGAACTCGACCAGTGGAAGGTACGTATCCCAGCTCCCACCAAAATCTAGCACGCATGCCCGAAGCATATCCTCTAACGTCTGGCTAGTCCTCTACCTCTGACTGTCAATCTGTGGGTGGAAATCCGTTCTGAAGTGCGGTTCAGTACCTAACTCCCCGTGGAATTTATTCTAGAATTTGGAAGTGAATCGAACATCCCTATCCAAAACCACTGATACAAGAACTCCATTGCATGCCACAACCTCTCGGATATAAAGATCTGCCAATTTCTCTATAGAGGCATTCTCTTGAATGGGGATAAAATCCATACTCTTGGTCAATTGATCCATGATGACCCAAATCGAGTCCACCCCTCACGTGAACCGCGGTAACTTTGTGATGAAGCCCATCTTGATCTCTTCCCATTTCCAAACGGGAATACCTAACGACTCCATTTTTTCATGAGGTCGTTGACACTCGGCATTGACTTTCCTACAAATCAAGCACCTCTCCACATACCATGCCACATCCTGCTTCATGTAGGGCTACTAATAATCAGGTATGAGGTCTCTGTACATCTTTTTCGCACCTGGATGAATAAAAAACTTCAAATTTTGTGCTTCCTCTATCTATATTTGTCTAGCACCGACCCAATATGGATCCCGAACCCTCCGATACAAGGTCAACAATTCCCAATTATTGTACTCAAAAGAGGACAACTGACCCACGATGCCCTCACTCTTGCAGTGGTCCTCTTTCATGGCCTTGACTTGAGCATCATGAATCCACTCTAGTAAGGGGGTAACAACTGTCATCCTCAAACATAAATGTCGAATGGGTATGCTAGTCACCTTGTAACTCAGCGCATCGACCACTACATTGGCCTTCCCGGGGTGGTATAAAATCTCACAGTTATAGTCCTTTACTACATCAAGCCACCCACGTTGCCTCATATTTAGATTTAGCTGATCCATCAAGTACTTCAAGCTCTTTTGATCCGTATAAATGGTGCAACGAGCCCCATATAGGTAAAGTCGCCAAATCTTGAGGGCGAAAACCACAGCCCCCAACTCCATAACATGTATAGGATAATTCACTTCATGAGGATTTAGCTGCCTTGACACATTATCGATCACGTGACCCCGCTGCATAAGCACTACACCCAATCCCACGATAGAAGCATCACAATAAACCAGAAAATCATCAACACCCTCGGGCAGAGTCAAGATTTAGGCCTTGCACAATCTCAGCCTCAGAGTCTCAAATGTTGCCAGCTGCCAGGCCCCTAACGTAAAGTAATTGTCGTCTTCATCAACCTGGTCAATGGAACTATGATCCTGGAGAAATTCTCAATGAACCTCTAGCAATACCTTTCTAGGCCAAGGAAACTCCGAATCTCGGATGAAGACCTCGGAACCTCCAACTGCATCACAACCTCAATCTTAGATGGATCAACCAATATACCCCTCTAATTGACGAGATGCCTCAAGAACTGCACCTTGTGCAACCGTAACTCACATTTGGAGAATTTGGCATAAAGTCTGTCCCTCCTCAAAGTCTCAAAAACCTCTCGCAATTGATCCTCATGCTACTTTGTGGTCTTAGAATAGACCAAGATATCATCAATGAAGATAACACTGACCGATCCAGCATCGACCTACAAACCTGTTGGGTTTGAGCATTCTAACACTCCTAAGTGTACATGCAACCCTAAATACCTTGGATCTATGTTTTCTCTATTATACATGCTAATATGAATATTACAAGGTATTACCCTAACTAGCATACAATATTTTGATACTTGAATAATAAACTAGATAGAAATACATACCTTGTTGATGTAGCTTGACTCCATGAAGCTCGAGAGCCTAATGCCCCAAGTGTGACACTTCAAATGGTTCACACAACATCATCAACACTTGGAATAACCTTAAGAATAAGGATACTTTGGTTATCTCTAGTAAAATCGGCCTTGCCATTTTGTGTACACACACTAGTGCCCATTTCACCAACCAAGGACATCTTTATATAGTGTGGAGATTAGGGTTAAACCCATGACCCTTCATTTCATATGATCCATGGGTTAAACACTCCATGGACTATCCATGAAAGCTTAGCCCAACCTAAATGAACTTGGCCCATCACACACACACACACACATATATATATATATATATATATATATGTATGTATATATATATATATATATATATATATATATCTAAGAGTCCATATTTAATTAGTTCCTTTTGATCACTTAATTAATTATAAATTAATTCTTGATCAATACTAATTAAATAATATGATTATATATTAATATATTAGAACTTATAATATATTAATATAAATCACTAGTATCCTTTTTCCTCATCTTGTCTATCCAATTGTCCTAATGCCATGCAACCCAAATGGACCATGCCGGGTTGGGTCAAGTCTTACCAATTATAGTTATGGACTTAGACATTAATCCAATAGTCTCCCACTTGGATAAGTCTAAAACTATTATTGCAAGTATGACTTCATAACCCGACTAGAAATCGTAGCTCTCAAAAGCTTCTATGGAACTCTGACCTTGCTGATGATCTCTGACCTTTGTCAATGACTTGTCCATTAGATAAGGGATCATATATTCCTCCATTCTAGATATCATATGGACTGAGACATGGATTATAAATCATTCTCTCTATCTATTTGTTGTTTCCCGATTTCCGATTCATGATGACTGACTGATTGAACAGATCAAATTAGTCATGGCTTGGCCAAGCACTCACATGTATCATCATTAATTCATTGAGGGGCCAACAAATATCGCTTTTATCTTGAAGGTATAAGGAATGGATAAACATCGACTCATATGGCTTGTTCTACTACTTGTTGAATCATACACAAAGACACATTTTATGACATCGAATTACCAATGAGGTTTCGTGCGATCAATGTATAACCAACTCATAGTAACAACTCATATCTCTAGGTTTGAAGAATATAAGATATTATCGTCTCATGATCACTCGTGATAAAATCCATGAAGTGATTCTAATAAGCGTGGGTTGAATCCAATACTTAGAACTTATGAGCACTCATGAGTGTTGTAGCACCACTTTGTCCAACATCTTAGACCTCTACAAGCCAACCCATGATAGTCTTGATTCATATCTACTTCCAACATATGACCGAATGTGGATGGTTTGAATAACTTAGTCATTTGGAAGAATGATCTAGTTTATTCTAGAAGTCGAAACATGCAAAATGAAACACAAGAATAATTGAATCTGATATGGTATCAAAACCTATGAACATAAATAAAACACTTTTTATTTATCACCATACTGATTACTCATTATTCATTGTTTCAGTTTCATTAACTTTATACTTGAATTAAAAACACTAGTTTTCCCATGCTCCAAGCATGTACACTATGTTTTTCTAAATAATAGCTTTGCCATACACCAAGTATGCACTCTGTGTTTGTCTATGATCCTTACTTTGTGAAATAAACCAATTGAACATATTTTCAATGATTCAAATTTCACACTCCCAAATCCTTATCGAAAATCTAAGAATTTCAAATTCCTATCATTTATCGAAATCTGTTAGATTTTAAACTTATATGAACAGATCCTCGTGTAATGACTTTGTACAAAGTCACAAAGACTTGTCAAAAGACATTACAGAGTATTCCAATGGAGATCAATTCCATGGGAAACATCCTTCTTGCATTAAGTTTTTTTAATCTTACACAAATTGAATAACTTCCACCTATGGAATCATTTCCATATTCCCATTTTGACTATCACTTCTGAACAAAAGTTGCCTCTTTTATGAATATGTCAATATCGTCCTTCCAAAAATTAACACTATACTTCCAACTGTCCCTGAGCAACCAATCTTTGGTAAACCTTAGATTGTCCTTGACAATTGCTTAATCATTTTATTCATATCCAATTCTAGACCTTTTCCTCTTAATGCCCCAGGCATTTGGAAAATTTAGAAAGGATAAATATTATAGCACATGCAATCGATCCTGTACCCAAAACAAATGGGACATGATTCATGATGTCTATCATAAAGACATGATTCTAGACTAGTCTTTTGCTAGAATATTTTTTTATTTGCCATGTTTTCAAATTTTGACTATGAAGAGGTATGTCGTAATCATAATCGAATTTTGAGAATGCAATATATAGAATTTTCTTAAGTTGAACCAAACCAACATAAAATTCATATATATATATATATATATATATATATATATATATATATATATATATATATATATATTTATTCTTGACTAAGATGATTAAAATTTCAATCTAAGCCTTTTAAGAATTGACATGAAGTATAATTTCCTCTCCCTTAATTATAACAAAACAGCTTTTTCCCAATTGAAACCTTTTGTTTTCTATAATTAACATTGCTAACTTGCAACACTAACAATAATTATCATGCTCCCACTAACATAATGGTTATTAGCCTAACACATATGCTCCCACTAGCTTTGACATGTACTCATAAATCAGTTGGACTTCTAGAAGTCAATACTTTACTGACTTTCTTACCAAAGTTCAGATTTATGAGACGAGATTGCCTTGATAAGACTTTATCAAAATCATACAACTTATCTTAGATAGCTCACAGGTGTGTCTAAACAATTTTAGAACTATTAAAAGGGATGCCATAATCATAGTCTCAATGGTTTAGATCTTTGCTATCTACTTCAAATCTACTTGGTGGATGTATTTGTTGGGTTTTGAGCATTCTAACACTCCTAAGTGTACATGCAACCCTAAATACCTTGGATCTATGTTTTCTCTATTATACATGCAAATATGAACATCCAAGGTATTATCCTAATCTAGCATACAAAACAACGGATATAACAAGATAAAATACATACCTTTTTCATGTAGAAAGTCTTCATGAAGCTTGAGTGCGTAGTGCCCCAAGTGTGACACCTCAAATGGTTCACAAACACCAAATACACTTGGAATAACTTGAGAGAATTCTAAACTCATGAAAATCAACTAGCCCTTTCATACTCTCTCTAGTGGCCGATTTTGTCAAGAATAATATATTTATATAGTGTTACAATTAGGGTAAACCCTAATTGTCATGACTTTCCATTTCCTTGGATCCATGGGTTCAAATACACCATGGAGCATCATATGGGTTTTGGCCCAACTAGATAATCCATGGAGCATTAGCCCACTATACAAGTATGGATGATTTACACAATCAACCCATATATTTAATTAGTCTTCTTTTGATCACTTAATTAATCCTAGATTAATTCTTTATCAATACTAATTAAATAATCTTATTATTCTTATTATTAATATACTAGAACTTATAATATATTAATAACCATAAGTGTCTTATTTCTCTCATTATAGTCTATCAAAGTGCATGATGCCATGCAACCCAAATGGACCATGACGGGTCGGGTCAAGTCTTACCAATTATAGTTATGGACTTAAACATTAATCCAATAGTCTCCCACTTGTATAAGTCTACAACTCTTATTGCGTTTGACTTCAGGAACCAACTGGCAATCGTAGCTCTCAAAAGCTTTTGTCGAACTCTGACCTTGTTGATAAACTATGACCTTTGTCAATGACTTGTCCATTAGATAAGGGATCATATATTCCTCCATTCTAGATATCATATGGATTGAGACATGGATTATAATCATTCTCTCTGTCCATTTGTTGTTTCCCGATTTCCAATTTATGACGACTGACTAATTGAACAAATCAAATCCGTCTTGGCCCGGCCGAGCACTTCCATTTGTCATCATCAAATCAATGAGGGACCCACAGATATCGCTTTTATCCCGAAGGTAAAAGGAATGGATAAACTTCGACTCATATGGCTTGTTCTACTACTTGTTGAATCATACACAAAGGCACGTTTTATAGCACCGAGTTACAAAATGCGTTTTCGTGCAATCAATGTACAAACAACTCATAGTAACAACTCATATCTCTAGGTTTGAAGAATATAAGATATTATCATCTCATGATCACTCGTGATAAAATCCATGAACTGATTCCAATGAGCGCGGGTTGAATCCAATACTCAGAACTTATGAGCACTCATGAGTGTTGTAGCCCTTTTTCCAACACCTTAGACCTCTACAAGCCAACCCATGATAGTTTTAATTCATATCTACTTCCAACATATGACCGACTGTGGATGGTTTGAATAACTTAGTCATTCCGGAAGAATAACCTAGTTTATTCGGGAAGTCAAAACATGCAAAGTGAAACACAATTATAATTGAATCCAATATGGTATCAAAACCTATGAACATAAATAAAACACCTTTTATTTATCACCATATGATTACACAT
The DNA here is from genome assembly GCF_052625555.1 of Lactuca saligna. Classification (NCBI taxonomy): domain Eukaryota; kingdom Viridiplantae; phylum Streptophyta; class Magnoliopsida; order Asterales; family Asteraceae; genus Lactuca; species Lactuca saligna. The sequence continues at coordinate 326,488,558 of NC_136420.1, forward strand.
TATTCATTGTATACTGTTTCAGCTATCAACTTTATTCTTGAATTTAAAACAGTAGTTGTCCCATGCTCCAAGCATGTACACTATGTTTTCTAAAGACTAGTCATGCCATACATCAAGTATGCATACTATGTTTGTCTATAATCTTTACTTTGTGAACTAGATCAATTGAACATAACTTCAATGATTCTCTTTTCATAGTCCCAAATCCTTACTGCAAATGCAAGAATCCAAAATTCAAGCCATTTACTGAAATCTGTTAGATTCTAAACTTATATGCATTGAACCTCTTGTAATGATTATGCACAAAGTCATAAGGACTTGACAACAACCATTACAGACCATTCCAAAGGAGATTAGCTCCTTGGGAACATACTTCTTGCATTAAGTTTCCTAATCTTAAACAGATTGAAAATTCTAACTTTGAAACATTTTCAGATTCCATTTTGACTATCACTTTTGAACAAGAGTTGCCTCCTTACAGATTATGTCAATATGGTCCTTCCAGAATTATCACTATACTTCCAACTGTCCTTGAGCAACCAATCTTTGGTAAGCCTTAGAATGTCCTCGACAACTGTTTAATCCTTTTAGTTATATCCAGTTCTAAACCTTTTCCCTTCTTAATGCCCCAGGCATTTGGAAATTTTTTTAGAAATGATGAATATAGCACATGTAATCGATCCTATATCCGAAGCATATGGGACACGATTCATGATGTCTCACATAAAGACTAAACCCGTCTTTTGCTATAAGATTTCCATTTATATTTGCCAAGTTCTCATAATTCAGATTATGAAAAAGGGAGGCCTTAATCATAATCGAATTTTAGAATGCAAATAATGGACCCATATACAGAATTTCCTTATGTTGAGCCATTCCAACATGAAATTCATATATATATATATATATATATATATATATATATATATATATATATATATATATATATATATATATATATATATATATATATATATCCTTGACTAAATGATTAAAACCTCACGATCTAAGCTTATAGATTTGAGATGAAGTATAATTTCCTCTCCCTTAATTATAGCAAAACAACTTTTTCCCAATTAAAATCGTTGTTTTCTATAATTAACATTGCTAACTTGCAACCTTTATCATCATGCTCCCACTAACATGATGATTATTAGCATAACACTTATGCTCCCACTAGCTCTGACATGTTCTCAGAAATCAACTGACTTTCTTACCAAAGTTCAGATTTCTGATACCAGATTGTTTTGATAAAACTTTATCAAAATCATACACCTTCCCTTAGATAACACACTTGTGTGTCTACACAATTATGAAGAGGGATTCCGTAATCATAATGGTTAGACCTTTTTGCCACTTCTCACAAGTCCAGGTTAGTGTGCCGGTAAACCACACACGCTCCACTAATGACTTTGAGAATGCAAATATCACAATTTCTATCTTGCTAAAATCTACTTAGTGAAAGTGTTTCCTCACCATCATTTTCATGAATCGGAGAGAAACCTTATGACACTTATATTTAATGGTGTATGTGTTCTTATCCATATGAATTATCAAAACCATAGTCACAAGACAAGGATAATGACAAATCCAAACTTATATGGACTGAACTCAATCTTAATTTCTTGCCACCTGGCAGCTCAAGGGCCTGCCATTGCTTCCAAGTTGTTGTGCAACACATTGAGAACTCTAAGAACTCATATGCAAAGCCAACTTTAACTGGAATGGGCACAGTATATGTCAACACGATAAGTTATAAACCTCAAGTCGTGTGCTAGTGAAGGACTTCAGGTTTTATTCTTGATTAGTTCTTGCTACTTTCAAGACCTTTAAGACTCCCACTGTCCTCTTGATCTATAAGACTCCCTTGTCAAACATCCAAGAGATAGTGTGGATTCTAACCAAGACAAACACTTCACACATTTAACCTAAGTTGGTCATTGTTTTATCCAAAACATCACAACTTACCAATTTCAAATGTACAAGAGTAGAAAACTTTTACTCTTACATTTGAAAAGTGTTTTAAACCTTCTTTGAGACATGTCACTCAAGTTACAATCTTGGAGTATGACTCTAAGAATTGTTTTTTAGAACAAAGTATGAATCATCTTCTTGATTTAACCACTTCAACAATTCATAGTTCCTCTTCTTAGCTATAAGAAAGCACTTAGAGGATGAATTGTGATAAGGTCTCTAAATCATTAAGATGATCATAAAAACTGATACGAAAGTACTCTCCCATCTTTTTAGATTTGAGAAACTTCTATCCTTCTGGCTAATTTGATTCTTCTTATTCGCTCTGCCTTACAATGGAACTGTTTTCCAATGTCTCAGAATTACACTTAAGCTTGTAAGTATAACCATATTTACTGAACTTTAGTAAATTATGACGAATAATCTTATTGATCTTTTGTGGTGGACTTGACCAGTGCACAAGAATGTGTACTCGATCCCTTAGTCCTTTACTTGACTCACACATCCATGTAAACAAGTAATTAGTCTTAATTTTCCAATACTTGAAAGTTCTCATTCATCATGCTATACAACTTGCATGATTCCAAGTTCCGATGCAATTGAGACTTGGGTGATGAGAATCTTTCCTTATTTGATAAATTCAGACATTACCACAAATGAAGGAATCAATTTCATATTTCCACCATTGCTATTAATGGAATCATATAAGCAACAATTTTTCCTCAAATGCCATTGTAAGGATATTTTAAAATAAATAAAACCAAAAAATTTTCTTTTATTTTAAAACTATGCGGAAAACGTATCCTTACAATCTATATGAAAACTTGTTGTTATCTATTCGTAAGCAATATCTCATAACTCCTAAGAAGTAGCTCAAGAATCCGATCTTCAAACTACGCGATAGAAATCCATCTATGCGATCAGATTCAACATATTCTTTCTTTAAGTTTCTTCACTTTTCTTTGATTCTTAAAACATTACCATGTGACCCAATCACATCATGTACCAGGAATCTCAGAATAGAAACTTAACAGAGTTAGATAGTGGACTTTACCTGAAATAGAGTCAAACTTATTGACTTTAACCTCCTTAGGTAAATTTGGCGGCTTCGCAACCAATGCCCCTTCCTTTGGCAATATAAACATATGGACCCTTTGATAATGGTACACGGGACTATCACAAACTTAGCTTTTCTCTTTACCATTTGGTCAACCGAGTTGACTATGGCCGATCCCTTTACATTGGGAAGAGAATGCTTTTCTGGATTTCCTGTGTCACTATTGTCAATGTCCATAAAGTTTTAAGAAGTTGATCTTAGCAAATAGATAAGATCATTAAGGGTATTGTCATAGTCTGTTTCATAGGTGTTCCAAAATAACTCACTATGTGACTTAGAAAGTAGTTGAACCACCAACTTTCTCAAAACTTTGACACCCTTCTCTCCCGGCTTGTCAATATGTGACTACATCTCCAAGATGTGATCACACCTAGACCTTGCCTTGCCAATAGGGCTTGAGTGACTTTGAACTTGTGGGTTAGGGAGAATAATTTGAGGAGGTGAAAGAAGTATGATTTCCTATGGACATCATGTTCATTCAGGATAGCTTGTTTCAAGAGATTTGGGAAGATCATAAATGTCTAAACCAGACATGTTTTGGGAGATATTCAAGATAGTTGATCTAAAGTCCTTAATATGACACCCAATCTGAAATATTAAGGCTAGGACCCAACAAACTATTTTATAACTTAGAAGAGGGATGCCGTAATCCAAGCTATAAAATATTTGAAGGTAGGTGAATGACGATTCACCAATTTCCACCATGAAAAACGAAATAATAATTAGGTTTTAATTGGTTCTGAAACTCCTAGATCTTTGAGATTCATTGAACTGTTCAATGGCATGTTTCAATCTCGAGTGTGCCCTTCAGGTTTTGTGACCGGGATGCCAAGGATCACAAAACAAGGTGTGAAGTAACCATGCAAATTACTTGGTACCCTTAAGTGTTCACCCCTCAATTGATGTGCCGGTTAACCACACACGCTCCATCGATACTATGATAAACATTAAGTTACCCTTTGCCTACCTTGTTAAATACGAGTTAGTGTGCCGGTTAACCACACACGCTCCACTAACCGACTTAAAGAAAGTGCAAAGTGTAATTTCATGGATTAGCACCTTATTCACATTTTCCTAAGTAACTAAGATTGGGTAATATTAAGAGTTTAGTTACTTAGTATTTATCATTAATACTTTTAATGAAGGGAGAATTACAGTCCTGTCAAACCCGTTCGGCTAACGACCCTCCACCAGTCAAGCAAGCGGTGGGTGAGAGTGGACACCCATTAAGTTGCCATTTTATAGGCAACAACCTTATACCCACCTTATAGACCGGCTTCGTGAATGAGGCGTACTAGCGGTAAGACTGACTTTACTCTTATACATATATATATATATATATATATATATATATATATATATATATATATATATATATATATATATATTATTAACTTATAATATTATAAAGTATAAGGGTTGAATTTTAACTCTTAAAATTCTAAGGGCTAACTTGGAATTAAAGTATTCATAAGAGAAAACTTTACAAATTCCAAAACTTGAGGGCAAGTTTTGAAACTATTCAAAACTAATTAATTCCATAACTTATGTGTTTAAAGTAGTTTTAATCCAAAAACTCTTCAAGTTCCATAGCTTGAGGACAAGTTATGGAAGACTTTAAACTAATAAAAGAATTAACTTTTCTTTACTTTATAACTTATGGAATTAATTAAGGTTACACTTCTTTTATTTATTATTTAATGAAGAGACTTTTGGTCCTCCATAACTTGAGGACAAATTATGGAGTCATAAAACCATTTAATTAGAACTAGACTCTTCATTTTTGTAACCTTTGCCAACTTTTATGAGTTTTATGAAACTTAAATGTGACTTTTCATATAACTTTAGGACAAATTACAAAAACACATTTTAGAATCAACTCTTAGATTAATTTGGATTGAAAACAACTATTTCACTCAACTTTTCTATTAATCTAAGCAACTCATAAGAACAAGATAATTCATATCAAACTTTTTCATGTAATTAGTCTAAACCTTAAACTAATACTAAACATAAATCTATTGACAATTATCTTTGAAATTGGATTAGCATGAGCATTAGCACATCAAGAACAAGTTTATAAGTTCAAAAACATCTTAGGGTAATGTTCCTAGTCCAATCCCAGCCAAAAAAGTTGAATTTATGCTGTCTGGGGGTCCAACTCATCGAGTGCACGAATCAACTCGGTGAGTTGGATGCTTTTTTGCCTTGGACTCGGCGAGTCTGCTGGGCAGACAGCATCAAAACTCGATTTTTCAGCTCCATTTGCAAGTATAACAAGAAAACAAGCCTAGGCTCTGATACCACTGCTGGGTTTTGAGCATTCTAACACTCCTAAGTGTACATGCAACCCTAAATACCTTGGATCAATGTTTTCTCTATTATACATGCAAATATGAACATCTAAGGTATTATCCTAATCTAGCATACAAAACAATGGATATAACAAGATAGAATACATACCTTTTTCATGTAGAAAGTCTTCATGAAGCTTGAGTGCCTAGTGCCCCAAGTGTGACACCTCAAATGGTTCACACAACACCAAATACACTTAGAATAACTTGAGAGAATTCTACACTCATGAAAATCGGCTAGCCCTTTCATACTCTCTCTAGTGGCTGATTTTGTCAAGAATAATATCTTTATATAGTGTTACAATTAGGGTAAACCCTAATTGTCATGACTTTCCATTTCCTTGGATCCATGGGTTCAAATACACCATGGAGCATCCATGGAGCATCATATGGGTTTTGGCCCAACTAGATAATCCATAGAGCATTATCCCACTATACAAGTATGGATGATTTACACAATCAACCCATATATTTAATTAGTATTCTTTTGATCACTTAATTAATCCTAGATTAATTCTTGATCAATACTAATTAAATAATCTTATTATTCTTATTATTAATATACTAGAACTTATAATATATTAATAACCATAAGTGTCTTATTTCTTTCATTATAGTCTATCAAAGTGCATGATGCCATGCAACCCAAATGGACCATGACGGGTCGGGTCAAGTCTTACCAATTATAGTTATGGACTTAGACATTAATCCAACAATATTTCCTCACCATCATTTTCATGAATCGTAGAGAAACCTTATGACCCTTAGATTTTATGGTGTATGTGTTCTTATCCATGTGAATTTTTCAAAACCGTAATCACAAGACACGGTTAATGAAAAACCCAAACCCATATGGATTGAAATTGTGCAGTCTTAACTTCTTGCCACCTGGTAGCACAAGGGTCTGCCATTGCTTCCAAGTTATTATGAAACCAATTGAGAACTCTAAGAACTCATATGAAAAGCCAACTTTAACTGGAATGGGCACAAAAATAGAAATATGTCAACACGATAGGTTATAAACCTCACGTCGTGTGCTAGTGTTAAACCATAGGTTTTTATTCTTGATTAGATCTTGAAATTCTTTTCACAATCTTTAAGACTCCCACTATGATATTCACATATAAGACTATCTTGTCAAATATTTAAGAGATATTTTAGATTCTTTATCAAGACAAACACTTCACACAATTGATCTTAGTTGGTCTTTGTTTTATCCAAAAACATCACAACTTATCAATTTCAAATGTATAAGAGTAGGATACTTTTACTCGTTACATTTTACTAGTGTTAAGAAAGCTTCCTTTAAGATATGTCACTAAAGTTATAATCATGGAGTATGACTCTAAGAATTCGTTTTGGAACGAGGTATGAATCATCTTCTTGATTTGACCACTTCAACAATTCATAGCTCCTTTTCATAGCTATCAGAATGCTCTTAGAGGACGAATTGTGATAAGGTATCTTAATCATTAAGATGATCATATAGCATGATACTAAAGTACTCTCCCATCTTTTTAGATTTGAGCAACTTTTATCCTTCTGCCTAATTTGATTCTTCTCATTTGTTCTGACATACATTGAAAATTTTCAATGTATCAGAATTACACTTAAACTTGTAAGTGTAACCATATCTACTAAACTTTAGTAAAACATGACGAATAGTTTTATTGATCTTTTGTGGTGGACACTGACTAGTGCACAAGAATGTGTACTTGATCCCTTAGTCCTTCACTTGACTCACATATACATGTGAATAAGGAACTAGTCTTAATTTTCCAAAGCTGAAAGTTCTCATTCATCATACTGTACAACTTCTATGATTCCAAGTTTCTATCCAACTGAAAACTTGGGTGATGAGAAGCTTTCCTTATTTGGTAAATTTAGACACTACCACAAAAGAAAGAATCAAATTCATATTTTCAATATTGCTAGAAACATACAAACATCAAGTATTCATAAATGCCATTGCAAGGAGATATAAAATAAAGTAAAACAAACTTTTATTTATTTATAAAATGTGGATATTTTTTTTCCTTACAATGCAACTTTAAATGAAAACTATGCTAGTACATGTTTCCTAGAAATCTATCATAACTCCTATGAGTAGCTCAAGAATCCGATCTTCAATCAAGCGATAGAAATCCATCATGGTGATCAGATTCAACATACTCTTTCTTTAAGTTTCCTTCACTTTTCCTTTTGATTTTTAAAACATCAACATGTGACCCAGTCACATCATGTAATGAGAATCTCAGGATAAAAACTTAATCGAGTTAGATAGTGGACTTTACCTGAAGTATAGTCAAACTTATTGACTTTACCAACCTTATAATCTTTCAGGTAAATTTGGCAGCTTCGCAACCAATGCCCTTTCCTTTTGGAAATAGAACCATATGGACCCTTTAGTAATGGTACATGGTACTATCATAGACTTAGCTGTTCTCTTTACCATTTAGTCAACTTTTTTCACTATGGTCAATCCCTTTCCTTGGGAAGAGAATGCCTTTTCTGGATTTCCAGTGTCACCATTATCAATGTCCATAAAGTCTTGGGAAGTCGATCTTCTAATCAAATTTGCTTTACTAGCCTTCCAAATCATTGCTGATTCAGCAACACCAAGCACATAGATAAGATCATTAAGGGTCTTGTTATAGTCTGTTTCATAGTAGTCCCAAAGGAACTCACTATGTGACTTAGAAAGTGATTGAACATCCAACCTTTTTAAGACTTTGACACCCAAGTCTCCCGGCATGTCAATATGTGACTTCATCTCCAACATGCGATCACACATAGACCTTGCTTGCCAATAGGGCTTGAGTGACCATGAACTTATGGGTTAGGGAGAATAATTGGAGGAGGTGGAGGAAGTGAAGTTCCAAGAGATTTTGGGAAGATCATAAATGTCTAAACTAGACATCTTTTGGGAGATATTCAAGATAGTTGATCTAAAGTCCTTAATATAACACCCAATATGAAATATTAAGTCTAGGAACCAATACAATATTTTATAACTTGGAAGAGGGATGCCGTAATCCAAGCTATAGAATATTTGAAGGTAGGTGAATGACGATTCACCAATTTCCACCATGAAAACGAAATAATTTAATTAGTTTTACTTGGATTTGAAACTCCTAGATCTTTTGAGATTCATTGAACTGTTCAATGGCATGTTTCAATCTCGAGTGTGTCCTTCAGGTTTTGTGACTGGGATGCCGAGGATCACAAAACAAGGTGTAAAGTAACCATGTAAATTACTTGGTACTCTTAAGCGTTTACCCCTCAATCGATGTGCCGGTTAACCACACATGCTCCATCGATACTATGATAAACATTAAGTTAACCTTTGCCTACCTTGTTAAATACGACTTGGTGTGCCGGTTAACCACACATGCTCCACTAACCGACTAAAACAAAGTGCAAAGTGTAATTTCATGGATTAGCACCAAATTCACATTTTCCTAAGTAACTAAGATTCGGTATTACTAAGAGTTTAGTTACTTAGTATTTATCATTAATACTTTTAATGAAGGGAGAATTATAGTCCTTCTCCTACCCGTTAGGCTAACGACCCTCCACCAGTCAAGGAAGTGGTGGGTGAGAGTGGACACCCATTAAACTGCCATTTTATACGCAGTAACCTTATACCCCCCATTATAGACTAACTTCGTGAATGAGGCCTACTAATGGTAAGACGAATTTCTCTTATACACATATATAAATATTATTAACTTATAATATTATAAAGTATAAGGGTTGAATTTTAACTTTTAAAATTCTGAGGGCTTAACTTGGAACTAAAGTATTCATGAAAGAAAACTTTTCAAATTCCAAAACTTGAGGGCAAGTTTTGAAACTATTCAAAACTTTTCATTTCATAACTGATGAGTTTAATGGTTCATTAAAATGAAGACTCTTCATTTTTTTTATGTAACCTCTTATTCTCTAATAACATTTTTAAAGAAGTCACTCTTAAACATCCATAACTTGAGGACAAGTTATGGAGTCATAATACTATTTAATGAAAAAAAACTCTTCATTTTTTTATGTAACCTATGGAACCTTTATGAGTTTTAAGATTCATAAATGTGACCTTTTATGTAACTTGAGGACAAGTTACAAAAACACATTTTATGAACTACCTCTAGATTAATTAGGATTGAAAACAACTAAAACACAATTTTTTTTCCATTAATCTAAATTAACTCATAAATCAAGGAAACATAAAACTTTTGGTAATCCATAACTTATGGAGTTATATGCTTGTCTTATGATGAAACTTTTCATGTTCCATAACTTAAGAATAAGTTATGGAATTATTTTAAAACATTAACACCAAATTTTGTAACTCCATAAAAACTTTGAATTAATTTTTTTTAAAACCATTTCATATTCATACCTTATGGAGGTTTCAAAAAAAAAAAACTTTTTAGATCAAACTTTTAAAACTAATAAAATAATCATATCATTTTATATTTTACTAAATTTAACCTAATTCAATTCATATAACAAATGATTCAAATTTTACAAATAATTAGTTTTTCATAAAAACAAGTAATTATCTTAAAATTTGACAAACGCCATGTTTTTTTTCTTTTTTTTTTTCAACTTTGAAAATAAAACCTTTGCATCAATATAACAGAAAACAACCCATGGCTTTGATACCATTATTGGGTTTTGAGCATTCTAGCACTCTTAAGTGTACATGCAACCCTAAATACCTTGGATCTATGTTTTCTCTATTATACAAGCAAATATGAATATTCCATGGTATTACCCTAACTAGCATACAATCTTTTGATACTTAAATAATAAACTAGATAGAAATACATACCTTGTTGATGTAACTTGACTCCATGAAGCTCGAGAGCCTAGTGCCCCAAGTGTGACACCTCAAATGGTTCACACAACATCATCAACCCTTGGAATAACCTTGAGAATAAGGATACTTTGGTTCTCTCTAGTAAAATATGCATTGATCACTTATTTAATTAGTTCCTTTTGATCACTTAATTAATTATAAATTAATTCTTGATCAATACTAATTGAATAATATGATTATATATTAATATATTAGAACTTATAATATATTAATATAAATCACTAGTATCCTTTTTCCTCATATTATCTATCCAATTGTCCCGATGCCATGCAACCCAAATGGACCATGTCGGGTCGGGTCAAGTCTTACCAATTATAGTTATGGACTTAGACATTAATCCAACGAAACCATGCTCATGAGATCCATGAATGCTGTTGGTACATTGGTAAGCCCAAAATGCATCACCACGAACTCGTAATGACCATATCGAGTTATAAAATTTTCTTCTGAGCATCCTCATTCCAAACCCTCGTTTGATGGTAGCCTGAATGCAAATCAATCTTGGAAAACCAAGATGTACCCTGGAGCTTATCAAACAAATCATCAATCCATGGGAGTGGATAATGGTTCTTCATCGTTAGTTTATTTAACTCCCGATAGTCGATGCTCATCCTGTGAGAACCATCCCTTTTCTTCAAAAACAGAATCGGTGCTCCCGAGGTTGAACTACTTGGCCTGATAAACTCCTTGTCCAATAGCTCATGCATCTGTAGAGACAACTTATGCATCTCGGGTGGTGCTAATCGATAGGGTGCCTTGGCTATTGGAGCCACACCTGGTACCAAATCAATCTGAAACTCGACTGCCTCACCGGAGACAATCCATACAAGTCCTAAGGAAATACATCAGGATACTCCCGAATGACTAGAAAATCATCAACCATATTCTTTCCCTTTTCTATGGTATTGAACACCTAGGCCACGAAGCTAGAACAACCCTAATGAAGATACCTCCTAGACGTCCAAACTGAATAGAGAAGTGGTTTGCACTGAGCACCTTCTCCATGAATATTTAGTTCTCCCACACTTGGGGTTCGATGGATAATCAAGCTTCCTAAGACCTCTTGCTGAGAGAAAGATATACAAACGACCGGGTAGCACCCGAATAAAAAAGGACCAAGGCCGAAACACTGTTCACCATGAATGACGCTAAAAAATCATATACACATTAAGCATAAACAATGAAACAATAAATGACAAAGGGAGGAGATGCATACCGGTAACCACATCTGGTGCTGCACGATCCTCCTAGACTGTCAGTTGGAAAGATCAACTCCACACAACCAGGGTCTCCGCCTCGCCTCGGTGGTCATCAGTAATCCTCAATTTCGTTGGAGCGGGTGCTACAAACATTCATGCTGCCAGGCTTGGACAATCGGCCTTCTTGCAGCCCCTCTAATTACAATGGAAGCAAATTAGACTTGAAAACTGGGTGGTGGCAGTACAATCCCTGCTGCAGTGACCAGTCTTTCTACACTTATAATAGCCCGAACCACCCACCCTAAAAACCCCATCGCCCATCTTTTCGCCCTTGCCGCAACTGCCTCAACCATGCTAGCCCCACAATCGATGGTTAGAAGTCTTGGGTCTATTCGTAGGACTCCAACTGTCTGCACCTGCTCTTGCTTCCTTTTCTCGAGGTGCTCCAAATCACTCTCCCGTTCCCGATCTCTAGTTATCATATCCTCTAGTGTCTGACATGTTGAAAAGCTAACAAACTCCCTGATATACGCTCTTAGTATGTATTGGTACCATATCTTCTTCATCTCCTCGTCCACTGCATACTGTGGAACCAACAAGGCTCTCCCTCAGAAGTTGGCGGCGATCTCCGCCACAGGCCCAGTCGTCTGGCGTAGGTCCAAGAACTGCCTTGCCAGTTATTGCACCTCAACAACAGGTGCAAAATCCCCTCGAAACTAGGTCACAAAGTTAGGCCATATCATGGCCTCAATAGCCGGTGCTCCCAGAGCATATCCAACCTCCTCCCACCAATCCCAGGCTCGTTCCCTTAGATAACCTACAACAAACCTCACCTTCAACCCCTCGGGGTAGAAGCTCGTCATATAGGCACACTCCATGCCTGCTATCCACCGCCTGGAAGTGATGGGGTATTTCACCCCTAAGAAATCTGGTGCCCTACATTCCCATAATTCCTTGAACGTGAGGGTACGACTCTGTACTGCTCTGCAGACATCTCAACCCTAAATGCCCGAAAGTGCTCCTCCATCATCTCAATGATCTCCTCATTAATCGCCCCAAACATCACTGAGGTCACATCAAGGATACCTCACATAATCTCAGATGCAATGAACTCGCGTTGTCCCTCGTCAACTGGTTCGGTACCACTGCCCGAATCAGACCTAGATCCTGAACCTCCTGATCCACTATGTGTCATCACCATACTGAAACACAATACACAAAGAATCAACATACGCATGAAGAGGTTCAAATTTACAAACTTTCTCAAAATCATCATGACTTTCCTTGTCTCGAGTATCGATCCTGTGCTTTCAGTAGTAAGGCCCCAATACTACCTTTCACATATATTTATACCTTCTTCAAGGATTTCCACAAACCCTCCAAGTCACTTCCCTACTATCATTTGCTTCACTTGCACTATAGAGTGCCCTATGTGATAAAACATCTCATAGGCTTTCCTAGGGTTCCTTCCAGATACTCTTCGCCATCAGCTGCAGAAGATACTCCCTCCAATAACTTCTAACTACCTCATACATACAATTACATGTTACCCACACTAGATAATTCTTCGACTGCTAGTTCCTACCCCACAACGGTTGGAATCAAACAAGAGCTTTGCAACAGAGTTGAACCTAACCTTATAAAATTATCTAGTCCCCATAACATGTGACTTAACATATTTACTTAATAGTTAGCTGACATCATTAGGGTCTCCAAAAGCATAAAGCAAGAAACATTTGAGCATCGAGTACTCCAAACCAATGCTTCACCTAATTAGGCCATTCTATCCAACATGTGAAATCCATACTAGAATGCAGTTATATAGGCCCAACAAACAGGAATATAAAGGCATCTCTCCTAGCATTCTATCATGAAATCTTGATCAGATACTTAGACTTAATATAGCATGCAATTCTCATATACTCTTACTAGAACAATAAATATAATACATGTATGGGTATTTTGGGAAATACTTACTTTAGCTCAACCGATAGCACACATCACACCCTTTTTCTTTGTAGAAATATTTTTAGAAAATTTGTTTTCTTTCAAAAAGTTTTCTAATACCTCAATATGAGTTCAGAAACACCCGAGAGTGTGCCTGAATCCCTCAAACCAATGCTCTAATACCTACTTGTAACATCCTAAAAACTCTATGTAAAAAAATTTCTTTTAATCGATCAAAACTACCATTCATTCAGATTGAAAACCCATCATAGTATAAAAACATGTCATACAATCATCAGAGTACAAAGTGGATGAAATCATGTGGAACACTGGTGGATGTGGTACAATCATGTCGAGCTCTTTCCCTAGGACCTGGTAGTACCTGAAACCATAAACATAAACCATAAACACAAAGTTTAGTGAGTTACCCAAAATACCCCATACCAAACATGTATATCAGCTTGAAGATGTACAGGTCTATTTCACCCATGAGTCTATTTCAACTCAATAGGTACTTTTCAACCGAACGGGTCTAGTTCACCCCCACATACATATAACATACAGGTATATCGGCATGAGTCACAAACACATCAAGTACATAATAAACGAGTCTATTTCACCCCACATACATAAATCATACAATTATATTAGCCAGTGTCACAAAGAGTGCTAGCATCCTACACATATAATCAAGTGCGCCAACATTGGTGCCTTCGACCCATGAGCACCATGAAGAGACTCACCTCAATCGGTCAACGAATAAATCTCACTCAAAAGCCTCTGGTGTTGAAGTCTCTCCCACCAAACATATCCAAAACCAAACCATAATTAGAAATTAGAATAAATCCTCAATCTAGCAAGTCCAAATACCATAATAAGTCCTCATTTGGGCAAAAGATGATTTTCTCCCTCTAAGTCCTTAACCCTTATGGTTAACCAAAAGTCAACTGGTCAAAAAGTCAACAATAAAAGTCTACGAGCAACACCTCCTTAGCCGACTCTGATGTCGTGACCAACTGATGGTCACGTTGTGAAAAAAGACTCCCCTCGGCCCCTAACTCAGCCATGGGTTAACTCAGATCGACTTCAACCCCAACAATTTGAATCACTGTCATGTCATTAGGATCAATACCTCATGTCATGACTACGTCAGGCCAAAATAATCAAGGACTTCCTGCCTCACGTTGTGACCTCCAAATGGCCACGTCATGAGTTGTGCACAGTGGACAATTTAATGCATTCAACCCAAATTCTTTCACTCATGTATTCCAACTTTCTAGAAGGTCTTATAACTCCAAAATCAACTTAAAAATTGATTCTTTATTGACATGTATGTCTAATACATGTCTAGATCTCATTTTGAGTCAAAAAATGTAGAAAAGGTCACTAAAGCTCTCATGCAAGGATTCAAAACACAACCATTTACTAGATCTAAACCTTATATCATTCTAGAAATCCTTAGAACCCATAAAGTTGCTAACTTTATGGTTTCCTTTCATCAAGCTTGCTCAAACATAGAGAAAATGGGCAAAATCTAGATCTAGCAATATTCAACGATAAAGGTTGAAGCTTTGACACTTATAGGGGTCCAAAACAAGCACAATATAATGATGATGATGTTCACTTGCTGGATGCATAACCAAAACACATTCTTCTCTTCAAACTACCAAAACAACAAAATAAGCTCTAAAATGGAGTAAAGGCTTATGGTTTCTCTCTTTCTGGTTTGGAGGTGATGGGGCTGATGGTGAAGGAAACCCTAGCCCCTCACTTCCCTTAAATAGGTCAAAAGCCCAAAATTAGGGTTTCATTAAATCAGGTCTCACTTCATGACACCTATAGTGTCATGACGTGACACCTTAATGATGCAACCCACTATCTATAGCCTTGTCATGACCTGAGGGTGCTACCTTCACATCGTGACCAGTCCTAAATCTGAAAATTGCTTACTTTTTCATATCTCAAGGATCCAAATGTTACACAGTATGCATTTATTGTGGCAAAAAAGGTCACTACAGGAGAGGCTGCCCCAAGTACCTAGAAAAAGTGAGAGAGAGACAAAGGCCATGATGTCGAGATCTTCATATGATATGTACTCTATCGAAATCAATAACACTTTTATTTGAAATTCTTGGGTCCTTGATACGGGATGTCGTTTCCATATTTGTTTTGAAATGCAAGGTCTAAAGGAAATTAAAGAGGTCGAGCATGGGAAACTAAACCTAATCATGGGAATAGGTGAAACTCGTCTATTGCTAGGATTGGGACTTACGAGCTTATGTTTGATAGTGTTACGGTTGATTTAAACAATTGTTGTTATTCATAAGAAATGACACGGAACATAATTTCATTTCATGATTTATTTAGACAACGATATCGTTATGGTTTTGATAATAATGATGGTAAAATTTAAGTTTATAAAAATGGTGCATTTATTTTCAAAGCTTATCCTTGTGATGTTGTGTAGAAACGGTTGTGTGTGTCAATGAACTTGGAGTTAATGTTTATAGTATTGATTCTTCTAATGGTTTAGAAAAGGTGTTCTAATGGCATTGTCGTCTTCATCACATCAACACGAAATGTATTGCCTAACTCCAAAAGGATGGGGTGTTTTAATCATTTGACCTAAAATCAGACAGTGCATGTGAATCTTGTTTGTTCAGCAAGATGAATAAGTCACCTTTTGAAGGTACTTGTGAAAGTGGTGAAGATATGTTAGATCTCATCCATACTGATGTATGTGATCCTTTCAGATCCACCATAAGGGATACTAATCGCTACTACATGTTGTTTACTGATGATTATAATCAAGGTTGTAAAAATCACTCGATAGTAGCTCGACGGTCAACTGACGATAAACGATTAATCGGACTAGGCGGGGATTAATCAGGGACCCTAAACTATTAATAAAATTATTTAAAAAATTAATATTTCCTAAAAAATTAAGTATTTGAAAATTTAAAATTTTGAAATTTTGTAAGTTTGAAAATTTTAGTATAATATTTTAAATTTTGAAAACTTAAAAATTTGAAAATTTAAAATTTTGGTCTAATATTTGAACAATATAATTTTTGAATTTTTTAAATACTTCCCGCATATGACCGCTGAGACCGCTAAGGACGGCCAAGCCCGAGTTTGGCCGATTTTGACCAATTTCTGCAAAGCACCCTAATCTTAATCGGTTCAAGGCTGCCAAGCGATTAATCGGGCCCCAAGGCCGATTTCTACAACACTGATTATAATAGATATGGATCTATTTACTCAAGCATAAATCAGAAACTTTTGAAAAGTTCAAAGAGTTTAAGCACGAGGTAGAAAATCAACTGGGCAAGAAGATAAATATACTTTGATCTGATAGAGGTGGAGAATATCTTAGTATCGAGTTCAACCACTATCTAAAGGAATTTGAAATTGTTTCACAATTAATGCCTCGTAGGACACCACAACATAATGGTGTAAGTGATGTATTTTCATTGGCTATCCACAAAAGTCCTTTGGATAATTGTTCTACAGACCTAGTAAAAACATGGTGTTCATAGCTCGAAGGGGAGTCTTCGCGAGAGAGAACTCATGTCCAAACAGGACAGTGGGAGTGCAATTGATCTTGAAGAAATTCAAGAGTCATTCAATGGAGAAACAATGGAGATATTTTGTGACAATGAGGGTAGATCTAGGCACATTGAAAGAAAATACCACTACATCAGACATAAAGTAGAAGAAGGCGCACTGGTCCTGAATTGTGTATCATTAGAGGATAATCATGTAGATCCTCTCATAAATGGATTAATCAATATTAAGCACTTTGAGCATGCTTGGAGCATTGGTCTAAGAGATGATGTTAGCTTCTAGATTTTAGTAGTTAGTTGATGTTTTGAAACAAAGTAGCAAAAATAAATTGTAACTGAATGCTGATTAATTAAATAGAGATTTATTTATGTTCAAAGTCTGTGATACCATTTGTTAGTTAATTAAAAACATATTTCACTTTGCATGTTTTACTTCTAGAATATTCATTTATTTGAAATGCTACAGTAGATCATACGTTGGGTTCGTAGATTGTCCATAGGGATTGGACATTGCATATGAATTGATCCGATATTCATAAGTACTTAGAAATAGGGATTTTGATTATTGGTTATACCTGTGCTTAGAGATTACTTCATTGAATTAAAACATGAGTAATTCTAAGATAAAATATCTTTTATTCTTAAAACAGAGATATATAAGTCATAGTTTGCAAATTTGTTGTGCATTGGTTTACTCCAACGCAAATTGTAACTAGATTTCATAAAGTGTAATTCCATGCATGATATGTAATAACTTGACTCCCAGGTATAAGTTTTAAAGATTTTGTGCATGTTTATAGACTTACTCGACGAGTTGGTTGCCCCCAACTCGTCGTGTAGAGGTGGGTTAGCCCGTGTGGATTATTGGATCTACTCGATGAGTTGGAGGACCTGGACTCGACGAGTAGGAAATGGAAGATGAAACCCTAATTTTTAGGGTTTTCTCCCTATTTATAGATTCTTAAGTCCTTACCTCCAGTCCGTTACCACCTATTGATGGCCAAAAGAAACCCTAATCGCTATTAACCTTGTTCTTGAGTGTTTGTGAGGCTTAAAGAGTGATTTTGGTGCATTTTGTGAAGAAGGTGTGAAGTATAAGAAGCTTGGAGCAAAAATGAGCTTGTGGATCTAACTCTACTTCATGTTGGCATTATTTTGAAGGTAACAAGTTGTTACCTTGGCTTATCTTTAGTTAGATCTCTTCATGCTTAGGTTTAGGGCCATCTTTAGTATATTTGGGAGTCATTTCGGGTATTGGGCATGATCTGAAGCTGTAACTTTAGATTTGGACTCCTCTTAGTCCCTATAGCCATAAAGTTATCTGATTTAACAAGCTTGGGCATCTCACCTTGGGTTAAACCTTTCCCTTAGTTTGGTTTTGGTGTTTAGGACCATGCATGCACGTAAAGTTTGCAACTTTACGTGGAAACCAAGCCCTATGAGGTCAGATCTGCAATATGGAGCTTTAGGGTAGCTTAAAAACGCCTAGATAAGAATTAGACTGCATGACCTCGACGAGTCGCATAGATGGCTCGACAAGTTCGATGAAGATTGACCGTGGAGAGTTTGTGCATGGACTCGGCTCGTCAATAAGACGTATTGACGAGTCAGTTAGGGTTTTCCCCGAAATCTGGACACACATGGACTCGACGAGTTGGTTGAAAACTTGGTGAGTCAATTAGGATTTTGGTGATTTATGAGTTCTATAAGAATTTGACGAGTTGCTAGTTGCACTCGAAGAGTCAGGTCAACATGGACTGTTGACTTTAGCCGATGACTTTGACTTCGAACAAGGGTTGACTAGTTTGACCTCTGGGGTATTTTGGTAATTTAGGAAATCATGGGAGTGGCTCATTGGTGGATGTAGGTGTTGGTCTTGGATCTGTATTTGGTGGAGTTTGACTTTATCACTTTGAGCTACTTATGAGGTGAGTTCTCATCACTATATCAATAGGGTCTAAAGCACCAATGTCAGCCCTTTTTAGATTTGTATCCAGGTTATTGCATGATATTCTTATTGATTTACATCATGGCAGTGAGGATGGTGGTATGTTTATTGACCTCGTTAGGTCGGTATCCTGCTAAATAAGATGATGCTTTGTTAGTGACCGGTTAGGTCTGTATCCTAGTTATAGGATGTTGCTATGATTAGTGATCTATTAGATCGGTTTGACTGTTATATATGCTAGCGTATGATATTTATGTGCACATGTTTGTTTAATTGGGGGTTGGGCTGAGGCGGTCCTTCTTTGTGCTGAAGGCTAACATTCCGAGGGCAGTCCAGATAAACTAAAGGCCCTACGAGGCGGTTCAGTCAGGCTGAAGGCCCGGTGAGCGGTCTGGATAGGCTGTAGGCCCTACGAGGCAGTCCTGATGTGTCGAAGGTTCGAAGAGCGGTCTAGATAGATTGAAGGTCTGCAGGGCGGTCCAGTCAGGCTGAAGGCTCATTATGCATGGTGTTTGTTTATACGATACATTTATATAGGTATGGCATTGATATTTTCGGGGAAACTCGCTAAGCTTCGGGCTTACAATTTTTGATTATGTTTCAGGTACTACTGATTATCGTGGGAAGGCAAAGGTGTGATCGTGCACCTCCTTATATTTTTATGATTTGATTCTGCGGATATTCTGATGATTAAACTATTATTTAAAAATAACTTTGTAATAATTAAATTTTTTCAAAAGTTCAAATTTAACACGAATTTTATGGATGTTACAAGTTGGTATCAGAACCAGGATTGAGGAATTGGAGGAAACACTCATGTGTCTCCAGTCTCACACTTAGGACAAGATTTTAAAATGATTTTTCAATGGTTTCCAAAATACTAAAGGAGGATAAAAGTGTGCGATCAGTCGGAGCTCACGAATAGATCCCAAAATTGTAGCACTCGGTTCCTAGTATGTAATTTATTTTGTTGTATTTTGCATTTTTGGCCTGGGACTCGGCGAGTTAAAGGCCCAACTTGTCGAGTAGGAGTGGGATTGGACACGAGATTTAAGTGATGGACTCATCGAGTCGGCGGCCAAACTCGACGAGTAGGCTCTGACTGGACAAAACCCTAATCTGAGAGTTTGCACCCTATTTAATCATCTCTTTTAGCCACCACTCATCCCTATTGCTCCCAAAGACTCTCCATAGCAAACCCTAAGTGTTTTGGTGCAAAAACTAAGGCTTTTGAGTGATTTTTATGGGTTTTGACCTCAAGGAGAAAGGAAGAGCATAGAAGGATAAAGAGGAGACTGAAGGATTCGAGTTTGGTTCATCATTTACAGTCTTTGAAAGGTATAAAGTATGTACCTTGCTTGCTTGTTTGTTAGATCCCTTTTTGGGGAAGATTTAGGGCTTTTAAGCCATATGAGGTGACCAACCATGATTTCCAAACATGGTTGGGGGTCAAGACTTCGGGTCTAGCACTTGGGGAGAGTCACAAGGCAGATTTGGGTTGCTTTTGCACCCAAGGAAGGCCCCATGCAACAAAAGAGCCATTTTAGAGCCTTTTTGGCTCAAAAGTCTCATGCATGCACGTAAAGTTCGTAAGTTTATGTGCTAGATCGAGCTTAGGGGCTTGGATCTATCATATGGACAAGTGTTGTACATCAAAAATCAAGGTTTTAGGGTATGGATGTTATCGACTCAGCGAGTCCATTCTTGGGACTCGACGAGTCCAAGGCTTTGAGTCCTATATCTGTTGAGGGTCAAAAGAACTCAGTTGGGTGTTATAATGGTTGTAGCAAGACAAAAGGAGTGACTTAATGCATTGGAATTAGTTTTAGACCTGGAGTTCATGGGATTCGAAGAGTGCTAGAATAGACTCGGCGAGTCCAAGGCAATCTTCTTATGTTTGAAGATGAACTCGACAAGTTGTTCATACAACTCGGTGAGTCAAGGTCAGGACTTGTTCATCAGATGGAGGTGAACCCAACGAGTTGTTCATAAAACTTGACGAGACGGATGAAGGTTCATTGATGTTTGTAAAGAAGGGGAGCTCGTCGAGTCGTTTCTAAACTCTACGAGTTGAGTCATGGATAAGGACGAGTAAAGGGTAGGGACTCGACGAGTTGACGGCCCAACTTGGCGAGTTGGGTCAACTGGAAGTTGACTTTGACTTGGAATTGGTTGGGGGTAAAATAGTCATTTTACCCTAAGAGTAGATATCAGATTCTGACTAAGTGTTTTTTGGGGATTATAACCGGAGGATTTCCGGAGCAGCAGCAGACAGAGGTTTCCCGTGTAGATTTTCAATAGCTACTCGTACAAGGTGAGTTACCTTCCATTAGGGGTGGGTCTAAGGCCACAATGCCAGCCTACCAAAGAGGAATATTTAGGAGATGATTGTCTTTGTGATAATTATCTTGGTCTGGTTATATGCCTTGATTATGAGATTTATCTGTATGATATGTTATGTGTATAGTAGGGATCAGTTTCCCTGACAGTGGTCCTTAGGACCGAAGGGTAGGTTAGTACCCGAATATACCTATTGTATGTTTATATATTGATGTTGTATGCTAGTGGTAGGGGTGGAATAGTCCCTAGTTACCAGTTGAAAGATATCGATGATGGTTACCGTTTGAAAGATACTGATGATGATTACCGGTTGAAAGATACCGATGGAAGTTACCAGTTGGAAGATACCAACGATGATTACCGGTTGAAGGATACCGATGATGATTATCGATTGAAAGATACCGATGATATTGTATGGTATGTGGTATGATGGGGGAACTCACTAAGCTTTGTGCTTACGGTTTCTGTTTTGGTTTCAGGTACCTCTTCGTCTAAGGGGAAGGAGCCGGCGACATAGCATCGCATCACACACACACACACATGATTACGCATCGGACTTTCTGGGAATGTACTATGATTTTCATTATTTTTGATGTCATGGTTTAGGACACAACATTATGATTTTTAATGTGTTGCTTTATTGACAATGTTAGGGTAAAATATTTTAAAAATTATTAATTCAAAAATGAAAATTTCGGGCTTAAATTTTGGGATGTTACAAGTTGGTATTAGAGCCCTGGTTTGAGGCATTCAGACACACTTGCTGAAAGATACCGAGGGGGAGTTCAGCTCCCAATTATGCCTGGCAGTTACCGGTTGAAAGATATGCCTGACAATTGCCGGTTGAAAGATACCGAGGATTATGCATTATTTGGTATGGGTATGATGGGGGAACTCATTAAGCTTTGTGCATATGGTTTTTAGTTTTGGTTTCTGGTACCTCTTCAGCTAAGGGGAAAGAGTTAGCGGCGTAGTAGCGCATCACACCTTCTAACATGACTTTTCCGCATTGAAACCTGGGATTTGTACTCTGATATGATACAATTTACTGGAATGGTTTTGAGACTATGGGTTATGTTTTTATGTTAAAGGAATTTTAATGATGTTTACTGATAACTATTTTATAAGTAATATAATTTTCAAAAAAAAAATTGGGTTCAATTTTTGGGATGTTACAAGTTGGTATCAAAGCCTTGGATTGAGGGATTCGGACACACCTTCGGGGTTGTCTGGACTCAAACCGAGGGACTAAAATATTTTTACAAGGAAAAAGGTTTTCTAAAATCTAAATGGAAGGATTTTAAGAAAGACAAAGTGTGTGATGCATGCGACCGGTCGGGCTCAAGTAAGTTTTCCCCAAGATACCCATACTTTCTATGTTATGTTATATGGTTTTGATTCAGAAAACTACATGCTATAATAGGAATAAGGATCTAGGAAGATGCCTTGTGTGCCTGATATATGATTCTGAGAATTGCATGCTAGTTAGGGCTAAGGGTCTAGGGAGGATGTCTTATATGCCTGTTGTATAGGCTGTATGCTAGGACTTTTTAGTCAGCAATAGGATGGCCTGTGTAGGTTATGCCTGGTTTGGTTACCCAATGCACGAATGTTGCTTGGTTTGTGCTATGGGGGTCCTGGCCATATTCAACTAGCTAAGGAGGGTATATGTAACAGTATCCACAAGCTAGTTAGGGGGAGGTGGTGGGGACTCCTAGTGCAGCTGATGGCGGAGGGTAGGTCGGAGAGTACCCTAGGGAAGCCTAGGATGAGGTCAGTGGAAAGGGTATCGGTAAAATGGACTTGGTGAAGTCGAATCAATCCTTGAGGAAAGTACGGGTAGATGCGGAAGGTAGTATGGGCTCGTACTACTGAAAGCAAAGGACCTATACTCGAATCAAGGAGGTCCTAGATGGAACCTGGAAACTTGGAAAGTGTGTGAGACCTCTAAAAAGTATATGTGACCCTAACATTTGTATGTTTATTTTCATAATGGTGGTCGCGCTACATGGAGCGGGAGGTTCAGGATCTGGGTCAGGATCAGGCTCGGGTGCAGGATCTGAGCATGTGGATGACGGATTACGCGAGTTCATCGCGTCCGAGATCACGAGAGGTATCCTTGATGCGATGCCGGTTATCTTCAGGTCGATCAAGGAAGGGATCATTGAGCTGATGGAGGATCTCCTCAGGGCGTTCAGGAGTGACTTGGCGGCCAGCCAGTCAGGATCACGTACACTGTCCTTTAAGGGATTCAGAGGGTGTGGTGCACTGGATTTCCATGGGGTGAAAGATCCCATTGCTACTAGGAGATGGATCACAGACATCGAGTCTGCGCAGCTGACGAGATTCTGCCCGGAAGGGTCGAAGGTCTGTTTCATTGCAGGGTGTTTGAGAGATAGGGCTAGAGATTGGTGGGAGTCGGTTGGCGACTCCCTGGGAGCCTCGGCGGTCGAGGCTATGACCTGGTCAGACTTTGTGACCAGATTCAAGGCAGAGTTTGTGCCAGCTGTGGAGCTTCAGCAGCTGGCCAGGGAGTTCTTGGACATGAGACAGACTACGGAGACTGTGGTGGAGATCACCGCCAAGTTTCGGGAGAGGGCATTACCGGTGCCCCAGTATGTGGGTGATGAAGACATGAAGAGGACCCACTACCATGACATGGTACGAGCTGACATCCGGGAGCATGTCATTTTCTCAGCTTGCCCTACCCTGGATTTCATGATTTTTAGGGCTAGGGAGAGGGAGATTGATCTGGAGCACATCCGGAAGAGAAAGGCAACAGAGGGGTTGACGATGGGGGCTTCGGCGAAGAAGCCCAAGGGATCTGATGGTAAGCCGAAAGGCTAGTCTGGGTGGGACCGCAGTGAGAAATGCGGTCGGTCACACCAGGGAGCTTGTCGCACTGGGCTGGGTTCAGGCTGCTATAAGTGTGGCAAGGTTGGGCATTTTGGCATAGGTTGTACTTCCCCTACTCCTGCGATTCAGATATAAGACCTGATTTGCTTTCATTGCAATCAGAAGGGCTATAAAAAATGCCAATTGCCCTAGATTGACAGTAGCAGCGGCGCCGACAGTGGCGCCGACTCTAGCGACAACACGGGTTGTGGTTGGCCGAAAGGCCAAGTTGGAGGCTCCAATGGTTTGGAGCCGAGCATTTCAGCTGACAGCCGAGGAGGCACGCGCTGCACTCAATGTGGTGACGGGTATGATTTCTTATTTTATGCATTTATGTTATGTTGCTGTGATTTTGATATATTATGTGCCTTGCTTAGGATCGTTCCATGTGAACAGTATCCCAGTTCAGGTGTTGTTTGATACGGGTGCCACTTGATCATTTGACTCTCTTGCGCTTTGCAAGAAGTTTCCGGAGTCTTCGGGCATGTTGGATTTGATGGGTTTGAGCATTCTAACACTTCCTAAGTGTACATGCAACCATAATAACCTTGGATCTATGTTTGCCTAAATACATGCAAAATTTGGTTTCCAAGGTTCATAATCGTATCTAGCATACATGGGAAGTATAATCCTTAAAGGATTGCTAGAAATACATACCTTGTAGTTGATTTTGATTCCTTGAAACCTTGAGAGCCTAGCATCCCAAGTGTGATGCCTCAAATGCTTCACACAACACCAAATGCTTTTGCAACGACTTTTGAGAGAATACAAACACTCTAAAAATCAGCCTAGCCCTCACTTCCCTTTGTGTAGCCGATTTTGGTGGAGAAAGTGTTACTTATATAGTGTTGACACACCTAGGGTTACACCATGTAAACCCTAATGTGTCATGACTTTTCATTTCCATGACCCATGGGTTTGTAACTCGCATGGAGCATCCAATGGGTTTAACCCAACTTGATAATCCATGGAGCCTTTTAGCCCACTATAAAAGTTATGGATGATTTACATAATGAAACCATATATTTAATTAGTTATCTTTTGATCACTTAATTAATTCCAAATTAATTCTTGATCAATATTAATTAAGTAATACTATTAATATATTAGAACTTATAATATATTAACAAACCACAAGTGTTATTTCTCTCATTTAGTCTATCCAAATGCATGGTGCCATGCAACCCAAATGGACCATGCCGGGTCGGGTCAAGTACATACCATAAATAGTTATGGACTTAGACACCTTATCCAACAGTCTCCCACTTGGATAAGTCTAATAACTATAACTGCAAGTATGACTTTAGGAACCGATCAACAATCATAGCTCATTCAAGATCTCTCGGAACTGAGAAGATGATGATACACCATTTAAGATAACTGATCATATAATCCTTTGTTCTAGATATCAGCTGGACAAATACATGGAAGAATGTCTTACTTATTGTCCAGTAGTTTGTATCCTGATTTCCGATTTGTTTGACAAAGAACTTCATTGAGCACATCAACTTAGTTCTGATCGGGCCCGGTACATAGGTCAAAACAAAATCATCAAGGGGCCCAGATATCAGCTTCTAATCCAAGAAGGAACAGATAAATTTCGAATCATATGTTTGTTCTACTACTCATTAAATTTTACACAAAAGCATGTTTTATAATATCGAGTTAGCAATGCGTTTTTGTACAATCAATACATAACCAACTCATAACTAACAAATCATATCTCTAGGTTTGAAGACTTATATGATATTACCGTCTCATGATCACTCGAGATAAATTCCATGAAGTGATTCTAGTGAGCATGGGTTGAGTCCAATGCTCAGAACTTATGAGCACTCATGATTGTTGTAGCCATGTCCAACAACTTAGACCTCTGCAACCAATCATGACAGTCTTGATTTATACCTACTTCCGACATATGATCGACTGTGGAGGTTCGAATAATATGATATACCAAACATAATTATTCTGGAAGTCAAAATATGCAAAAGAAATATAGTAAACAATCGACAAGAGATAGCAACATTTTACTCATAAATAAAACACCTTTTATTCATCATTTAATGTCAATTACACTTTACAAATTTCGCGGTTATCTAACTACTAAATCTAATATCATCCTTCTGCCCTATGCTCCGAGCATGCTGGAGATGCTTAACCCGAGTCAGTCCCTTCGTGAGGGGATCTGCTGGATTCTCATCTGATGATACCCTCTTTGCCACGAGGAGTCCTTCTTCTATTCGATGTCTGATGAAATGGTATTTTCTATCGATGTGTCTGGATCTCCCGTGATCCCTTGGTTCCTTGGCTAAGGCAACAACACTTTTACTATCACAGAAAATTTCCATTGGCTCCTTAATAGCTGGTACAACTCCAAGGTCTCCAATGAAGTTCTTCAACCATATCGCCTCCTTTGCTGCCTCGCTCGCTGCTATATACTCTGATTCGCAAATTGAATCAGCCACTGTTTCTTGCTTGGAACTCTTCCAAGAAATTGATCCTCTGTTTAAGGTAAAGACCCAGCCTGACTGAGAGCGGAAATTATCCATATCATTCTGAAAGCTAGCATCACTATTCCCTAAAACTATCAAGTCATCACTCCCACTGAGGGTAAGGACCCAATCCTTAGTCCTCCGTAGGTACTTGAGGATATTCTTTACTACAGTCCAATTTTCTTTGCGAGGGTTCACCTGATACCTGCTAACCAAGCTCAAGGCAAAGGCTACATCAAGTCGAGTACACGTCATAGCATACATGATCGATCCTACAGCCGACACATAAGGTATTCGACTCATTTCTACTATCTCAGCCTCAGTACTAGGGCTTTGTGTCTTACTCAATTTGGCGTTACTCTGTATGGTCAACTCTCCTTTCTTGGAGTCCTGCATGCCAAATCTCTTCAGCACCTTATCCAAGTAGGTACTTTGACTAAGTCCAATTAGTCTTTTACTCCGGTCTCTCAAGATCCTTATCCCTAGAATATTGGCAGCTTCTCCTTGGTCCTTCATAGAGAAACACTTCCCAAGCCAGGACTTAACTTCCTGTAGAGTTGGGATGTCATTTCCTATGAGTAGTATGTCATCCACATACAATACCAAAAAGCTAACTAGACTCCCACTAGCTTTAACATTCACACAATATTCATCTTCACTCTTAGAAAAGCCAAACTCTTTGAATTTCTCATCCAAGTAAAGATTCCATCTGTCAGGTGCTTGCTTTAATCCATAAATGGATTTCTCAAGCTTACACACTATATTAGGTTACTTTATATTGTAAAAACCCTCTGGCTGACTCATGTAAACATCCTCAGCCAACTTTCCATTAAGGAAAGTGATTTTGACATCCATTTGGCATATTTCATAGTCATGAAATGTAGTTATGGCTAACAGAACCCTAATAGACTTAATCCTGGCCACTGGAGAAAAAGTCTCATCATAATCAACTCCCGAAGTTTCTGAGAAACCCTTTCCAACCAGTCGTGCCTTATAAGTGTGTACATTACCATCCATTTTGGTTTTCTTCTTGAAGATCCATTTGCACCCTACAGTCTTACGACCTGGTACATTCTCAACCAAGTTCCAAACTTGATTGTCATACATGGACTGTATCTCACTGTCTATTGCCTCTTTCCATTTGGCTGACTCAGGGCCTGCCATGGCTTCGACGTAACTGTTAGGTTCATCCAGACCTATCAGTGTCTCATCACTGGTAAGTTTATCACCTTCCATAGCAATATGGAATCCATAGTAATTCTTTGGTGCATTCCTAACCCTTGTGGATCGTCTCAGAGGTACAGACTTGTCAATTGGCTCAATAGGAGTTTCCTCCTCAAGTTGAGTGTTGGGTTTGAAGTTCCTTCACCACTTGACTCTTGAATTTCTTCAAGCTCAACTTGCCTCCCACTATTTCCTTGGCTTATGAACTCTCTCTCTCTCTCTCTCTCTCTCTCTCTCTCTCTCTCTTTCTCTCTCTTGAAAGACAACCCTCCTTTCTACAAAGACCACATTTTCATTAGGTCTGTAGAAGAGGTAGACAAAGGATTGCTCTGGGTAGCCGATGAAAATACACCTATTGCTTCGAGGTTCGAGCTTATCATGAGTCTCGCATCTTACGAAAGCCTCACAACCCCAAATATTGATGTGGTCTTGATTGGGTACTTTACCAGTCCACATCTCATAAGGAGTTTTGGCAACTTTTTTTGTAGGGACCAAATTAAGGATATGGGCGGCAGTCTCTAAGGCATACCCCCAAAATGGGATTGGTAGCGAAGCTTGACTCATCATGGAATGAACCATATCCAACAAGGTTCGATTATGCCTCTCATCCACACAATTCAACTGCGGTGTCCTGGGAGGTGTCAATTGTGAGACAATCCCACATTCCGTAAGATAGTTGAGGAACTCTGAACTAAGATACTCACCACCTCGATCGGATCGAAGCATCTTAATGTTCCTGCCTAATTGATTCTTGACTTCATGTTTAAACTCTTTAAACCTTTCAAAAGTCTCTGACTCATGCTTGATTAAGTAGACATACCCATATCTACTGTAATCATCAGTAAAAGTCAAATAATAACGATTAACATCCCTTGTGGCATGTTTGAAGGGTCCACACACATCTGTGTGTACGAGATCCAACAAACCTTCACCCCTCTCACAAGAACCTGTGAAGGGTGACTTTTTTATTTTTCCAAGTAAGCATGATTCGTAACTTTCATCTGACCTTAGGCCAAATGACTCCAAGACTCCATCCTTTTGGAGTTGGCCTATGCGTTTCTTGCTTATATGTCCAATACGACAATGCCATAATGAACCTTTATCCAAGTTATTATCATTAAAAGAATCAATACACAATACATTATTTCCTAAGTTATCAACGACAGATACAGTTTCATACACACCATCACAAGGTAATGCTTTAAAATAAAGAACATTATTAAAGAAAGCATTAATCGAACCAACTTCATTATCAAATGAAAAGGTAAAACAGTGTTTATACAATGCATGAAAGGAAATAATATTTCTTGCCATTTCTGGCGAATAACAACATTTATTCAAATCTAAATTAAGCTCACAACTTATCGATAAGGTATAAACTCCAATCTTGGTGACAGGTAAAGCTTTCCTATTCCCCATGATTAAGTTTATTCTTCCATGCTCCACATTCTCACTTCTTCTTAGTCCTTTCAAATTAGAACAAATATGAATACCACAATCGGTATCAAGGACCCAAGAGTTAGAATGGGGTGAGTTATTAGATAAGATAGTGTAAATACCTGCATGGTTAGGTTTAACTTTCCCATCCTTCACATCTTGCTGGTACTTTGGGCAGTTCTGCTTCCAATGAGACTTTTCATGACAACAGAAGCATTCAGCCTCTTTTGTGTCAGAAGAAGGAGTAACGAAACCTTTCTTATTTCCACTTGAAAAAGATCCATCAAAGGTCCTAGCCTTGGTACCCTTTGAAGAGCTCTTTCTCTTCTTCCCTCTACCTTTCCCGATTTCCAAGACAGGGGTGGAGTTTGGAGTAGGAGTGTTAACAACCGTCTTACCTTTAAGACCTATTTTTGTGGTCTTGAGGAGTCCCTGAAGTTTGCTGAGTGTGACCTCTTCCTTATTCATGTGATATGTCATGCGGAATTGATCATAACACGATGGTAAGGAGGGCAAAATGATATCTATTGCTAGCTTCTCAGGGAAGTTCACATTAAGCTTCAGCAACCGATCCACATACCTTTGCATTTTCTACATGTGGCTCATGAAGGATTCCCCGTCCTTCATCATGGTTGTTATGATGGAGCAGATGATTTCATACCTCTCTTGTCGTGCATTTTGATGGTATCTTTCTATCAGATCTTGGTGCATTTCAAAAGGGTAGAAGTCCTCTTAGGACTTTTGGAGTTCTGCTGTTATGGTGGCCAACATGATGCATGCTACTTTGGTAGCATCCCTTTCATGTGCCCGGAAGTCAGTGATCTCCTGGGGAGTTGCAGTGGTCTCATCAATCTCCTTAAGCTCCTTATCGAGGACACATTCTTTGTCCTCATAGCGGGTAATCATCCTGATGTTTCTAATCCATTCATTGAAGTTGGATCCATCAAAAGTGACTTTCCCACACAAGTTCATAAGGGTAAATGAGCTATTAGGATTAGAGCCAGAAGCAGCGTTGTTTGAAGACATCTAAAAGAAGAGAACAAGATTAGTTTAGATATTAAGAGAGTCCTTAATAAAACACCCAAATGTAATATTAAGGCTAGGATCCAATCACAATATATTATAACTTAGAAGAGGTATGCCGTAATCCAAGCTATAACATATTTGAAAGGTAGGTGAATGACGATTCACCAATTTTCACCATGAAAAAAAAGTATAAATATTAGGTTTTTTTAATTGGTACTTAGAAATTCCTAGATTCTTTTGAGATTCAATGAACTTTTCAAAGGCATGTTTCAATCTCGAGTGTGCCCTCCAGGTTTTGTGAGTGGGATACCGAGGATCACAAAACGAGGCGTGAAGTAACCATGCAAATCACTTGGTAACCTTAAAGTTTATCATTTAATTGATGTGCTGGTAAACCACACACGCTCCACCGATACTATGATAAACCTTAAGTCACCCTTTACCTACCTTGTTAAGTCCAAGTTAGTGTGACGGTTAACCACACACGCTCCACCGACGACTTAAACAAAGTGTAAAGTGTAATTTCATGGATTAGCACCTTATTCACATTTTTCCTAAAGTAACTAAGATTGGGAATTTAATAAAAGCATTTAGTTACTTTATAATATTCATCATACTTTTAATGAGAATTTATAAGTCCTTGTCCTACCCGTTCGTCTAATGACCCTCCACCGATCAAGGAAGCGGTGGGTGGGAGTGGCTACCCATTAAGTTGCCATTTTATAGGCAACAACCTTATACCTCCCTTATAGACTGGCTTCGTGAATGAGGCGTACTAGTGGTAAGACGACTTGATCTTATATATATATATATATATATATATATATATATATATATATATATATATATATATATATATATATATATATATATATATTAACTTATAATATTATAAAGTATAAGGGTTGATTTTTAACTTTTAAAAATCTAAGGGTTGGAACTAAAGTTTATTAAGTGATATTACTTGTTCCAAAACTTGAGGGTAAGCTTTGTAACTTCACAAAACTTTTCACATTCATAACTTATGACTCATTAAAATGAAGACTCTTCATTTTATAACTTATGTGTTCTTTTAATGGTTTTTAATCCAAAGAGACTTTTGGTTATCTTGAGGACAAGTTATGGACTTCATTAAAACACATAAAGATCATGAATTAATCATATAAACAAGTAACTCCTATGATCTATCAAGAACTCATAAGAACATGAACATTCATATCAAAATTTCATGAGCATATCAACACATATAATCATGAAAAATTGATATTAGCCATTGTAAATAGATTAGAACAACCATTACACCATCTAAAACAAGATTTATAACACAAAAACAGTTTAGGGTAATGTTTCTAGTCCATTTCCAGTAGCACAAATCAAATTTCAGCATTCTGCATGGCCAACTCGTCGAGTACACGAACAGACTCGTCGAGTTGGTTGCATTTTCACTTGGACTCGTCGAGTCCTACCCATGGACTCGTCGAGTCCCCTATGCAGACAGCAAAAAATCATTTTTTCAACACTATTTTGCATCAAGTATTCACAAAAAAACCTAGGCTCTGATACCACTGATGGGTTTTGAGCATTCTAACACTTCTTAAGTGTACATGCAACCCTAATAACCTTGGATCTATGTTTGTTTAAATACATGGAAAATTTGGTTTCCAAGGTTCATAATCCTATCTAGCATACATGGGGAACTTTAATCCTAAAAGGATAGCTAGAAATACATACCTTGTAGTTGATTTTGATTCCTTGAAACCTTGACAGACTAGCACCCCAAGTGTGATGCCTCAAATGCTTCACACAACACCAAATGCTTTTGGAATGACTTTTGAGAGAATACAGACACTCTAAAAATCGGCCTAGCCCTCACTTCCCTTTGTGTAGCCGATTGTGGTGGAGAAAGTGTTACTTATATAGTGTTGACACACCTAGGGTTACACCATGTAAACCCTAATGTGTCATGACTTTTCATTTCCATGACCCATGGGTTTGTAACTCGCATGGAGCATCCAATGGGTTTAACCCAACTTGATAATCCATGGAGCCTTTTAGCCCACTATAAAAGTTATGGATGATTTACATAATCAAACCATATATTTAGTTAGTTATCTTTTGATCACTTAATTAATTCCAAATTAATTCTTGATCAATATTAATTAAGTAATACTATTAATATATTAGAACTTATAATATATTAACAAACCACAAGTGTTATTTCTCTCATTTAGTCTATCCAAATGCATGTGCCATGTAACCCAAATGGACCATGCCGGGTCGGGTCAAGTACATACCAGAAATAGTTATGGACTTAGACACCTTATCCAATAGGATTGACCTCTAGAGGTCGAGATTGCAGACGACCGGTCAGTACAAGCGTCAGAAGTCTACCGGGATTGTGTTTTGAGGCTGTTCGAGGAACGTTACCTAGTGGACTTGGTTCCCATACCTTTGCGGGGGAAAAAGGTTATTATTGGTATGGATTGGCTGAGCCCCAATGGGGAAATGATTGATTTCGCGCAACAGTTAGTACGGATTAGGACACCTAGTGCGGGAGAGCTAGTGGTTCAGGGAGAAAGGCCACAATAAGGACCAGCTTTATGTTCGGTAGCGAGGGCTAGGCGCTACCTCCAACAGGGTTGCGCAGGTTATGTCGCCCATGTTATGGATACCTGGGAGATGGGTAGGGCGAAGGTGGGTGATGTGCCCGTAGTACGGGAGTTTGAGGATGTATTCCCTGAGGAGTTGCATGGGGTACCTCCGGAGAGACAGGTGGAATTCAGAATCGACCTGGTCCCAGGTGCGGCTCCGATAGCAAAGGCACCGTATTGGTTGGATCCTCCTGAGATGCAGGAGCTGTCTACACAGCTGTAGGAGCTATTAGACAAGGGATTCATTAGACCGAGCAGTTCACCCTGGGGATCCCCGATTTTGTTTGTGAAGAAGAAGGACGGGTCGCAACAATGTGCATAGATTATCGAGAGCTAAATAAGGTGATGGTGAAGATCCGTTACCCACTTTCGATGATCAATGATCTCGTTGACCAGCTTCAGGGAGCATCTTGGTTCTCCAATATTGATTTGCGTTTAGGGTATCACCAGATGAGGGTCAGAGAGGAGGATGTGTAGAAGACTGCATTTCGGACTCGTTATGGTCACTATGAGTTTGTGGTGATGCCTTTCGGGGTCAGCGATGCTCCTGCCACGTTCATGGATATCATGAACCGTGTGTGCAGGCCGATGCTGGATCGGTCTATGATAGTTTTCATCAATGACATCTTGGTGTATTCCAAAACGCAGGAGGAGCACGAGGAGCATGTGCGAGAGGTTCTGGAGATTTTGAGAAGGGAGAACTTGTATGCTAAGTTCGCCAAGTGTGAGTTCTGGTTGCTCGAGGTGCAGTTTCTTGTGGACCTTGTCAACCAGATGGGGATTTCGGTAGATCCGGCCATAGTGGAGGCCGTAATGAGGTGGGAGGTTCCGAGGTCTCCATCTGAGATTTAGAGTTTCCTAGGATTAATTGACTACTATCAAAGATTCATCCAGGATTTCTCCAAGATATCCATACCCCTGAACAGGCTAACGAGGAAGGTCGTGGTCTTTCATTAGGGACCTGAGTAGAAGGCTGCATTCGAGACATTGAGACATAGATTGTGCGAGGTGCCAATCTTATCCGTGTCAGAGGACATGGAGGATTTCGTTGTGTACTGTGATCCGTCCATCTCGGGTTTGGGCGCAGTATTTTTGCAGAGAGGGCATGTCATTGCTTATGCTTCGAGGCAGCTGAAGCCTCACAAGGCGAACTACCCGATGCATGATTTGGAGTTGGGGGCTGTTTTGTTCGCCCTCAAGATTTGGCGTCATTACCTCTATGAGGTTTGTTGTATGATTTACACGGACCATAAGAGCCTGAGGCATCTCATGGACCAGCCAAATCTAAATATGAGGCAGTGTCGGTGGCTTGATGTGGTAAAGGATTATAACTGTGAGATCGTCTACCACCCGGGAAAGGCCATTGTGGTGGCCGACGCGCTTAGCAGTAATGCAGAGCCGATCTAGGATATCTGTCTGAGGATGATAGTGGTGACTCCGCTTTTGGAGCTGAGAGTAATGGGGAGCACCGAAGTAGTTGGACAAGTTTCCTCCCTTCGAGATGTTGTATGGGAGGAAGTGCAGGACCCCGATATGTTGGGGCGAGGTTGGCCAGAGAGTAATGGGGAGCACCGAAGTAGTGCTCAAGACGATAGAGAGGATTCAGCAAGTCCGGAGTAGGCTTCAGACTGATCAGATCCGTCAGAAAAGTTATGCCAAAGCGCCAATCAGACCTAGAGTTCCAGGTCGGGGATATGGTTCTCCTAAAGGTGTCGCCATGGAAGGGTGTCATCCGATTCAGGAAACGGGGAAAGTTGGGCCCCAGGTACATTGGACCATTCAGGGTCTTAGCCAGAGTCGGCAAGGTGGCGTATAGGTTAGATCTTCCAGCCGAACTCAGCCAGATCCACAACACTTTCTACGTCTCCCAGCTACGGAGGTGCCTGGTGGACGACTCAGTAGTAGTACCCTTAGAGGATATTCAGATTGATGACATCCTGGATTATATTGAGCGGCTAATGGTGATCCTCGACCGAAAGTCGAAGGATTTGAGGAACAAGAAGGTGGAGCTAGTGAAGGTGCAATGGCAGCACCAGAAGGGCTCGGAGTAGACTTGGGAGCCGGTGGATGAGATAATGGAGCATTACCCAGAAATTTTCCAGGAACGAGTAATAGACTTCGAGGACGAAGTCTGAAATAAGTGGGGGAGATTTGTAGCACTCAGTTCCTGGTATGTAATTTATTTTGTTGTATTTTACATTTTCGGCCTGGGACTCGGCGAGTTGAAGGCCCAAATCGTCGAGTAGGAGTGGGATTGGACACATGATTTAAGTGATGGACTCGTTGAGTCGGTGGCCAGACACGACGAGTAGGCTCTGACTAGACAAAACCCTAATCTGAGAGTTTGCACCCTATTTAATCATCTCTTTCAGCCACCACTCGTCCCTATTGCTCTCAAAGACTCTCCATAGCAAACCCTAAGTGTTTTGGTGCAAGAACTAAGGCTTTTGAGTGATTTTTATGGGTTTTGACCTCAAGGAAGAAGGAAGAGCATAAAAGGATCAAGAGGAGACTGAAGGATTCGAGTTTGGTTCATCATTTACAGTTTTTAAAGGTATAAAGTCTATACCTTGCTTGCTTGTTTTTTAGATCCCTTTTTAGGGAAGATTTAGGGCTATTAAGCCATATGAGGTGACCAACCATGATTTGCAAACATGGTTGGGGGTCAAGACTTCGGATCTTGTAGTTGGGGAGAGTCACAAGGCAGATTTGGGTTGCTTTTGCACCCAAGGAAGGCCCCATGCAACAAAAGAGCCATTTTAGAGCCTTTTTGGCTCAAAAGTCTCATGCATGCACGTAAAGTTCATAAGTTTATGTGCTAGATCGAGCTTAGGGGCTTGGATCTATCATATGGACAAGTGTTGTACATCAGAAATCAAGGTTTTAGGGTATGGATGTTATCGACTCAGCGAGTCCGTTCTTGGGACTCGACGAGTCCAAGGCTTTGAGTCCTATATCTGTTGAGGGTCAAAAGAACTCAGTTGGGTGTTATAATGGTTGTAGCAAGACAAAAGGAGTGACTTAATGCATTGGACTTAGTTTTAGACCAGGAGTTCATGGGACTCGACGAGTACTAGAACAGACTCGGCGAGTCTAAGGCAATCTTCTTATGTTTGAAGATGAACTCGACAAGTTGTTCATACAACTCAGCGAGTCAAGGTCAGGACTTGTTCATCAGATGGAGGTGAACCCGACGAGTTGTTCATACAACTCGGCGAGTCGGATGAAGGTTCATTGATGTTCGTGAAGAAGGGGAACTTGTCGAGTCGTTTCTAAACTCAACGAGTTGAGTCACGGATAAGGATGAGTAATGGGTAGGGACTCGACGAGTTGACGGCCCAACTCGGCGAGTCGGGTCAACTGGAAGTTGACTTTGACTTGGACTTGGTTGGGGGTAAAATAGTCATTTTACCCTAAGAGTAGATATCAGATTCTGACTGAGTGCTTTATAGGGATTATAGTCGGAGGATTTCCGGAGCAACAGCAGACAGAGGTTTCCCGCATAGATTATCAGTAGCTACTCGTATGAGGTGAGTTACCTTCCAGTAGGGTGGGTCTAAGGCCACAATGTCGGCCCACCAAAGAGGAATATTTAGGAGATGATTGTCTTTGTGATAATTATCTTGGTCTGGTTATGTGCCTTGGTTATGAGATTTATATGTATGATATGTTATGTGTATAGTAGGGATCAGTTTCCCTGACAGTGGTCCTTAGGACCGAAAGGTAGGTCAGTACCCAGATATGCCTGATTGTATGTTTATATCTTGATATTGTATGCTAGTGGTATCGGTGGAATAGTCCCCAGTTACCAGTTGAAAGATACCGATGATGGTTACCGGTTGAAAGATACCGATGATGATTACCGGTTGAAAGATACCGATGGAAGTTACCGGTTGGAAGATACCAACAATGATTACCGGTTGAAAGATACCGATGATGATTACCAGTTGAAAGATACTGATGATATTTTATGGTATGTGCTATGATGGGGGAACTCACTAATCTTTGTGCTTACGATTTCTATTTTGGTTTTAGGTACCTCTTCGTCTAAGGGGAAGGAGTCAGCAGCGTAGCATCGCATCACACACACACATGATTCCGCATCGGACTTTTTGGGATTGTCCTCTGATTTTCATTATTTTTGATGTCATAGTTTGGGACACAACATTATGATTTTGTAATGTGTTGCTTTACTGACGATGTTATGGTAAAATTTTTTAAAAATTATTAATTCAAAAATGAAATTTTCGGGCTTGAATTTTGGGATGTTACAAAAATACCTTACAAATTATTTCATTTTGTGATGTGTTAGAAGAGCATGCTAGTACTAGACTAGGGATCTTCAGGAATTTCATGATAGAATTGCTTGACTATATGATGCCTAGTAGCCTTCGGTTCTCCTTATATGAAATTGACATAATTATTGTAGTTGCTTAGTGTACGCATCCCATATGTACATAATTAAGATCTTATAGCCTGTGAATGTTTGGTTTGGCCTTATTTTCCGTTCTTGATTGATGAAGGTATTATGGTAGGATCGGGTATTGGAAAGTCTATAGGTTCTAGCATTATGTATGGCTAGCATACACGAGTGTTGCAGGGTTGGTGAAAGTTTCATGGGTGGGTTGTGCGTGGGGGGTAGGCCACTATGAGATATTTAACATTCCTCTAGGAGTGGTGATTGAGCGCTCACCTATGCTCATCTACACTTTTAGGGTGTTGTGATGATACTTGAGAAAAATATGGTAGGTGTGGAAGGTAGTATGGTTACGTCCTACTGAAATCACAGGACCCGTACACATAGCAAGGAAGTCACAACCCCTAGGGTTTTGTTGGGAGTTGGTTCCCCATTATTTATAAAGATTATCTGATATTTTCCTATTATATTTTCAGTATGGTGGTTACGAGGAGATTTGTGACTGGATCCAGATTAGGATCAGGAGATGGCGGTCAGGAGGGACCGACAGTGCCCGAGGTTCTTGGTCAGATGAGGGCGGATGAGCTGGATGCCAGGATTCGAGAAATCGTGCATGATGAGGTTGCTACTTTGTTCCGAGTACAGTTGTCGGAGATGTTTGGGTCTATTAAGACTGCCATGGTGGAGTATTTCGACGAGCTCCATGCAGCCCTTGCGGAGACAGCTGCCGCAGCAGCTGCATCAGCTGTAACAGCGGCAGGGGGAGGATTCGGTCGGGCTTTTCAGTACAGAGACTCCGATAACATGAAGCCCCCTACTTTTGATGTGAATCAAGACCCCATCAAATCCATGAGGTGGATTTATGACGTGGAGGGGTGTTTCTTCACATGTTCATGTCCTACTGACTAGAAGGTCAGATGTGCCGTAAACCTAATGAGGTCTGGGGCAAAGGATTGGTGGAGATTAATGACTGGATCTTACACTGATGATCAGAGAGCTGAGGTTACTAGGGAGTAGTTTAGGGATATGTTCCGCACTCGCTACATTCCACGGGTCGAGCGGGAATGGTTAGCTTAGGATATCTTGGAGTTGAGAAGGATGGTGATACGGTGACGGAGATCACCC
This sequence comes from Lactuca saligna, assembly GCF_052625555.1. Lineage (NCBI taxonomy): Eukaryota > Viridiplantae > Streptophyta > Magnoliopsida > Asterales > Asteraceae > Lactuca > Lactuca saligna. The sequence goes on from NC_136420.1 coordinate 326,527,152, forward strand.
GTATGTTCACGGAGAGGGCGATTTTTTGCCCAGAGTTTGCTTTTAAGCAGGCTTAGATGACACATTATCTAAGCATACTCAAGACTAACATCCATCAGTTTGTGGCAACACATCGTTGTGACATGCTTCTAGAGTTACAGGAAGTTGCTAGGCGGAACGAGTTAGAGTTTGAGTTGCAATTGAGGGAGCAATGGTAGGCCCTGGCACAGTCACAGCCAGCACCCAAGCAATCTAAGACCGTTGATTCCCGGTTAGGAGGACATCAGGATCGCACTTATGGAAAGTGTGGGAAGGGTCACTCTGGGGTTTGTAGATCAAGCAGTGTGTGTCGCAAATGCGATAGGGAGGGGCATGTTGCAAAGGATTGCCACAAGGTAGCCCTGGTTTAGGATATGAGGATCTTCTACCACTGTCATCAGGTTGGTCACATGAAGACCAACTGTCCACAGCTCGCTGCTAGGCCGGTGCAGGCTCCAACGCTGGCTATACTGAGGTTTGCTGATAGGATTCAGGGTAGAGCAGCGCCCCCAAAGGCCTAGGGACGTGCCTTCCATCTTACAACAGAGGACGCCAAGTCAGCACCAGATGTGGTTGCCAATATGTTTCTATCCCTTATCTTACTGAATATATCTATTTTATGCTTATATGTTGGTGCATGTGGTTAGGTACGTTATTAGTGAGCATCGTACCTGATTTGGTATTATTTGACTTGGGGACGAGTCGATTATTTGTTTCTTACTCATTCAGTAGGCAGTTCAGGCTGCCAGTAGGAAAGCTAGAGTGGCTGTTGTGAGTATTCATCACCAATGAACACAAGGTTTTCGCTTCTTCAGTCTATCGGGGTTGTGTATTGGAGATCCTTGGGGTATCTTTCCCAATGGACATGATCCTGATTCCTATGAGGGACGTATGTGTGATTGTGGGTATGGACTTGATTAGTCATTTCGGAGCCAAGATTGACTGCGAGGGTCAGCGGGTGGTAGTTCGAACCCCAAGTGGGGGAGAACTGATTATCTACGGCGAGGGCACCGGATCGGTATCAGGGTTTTGATCGGCTGCCAGGGATCGGTAGTACATTCATCACTGGTATGTGTGCTATCTAACATATGTGGTGGATACGCGGTCCAGGGATCGAGTTTCAGTATCAGAGGTTCATGTGGTCAGGGAGTTTGCTGATTTGTTCCTGGAGGAGCTACCCGGAGTGCCTCCGGAGAGGCAGGTCGAGTTTAGGATTGACCTAGTGCTAGGTGCGGCCACTATCACCAAGGCGTCGTACCGGTTGGAACCACCAGATATGCAGGAGCTGTCGTCACAGCTGCAAGAACTACTGGACAAGGATTTCATTCATTCGAGCAGTTCTCCATGAGGAGCACCGATTCTCTATTTCAAGAAGTACGATGGTTCACATCGGATGTGCATTGACTATCGGGAGTTGAACAAGTTGACGGTAAAGAACCATTATCCACTACCGAGGATAGATGATCCTTTTCGATCAGTTGGGGGAAGCATCTTGGTTCTCCAAGATAGACCTGAGGTCCGGGTACCATCAGATCAGGGTTAGGAGGAGGATGTGGAGAATACCGCGTTTCAGACTCGTTATGATCATTACGAGGTCGTCATAATGCTGCTTGGGGTCACCAACGCGTCGACAATATTTATGGACCTAATAAATCGGGTCTGCATACCGATGCTCGATCGCTCGGTCATCATATTCATATAAGATATCTTGGTGTACTCCAAGACCTGTGTGTGGCATAAGGAGCATCTATGGGAGTTATTGGGATTTCTGAGACGAGAAGGGCTCTATGCCAAGTTCTCGAAGTGTGAATTTTGGTTATGAGAGGTTCAGTTCCATGGGCATCTCGTTAACCAGGAGGGGATTTTGGTCGATCCGGCAAAAATCAAGGCGGTTATGCGGTGGGAGGTTCTGAAATATCCCTCAAATACAGGAGCTTATTGGGATTAGTTGGGTACTACCGAAGATTCATACAGGATTTCTCCAAGATTGTAGTACCTCCTCACTCGCCTGACGAGGAAGGGGGTGGATTTCCGATGGGGCCCTGAGCAGCAGAGGGCATTTGAGACCCTCCGACAGCAACTTAAGTCTTGCTTATCTATTCACCCGGGGACTACCAAGATGTACCGAGATTTGAGATTAAGTTACTTGTGGTTGTGCATGAAGCGAGAAATCGCTTGGTACGTGGAGAGGTGCTTGACCTACAGGATGATCAAGGCCGAGAACCAGAGGCTGCATGTCCAACTACAACCCCTGGAGATTCCCATGTGGAAGTGGGAACAAATCATGATGGATTTTATTACTAAGCTGCTGAGGACGGCGAAGGGCTTCGACGCTATTTGGCTCATCGTGGATTGATTGACCAAGAGCGCCCACTTTTTAGTGATACGGGAGAGTTCATCGGCTGAGAAGCTGGACGACTTGTATATCTATGATATCGTTGCTCGTCTTGGGGTGCTGGTCTCTATTGTTTCAGACCACGATGTTCGGTTCACCTCCTATTTCTGGCAAAAGTTCCACAAGGAAATTGGCACACGGCTACACTTCAGTACAACCTATTACCCATAGATGGACAACCAGAGTGAGCGGACCATACAGACTCTCGAGGATACGATGAGAGCCTGTGTTATTGACTTCGAGGGGAGTTGGGACTCCTACCTACCCCTTGCAGAGTTCTCCTACAACAACTTTCATTCCGGTATCGGTGCCCTACCATATGAGCTGTTGTATGGACGGAGATGTTGCACCCCAGTCTGTTGGGGTAAGATCGGCCACAGGGTAATGGGACGGACATAGGTAGACCTGCAAAACTACCGAGAGGATTCAACAGATCAAACAGCGGTTGCAGAGCGCTCAGAGTCGGCAGAAGAGTTAGGCTGACAGGATCTGATCTGAGTTGGAGTTCCAGGTAGGAGACAAGGTATTACTAAAGGTCTCATCCTGGAAAGGTGTGATTCGCTTTAGGAACAGGGGAAATTTGGGTGCCCAATACATTGGGCCATTCAGGATCATTACTAGGGTTGGCAAGGTCGCATATAGATTGGACCTTTCAAAGGAGATTAGTCAACTCCACAACACTTTCCATGTGTCACATTTGAGAAAGTGCATAGCAGATGAGGGGGCAGTGGTATGATTAGAGGATATACAGGTCGACGAGTGCCTGAATTACATGGAGAGGCTAGTGGCCATTCTAGAGAGGAAGTTAAAGGTTCTACAAAATAAGGAGGTACCTTTGGTAAAAGTACAGTGGGAGCACAGGAGAGGTCCGAGTGGACATGGGAGCCGGAGGAAGAAATGCGGGAGCACTACCCAGACTTGTTCGCTGCAGCAGACTTCAAGGAAGAAGTCTAGTTCAAGTGGGGGAGAATTGTAACACCTCGACTCACAGGTATAAGTTTTAAAGCATTTTGTACATGTTTATGGACTTACCCAATGAATTGGTTTCCCCTAACTCGTCATGTAGAGGTAGGTTAGCCTGCGTGGATTATTGGATGCACTCGACGAGTCGGAGGACCCGGACTCGACGACTAGGAACTTGAAGATGAAAGCCAAATTTTTAGGGTTTATACACTATTTAAAGGACCTTAAGTCCTTACCTCCAGTCCCTTACCACCTTTTGACGGCCAGAAGAAACCCTAATCGCTATTAACCTTGTTCTTGAGTGTTTGTGAGGCTTAAAGAGTGATTTTGGTACATTTTCTGAAGAAGGTGTGAAGTATAAGAAGTTTGGAGCAAAAAGGAGCTTGTGGATCTGACTCTACTTCATCTTGGCATCATTTTAAAGGTAACAAGTCATTACCTTGGCTTATCTTTAGTTAGATCTCTTCATTGTTAGCTTTCGAGCCATATTTAGTATATTTTGGAGTCATTTCGGGTATTGGGCATGATCTGAAGCTGTAACTTCAGATCTAGACTCCTCTTGGTCCCTATAGCCATAAAGGTATCTAATTTAGCAAGCTTGGGCCTCTCTCCTTGGGTTAAGCCTTTCCCTTAGTTTGGTTTTGGCGTTTAGGACCACACATGCACGTAAAGTTTGCAACTTTATGTGGAAACCAAACCCTGTGAGGTTAGATCTGCAATATGGAGCTTTGGGTGGTTTAAAAATTTCTGGATAAGAATTGGAATACATGAACTCGACGAGTCTGATGAAGATTGACCGTGGATAGTTTTTGCATGGACTCGGCGAGTCAGTAAGACGACTCGACGAGTCAGTTATGGTTTTCCCCGACATCTAGACATGCATGGAATCGACGAGTTTGTTCGAAACTCGGCGAGTCAATTAGGAATTTGGTGATTTCTGAGTTCTTAAAGAACTCGATGAGTTGCTAGCTGCACTCGACGAGTCAGGTCAACATGGTTGTTGACTTTGACTTCGACCAAGGGTTGACCAGTTTGACGTTTGGGGGTATTTTGTTAATTTGGGAAATCATGGAAGTGGATCATTAGTGGATGTAAGTGTTGGTCTTGGAGCTGCATTTAGTGGAGTTTGACTTTGTCACTTCGAGCTACTTGTGAGGTGAGTTCTCCTTACTATTTCAACAGGGTCTAAGGCACCGATGTCAGCCCTTTTCGGATTTGTATCCAGGTTATTGCACGATATGCCTATTGATCTACATCCTCATAGTTAGGATGGTGATATGCTTATTGACATAGTTAGGTCGGTATCCTGGTAAATAAGATGATGCTTTGTTAGTGACCGGTTAGGTCTGTATCCTGGTTATAGGTTATTGCTATGAATAGTGATTGGTTAGATCGGTTTGACTGTTATCTATGCTAGTGTATGCTATTTCTATGCACATGCTTGTTTGATTGGGGGTTGGGTTGAGGTGGTCCTGCTTTTTGCTGAAGGCCAACATACCCATGGTGGTCCGGATAGACTGAAGGCCCTACGAGGCGGTCCAGTCAGGCTGAATGTGTAATATCCCAAAAATATGACCCAAAAATTTCGTTTGCAAATCATTATTAAAACCATAAACCATTCAAAGTCATAAGTAAAATCATAAATCATGTATCATAAACATCATAGTATCCGTCTCAAATCAAAATCTCATAACAAAACATCGGAGTGAACTCCCAAGCTGAAGACTTTGGTGTGTTCCATGCGATCATCACGAGCCCTTCCCCTTTGCTAGCGGAAGTACCTGAAACCAAAACTGAAACCATAAGCACAATGCTTAGTGAGCTCCCCCAAAGTACCACATACCATACACATACAACATATAACTAGGAGATACCTGCCCTGCAGACACTCATGAAGATACAAGCCCCGCCTACACTCTGCTAACTAGGAGATACGGGCCCCGTCCACACTTGGCTGACTCTAAGATACGGGCCTCGCCCACACTCAGCTAGTTCGAGATACGGTCCCCGCCCACACTCGACTACTATGAGATATGGGTCACGCCCACACTTAACTGCTGCAAGATACGGGCCTCACCCACACTACACTACTAAACAAACATACAAGTATCACACAGACAACAAGTATAGCTAAATCTATCAGCCAAACATATATTTGTGGACAGTCTAAAATGTAAGATATGGGCATCGCCCACACTCGGATACTACGAGATACGGGCCTCGCCCACACTCAACTACTAACATATCATACTACGGGCCGGCCTTGGTGGCTTAGACCTGTTCCTACTTAAGGGAAACTCACCTCGTACGACTGACTATTGGAGACACAAGTGAGGAATCCTTGTCTGCTACTCCAGCGACTCTACGACTATCAATTCCATAACAACACTTCATCAAATTCTGATAATCCTTCTTAGGGTAAAATAACCATTTTACCCCTATTCAAAGTCAATGTCATGGTCAAAGTCAACCTTCCATGTTGACCTACTCGCCGAGTTAGCCTATTGACTCGCCGAGTTCTAAAACTCTGAAACCCTAAAATTCGCGACTCGATTCGTCGAGTTCCCAAACTAACCATCGAAGCGAATAAACGAACTGACTCGTCGAGTCTTCCTCAAACTCGTCAAGCGCTAGCATAATAAGAAAAAGGGACAAAATCATACTACTCGTTGAGTTCCTAAATCAACTCGTCGAGTCCTATGAACATCAACGGGGTTTCTTCATCAGACTCACCAAGTTCCTTTATGAACTCATCGAATCCCTTGTAGATCTAACCTAAACAACTGGTTTCATACTTCTACAGCTCCAAATTATAGATCTATGATGTTTCCAAGGCCCTTTTCTATAAAGTTGGAGACTTGATGGCTTTGCACACCTCAAAGGGACCCAAACTCAAGTTATAGCAATCCACTTCGATAAATATGACCATGGCTTGAATGAAAACAGATTTAATACTCCTTTTATGACCCCTATAGGCTAAATACTATAGGAAGAAGGGGTTACTTTGCATACAACCCATAGAAACTAACCCATCATTCTCAAAAGGGTCAAAAGACCCAAAAACTCAACATACAAAGAGATCTAAGCAATAGTTCACCAAGCTAAGAGCTTTTTACCTCAGAAAGCTGCCAAAGATGAGTGTGCTCCTGGATCTTGTTCTCCTTCCCCAAGGTTGTTAGCTCCAAGATCTTACAACTAACTTCAATGGCACCAAAACACACTCAAAAACTCAAGGAAGAGGCTCTCTAACGAACTAGGGTTTCTGGAGGACAGGGAGGCTGATAAGGGAGGCCCAAATGGGGTTTAAGATGTTTAAATAGGGTGAAAAACCCTAACAATAGGTTTTCCCTCTGGCAAACCAACTCGTCGAGTCCATGCTTGGACTCGCCGAGTAGACTCTTTAAATCCTGCGTCCTTTCCACCATCTACTCGATGAGTTAGGGCTACCAACTCGTCAAGTAGCTTAACTAATTACTTGTATAATTTAAATAATTATGTACCAGGAACGCTGCGTTATAATTCTCTCCCAATTGTCTTAGACTTCATCCTCAAAGTCTGTTGCATCTGAAAACAACGCTAGGTAGTGCTCCCTCATTTCCTCCTAGGGCTCCCACGTCCACTCCGAACCCTTGCGGTGCTGCCACTACACCTTCACTAGCTCGACCCTTTTGTTCCTTAACTCCTTACTCTTGCGATCTAGAATCGCCACTAGTTTCTCTACGTAATTCAGGGTGTCATCAACCTGAATATCCTCTAAGGGTACCACTCCTGAATCATCCACCAAGCACTTACGCAGTTGGGAAACATGGAATGTGTTGTGGATTTGGCTGAGCTCTGCTAGAAGATCTAACCAGTAAGCAACCTGGCCCACCCGGGCCAAAACCCTAAACGGACCATTTAACCTGGGGCCCAACTTTCCCCACTTCCAAAACCTGATAACACCCTTCCAGGGTGACACTTTCAGGAGGACCATATCGCCCACCTCAAACTCCAAGTCTGAACACCGCTTGTCGTCGTAACTCTTAATCCGACTCTGAGTAATTTGGAGCCTACTCCGGACTTGCTAAATCCGCTCTGTGGTCTTGAGTACTACCTCCGTACTTCCCATGAACCTATGACCAACCTCACTCCAACATATTGGGGTCCTACATTTCCTCCCATAGGGAATTTCGAAGAGAGGTCAGTCTATGTTGGCATGGTAACTGTTGTTATACGAAAATTTTGCTAATGGAATATATGTATCCCAACTGCCACCGAAATCTAATACGCATGCACGTAACATGTCCTTGAGATTCTGAATCATCCTATCTCTCTGCCTATCTGTATGGGGGTGGAAATCGGTGTTGAAGTGGAGACGAGTACCCATCTCCTCGTGAAACCGTTTCCAAAATCTGGAAGTGAAACAGACATCTCAGTCTAACACCAACGAGACAGGAACTCCATGACGTGCCACTATCTGTCGCACATAAATCTTGGCCAGCTTCTCAACCGAGATGCTCTCCTGGATCGGTATGAAATGAGCGCTCTTGGTCAATAGATCCACGATGACCCAAATTAAATTGACTCCACGTGCGGTCCTAGGAAGCTTAGTAATGAAATCCATGGTGATATCCTCCCATTTCCACACAGGAATCTCTAATGAATACATCTTGCCGTGAGGCCTATGGTGCTCTGCCTTGACCTTTCTTTAGGTTAGGCATCTCTCCACGTACCAAGCTACGTCCCGTTTCATGTAGGGCCACCAGTAATCGGGTCGGAGATCTCTATACATCTTCGTAGCCCCTACATGGATGGAAAACCGGGACTTATGGGCCTCATCCATCAATACATGTTGTACCCTACCCTAGTACGGTACCCAGACCCTCCTATTCACGGTCAACAACCCTCAGATATTGTAATCAAACAAAGCTACTCGGCCCACAATCCTCTTTCACTTCTGCGCTCCTCCTTTAGGCCCTCAATCTGCGCCTCCCTAATCTGCTCCACCGGTGGAGTAATCACTTCATACTCAAATATATGTCTCAGATCGGGGCCGCCACCGCCTTGCGGCTCAGGGAATCAACCACTACATTGGCCTTGCTCGGGTGGTAAAGGATCTTACAATTATAATCCTTCACCACTTCTAACCACCAACACTGCCTCATATTCAGTTTTGGCTATTCCATGAGGTACCTCAAACTCGTATGGTCCATGTAAATGGTACACCGGACCCCGTAGAGATAATGCCGTCAAATCTTGAGGGCGAACACCACAGCCCCCGGCTCCAAATCATGTGTCGGATAGTTAGCCTCGTGAGGCTTCAACTTCCTCGAAGCGTAAGCTATCACATGACCTCACTGCATCAAGATTGCTCCCATACTTGTGATCGAAGCGTCACAGTAGACTACGAAGTCATCTACTCCCTATGGAAGGGTGAGAATCGATGCCTCACACGATCGCTATCTGACCGTCTCAAAGGTTGTCTGATGCTTAGAACCCCAATGAAAAACCACCGACTTCTTGGTCAGTCGGATCAACGGAACTGCTATCTTGGAGAAGTCATGGATAAATCTCCTGTAATACCCTGCCAGACACAGGAAACTCCGAATCTCAGATGGATACCTCGGAATCTCCCATTGCATCACGACCTCTATCTTGGTAGGATCTACCAAAATAGCCTTCTGGTTGACAAGGTGTCCAAGAAACTGCACCTCGCGCAACCAGAACTCACACTTGGAGAACTTTACGAAAATTCTCTTCCTCCTCAATATCTCTAGCACCTCTCTCAGGTAATCCTCATGCTGCTCTTGAGTTTTGGAGTAAACCAAGATGTCTTCAATGAATACTATCACATACCGATTCAGCATCGGTCTGCACACGCAGTTCATGAGGTCCATGAACGCAGCTGGAGAATTGGTGAGTCCAAACGGCATCACCACAAACTCATAACGACCATAGCGGGTCCTAAAAGCAGTCTTCTACACATCTTCACCTCTGACTCGCATCTGGTGATATCCGGACCGCAGATCTATCTTTGAGAACCAAGATGCTCCCTGAAGTTGGTCGAACAAATCATCTATCCTCGGGAGTGGGTACCGGTTCTTCACTGTTACCTTGTTCAGCTCCCGATAGTCTATGAAAATATGGTGTGACCCGTCCTTCTTCTTTAAAAATAGGATCAGGGCTCCCCATGGTGAACTTATCTAGCAGCTATTGCAGCTGCATAGACAATTCCTGCATCTCAGGAGGAGCCAACCGATATGGTGCCTTGGCTATCGGAGCTGCACTAGGGACCAGGTCAATCTGGAACTCAACTTGTCTCTCCGGAGGTATCCAAGGAAAATCCTCCGGGTAATCCTGCACTACTGGTACATCATCGACTATCGTCTTACCCTTATCCCGGGTATCCATGACATAGGCGACGTATCTTGAGCAACCCTGCTGAAAGTAGCGCCTCGCCCTCACTTCTGAACAAAGAATCGATCCGCGATGTGGTCTCTCACCCTGAATCACTAACTCTCCCCTACTAGGAGTGCGAATCCTTACTAACTACAACTCACAATCAATCACCTCCCCGTTGGGGCTCAACCAATCCATACCCACGATACCCTTATTCCCTTGCAGGGAATAGGAACCAAATCCACTGAGAACTGCTCATCAAATAACTGTAGTGTACATCCTCTATGGACTCTCGCGACCCTGGCGGTCCTGTCATCGACTATCTCAATGTTGAGTGGGCAATCCAACTCCCTCGGAGCTCTACTAAATCGCTTGCTAAGCGTGAGCGACACAAAAGATCGGGTAGCACCCGAATCAAACAGTACCATGGCTGATATATCGTTCATTAAGAACGGCCCTATAAACAAACACACAATCATAAGTAATAACCATGAATAAATAAGAGATAATGGAGAAGATACATAATTGTAACCACATCAGGAGCTGCTCATGCCTCCTCTGCAGTCAACTGGAAGGCTATGCTCTTCACCACTGGCGCCTCAGCCCAACCCTGATGGTCGTATGTGATCCTCAATATAGAAGGGGTGGGTGGCACCACCTTCCCTGCTGCTACTAAACTCGGACACTGTGACCTCTTGTGACCCTTCTAATTGCATTGAAAGCAAATCATGTCAGATAGTGATATGGTAATAGTGGTAGAAGTAGCAGTACAATCCCTGCTCACATGTCCTGTTTGGTTGCATTTGAAGCAGCCCGAACTCCCTGCCCTACACGTCCCCTCGTACGACCTGCCACACTTTCTGCAATGGCCTCGGTCCTTCCTTCGAGAATCTATCTTGGTCTTCTTGCCTGAGCCCTCCATGCCATACACTACCTCTGGTTTCCTCTTCCTCTCCATCTCTAAATCAATCTCGCTCTCACGAGCCCTCGCTATCATATCCGACAGCGTCTTGCAGCTGGAACGGCTTATAAACTGAAAGATATCACTACGTAACATCTCATGGTACCGGGGCTTCTTCATCTCCTCGTCTACCACATACTGCAGAACAAGAAGGGCCCTCTCCTTGAACTTGGTGGTGTTCTCCGCCACAGTATCAGTCGTCTGCTAGAGGTCCTAGAACTCTCTAGGAAGCTGTTAAACCTCAATAATAGATGCAAACTTAGTCCTGAACCTGGTCGTGAAATCACTCCACATCATCGCATCCAACACAGTGTCATCACCAATGGCTCTCCCAACCTCCTCCCACTAGTCACGTGCCCTGTCCTACAGAAGACAGGACGCAAGCCTAACCTTGTCCCCGTTGGGACATCTGCTTGTACAGAACGCATTGGCGACATCTACCAACTACCTGGTACTCGCAATGGGGTCTCGAGCCCCATGGTAGTCGGGAGCTCCACAAGCCCTGAACTCCTTGAAAGTCAATGTCTGCGACCTCGTCATGGCCACCACCTTAGTACGGAACACACTCAACCTCTCATCCAAAAGCTCAAGAATGCCCTCTTTGATCGTGCCAAAGATCACAGGAGTCCGGTCTAGTATGTTGCATGTGATCTCTGAAGAGATGAACTCCGTGGTCTGCTCGTCTAGCTGCTCAGCTCCTGAGCCAGAGCCTGATCCCTCACCGACACCTGAACTGTTGACTACTGGTCTAGTGCGTAAAACCACCATTCTGAAAACACAATATAACAACATCAGAATACTGAACATAACTCGAGGGATCTCATACACCACAAGTTTCTGGGATTCATCTTAACCTTCCTTGGTTCGAGTACAGATCCTCTACTTTCAATAGTACGAGCCCATACTACTTTCCACATATATCTGTACTTTCCTTAAGAACTGCCTTGACTCCACCAAGACCCTTCTACTACTCCTGCTTCACACACTAATCTCATCTTAGGCTTGCCCTAAGGTAATCGCCATCCCACTCTCCGCCATTAGCTGCATAAGAAGTCCCCATTATCTTCCCCTAACTAGCTTGTGAATACTATTACATATCACTAAGGCCAGATAATTCTTCCAATGAGAGATCCTACCCTACAACGGTTGGACTCAAACAAGAGCTGCATAATAGAGCTATACCTAACCTTCTGAAATTATTTTAACCCTTGCAATATGTAACATAACATATTCATTTACTAGTTAGCAAAAGATAACTAAGAATCCTAAAAGCACAAAGCAAGCAACATTCAAGCATCGAGTACACATAATCAAGCATATACTATTGTAGCTATCATACTGACTAATCTGTACTAGCATGCAGTTCTCATAAAGCTGAAACACATATAACAGGCACATAAGGCATCCTTCCTAGATCCTTAGTCCTATACTAGCATGTAATTCTCATAAAGCTGATACACATAACATAACATAAACTTGTATGGGTAATTTGGGAGTACTTACTTGAGCTCGGCTGATTGCATGCACCACACCCTTTTTCTCCTTTCAAAATTCTTTTTTTTCTCAAAAATTATTTTTGCTTTTTCTAAAACTCTTTCATTTCCTCAAAATTTATTTTTATAAAATTTGATTTTCCTTTTGAAAATTTCTATACCAATTCCTTAGTTTGAGTTCATACACACCTGAAAGTCTGCCTGAATTCCTCAAACCAAGGCTCTGATACCAACTTGTAACATCCCAAAAATATGACCCAAATCTTTCATTTTCAAATCATTATTAAAACCATAAACCATCCAAAGTCATAAGTAAAATTATAAATCATGTATCATAAACATCATAGTATCTATCTCAAATCAAAATCTCATAACAAAACATCAGAGTGAACTCCTTGGTTGAAGATTGTGGTGTGTGCCATGCGATCATCCCGATCCCTTCCCTTTGCTAGTGGAAGTACCTGAAACCAAAAATGAAACTGTAAGAACAAAGCTTAGTGAGCTCCCCCAAACTACCACATACCATACACATACAACATACAACTAGGAGATACGGGCCTCACCCACACTCATGAAGATACGGGCCCCGCCCACAATCCGCTAACTAGGAGATACGAGCCCCGCCCACACTCCGCTGACTCATTAATCCATCCTCAAACTCACCGAGTCCTAGCATAATCAGAAAAAGGGACAAAATCATACCTCTCGCCGAGTTCCTAAATCAACTCTTCACGTCCTATGAACATCATCAGGGTTTCTTCATCGGACTCACCGAGTTCCCTTATGAACTCGTCGAGTCCCTTGAATATCTAACCTAGATAACTAGTTTCATACTTCTACAGCTCCAAATTACCAATCTATGACGATTCCAAGTACCTTTTCTATAACGTTGGAGACTTGATGGCTTTGCACACCTCAAATGGACCCAAAATCAAGTTATAGCAATCTACTTTCCTAAATATGACCGTGGATTTGATGTAAATGGATTCAAGACTCATTTTATGACCCTATAGGCTAAATACTACAGTAAGAAGGGGTGACTTTCCATACAACCCATAGAAACTAACTCATCATTCTCAAAAGGGTCAAAAGACCCAAAAACTCAACACATAAAAAGAGATCTAGGCAATAGTTCACCAAGCTAAGAGCTTTTTACCTTAGTAAGCTACCAAATATGAGTGTGCTCCTGGATCTTGTTCTCCTTCCCCAAGCTTGTTAGCTCCAAGCTCTTGCAACTACTTTCAATGGCACCAAAACACACTCAAAAACTCAAAGAAGAGGCTCTCTAATGAAATAGGTTTTCTAAAGGATGGGGAGGTTGATAAGGGAGGCCCAATGGGGGTTTAAGATGTTTAAATAGGGTGAAAACCCCTGAAAATAAGGTTTCCCTTTGGCAGACCTACTCGTCGAATCCATGCTTGGACTCGCCGAGTAGACTCTTTAAATCTCGCGTCCTTTCTACCTTCTACTCGATGATTTAGGGCTACCAACTCATCGAGTAGCTCAAATAATTACTTGTATAATTTAAATAAGTGCATACCAGGAATGGGGTGTTACAGAAGGCTCGACGAGCAGTCCAGATAAGCTGTAGGTCCTATGAGGCGGTCCAGACATGCTGAAGGCTCAAAGAGCGGTCCAGATAGACTGAAGGCCTGCGAGGCGGTCCAGTTAGGCTGAAGGCTCATTATGCTTGGTGTTTGTTTATATGATATGGTTATATCTGTATGGAGTTGGTATTTTGGGTAAACGCACTGAGCTTCGGGCTTATAGTTGTTGATTATGTTTCAGGAACTTCTGATGATCGCAGGAAGGTGAAGGCGTGATAGTGAACCTACTTATATTTTCATAATTTGATTATGGGGATACTCTAATGATTAAACTATTTTTAAAACAAAGTTTGTAATAATTAAATGTTTTTAAAAGTTCAAATTTGGCATAATTTTTATGGATGTTACATGATATCGAGAGTAAAATGGATGATTACAAAATAAATGTTTATTCGTTCATTTTACCTTAATAGGAAAATCAATATCTTTGGGCCCCTCAGTGATTTGATGCTGACATTGTAGCATTGGGGCCAACTAGGACTGAATTGATGTGTTAAATTGGTAGTCTGATGACATCGTCACAAATCGGGAAATCGGGAAACAAAATCTTAGACAATAACATTGATTCTAATTTGTGTCTCGTGTCCATATAATATCATGAAGAACGAAGGGATAGCTAATCATTTGTCTTAGGACCAACTTCTAACCATAATTTTGCAATGTCTTTGGAAAACACTTTTTACTCGTTATTCAGAGTTATACTTGCAATTCTAGTTAGCGAGTTATCTATGTGGGAGACTATTGGATTAAGGTGTCTAAGGTCCTAACTAAATAGCTATAATATTGGTGAATAAAAGTAAAGTACTTTTGAGTTATCCACATAACCAGGAAATGGATTGGATTGGTTATAAGAGAGGGAAAGATAGAGAGAGAGAGAACAAGAGAGAGAGAGAGAGAGATAAATCATTTGTTAATATATAATATAATTAATTTATTAATTAGAATTAGTAATACTTGATTAAGAATTACTTAGAATGAATTTGGAATTAATTATGGGTTAACTAGAATTAATTAAAAGTATAAGGGTTGAGTTGTAATTGTTCAATAACTGAAGAAAAATAGAGGATCTAGAACGTCCCTATAGGATGGGCGGTTTTGAGACCCTTAGATACGGTTTTTGGAAGCCTCCAACTGATAAAAGTAACTAGATAGTTACTGGATTTAAAATATTATTATTTTAAATTTAAATCTAGGGTTTCTGGGATTATCAGTCAGCTATATAAATGGGCATACCCCTTGGATTTTTGGCCATGTGCTTTACCACATATAGAAATCCGAAATTTATCATTCTCTCCCCTCTCTCCTTCAATCCTAGAATTTCCTTGAGTTTTAAGTGTGACATATTAGAGGCTACCATACTTTTAGAGCTAGTTTTCCAAGGAGACTTAAAGTATTTTGATTAGCTTAATTCGATTCAATAAAAGGTATGTGGTCTTACTCATGTTACGATTTTCATAGGGTTTTTCTAGTTTTGTTTCATAAGTATGATGTTATTAATTGTGAAAATCCATATATCCACCCAGGTCTCTTGGCCTACAACATAAAGCAAGATTGCCATAACCCAACCACAACGTATCTATGCAAACAAATAAAGAATACCAACCAATCACGGGTAATCATGACAAATCTACCAGACTAACATATCACTACAGCATAACAACATTCAACACACAAGGATACATACTGTAGTACAAAGTATAGTAAGAAAACTCACCTCATAGGCAAGTAGACAAACACACAAGTCTCACAAAACAAAGCGGGTGCTACAATCCACCTACACAACAATCAACTTGGTTAAAAGTCAATGGTCAAAATTCAACCTAGTTGGTCACCACATCATGGCTAGCCATTGGCCACATTGTGGCAACTCCAAGACAAAACAGTCGCAAGAGCCCTATTCACCACGACGTTCTGAGCATATTGCCATATCGTGGAAACTGCCCATGGACAGCTTAATGGATTAAGCTCTTAATCGAACAAGCCACACTCACATGCTTTCCAAAAGGCTTCCTAACGTCCATAAGATTCATAAAAACCCTTTATTTATGGACATGCACGTCCAATGCATATCTTGAACGTTAGTTAGGTCAAAATGATGAAAATGAAGTCAAAACCTCATGCATGGAACCAAAACTCTACCAAAATTCAGATTTGGGTCATTAAACCTCAAATGGACCTCAAGGATCCATAAAGTTTCCAACTTTATGGAATCCATCCATTCAAGCTATCCCAAACATGAATAAAATGCATGAAAAAACTAGATCTATAAGAATAGCAAACAAAGATATGAACTTGAGGAATTATAGGAGTCTAAATGTGTACACTAAGGTGGTGGGAGAACTTGTTTACTGAATCTATGCTCTAAGGATACCTTCTTCTTCAAATCACCAAAAATCTACCACACGAGCTCAAAATGTCAACAATGGAGGCTAAGGTTTGTTTTTGTCGAAAGGGAGATGATGGAGGCTGAGGGTGGGCAAATCCTAGCCATCACATCCCTTAAACATGGCATCAAGACTGGAAAATTAGGGGTTTGCATGTTGGCCGCCACAACGACGTGGCCATTACTATGCCACATCGTGATGCCTGAAATGAAAGGCACATTTCATCGGGTCAGACAACATCGTGGGGACTTCACCATCACGTCGTGGCCACCAAAAGCATCATATTTTTAAGTCTCAAATGCCAATTCGCAAGAGCAGTTATACCTAAAACTTGTTGTTACTATTCTCCTCCATTTGAACTAGACTTCATTCTCGAAATCCTTAGTCGAAAATAGATTTGGGTTGTGCTCACACATCTCCGCCTCGGGCTCCCAGGTCCACTTGGAACCCTTCCAATGCTGCCACTGAACCTTAATCGAGGGCACCGCCTTGCTACACAAGGCATTTGTTTTACTCTCTAATATTGCAAATGGCCTCTTAGCATAATCATATGCTCATTGACCTAAATTTCTTCTAATGGGATCACTGTTGTATCATCCACCAAGCACATTAAGAGATGAGAAACATGAAAAGTGCTATGAATCTAGCTCAGCTCGTCAGACAACTCTAATCGGTATGCTACCTTGCGCACCCCGACCACCACTACAAAGGCCTGATGAATTGGGGGGCCCAACTTGCCTCTCTTCCTGAAGCATATAACACCCTTCCAAGGTGAAACCTTTAGCAAAACCATATCCCCAATATGAAACTCCAACTCGAACTGTTGTTTATTAGCATAACTCTTTTTTCAGACCTATATAGTCTGTAACCTCTGTCTAATCTGATGGATAAGCTCTATCATCTAGAGCACCACCTCAGTGCACCCCATGACCCTATTCCTGAACTCTTCTCAACAAACTGGAGTCCGACATCTCCTACCATATAGAAGCTAAAAGGGAGGTACACTAATTCTAGAATGATAGTTATTGTTGTAAAAAAACTCAGCTAAAGGGAGGTAGGAATCCCATCTCCTAACAAAGTCAATGATATAGTCCCTCAATATGTCCTCTAGTGTCTGAATGTACCATCACCATTTGGCACATATCATAATATTATCCGCTTTGGGCTCCCGAAACGAAAACTTCCCAGGGGATCAACCATCCTTGAATTTCTCTCGCCCATGAATGCTTAACTGCAGAGTTCTTATGGGATATGTTGCCCTTACACCTTTACAATGTGTTGTGATAGGGAAGGTATCTACACCCCTTATACGGAATGCTTAGTTCTCATTCTCATTCGATGTGGGATAAGTTGCAACTAACCTTCACCCCCTATTATAGGGTTAAATGTCCCCATGAAACACATCAAACCATGTCCTAGCTATGATACCCCTTCTAACATCCCCTTACGACAAGTATCACAATATTGTCTGCTTTAGGCTCCCAACATGAAAACTTCCCAGGGGGTCACCCATCCCTGAATTGCACTCGCCTGGACATGCTTAATTGAAGAGTTCTTATGAGATTTGTTGCCCTCATAGATTTAAAATGTGTTGTGACAGGGAAGGTATCGACACCCTTTATAAGTAATGCATAGTTCTCTTTCCCAATCGATATGGGATCAGGTGCCACCGGCCTTCACCCCCTATTTCGGGAATGCTTAGTTGTAACATCCGATTTCGAGAAGCTTCCTATTTCGGGAATTATAAACATTAAAGGGATCAATTTGGGTGTCTAAGCCTATAACTATAATTGGTATAAACTTGAATTGATAGTAGCACAGTCCTTTTAGGTTGCCCTCAAACCTAGTACCTGGATAACTTTGAGAGAGAGAGAGAGAGAGAGAGAGAGAGAGAGACTGATTTATTAATTTATTATACGATTAATAAATTAGTTAGAAATAAAAAATATTATAATATATTAATTAGAAATAGTAATATTTAATTTTGGGATTAATGGAATTAATTAAAAGTACAGAGGTTAAAGTGTACTTGTTCAATAGTTGAGCAAGAGACTTTCTAAAATCTTCCTAGAAGCTTTGGACGATTTTGTAGGGATTTTGGATTCTAGAATTATCCATGGAGGATAATTAGGAAGCTAAATAATTACCAGAAAGAAATAATATTATTTTATTCCTTATAGGGTTATCTAGGGTTTCTTTGTTACACCAATGGTAGGCCGAAATCATTCTCTCTTTCCTCCTCTCTCCTCTCTATTTCTTCATGTTCCTTCGTTACTAGGGTTTGGGTGTGAACCATTAGAGACACGACACATGTGGTGCTTGCTTCCAAGAGTATTTCAAGAAGGATAGGTTTGATTCTTTACTACAACAATAAAAAAAAAGGTATGTAATTTCTATCTTGGTTGTCAAAATCAAAAAATACCTAGGATTCATAGGTTTCTTGTTGTTCAATTGAATGTTACTTCAATAGTGTTGTGACATAGATCTAATAGGTTGCATGTACCCTTAAGTGTTAAGGATTTATCCATGTTATTGCATGTAAAACCCATCAGTTAGGGCCCATGAATTCCAGGGTTTGGGTTCTAGACCCAGTTGGGAGTGGATTATATAGGTTATGTGATCTAGGCTTTCAGATTGCGCTTTGGAGTCCAAGGGTATAATAGTAAAAGTGATGCTTCAATTTTTTTCATGAATTAATGATTCTAGCTTGGAAGGTTTTGAGTCAAAGGAGAATTGATGGGATTGTAGGGTTTTTCATTACCTTTCTGAGCATATAGAGAACGCTGAAAATGGAGTTGGGACGATTAAGTTATGGCCATTGGAAGTTTGAAAGGGAAAGGGTTTTTGCCTTGTATGTTGGGCATACAAGGTATGTATGTTGGGTGTACTTGGATTAAATGATCGCTAAAGTTCTCCTTAGTATGTTGGTCATACACAAGGCATGATCAAACCCTAGTTTTTGGGTCTTACACCCTATTTAAAGACCTTAACTTATTGGAAACCCTTTTTATCTTCAACCTCTATCCTCTAAAGCAATTATCTTGAAAAAAAATAGCCCCATTTGTGAGATTCTTGAGCTTTTGAGTGTTTTAGAGTGTTCTTGGTGCATCTTGGGCAAGAAGGAGTTCATGGGAGGAGTATTGGTTGACTTGTAGCTTGTAGATCTAGATCTTGTTCACCTTGATCTTTCTTCTGTAGGTATAAAGCTTCAAACATCATGATTCTTTGATGTAGATCTTGCCTTAGGTTATCTTATGAGCATGTTTTGGTCCGATGGTTTGGATCTTGTAAGTAGAAATTACTACAAAACATTTAAGCCATATTTCTAGTCATTTATGAGGTCATTAAGTCATAAAAATTGAATCTTGTTGGGTATATCTCTTCCATGCACGAGTTAGTGACCTTTGGTGAATCTATGAAATTAGGGCTTTGGTTTGGACACCATTTAGCCATGCAAATCCATTAAGTCAGGAACTTTATGACCTAAGACATCCCTTAGATTCAGATATGGGAGTTGGACTTTAATTCTTAAGGTATTAAGAACTTGGAATGGAGTTTAGGCAGCAACGACGTACATTGGGCGTACCTTCCTGGTACGTTGCACGTAATGGGTTTCAGCCTTTTACCTCTTTTTCGAGCACGCGATATGTTGGGCGTACAATGGTGGTATGCGGTGAGTACTCACCAGAAGCCATTTTGGGTCATTTTTGGCTTTGGGATCATTTTGGGTTTAGGCTATGATTTGTTGGGCCAAGTATAGGAATGGTTAGTATTTATCCCTTAGCATGATAGAATATGATTGGACCTTTGATTATGGGTTATTACCCTAATTATTGGTAAGGATTAATCTTGGATAGGTCCAGTGTGAGAAGTCGTGATATTTTATGTAGAATGATAGTTGTCTTGTGACTCTTGCATTGTATGTTGGGCTAGAACATTGACATGCATGTATGGCTAGGCCCATTGCATAAGAGGGTGGGGGCCCAATGTATGTTGGGCTAGGCCTATTATATGATGGACTAGGACCAATTGTATGTTGGGTTGGTCCTACTGATTAGGAAGGGCTAGGCCCATTGCTATGGGTTGTGCCTAATGTGTGAGCTTAGCCCAATGATATGTAAGGTATGCGGTATTTTGGGGAACTCAATAAGCTTTGTTCTTATAGTTTTATGGTTATGGGTTCGGGTACTTCCAGTTCAAAAGGGAAGGGCCCGGCGTGACTGCACAGGATCCCCTAGAGTTTTATTCCATAGTAGTTGCTTATCACTTTTACTACTATGTTCAAATATTATTTTTCACCTTCAATATTTTTGGGAACAAATTGTTGTATGGATTAATGTTTTTAAAATGAAAATTTTTCCATGTGATTTTCAGGACGTTACACCAAACAATACGCTCACTTTGACCATCTATCAACGGATGATAGCCATGCTGAAATGCAGTCTAGTACCCAAATCCTCATGGAATCTCTTCCAAAACCTAGAAGTAAACCGAATATCTGAATCGAAAACAATAGAAATAGGCACACCTGGCGAGAAACCACACCTCGAACGTAAATGTCAGCCAATTTCTCAACTGAGGAACTCTCCCGAGTAGCAACGAAGTATTTTCTCTTGGTCAGGAACCTCTTAACGAACCAAGCTATTTCTCTTTACATGCAAGGCCACCAATACCTAAGCCTCAAGTCTTGATACATTTTTGTGGCTCCAGGGTGAATCGACAACTTCAACTTATGTGCCACCTCGAATAATGTCTGACGAACCCGGTTGAAAACTAGAACCCAAACTCGTCCATACTTAGTCAATAACCCCCGACTATCGGTGATAAAGCTATCAATCAGACCCCTAATCTTCTATTTCTTCCAATTCTCCTTCTTTATTACATCGACCCAAGTCTCCCTAATCAAATCCAAAATTAGTGAAATAATGGTTATCCTCAAGTGTATGTATCAAATAGGAGCGCTAGCTGCCTTGTGGCTCAACGCATTGATGACCACATTGGCCTTCCATAGGTGATACATGATATGATAATCATAATCCTTGACCACGTCAAGCCACCTACGCTACCTCATATTCAAATTCGGTTAATCCATAAGATATTTCAAATTATTATGATCTGTGTATATAGAACAACGGACCCCATAAAGGTAGTGTCGCCAAATCTTTAGAGAAAATATCATTGCCTCCAGCTCTAAATTATGCATGAGATATATAGCCTCGTAAAACTTCAGCTATACGGAAGCATAAGCAGTAAACCTACCTCGATGCATAAGCATCGCCCCCAAACCAGTGATAGAAGTGTCACAATACTCCACAAAATCCACAACGCCTTCAGGAAAGGTCAATATCGGGGCCTCAGAATATCGAATGTTGCCTTTAGCTTAGGCTACAAATAAAAATCAACACTATTCTACATCAAGCAAGTAAGAGGAACAACAATCTTGGAGCATCCAAAAATAAATCTCATCTAGTAACCTGCGAACACAAAAAGCTCTGAATCTTTGATGGAGACTTCACGACCTCCCACCGCATCACCGCCTCGATTTAGGCCGGATTGACCAACATCCTGTTTTGATTGATGAGATGTCCTAAGAACTGAACCCGTCACAACCAAACCTCATACTTGGAGAACTTGGCATACAATGTTGAACTCCACCTGCCTCACGGGAGGAACACCTAGTAAATCTTCTGGGAAGACGTCCGGAAAGTACCTGACTACTGGCACATAAATTGAGTTGTGGATTAAATGTTTTTTCAGGTACTTCTGTTGTTTGATTAAATGGCTATGCTTGACTGTAGTGCATGCTCATCGTTGATGATCTATGTTTTGACTTCCACTATTTTTAGTATTCCGATACAGATTATGATGGTTTTATGATTGTGAAACAATATGATACTTGGGTTTTATGAAAAATGGTTTTGAATGTTTTACTTATAGTTTAAAAATGAAAATTTTGGTTTTATATTTTGGGAAGTTACATTTTTTGATGCTTTATAGTTGTCGTCGTGATGGGAGTCATGTGGTTGATGAGTTGAATTCAGGCTATTTAAGGTTCAAATCCCGGCATACCCAAAATATTAATAGCATTATGCAACTGACCTCCCACGTGGGCTTTGGGGAAGGTTGATGTGGGCCGCTCAGATTGTGCGATTTATATATTTTTTGATGTCTTAGAGTCAATAACCTCATGTTTTTTTTTGTACTTAAACTGTTGGGTCAAAAATATGGTTTATACTTTGTTTTTTTAGGAAATTGTATTTTTATGTAATGTTTATGAGTTTACGGTCAGATGGTCTGTTTACGGCCGTAAACAGGTTTACAGCTGTAAACCATTTACAACTGTAAACCCATTAGGCCCATATTCTTCAAGTATAAATATAGGTGTAAGGTGTGAGGAGTAGATTGATGTACAGAAAAGTGTGTACGGCCTACAGAGAGAGAAAAGAGTGTGTGTTGTGTGTGAATCTTATATTTGGATCTACATTCTAATCATCAAATAATAAAATATTCATCATCTTCTTCTTCTCATTCTCTTCTATTTTGATCTGACATCATCCGTTTAATTGGGATTCCGCACCATCAAACGGATCTGATTGATACACAAACATTTTGGGAACTTACATAAACACGAAATTTATAACTTCAAACATATGATGTTGCACACAGACTATTGATATTAAAATGGGATTGGTATCAATGTAATGTGTCTGTAGGGTTGTCAACGAGACCAAATGTGGGCACATTGCTCCGTTTCCCTGCCCCAGAAATTGAAGACCACCCCGATCCCGATCCCACCCCCATTCCTCCACATCCTCCGTTAATCCTGTTTGGCTAGAATCTCTATTTGGCCTTGTTTACCGTAATTCTAAATCGTATATTTTGTTTAACTTTACATATTAAACTAATTATTCAAATACAAAACATATATTACACAATCCCTACTCTAAATTAAATATTTATTTTTATAAATAAAATAGTTAAATGTAGGGTATTATTTCGGAGGCCCGTAGGGTATTTGGGATATAACCCACGCCCCACTCCTCAAAAGCTAAACGGAGTAAAATCCGCTCGAACCTGACAGATGTTGTAAAGGTACTCTTATACGAAAATAAGGTCCTGCAGGGTCGGGATAACATGAAGGTTTTTGATATGACTATGTATAGACACCAAATAGTACCCATTAGTTTAGTACTCATTACAAACAAAATAAGATTTTTGGTTCGGCGCTGTCTCCGTACAATTCCGATATCAAGTTGACCCCAAAGTATCAGAATATATACAGTATATTTATGTTGTATTTACTTTTTCAAGTAAATTAAAAATATATATATTCTAACAAGTAAAAAGGTAAGATACGAGAACTTCTAGACACCTTTTTTTGGGTTTGTTGGATTTTGTTTTTCTCTATTTTTGGGAGGCGTGTTGTTGAAAAGAGGGATATAAACAATAAAAATGCATATCAAAAGGTTCCTAAATTTTAAGCGGTGTTATATTTGTCATTTCAAGAACCGAATTAATACGGTTAAAATAGCGAATAATTGTTGTTTTAAAAGTTATAAATGTATGTTATTTACATTAAATTCAGGAGATATTATAGATTTAAAATAGCGAATAATTGTTGTTTTAAAAATTATAAATGTATATTATTTACATTAAATTCAGGAGACATTATAGATGACATACACATCTTTTATCAGCGTTGAGTTTTAATGATATGACATTTAGACATTATAATATTATTTATATTATTATTTTAAAGAATAAAAATGCTTATTATATAGAAAAACATAAAAAAATTATATAAATAGTCCATAATGTATATAAATAGTCTATGCCATTTAACAAAGCCCATACCTTGTTATTATTATTATTATTTTTACGAATATAGTGTTTGTGGTTTTTAAAATTTACATTAATGATTTTTTTTGCTAATATCATTAGTTTTTATCAGTTAGTGTGGAAATAATTTAGTCTTTTTAGACAATAGTAATTAAGTTTGTGATCACGACTAAAGCAAATTGATCATTTATGTAATTTTCTTTATATTTTATATTTTATGAATTTATGTATCTTTTATTATTTTACTTTTTAAAATGTAATTTTAATCCCTTTTCACTTTAAACTTTGTCAAATGTTATTTTGTATCATTTTATTTTTAAATTTTTATGTTGTCACTATAATATATATATATATATATATATATATATATATATATATATATATATATATAATTTGATTTTTTTAATAACTTTCGTTCATTAATATAAAAAAAACTAATTTTTTACATGCTACTTTTTATATATGTATCGATATAAATTTAAGTTGGTCAACGTTTCAACGTAAATTTAAGACTTACGTTCATTACATTTAAAAAAAATACTTTATTTTTATGCACGTGTCGGTTTAGTTTGTGTATGTTTTGACGTTATATTTTTTTAATGTGTTCGTGCTTAATTTTATGTACATTTCGAACGTATAAGTCAAGTCACATATAATAACTTTCATTCTTAAGATATAAGTATTATTGAGTTTGTGAGTTGGCCTAGTACGTTGGGCGTAATCATGGTACGCTGGGTGTACCATGGCGAACTTTGGACACGAGGTTTCCCCCAAGTACGATAGGCGTACACATCGGCGTACCTAAGCCAGATGCAAACCCTAAATTTTAGTATTTAAATCTTATTTAAGCAACCTTATGCCCCAAGGCTCTCTTAATACCAGCTTCCATTATCCCTAAAAGCATTATCTCAAAACCCTAACCCATTTTTAGATAGAATTGATCATTATGTGTGTTTTGGTGTGTATTTGGTGTATCTTGAAGAAGAAGAAGCTTGGTGAAGAAGCATTAATCAAGTTGGAGCTTGTAGATCCAGGGTTTATTCATCTTTCTCAGCTTCCTAGAGGTATATATAAAGTCTAGACCTTGGTTATTCTATGCTTAGATCTAGGACTAGTTTAGATTTCAACATATTTTAGTCCCGTGAATGAGTTCTTGTGAGTAAATGTTACTCCAGAAGTTTTGAGTTGTCCCTTTTGATGTTTCTGAGGTTCCTAGTTCATAAAGTTAGCATCTTGATAGTTGTAGATCAACCATGCATGAGTTAATGATCATTTGATGGAAGTAGAATGCTAAAGCTAAGGTTTGAGTCTCTTTGAGCCATGCAAATACATCAAGTTGGTAACTTTATCGTTTAAGACATTCTCCAAGAACTTCATTTGCAAAATAGATGTTTGGGCTTAAAGCATTAAGTGCTTAATGAGTTTTTGGCATGTCGGAGCGTACATTGGGCGTATGCAAGTATACGTATCTGAGTCCCTGTTTCCCTTCAGTAGTGAAGATGTACAACGGACGTACTCAGGTGGTACGGTTAACGTGCTCATAAAGCTTTTTTTGGGCTTTATGTTTTTTGGGCTATTCTTGGGCCTTAGGTTTTGGGGATATTGTTGGGCTTTAGGTGTCTTGGGCCTTGCTGATTCTTAGGTTTTCTGGGCTTGGGACATGGGATGATGCGCCCATTAAGGGAAGGATAAAATGGTTTTTTACCTTTGGAGTCGGTATTAAGGATTCAGACTCTCGATTATGATTTATGGCCTAATTGTTAATTAGGGCGTTATTACTTGTGATTTAGTACGGGGATTTACGGTTTAGCAGCTTGAGTGTTATTTGTTTATGTTAGGTCATAAATTGTGGTTTATACTTTGCTTTTTATAAGATATTAGAGTTCTCGGTCGAGGACTGAAACACCATGTTTTTGATGGGTTTTATACAAACAATCCTATGTGTGCATGTAACCCTAGATTTGGATCTATGTTTTCACTATTAGATATACAACTTTATGAACACATGAATAAAACCCTAAAGTATGTTGCTATTTTCGAAATTCACATATAAGGTTAGATTACATACGTCTTGTTTTTATATTGTAATAACAACTTAAATCTTCAAACCATAAGTCTTGAAAGCAAGCACCACAAGTGTAGTGCCTCTAATGGCTCACAAACACCACAAGTAATTGGAGAAGCTATAGAGAGAGAAGAGGAGAGGTAGAAATCGGCCTAGGGATCTCTATGGAATAGGTGGGATGATTTTTCAAGGCCTAGGGGTCTTTATATAGGGTTAGGATTAGGGTTTCAGTCCTTATCCTAATCTAGTTACTTGCCCACCAAGCAACCACAAGATGAGCCTTGAAAAACCCTTATCCCTTGGACCTTGGACGATTTTAAGGATATCCTTATCCTTGAATTCTTCCATCCTTTAACAAGGATTATCATTACCCTACTTTGCAACTATCACATAATTACAATTCAGCCCCTCTAGTTTAATTAATTACACTTGATCACAAAATTAATTCCTAATTAATTATTGATCAATATTAATTAAACAAATATGATTTCTCCTTTAATATATTATTCTTATAACATATTAATAAATCATAATAACCTCTTTCTCTATTTACTTCTCCATTCAAGTTGCTTTGGTGAAGGCAACCTAAAAGGACCATGCATAACCGGGTCAAGTATTTACTAAATATGGTTACGGGCTTAGACACTAATCCAACAGTCTCCCACTTGGATAAGTCTAGTAACCACAAATATAACATACAACTTAATTAGCAATCGTAGCTCTCAAAGACGTTGTCGTACTCTGATCTTATCAGTATTCTGTCCTTTAGATAAGGGATTGTACAGTCCTCTGTTTAGATATTATGCGGACAATTTCATCGAACTTATTGTCCAGCAATTAGTTTCTCGATCTCATATTCATTTGACATAGAACTTAATTGAACACATCAATTCAGTCCTGACCGGGACCGACACATAAGTCAAATCAAATCATCGAGCGGTCGTAATATCGCTTTTACCCTCTTAGGATAGATGTAACAGATAAACTTCGACTTATATGCATTTACTATTTAATAATCAACTATACACAACAATGCGTTTTATGACATCAATTTATTGATGCGGTTTCGCATTATCAATGTACAACCAATCAGTAAACAATAAACCATATATATTGGTTTTAAGATCATATGATATTATCATCTTGCGATCACTTTTTGTCATATTCCATAAAATGATTCCAGCAAGCGCGAGTTTATTCCAATGCTCAAAACTTGTTCATAAGCACTCATGAATGTTGCAGAAAACCTTTGCTATGTCTAATATCTTATAGACACTCTACATACCAATTCATGACAATCTTCATTCATACCTACTTCCAACATATGAACGATTGTGGACTATTCGAATAATTCGATTATTCTTAATAACTCAATTATTCAGGAATTCAAAACATGCAAATTTGAAACAATAGTTAAACAATTAACATAAGACAGTAACCTTACTTATAAACAATACTCCTTTATTTAATCAATAAATGTCAATTACATTTATCCATTATACGTTTCTAAAACTATCTAATCTAAACTAATATCATCCTTCAGCCCAATGCTCCTAGCATGCTGCAAATGCTTAACCCTACTCAGTCCCTTCGTAAGCGGATCTGCTGAGTTATCTTCTGATGATATCCTCTTAACCACGAGGTGTCCTTCTGCTCGATGTCTAATAAAATGATACTTTCTGTCGATATACCGAGATCTACCATGATCCCTCGGTTCCTTGGTCAAGGCAACCACTCCTTCATTATCACAGAAAATTTCCATAGGCTCCTTTATGGCCGACACAACTCTAAGGTCACCAATGAAGTTCTTCAACCATATCGCCTCCTTGGACGCTTCGCTCGCTGCAATGTATTCTAACTCACACGTTGAATCAACTACAGTTTCTTTCTTGGAACTTTTCCAAGTCACTGCTCCTCTATTTAGGGTAAAGATCCAGCCTGACTGCGAATGGTAGTTGTCTCTGTCGGTCTGGAAACTTGCGTCACTATACCCTCGCACCTTTAAGTCATCACTCCCTCCGAGGACTAAAAACCATTCCTTAGTCCCCCGAAGGTACTTAAGGATATTCTTAACCGCAATCCAATGAGATTTGCCCGGGTTTCCTTGATATCTACTGACCATGCTCAAGGCAAAGGCCACATCAGGTCGAGTACACGTCATAGCATACATGATCGAGCCAACTGCGGAAGCATAGGGTACTCGGCTCATCTCGTCTATCTCAGCTTCGGTACTCGGACTTTGAGTCTTACTCAACTTGACATTACTATGTATCGGTAGTTCTCCCTTCTTTGAGTTCTCCATACTAAAACGTTTTAGCACTTTATCCAAGTAAGTGTTTTGACTAAGTCCTATTAGTCTCTTACTTCGTTCTCTCACTATCCTTATTCCCAAAATATAGGAAGCCTCTCTGAGGTCCTTCATAGCGAAGCACTTCCCGAGCCAGGACTTAACCTCCTGCAGAGTCAGGATGTCGTTTCCTATGAGCAGTATGTCATCAACATACAAAACGAGGAAGCTAACTATACTCCCACTGGCCTTGACATATACACATGATTCATCTTTGCTTCGTACAAATCGAAACTGTTTGACTTTCTCATCAAAGAAAAGATTCCATCTGCGAGATGCTTGCTTAAGTCCATAAATGGACTTCTTAAGCTTGCATACTCTATTGGGATGCTTCATATCGACAAAACCCTCTGGCTGAGCCATGTTGTAACAACGCAAAATTTTCAAACAAATTTTTCATTTAAAATAAAGTGAATTATTTCAACCAAATATAATTATTCCAAATTTCATATCAAGATACAATCATAAAATCCCCAAGATCTCAAAACATCAACAGTGTGTACGCGTCATGCCGGCGCCTTCCCACGGTCACCGCTAGTACCTGAAACACATACATGACAACTGTAAGCATAAATGCTTAGTGAGTTCCCCAGTATACTACTTACGCATATACGCCTTTCCAGGCCTTGAGATAATCGTCTTCCGGCCCATAACATATTGCCTTCCGGCCCATAACATAATGCCTTCCGGCCCATAACATATTGCCTTCCGGCCCATAACATATTGCCTTCCGGCCCATAAACATACACAGCAATTAATACATTAATTTTAACACATATAGCACATATATCATATTTCATATCCGACCTTTCAGTCACATAACATATTGCCTTCCGGCCCGTATAAACATACATAGCACGCATAGCAAATACCTTACCATTTATAGCACGTATAACACAAATCATATCCGACCTTCCGGTCACACAGTCAAACCCTTCCGGGTACAGTATAGTGAGAAGACTCACCTCGCGGGTAATGAAAGCTAGCGACTCCTGAAATCACTCGCACTCGATCCGCCGAGCTACAGACTCCCTATAATATCATATATCCCTTATTAATACTTTTATCTTTCAAGACAACTGACCCTAAGAAATTACATGTAGGTCAACTCTGGTCAACGCTCAACTTGACCGGACTCGGCGAGTGCAAAGGCGACTCGGCGAGTCTAGACGTCCTCCCCAACTTTCCCTGATGTTCCCTTTCTACTCGTCGAGTATCCCTCTTGGCTCGACGAGATCCTCGTGGAAGAATCGCGGGGCCACCCCGACTCCACTTGCCGAGTCTGAAGAACAACTCGACGAGTTCCAGTCAATCTCCAAGCTACTCGCCGAGTCTGTTCATCAGACTCGGCGAGTCCATGCCATGCAGTCGATCAAACGGCTTCCTGAGATAAGTATTGTCCCGAAATACACAAGCATGGGACCTTCTGGACCGCTAAAGGTCCTAATACAGGGCTATAGTCGTTTGGGTAACAAGGTAATAATCCATCTAATCACCAAATGGGTTCCATAAACCCTAAATCCATGCACACATCAACATAACAGAAAAGATCCGAAATATTACCTAACGCACTCTCTGTGTCCCCAAACCTCAGAACTCGAATCCCTTGCTGTTCCTTTAGCCAAAACTCTTCTCCACCTTGCACAACAATTTCTTCAAGGTCCTAATACCCTTCAATCTTGCTCTAGATGCCCACAGCCGCTTAGGGTTCTCCTCAGTCAACTAAAGACGGACAATGACGGCCTATAAGTGCATTATATACGCTCCAAAACCAAACGACTAGGGTTTCCGCTGAACAGCGTAGACTCGCCGAGTCTGTAATGGACTCGTCGAGTCCAGTCGCGAACCCGCGACCCAGTCTGTGGTCCTACTCGGTGAGTCTGGCTCCAACTCGCCGAGTCCCTTCCTAAAACACCCCAAAAACAATATTATAAAAATACCTGATATTCCGGGCTGTTACAACTCTCCCCCACTAGGACTAGACTTCGCCCTCGAAGTCTCATTCTGCAAATAACTCCGGATGATGCTCCCGCATCTCACGCTCCGGCTCCCAAGTCATCTCCGATCCTTTCCGGTGTTGCCACTGAACCAACACCAGAGGTACCTCCTTGTTCCTCAGAACCTTGATCTTCCGATCCCTGATAGCTACTGGTCTCTCGGTGTAATTCAGGCTCGCATCCACCTGAATATCCTCTAGTGGAACCACTGCCGATTCATCGGCTATACACTTCCTCAACTGCGATACGTGAAAGGTATTGTGGATCTGTCCCAACTCTGCTGGCAACTCCAACCGATAAGCTACCCGGCCCACCCTTGCAATCACACGAAATGGACCTATGAACCGAGGCCCCAACTTGCCCCTCTTCCTGAACTGGATCACTCCTTTCCAAGGGGAAACCTTCAAGAGAACGAAGTCGCCAACCTGAAATTCAAGCTCGGACCGGCGCCTGTCCGCATAACTCTTCTGTCGGCTCTGGGCGGTCAATAACCTCTGTCTAACCTGCTGAATATGCTCTGTCGTCTGGAGTACGATCTCCGTACTGCCCATCACTCTCTGTCCCACCTCTCCCCAACAAATGGGGGTCCGACACCTCCTACCATACAACAACTCAAAAGGTGGCATACCAATGCTCGAATGATGGCTGTTGTTGTAGGAAAACTCTGCCAAAGGTAAATGCGCATCCCAGCTACCCCCGAAGTCTAACATACACGCTTGAAGCATGTCCTCCAGTGTCTGAATCGTCCGCTCGCTCTGACCGTCTGTCTGGGGATGGTATGCGGTACTAAAATGCAGTTTAGTACCCAGCTCCTCATGGAATTTCTTCCAGAACCTGGAAGTGAAGCATACATCGCGGTCCGAAACAATCGAGATCGGCACTCCATGCCGAGATACCACCTCTCTCACATATAACTCCGCCAACTTCTCCGCTGATGAACTCTCGCTGATGGCAAGGAAGTGTGCACTCTTCGTCAATCTATCCACAATCACCCAAATTGCATCGACTCCTCTGGTAGTTCTTGGCAATTTGGTGATGAAATCCATAGTAATCTGTTCCCACTTCCACTCAGGAATCTCCAAAGGCTGCAACTTACCATGCGGTCTCTGGTGCTCGGCCTTAACCCTACGGCAGGTCAAACACCTTTCAACGAACCAGGCGACGTCTCTCTTCATACAAGGCCACCAGTATTCCTTCCTCAAGTCCAAATACATCTTTGTAGCACCGGGATGGATCGAGAATTTCGATCTGTGAGCCTCCTCCATCAAAGTAGCACGCGTACCGCCCATGAATGGTACCCAAATCCGACCCTGAAACGTCAGAAGTCCTCATCCATCCTTAACGAACTCTGAAATTAACCCAACGACCCGCTCTTTCTTCTGCATCTCGGATCTCACAGCCTCAGCTTGTGCCCCACGAATAGCATCCAATACCGGAGTCATCACCGTCAGTCTCAGACATACATCTCGCAATGAAGTGCTCTCCGCCCTGCGGCTCAATGCATCGGCTACCACATTAGCCTTGCCCGGGTGGTATAGGATTTCGCAGTCATAATCCTTGACCACATCCAACCATCTCCTCTGACGCATATTTAGGTTGGGTTGATCCATCAAATACTTCAAACTCTTATGGTCCGTGTATATCGTACATCGAACCCCATACAGGTAGTGACGCTAAATCTTGAGAGCGAACACTACTGCCCCCAACTCTAAGTCATGCGTAGGATATCTCGCCTCGTGAGGCTTTAGCTGCCTCGATGGATAAGCTATCACATGACCTCTCTGCATCAACACTGCACCCAGTCCTGAAATCGATGCGTCGCAATATACGACAAAATCTTCCATCCCTTCCGGGAGAGCTAATACCGGGGCTTCGCACAATCTCTGGCGAAGTGTCTCGAAAGAAGTCTGTTGCTCGGGTCCCCATGAGAATGCAACACCCTTCCGGGTCAATCTGGTGAGCGGTACTGCGATCTTGGAGAAGTCCCTAATAAACCTCCGATAGTACCCCGCCAACCCAAGGAAACTCCTGATCTCGGAAGGTGACTTTGTTACCTCCCAACTCATCACTGCCTCGACCTTGGCCGGATCGACCAATATCCCTGCCTGATTAACAACATGTCCAAGAAATTGGACCTCCCGCAACCAGAAGTCACATTTGGAGAATTTTGCATATAGCTTCTCCGACCTCAGTACCCCAAGGACCTCCCTCAAATGTCCCTCATGCTGCTCTCTAGATCGCGAATACACCAGGATGTCATCGATAAATACAATCACAGACCGATCCAGCATCAGCCTGCATACCCTATTCATGAGGTCCATGAACACTGCCGGGGCATTGGTGAGCCCGAAAGGCATCACCACGAACTCGTAATGCCCATACCGCGTCCTAAATGCTGTCTTCTGGACGTCCTCATCCCGTACTCTTACCTGATGGTACCCTGATCTCAGATCGATCTTGGAAAACCAAGATGCCCCTTGCAACTGATCGAATAAATCATCGATCCTCGGTAACGGATAGTGGTTCTTGACCGTCACCTTGTTCAACTCCCGGTAATCAATGCACATCCAGTGTGAACCATCCTTCTTCTTGACGAACAGAATCGGTGCTCCCCACGGCGAGCTGCTCGGCCGAATAAATCCCTTCCCCAGCAACTCCTGGAGTTGCGAGGACAACTATTGCATCTCTGGAGGTGCGAGACGATAAGGCACCTTCGCAATAGGCGCAGCCCCCGGAATCAGATCGATACCAAACTCCACTTGCCTCGCAGGAGGTACTCCCGGCAAGTCCTCGGGAAAAACATCTGGAAACTCGCACACCACTGGAACCTCCTCCACTGACCTCGGTCTCTCGGAAGCCTCCCGCGTATCCATCACATACGCCACAAAACCCTTACATCCCTGCTGTAGACATTGCCTCGCCCTAGCGGCCGAACAAAAAGCTGATCCTGAACGGGTACCCTCGCTGTACACCGTAAGAACTCCCCCACTAGGGTCTCGTATAGTCACCAGCTGACGCTCACAGTCGATGACAGCGCTGAATCGGCTCAACCAGTCCATGCCCACGATGACACAGACATCACCCATCGCAATAGGAACTAGGTCAATCGGAAACTCAACCCCGAAAATCTCTAGTACGCATCCCCGAAGAACCTCCGTGGCACAAACCACCCTCTCGGCCGCTATAGAAACGCTCAGAGGCCGACTTAACGGCTCACGACTAATGCTGATATGCTGACTAAAAGCTAAAGATACAAAGGACCTACTCGCACCCGAATCAAATAACACTAGAGCAGGCATAGAGTTCACAAGAAAAGTACCTACACATATATTAACATAAGCATAACATCTCGACTTTAAATAAATACGTGAATTACAGCATACCTGCCACAACATCGGGCGCAGCGCGGACCTCCTCCGCAGTCAGCTGAAAGGCTCTCCCGCGAGCCCTCGGGGCCTCGACCTTCGCCGGTCGAGTCTCAGTAGTCCTGGTAGTAGGTGTAGATCCCTGACGAAGCTGCAGGCACTCGGCCTTCCGATGGCCTGTCTGGTTGCAATGAAAGCAAACCATAAACCCCTTAGGGCAATCCCTGGCAATATGTCCTTCCTTGCCACACTTGTAACAACCACCAGCTCGGCACGCCCCTCATGACTTTTGCCGCACTTCCCGCAAGTGCGGCCCTTCTGACCTCCCGTCCTCAAATCAGCGGACTTGATCCGCTTGGTTGCCGGCTGAGACTGAGCCAGCCGCCGGTCCACCTGCCGAGACTCGGCCTCCTCCCTGGCCTGGTTCTCCAACTCGATCTCGCGCTTCCTGGCATTTGCCTGAAGCTCAGTGAAAGTACGATAGGTGGAGTTTGACACAAACTCCCGGATATCCCTCCTCAAAACGCCTAAGTACTGGCTCATCCGTGACTGCTCTGTAGACACCAGCTCGGGGCAGAACATCGCCCTCTCATGAAACTTCCGTGTGACCACCGCAACGGAATCAGTACCCTGCTTAAGAGTCAAGAACTCTTGAATCAATCGTTCCCTCTCCACTGGGGGAACGTACTCGTCCCTGAACATGTCAGTAAACCTCTCCCATGTCACCGCTGTAATCTCCGCCAAAGTGAAGTTCGCCGTCACGAACTTCCACCAATCCTTCGCTCCCAGACGGAGCTGGTTCAAAGGGAACCGTACCCTCAGGTACTCCGGGCATGAGCAAGTGTAGAAGCACCCTTCAATGTCGGTGATCCACCTCATCGCAGCAATCGGATCCTGCGTCCCATCGAACTCAGGGGGTTTCGTGTTGCTGAATTCCCGGAATAGCAACGAATCGCCCCCTTGCGGCCTGGCAGCGGCCACGGCTGCGGTAGCGGCAGCGGCTGCAGTCTCAGTTAGTGCGGCGTACCGCTCTTCGAACGTCTCCATCAGAGTGGTCTTAATAGACCCAAACATCTCCGGGATCTCAGCCCGGATCGCTGCAGCTACCTCCTCCTGTATCATCTGACGAATATCCTCATCGCTCACACCGCTCGAACTCGCCCCGTGGCGTGTGGTAACCATGATGTCTCTGAAATACAACATAAAATTACCAGAGACTCCATCAAGTACAATTGCACTTGATACGCAACCCTACTCAGTCTCCGATATCCAGGGATTCTTACTTGGGTCTCCCACCGACCCGGTGTCTTTGGTAGTACGGGCCCAATACTACCGACCACACCGTATCAGTATTCGTCCCAAATCTTCCTCCCCAACCCCGAATAGTGAGTACTCTACTTTGATATGCACTATCTACCTGTACGCTACCAAATATCTCATATCGTCAAACTCCCTAGACTAAGGCATCACAAATCAGGCCACTCTAGTCCTATCATGAATACCTAGTCTTCTAGCATGCATAAAAATTCATAATTCATTGCATAACATAACATTGTAAGGTATTCTGGGGATCTTTACCGTTCGGGCGCTGGCTGATCGTACACACTGCTTCTTCTTGTTTACCACTTTACCATTTATAAAAGTTTATGCCTCTATTATTATTTTTTTTAAAAAGATTTTCCTCAAATCCTCGGTTTGAGTTCAGTTACACCCGAAGGTACACCCGAATCCCTCAAACCAAGGCTCTGATACCAATTGTAACAACGCAAAACTTTCAAACAAATTTTTCATTTAAAATAAAGTGAATTATTTCAACCAAATATAATTATTCCAAATTTCATATCAAGATACAATCATAAAATCCCCAAGATCTCAAAACATCAACAGTGTGTACGCGTCATGCCGGCGCCTTCCCACGGTCCTCGCTAGTACCTGAAACACATACATGACAACTGTAAGCATAAATGCTTAGTGAGTTCCCCAGTATACTACTTACGCATATACGCCTTTCCAGGCCTTGAGATAATCGCCTTCCGGCCCATAACATATTGCCTTCCGGCCCATAACATAATGCCTTCCGGCCCATAACATATTGCCTTCCGGCCCATAACATATTGCCTTCCGGCCCATAAACATACACAACAATTAATACATTAATTTTAACACATATAGCACATATATCATATTTCATATCCGACCTTTCAGTCACATAACATATTGCCTTCCGGCCCGTATAAACATACATAGCACGCATAGCAAATACCTTACCATTTATAGCACGTATAACACAAATCATATCCGACCTTCCGGTCACACAGTCAAACCCTTCCGGGTACAGTATAGTGAGAAGACTCACCTCGCGGGTAATGAAAGCTAGCAACTCCTGAAATCACTCGCACTCGATCCGCCGAGCTACAGACTCCCTATAATATCATATATCCCTTATTAATACTTTTATCTTTCAAGACAACTGACCCTAAGAAATTACATGTAGGTCAACTCTGGTCAACGCTCAACTTGACCGGACTCGGCGAGTGCAAAGGCGACTCGGCGAGTCTAGACGTCCTCCCCAACTTTCCCTGATGTTCCCTTTCTACTCGTCGAGTATCCCTCTTGGCTCGACGAGATCCTCGTGGAAGAATCGCGGGGCCACCCCGACTCCACTTGCCGAGTCTGAAGAACAACTCGACGAGTTCCAGTCAATCTCCAAGCTACTCGCCGAGTCTGTTCATCAGACTCGGCGAGTCCATGCCATGCAGTCGATCAAACGGCTTCCTGAGATAAGTATTGTCCCGAAATACACAAGCATGGGACCTTCTGGACCGCTAAAGGTCCTAATACAGGGCTATAGTCGTTTGGGTAACAAGGTAATAATCCATCTAATCACCAAATGGGTTCCATAAACCCTAAATCCATGCACACATCAACATAACAGAAAAGATCCGAAATATTACCTGAATAACGCACTCTCTGTGTCCCCAAACCTCAGAACTCGAATCCCTTGCTGTTCCTTTAGCCAAAACTCTTCTCCTCCTTGCACAACAATTTCTTCAAGGTCCTAATACCCTTCAATCTTGCTCTAGATGCCCACAGCCGCTTAGGGTTCTCCTCAGTCGACTAAAGACGGACAATGACGGCCTATAAGTGCATTATATACGTTCCAAAACCAAACGGCTAGGGTTTCCACTGAACAGCGCAGACTCGCCGAGTCCGTAATGGACTCGTCGAGTCCAGTCGCGAACCCGCGACCCAGTCTGTGGTCCTACTCGGCGAGTCTGGCTCCAACTCGCCGAGTCCCTTCCTAAAACACCCCAAAAACAATATTATAAAAATACCTGAAATTCCGGGCTGTTACACATGTAAGCATCCTCAGCCAACTTCCCATTAAGGAAAGTGGTCTTGACATCCATCTGCCAAATCTCATAATCATGAAATTCAGCAATGGCTAGCATTACCCTAATAGATTTTTTCTTGGCAACTGGTGAGAAGGTCTCATCATAGTCAACTCCGGGAGTTTGAGTAAAGCCCTTCGCCACCAATCATGCTTTATACGTATGCACATTCCCATCCATGTCGATCTTCTTCTTGAAGATCCATTTGCACCCAACTGTCTTATATCCGGGCACATTGTCAACCAAATTCCAAACTTGATTGTCATACATGGACTGTATCTCGCAATCCATCGCCTCTTTCCATTTAGCAAACTCCAGGCCTGCCATGGCTTCCCTATAGCTGTTAGGTTCATCTAGATTTACTAGTGTACTTTCAGTAATATACGTGTCCCCTTCGGTAGTAATATGAAAACCATACAAATGGTGTTGAACTCTAACTCTTTCGGAACGTCTAAGAGATAGGGATTGGTCAATTGGTTCAACCGGAGTTTCCTTCTCGGCTTTAGCACCAGCGTTAGAGGTTCCTTTATCGGTCGATTTTTGAATCTCTTCGAGATCGATTTTCCTCCCACTATCTCCTTGGCTTATGATTTCCCGCTCTCAGAAAACCCCTCTTCTCGCAACGAAGACAACATTGTCACTCGGTCTATAGAAAAGATATCCAAAGGATCTCTGCGGGTAGCCGATGAAAATACATCGCTCACTACGAGGTTCGATCTTGTCGTGAGTATCTCGTCTTACGAAAACTTCACAACCCCAAACCTTGATATGTGTTAACGAGGAAGCTTTCCCTGTCCACATCTCGTGAGGTGTTTTGGCAACCTTCTTTTTAGGGACTCGGTTAAGGATATGGGCGGTAGTCTCTAAGGCATACCCCCAGAATGAGATAGGTACTGAAGCACGACTCATCATAGAACGAACCATGTCTAACAGGGTTCGATTACGTCTTTCTGCCACACCATTCAATTGTGGTGTCCTAGGTAGCATCAATTGCGAAACTACTCCGCATTCCTTGAGATAGTCGTGGAATTCAAGACTTAGGTACTCTCCTCCTCGATCGGATTGAAGCATCTTGATTTTCCTGCCCAATTGATTCTCCACTTCTTGCTTGAATTCTTTTAACTTTTAAAACGTTTCTGACTTGTGTTTGATTAAGTAAATATACCCATATGTACTATAGTCATCGGTAAAAGTCACATAGAAGCGGTTTCCATCCTTTGTGGTGGATCTAAAGGGTCCGCATACATCGGTATGTATGAGATCCAATAAACCCTCACCCCTCTCACAAGTGCCAGTGAAGGGTGACTTGGTCATCTTTCCAAGTAAACAAGACTCGTACGTGTCATCTTCCCTAATGTCGAATGACTCCAACACTCTATCCTTTTGGAGTTGGGCTATGCGCTTCTTGTTAACATATCCAAGACGACAATGCCACAAAGATGCTTTATCCATACTATTGGAAAAATCCATACACAACACATCATTTCCTAGGTTATCTACAACCATAATAGTTTCATAAATTCCATTACAAGGCATTGCTTCAAAATATAAAACACCATTTAGATAAGCATAAATAGAACCATTCTCTTTATTAAATGAATATCTAAATCCTTGTCTAAACAAACCATGAAAAGAAATGATGTTTCTTGCTATATCTGGCAAGTAGCAACAATTATTTAAATATAAACCTAATCCATTACTAAGCACTAACGAATACATTCCAATCTTGGTGATGGGCGACGATCTTCTGTTTCCCATGATTAGATTTATCCTTCCATGCTCCACATCCCTATTTCTTCTTAGCCCCTGCAAATCAGAACAAATGTGGTAACCACATCCTGTATCAAGAACCCAAGAAATAGCATGAGATGAATCATTAGATTTAATAGTGTATA
The DNA here is from genome assembly GCF_052625555.1 of Lactuca saligna. NCBI lineage: Eukaryota > Viridiplantae > Streptophyta > Magnoliopsida > Asterales > Asteraceae > Lactuca > Lactuca saligna. The sequence goes on from NC_136420.1 coordinate 326,566,251, forward strand.
TACCTACATAAGATGGCTTGATCTTTCCATCCTTGATGGCTTGCAGATCTTCCGGGTAGCTTCTCTTCCAATGCCCTATTTTGTGGAAATGATGGCACTCTGTCTCCTTTGGGTTAGAGTTGGGCTTAGCAGGATCAACCTTGGTCCCACTAGAAGAGGAACCATCTCGGGACTTTCCCTTGTGGTGGCTCTTTGATGGAGCCTTCCTCTTCTTGCCCCTTCTTTTCCCAATTGCCAAAACAGTAGCAGCGAGTGGATTAGGAGTTGGTGCAATAGACTTGTCCTTTAGGTTGCTCTCAGCAGTCCTTAGGAGCCCTTGGAGTTTTCTTAGGGTGACCTCTTCCTTGTTCATATGTTAGGTCATCCTAAATTGGTTGTAGCACGAGGGCAAGGAGTGAAGAACAATGTCGATAGCCAAATCTTCCCCAAAGTTGACATTCAACTTGCGAAGACGATCAACATACCTTTGCATCTTTTGCAAGTGCACGGTTAGAGACTCTCTACTTCCCATTTTAGCAGTGATCATATTTGTAATGATTTCATAGCGCTCTTGCCTCATGCTTTGGTGATATCTCTCCATCAAGTCTATATTCATCTCGTAGGGATACATGTCCTTATCGGACTTTTGGAATTCGGAGTTCATTGTGGCTATCATGATGCAATGGACTTTCGTTGCATCACGCTCATGGGTCTCAAAGACAACCATCTCTTCGGGAGTAGCAGTTTCAGGATTGATCTTCTCGAGCTTCTCATCGAGAACATACTCTTTGTCCTCGTAACGCGTGATAGTGCGAATGTATCTTATCCATTCACTAAAGTTCGATCCATTGAAAGTCACTTTTTGAAAAAGGCTCATTAGCGTGAATGAGCTAGCAGCAGCGTTGTTTGCGTTAGACATCTACAAATAGAAAGGACAAAGTTTGATTAGAATTTAATCCTTAATTAAACACCCAAAATGAAAAATTAGAGCTAGGATCCAACAACATTATTTACATATTAGAAAAGGGATGTCGTAATCCAACACGCAAATAATTTGGAGGTAAGTGAATGACGATTCACTAATTCTTCATCATGAAAAACATAGGCTAAGTTTTTTAAATGTATTGAGAATTCCTAGATTTTTCTTGGAGATTCATTGAACCTTTCAATGGCATGTTTAAATCTCGATATGCCCCTCTCCTTTGTGACTGGGATGCCGAGGATCACAAAGTGGGTGTGAATAACCATGCAAATCTACATGGTGCCTTCATTGTTACAATCACCTATTCAATGTGCCGATAAACCACACACGCTCCATCAAACTATGACAAACAATGAATCACCCTTTACCACCTTTGCTTAGAACCAATTAGTGTGCTGGTAAACCACACACGCTCCACTAACTTCTTAGCAAGGGTGTAAAATGTAATTTCATGGGATTGCATCAATTTCACTTTTGCCTAAAGTAACTAGGATTGAGAATTTTAAAAAAAATTGTTTAGTTACTTTATTTATATTCATTATACTTATTAATGAGGAGAGGATTTCCCTATCCTACCCGTTCAGCTAACGACCCTCCACCAATTAAGCAAGCGGTGGATGTGAGTATACACCCATTAAGCGCCAGTTTATAGGTAACAACCTTATACCCACCTTATAGACCATCTTCGTGAATGAGGCCTACTAACGGTAAGACTAGAATTTTAATTATACATATATATATATATATATATATATATATATATATATATATATATATATATATATATACATATATATATATATATATATATATATATATATATTTGTTTATTTATTTATTAAGCTTGTAATAATATAATAGTATATGGTGTATTTTAAACATTTCAAAATACTAGCGTTTTAATCTTCAATTTAAAATTTTAAACATTAAAACTCTTGATTTAATAATTATCTCAAATTAAACTATTAATTCAAATTAATAAATCATAAGGGATTATTAAATCTTAAAGGATAATTACCAATTAATAAATCAAATTATCCTAATCCCTTTTATCCCTCTAATTTTCGAAAATAATGGGAGGGGATAATTCAAAATCTTTAATTACCATATTTAACAATTAAGAGATAATTACAAGATATAGGATTATCCGAATCCCTCAAATTTAGGATCTTATCTTGGGGAAGGAGGCAAATCTCGAAATCTAAGGGCTTGCAAACCCTAGATCTCGAAATCTTGAGTTAAAAGGAAGGGATTCAAAAACCCTTCAAGATTTTCGCAAATTAGGGTTAGGAAACCCTAATGACGAAATCTTTAGCCTCCTGGGGTTTATTGGCTATAAACCCTAATTTGTCAAGTTCATACATTTGAATAATACTAATTGAAAACAAGTTAACCAAAGGCTCTGATACCACTGATGGGTTTTATACAAACAATCATATGTGTGCATGCAACCCTAGATTTGGATCTATGTTTTCACTATTAGATATACAACTTTATGAACACATGAATAAAACCCTAAAGTATGTTGCTATTTTTGAAATTCACATATAAGGTTAGATTACATACCTCTTGTTGTTATATTGTAATAACAACTTAAATCTTCAAACCTTAAGTGTTGAAAGCAAGCACCACAAGTGTAGTGCATCTAATGGCTCACAAACACCACAAGCAATTGGAGAAGCTATAGAGAGAAGAGGAGAGGTAGAAATCGGCCTAGGGATCTCTATGGAATAGGTGGGACGATTTGTCAAGGCCTAAGGGTCTTTATATAGGGTTAGGATTAGGGTTTCAGTCCTTATCCTTATCTAGTTACTTGCCCACCAAGCACCCACAATATAAGCCTTGAAAAGCCCTTATCCCTTGGACCTTGGATGATTTTAAGGATATCCTTATCCTTGAATTCGTCCATCCTTTAACAAGGATAATCATTGCCCTACTTTGCAACTATCACATAATTACAATTCTGCCCCTCTAGTTTAATTAATTACACTTGATCATAAAATTATTCCTAATTAATTATTGACCAATATTAATTAAACAAATATGATTTCTCCTTTAATATATTATTCTTATAACATATTAATAAATCATAATAACCTCTTTCTCTATTTACTTCTCCATTCAAGTTGCCTTGGTGAAGGAAACCCAAAAGGACCATGCATAACCGGGTCAAGTATTTACTAAATATGGTTACGGGCTTAGACACTAATCCAATAGTTTTGGTGTTGTTTAGACCGAAATCGCATGTGCTTCGGTTAGGCTTAATATTGTTTTGTTTGGGTTTTGGGCTTGGGCTTAGTTATTAGGTCTAGGTATAAATAGTGTCATTGGAGCCTTGTAATTCGAGAAGGACATTTTTGGGGGTTGCCATATGCTATGAATGTGATTTGGAGAGAAAACAAGAGAGAACCAAGTGTAATCGAGAATCTTATGTACCCGAATATTAAATAATAGTGTGCATTGAAGATTAACCTTTGTGTTGTTATTCTATATTTCGTCTTGTCTAATTCACTTGATTGGGATTCTGCACTATCAAGTGAATCCGATTGATACATGATAGTGTTTTCGGGACTTACATTTGATATCAGAGCTTAGATAGGTATCAATCGCATTGGCAAGATATTAAGAGTTTCTTGGATTTTTTCTTGGATTTCTTGGTGTTTTTTATTTATATTTTACGAATTTTGGTTTTTTTTTTGTGTTCTACATATTTTTGGAGTTTTGATCGAGTATGGCATTAAAGATTTCAAAATCTCGTGTTTTTGGTCGAAATTTGCGAGGTTTCGGCGACACCCCTTGGTATTCAGTCAAGCCCTAGCAGATTTCGGAGCGCAATAGCGTTTTCGGTAAGATTCGCACATTCTTGGTCCGAATTCCTCGGCGCCGCAAGTTCTCAGTCTGAAGTCCTCGGCTTCGCAAGTTCTCGGTCCGGGTTCTCGGACTTGCCTTCTCGGTGCGAAGGTTCTCGATACGAGCCATCTCGGTGTGGCTGAGAGGCCTCGCATTTCGGTGTAAAAATCAAGTTTTTGGTATTAAAACCTCATTTTCGATATTAAAGCCTCGTTTTCGATATTAAGGCTTCGTGTTTAGTCAAAAAGCCTCGTATTCGGCCAAATGTTTTCGTTTTTGGTCAAATACTCTCATTTTTTGTCTTGAAATTTCGTTTTCGGCCTCGAAACTTTTGTTTTCGGTCAGGGTTATTCTTTTTGGACAAAAAATTTGACGTTTATCTTTTACTTTCAAATTTAACTTTTGACTTTCAAGTTTAACTTTCGAGGTTTCAAGTCAAAGGGCATTTTTTTCTTGGTTTCACAATCAGTTCTAGTTTTGGTAAATTACTCTTTTTGGTGAATAATGAGTTCTTCAATCACCAAGGTTAATGAAACTTCATGCTCTCAGTCTTGTGAAGCTAAAATTAAACTTTATCGCGATCAACATGAACTATTAATTAGGGAAATTGAGGACCTTAAATATGAAGGCTATACTCTCAGAAAGGCCCAAAAACCCTTGAAAGAAAAAATAGAGGCCAAGACAAGAGACTTTAAACAGCTCCAAAACCACAACCAAACAAGGAACAATTAATGAAGCATAGATCACAAATTCTAAGTCTATAATATTTCAATTATATAAAACCTTGGGAGTATACATTGCAAGATTATAGACATACCCGTAAGGGTCTTTTAAGTTATCACATAATTTATTTATATAGTGCCTAAAATACTCCTATAGTATTTTAAATGTAATGTACTTAGTATGTTTCAAACTTTTTATCGTGTTATAGTATCATAGAATACTCCTATAGTATTATAACTTTCATGTTCTGATCTAGAAATATCTTGAATAGAATTTGGTAAGTTTTAAGACTGTTGCAACACCACATCACTCCCAAACACATGTCGGTGGTATCTTAAATGAATATAGTTGACCGGGCTATATTGATCCCATATACGATTACATAACTGCCTAGGTTTGACCGCAATATTCAACCTTTAAATACTTATGTTCTGTTCTTCTTGTGATACTTTTTCTAGTATGTATACATGTATAAGCAAGTAGGTATATTTTTATAACTTATTGTTATATTATTAAAATATATTATTATCCAGAGCACGTAAGCCCCATTGTATTTATAATTGTATATTTTTTATCGGTTGATATACTTAGTTCACTATAAACAATGCTCTGATACCAATCTGTCACACCCCAAAATCGGAACGGAGGAAATGTTCTGGGGTGGAAGACGTCATGTTTAGTATCACAAGACATGCATCATAGTAATAAAAGTAATAAACAACCATTTCATTAGAAAGAAAGTGTTTACAAAGTATGTGTTCACAAAACATAGAATACCTAAGCAAATAACAAAACAAGACTTGAAGCTATTATGCTCTATCTTCTGAATTCCCAGCACGAGTATATATCTACTAGTTTCCTGAGAATCCAAGTTATTTTGAAAGAGTTGATCAACAATTAAGCTGGTGAGCTCATAAGAACTTAGTGATGTAAGTAAGTTGTAAGAAAGTTTAGTAAGTTGAAAGTTCTGTTTAGAAAAGTTCGCCTGTTCCTCCAGAAAATCCTATATATCCTGCTTTGATGAAAGATAGTAAAAATGACTCTACAATCCTTTCTATGAGTCCTAAATGGATATAAGTTATATAAAACTCAGAGTAAACAAACAATCGATTGTGTGTATCTGCCCTAAGCCCACAACCAAACAAGGAACAAGAAATGTGGTGGATGGCACACATCCCATTAGTTGTTAGATCCTTGTTGTATGTAACCCTGGTGTATTCCCTTGGTACTCACGGAGTTAACCGTAATAGTTCCTTTATATTTGATGAAAAGATTCTTTAAGAAAACCCTTATTTCTTATAATAAAAATAGTAACCACAGTGGTTCCTTATATAACCACTTAGTTTATACTAGATATATATAATCTAATATCGAATAGATAGTTAATTGTGTGGATCTGCCCTAAGCACACAACCAAACAAGGAACAGGGAATGAGGCGGAAGGAACACATCCCACTACCTATCGGGTATTAATTACATATAACCCTGGTGTATAAACTAAGGTATTATAGGATTAACCACTTAAGGTCTTTTGACTTATACTGGTTTAATAAAATGGATTAAACCATTTACTGGTAAGTTTCTAGTTTTGTATAAGAAAAGTTATGATTCGTAAAGTATGTCCATACTAGAAAACTATTCATTGAATTAGTGTTCTAAGAACTGACCCATACCTGGTACCCCTTATGATGACTTAATGTATATGGAACATACATAATACTAAGATCAAATGGATAATAGGTTGAATGAATCCGCTCTAAGTCCACAACCAAACAAGGAACAGGAAATGAAGTGGAAAACACACATCCTATTACCTATCAGATCCTATTAATATATCCCTTGATGTATACATTAAGGAATAATAAGGTTAGCATTATAGGTCCCTTTCTACTGAATGTTCACGTTATGAATAAGTTATGTATCTTATTTATTATCAGCGGGTACTTTACAGATGTACCCTTTTTATAAATAAATAACTTAGGTTGGATATAACTATCACCTCGTGTCTGCTAACCCTGGTACGTGAAATCGTACTAGTGTTGATGCAAACCCGTAAAGATATATTATTAAGTTTTATCACCTTGTGTCTGCTAACCCTGGTATGTGAAATCGTAGTGGTGTCAATGCAAACCCGAAAATATATGTTATTAAGTTTTATCACCTCGTGTCTGCTAACCTTGGTACGTGAAATCGTACTGGTGTCAACGTAAACCCCGAAAGATATATTAACCTGTTTTTTTTCCGGTACTTTGTTATAGTATGTTCCTCTCTGTTCTTATTATCACCAAGTTATGCCTGTACTTTCAAAAATGGATTTTTGTTAAACTATAAAGCAACATAATGTTAAAAGAGTTTTTGAAATGTTTTGATCACTTATAAAAGACATAAGCAATCTTTTGAAAGATGTTTATAACAAAAATTTTCACAATTATCATTGTGTTCAACTTGTATTCCCCCCCCCCCCACCCCCTAAAAGCCTTTAAAACAGTTAAAAGATTCATTACGGGGTATGAACTCACTTGATGTAGGTGATTCAAACAAAATTGCGCGTAAGGATGAGAAGTTCCACGAAATGAAGTTCCGAGACTTAACGAGTCCTAAATGACATATCATGGCATATATTAGCGTAAAAATAGTGTTTAAAGCAACTAACATGCTGGGAAACACCTTTAGGGACTAGGAAACACTTGAAGTGAAGTGTTGAATCACATGTGATTGATCAAGGGAGAGTTCACAGCCACAAATGGAGTTTACGGCCATAAACTCATGGTCAATCATGCCAAAGTGTATGTTTTAAGGTCCTAAACATCCATTAAGGGTTCAAGGTCAAATTCTTTTACTTAAGAAGAGTTTGCGGCCAAAATGGCACATTTATAGGGGTTTACGGCCAAGGGAGATTGCTTGGCCTTAAACTCCTTTTATTCTCACATTCTTGATGATTTCAAGGCTCTAATCAGGTGTTTCAACTAGATAACAAGTTAAGGAAACAGTACTTACGATATAGAGGCTTGAAAGGGTTGCTTTTGGCCAAAAACACTAGTGTATGTTCTTGGTGAAAGTTGAAGATTTGAAGATCTAGTTAAAATGGATGTTTTTATGGATGAATCATGAGGGTATTACTAGATAAAGAGATGTATCAACAAATCAAAGGAAGAACACTTACGTTTTTGATGATCTAAGATGAAGAACTCGATGATACTTGAGTGAGAATTGGAAGTTCTTGAGGTGGAAGTGAAATAATGAAAGAAAGTTGAAGGATATGAGACTATATGGAGGAGTTTACGGCCAGCCTCGAGTTTACGGCCGTAAACTCTTGTGCCTTAGCCATGAACTCCTTTTTGGTGGTGCTTAGGCTTTGATGTTGCTCAATAACTTTAGCAGGTACTTCCCAACACTTATTCCTTAAGTGTACTAGGCTAAAACTCCTTAGAATGATATTTAACAAGGCTAGAACTCATTACTAATGAGTCTGACACTCAATTGAGTTGAATGACTAAGCTTTCAAAGCAAAAAAATTTCAGGTTGTCACAAAGCCCAAGGCACAATCTAAAGGCCTAAAAGTCAACTATGATTTAAAGTCCAACATATGGAAAATTGGGCCCAAACCCTCACATATGGGCCTTATCCTAAAGCCCATTAAATTATTCTAGTCCATATGATTATTCTTGGATGACCCATTAATAATCCAATTACCATAGCCCAATGGAAAGGCCCAACTTAAGGCCCAAGTGAAATTAGGGTTTGAACATATAATGATGATTATGGTTAGGTGTTTCTCGCTTAATCCATTAAGTCCAATATTAACTTAGGTTGATTGGAAATGATTATTAATTAATATTCTAAGTTCATTAATTAATCACGATGCGTTCCCGATAAATCCCAAATTAGGGTTTCATGGCATTAGGATTTCCAAACCCTAATTAGTGTTTCCGACCCATATTAGCCCAATAGACCCAATAGTTAGGTCCTTTGACCAATTAGGGTTCATTAGGCCCATTATGATTCCACTAGGCCCATTAGGGTTCCACTAAGCCCATTAGTCACATGCTTGGGATTTTAAGTCCATGAAGCTTTATTGGGCCTATTAGGGCTTACAAGGCTCATTAGGGTTTTAGTCCCTTGTCCAAACATCCCAAACTAGTCACTATCCAACAAGGCACATTGTCACCCGACACGGCGGCCGGCAGCGACAGGAGGCGGCACCCACCACCCTACGGTGGTGGTTTAAGATTTCTATTATTATTTTTGGCACTATTACAATGTACAAATTGATAATACACACCCACACACACTAATAATAACACATATGCACACACACAACCACCTTGTGGTGGCTGGCGGCGGAAGATGGTGGTGGTGGTGGCCTTTCCTTGATTTTTCAGGCCAAGATACACACACAAACCAATCATACGAAACAGAAATGAACACACACCTACGATGACTTCTTGCAAGAGAATCCGGCCACCCTCCTGGTGGTGGTTGGCGACGACAAAAGTACAAAATGACGGCAGCAGCGGTGGTGATAGCAACATCTTGCAATAACAACCACCACCTCATGGTGGTGGCGGCAGTTCTTTTGATTCCTAGCTGAGAAACACACACCCAAACGAACATGCTTGGAGGATAAGTTCAACCACCCACCTGGTGGTTCATGATGATGGTAGTGGGTGGAATAGCCATTCGATGGCGGTAACGATTGACACGGAAAGCCAAAAAACAACAAGGAGCGATGTCGGCGGTGGCTGGAGGCGGTAATAGCGGTGATTATCAGCAGCAGAACAAGAAGGAAGAAGAGAAAGAACGGCGATAGCGAACAACGGACTTAACCGTGACTACCGGCAACAAAGAAACAGTGGGGCGGTGGTCTTTGTTTTCTTCACTGATCGGAAATGGCATTACGGCGGCTCACGTCTTCAACAGTAGCATGTTGAAACCTGTGGTGGAGGAAAAATTGTGGCAGCGGCGCCGGAAGTGGAAGGGAAGGTGGGAGTGGCGGCTGGAGGTGTTCCTTTAGGTTTAGGGTTTGGTAACCGACGATGCTTATAATATATATCCGGTCCCCAAACCAATTTCCATAATGCCAAGAATAGCCCCCCTCCATACAAATCTTTTTAAAACAGATCTCATATTTACCCAATACACCTGTATTATTGTAAATCTTTTCATAATCAATCCAATAGTTACCAAAAATCCCCTCCATTACAAATTATTCTGAAATAAAGTCCATATGTTACCCTTTTAACCCCAGCTTTCAAAACTCTTTTCAAAGTAAGTCCTAAATTTACCCAATCAACCCTCCACTTTGAGAATCTTTGCAAAACTAATCCATAATTTACCTTTTAACCCCCGACTTCTAAAATTGTGACAGTTAGCTCTCCGAGACCAACCTTTGATATATAATTATTTATTTTAGGGCTACTTTTTGATCATTTATTTATTATTTTATAAATGGGGTGTTACATGTGGTTTTCTGTGATACTTTCCCTGGGCAGATATGCCACACACCATTTCATTTTTAGCAAGACAATTCAGATTCTTAGCGTTCGCATGACCGAGTCGTCGGTGCCACAACATAGCATTTTGTTCTGAGACTTTTGAAAAGAGGCAGGTGACTTGTTCTGGAATGTTTCTATTCATGTCGATGATGTATGCATTTCCATCCCGCTTTGATTTAAGAAGAATCCACTTATCCGGGATGACAATGCATGGCTTCAGGATCAGACGCTCCTTATCACTGAAGTGAGTTAAATAACCCTTGTCACAAATCTGGGATAGGCTCAACATGCTATGCTTTAACTCGGGAGCATAGTTGACGTTCTCGAAACTCAGCACTCCATTTGACACAGTTCCTTTCTGAGTGATTTTTCCACCTTCTCCGCACGCAAAGGAAATGTATCCCCCATTAAAAGTTTGAATGTCATTCAACTGGGAGATGTCTCATGTCATATGCCGGGAGCAGCCGCTGTCGACATACCAAGGTCTGACGACATTCCTTCGCAACTGTCCCTGCAAAATGAGCGGGATTATTTAGATTTGGGGACCCAGGTCATTACATTCCTGGGTTGACCTTTAATGATCATAAATTTATCTTTTGAACCTTTTGATTTTGAATCATCATTGAAAATACTTTCAGAGGATGATGATGAGTGGTTGGAAGTAGATTTGGGCACCCACTGTTTTTTAAAAATCACGAGTGATTTTGAAACATTTTTCTTTCCATTTTTCTTTGAGCATTTTGATTTTCGACCAGAATTGGTTGAAGACCAGATCCTCTCTTTAATGAAACTGACCTCGGCTTAGCCTTGTTCAATTTTGGCAAACTATTTATGACTTTATTATTGAAAACCTGTTTTTTCTTTTGAAAAACTGCCCTTTTCTTGTTTTGATTAGCCTTCCAATCATCATGTCGAGGGCGAGATCTCAAGGACTTTCTAGTTAAAGACCTTCCTCGAGACTCGTTCTCTCCTCTTGGGACAAGAAATGCACAAATGCCCTATTAGGACAATTCCTAGCGATGTGACCGACAGTACCATAGTTAAAACAAATTTGCTTATTATTATTGTAACTGGTACTGCCTTTGCCTGATTTACTTTCTTTACTGACACCTTTACTTTTCCTACAAGAACATGTGCAAGAATCAAATTGTGTGATTGATGAGGGTGAACCATGTTGTGTGATTGGTGAAGTGGATGTACTTGAAACATCGGTATTATAAAAAAAATCATCAAATATATCGAAAAAGTTTGAGTTATCATTTTGTGTTGCAGAAACATCACAAGATACATCTTTTATTTTAACATCAGAAACAAAAGTGTTATCAGTTGAAATAGAAACAACAGGTTCAGAAACATTTTTATTTTCAGAAACACATCCTTCAGCTTCTTGCTTTGATTTACTTAAAGATTGATCTGCATGGGAAGTAGAAATATTAGTATTTTCAACATTAATACTACCTCCTGACACAAATCCATATTTAAGAAATGGCTCTTTATCCATCTCTTCTTTAGTCAATGGCTTAAACATATAATTGTGATTAAAAGGAGGAGGCACTTTATCATATCCTAAACCCTTTTGCTGATTATCTTTGAATTGCAAATTATGTTCTATCATGGATGCAACTAGTTCACGTGACACATTAATTTTTATAAAATTAAAAATATGCATTTTCAAATTTGTTTTTCAATGTGTCAAGCTCAGCAGTTAACTCAGCAAGTTGTTCAGTCACAAATCTATAATTGGCACACTTAATTCTATACTCTTCCTGAGGTTTTCTAAAATCATTTGTTTTTGCTTCTAATTGAGCTTTTATAGGTTTCTGTCGTTTCCTGAGTTGATATCCTTCGTATTTTAGGTCCTCGTTCTCTCTACACAATAATTTTATATGCTCAAGTAAAAATTTGACATTATCAATGCATGTTTGAGAACAAGAAGACCGACTTACCTCTTTCTTCTCAGGTTCTGGAGTAGAAGATACCATAAAGGCAAACTGCAACTCCATCATCTTTTCTTTAGGGTCACCCTCAGCTTTCTATTATGGAGCATCATGGATTTGAGTAAACTGAGCACTCTCAAGTCCTGAAATATCCAGTGCCTGAGTCAAAGGACCGAGCAACCAGTGCCAGATTAGCAGTCTCACTGGTGATAGCAGCACTTCCACAACTATTTCCCACTAGACCCATTGTTCTATCATTTCTTACCCTTATGTCTGGCATCGGACACTTACGAGCAAAATGACCTAGCTCGTGGCAATTGTAACATCGAAGCTTGCCCTTGTTAAACCCAACCTTCTTGTCAGAATTCATCCCCCAGTTGTTCTTTCCCATCTTCTTTGCAAATTGGTTTGCCCTGAACACTGCCATTGCTATATTCCTGGTTATATCCATTTCTTCCACATCTTCTTGATGAATTTGATCCAGATCAGCAAATGAGAGTTGAGGTCGAAGCTCTCCAGCTACAAAAGCATTGTAGCAATTGACAAGTCTAGTGGCAAGAGCTAAGTTTTCATCGCTTTCTTTGGGATTGGGAGTAGGAACCATAACTGGTGCTTTGGAGGAGGAAACAACTTATGGAACAACAAAGGACTGACTTTGTGGATGAGACATATATGATGAAGCAACAAATGATGGAGCTGATAGAGTAACAAAGGTTTGATTCTGAGGTTTTTGAGTGACAAAAGCTTGACTTGGAGAGGAGGTAAATGATGAAAATGCATTATTTTAAGAAATCCCAAGATTTTCAATCTAGTAGGAATTCACATGAATGATATCTCTTTGCTTATCATCAAGATCACATGCTTTAATGATTGCCATAGTTTCAGCAAGACTGAGACGATTGAGATCTTTTGTCTTCTTGATGACAACCACGTTCATATCCCATGCCTTCGGAAGTGAATTCAGCAGCTTTTTGTTTATCTCAGACTTAGTCACATAAATCCCAGCTGAAGTCATTTCATTGGTGAGTATGGTAAAATGCTCCAATTGGGCTTGTAGAGTTTCTCCAAGAACATAATTAAACATATTGAATTTCTGTCTTAACATGTCTTGGCGACTCTGTTTCATGTCTTCATTACCCTCATAGACCTCAATTAAATCTTCCCATAATGCCTTGGCTATATCATACTCTTTGAATCCTTGAGCAATATCAGGAGATAAAGCCATAGTTAAAGTGGCCAATGCCCTTTCCTGTTCTTCAACCTTTTCGGAGTCTGCATCAGTGTAATCAACATACACTTTGTCAACTATTTGTCCATTCGCAAGAGTAGTAGTTATTCTGACTGGTCCTCTGAGAATACTTCGCCAAACCTTAAAGTCTTTCATCTTGATGTATTTCTCGATCCGGTATATTTCCATTATGGGAACCCTTCTGTAGATAACAAGCGTGGAATACGAGTGGTTGTTCCCATATTCATGATGCATTGTTGTGCTTTAAGAATCCATTTTTGTTTTTGTTATTATTTTTTTTTAATTTTCTAAATTTAAAATGACTTAAAAACTAAACTAAAACACAAAATATGTAGTTTACGGCCCACTAGTTTATGAACGTAAACACACTTTACAGTTGGCTGATTACGGTTGAGTTTACGGTCTTTGAAGATTGCATTTTTACGGTTTCTGAAGATACACTGTTTACGGTCACTGAAGACTACTAGTTTACGGTCGTGAATAGGATTTTACGGCCATGAACTCTTGATCGTAAATGCCTAGATGTTGACGAAAACACAAATTTTAAGCAGATTTGATCCCCCTTTGTTATGAAGACACCAAATTAGGCCTCGAACAAAGACGAAACTAAGCTCTGTTGACTGTGAAGTTGATTGTAAGATGGATTGACACCGGATTTGCTTTGATACAATTGTAAGGCCCTTGAAAGAATCATATTAACCAATGATCAAGCAACTAACAATCAAACACGATTAGATTGGAGTAGAAGAAGATTAACCAAGCTTTACACACATTTATATTAAAGAAATGTCAGGTACAACTTGGACAATGGCAGTAAACTCTATCGACTGGCAACAACCACTGACAGACTCTGAGACAACCCTTTATATTGGGAAAGACTGGCCGTAAATAGGTTTACGGCTGTAAACTTATTCATGGTTGTAAACAGACTATTGGTTGTAAACACATCCAAACAACTCTATTACACGACAAAAGACCCATTAAGACCTATACATCAGATAACCTAGCCCAAACCATAAACTAGACCCTTTAGGGAGAGAATTGAAACGCCTAATCTCCATGTAAAATTCTTAAGATATAAGTAATATTGACTTTGTGAGTTGGCCCAGTACGCAGGGCGCACCATGGGTAGCTTTGGACATGAGGTTTTTGCCGTAGTATGATGGGCATACATATGGTACTCTAGGTATACCTGAGCCAAATGCAAACCCTAAATATTTAGGGTTTGGACCATATTTAAGCAACCTTATGCCCCAAGGTTCTCTCATTTCCAACCTCTATTGTCCCTAAAAGCATTATCTCGAACCCTAACCCATTTTATAGAGAATTGATCATTATGTGTGTTTTTGTGTGTGTTTAGTGTATCTTGAAGAAGAAGAAGCTTGGTGAAGGAGCATTGATCAAGTTGGAGCTTGTAGATCCAGGGTTTATTCATCTTTCTCAGCTTCCTAACGGTATATATAAACTCTACACCTTGGTTATTCTATGCTTAGATCTACGAGTAGTTGAGATTTGAGCATATTTTGGTCCTGTGAATGAGTTCTTGTGAGTAAATGTTACTCCAAAAGTTTTGAGTTGTCCCTTTTGATGTTTGTTAGGTTGCTAGTTCATAAAGTTTGCTTCTTGGTGGTTGTAGATCAACAATGCATGAGTTAATGATCATTTGATGGAAGTAGATTGCTAAATCTAAGGTTTGAGTCTCTTTAATCCATGCAAAGGCATCAAGTTGGTGACTTTATCATTTAAGACAGTCCCCAAGAACTAGATCTGCAAAATAGATGTTTGGGCTTAAAGCATTAAGTGCTTAATTACTTTTTTGGCTAGTTGGAGCATACATCGGGCATACGCAAGTGTACACTGAGCATACACGTCTGAGTTCCCGTTTCCCTTTGGTAGTGAAGGTGTACGCCAGACGTACTCAGGTGGTATGCTTAATGTACTCATTAGGCCCTTTTTGGGCTTTAAGTCTTTTGGGCCATTTTTGGGCCTTAGGTTTTTTGGTCATTGTTGGGCCTTAGGTTTTGGGGCTATTGTTGGGCTTTAGGTCTCTTGGGCCTTGCTGGACCTTAGGTTTTATGCGCTTGGGCCATGGGATGAGGAGCCTGTTAAGGGGAGGGTAAAATGGTCTTTTACCCTAGAATTTGAGATTAAGGATTTAGACTCTGAATTATGATTTATGGCCTAATTGTTAATTAACATTTTATTACTTGTGATTTAGTGCGGGGATTGTTTTGGTTCAGTACCTCGACTGCTATTTGTTTATCAATGGATCGAGGTGAGTCTTCTCACAATATTTTAGCGAGACAAATGCACCAATATCAACCCATAGATTATTGTTATTAGAATGTTAGATCTTTGTGTGCCTCTTTCATGTTTTGTATGTATTTGTATATGTGTCAGGCGGGGCCTGATGTCAGGCGATGCCTGATGAGTGTGTTGAGCAGGGCCTATCGCATGTAACTAACATATATGTACCGGACGGGCCCGATGTAGGTCGGGCGGGGCCCGTTGTATGTATGATATGTGGTATGTACCGAGAGGGCCTTGCTGGCCCTTCAACCTAGTGTTGGATCCCTTGGGTTTCTTCCCCAATACCCCAGTAACCTGCCTAGCCTCCGCTTTCCTCTTCCGGATGTGCTCAATGTCAATCTTCCTCTCTCTCGCTCTCGCTATCATGTCCTCCAAAGTTAGGCATGTTGAGTAGATGACATGTTTTTAGATGTTATCTCTCTGCATATCATAGTACATTGTCTTCCTCATCTCCTTATCACCCGCGTACTAAGGCGCCAGTAAGGCCCTCTCCCAAAACTTGGCGGTTATCTCCACCACCGAATCATTCATCTGTCTCATGTCAAGAAACTCCTTGGCCAGTTGTTGAATCTCCACAACTAGTGCAAACTCATCCCTAAACTTGGTCACAAAGTCCGACGAGGTTATAGCCTTAGTGGTTGGTGCTCCCAAAGAATCACTGACCGTCTCCCACCAATCTCGAGCTCGATCTCTCAAACGACCTGCAACATATCGATCCTTCGACCGCTCAGGGAAGAAGCTCGTCAACCGATCAGACTCGATGTTTGAAATCCACCTCTTACCATAATGGGGTCCTTCACGCCATGGAAGTATGGCGCATCACATCCCCTGAAATCCTTGAAGGAGAGTGTGCATTTTCCTGACTGGCCAGAATCCATGTCAATCATGAACGCCTGAGATACTCCTCTATCAGCTTGATGATCCCTTCCTTGATCAACCTGAAAATCATCGGGTTTGCCTCAAGGATTCCTCTCGTGATCTCAGAGGCGATGAACTCGTGTAGTCCGTCATCAACTGGATCGGAACCTGCACCTGAACCTGAACCTAATCCTAACCCAGACCCTGAACATCCTGATCCGTGACATGTCACCACCATTCTGAAACAAAACACATAATCATCAGGGTCATACATAACCTCGAGAGGTCTCACACATTCTACGAGTTCCCTGGTTCTATCTCGGCTCTCCTTGACTCGAGTACGGATCCTCTGCTTTTAGTAGTACGGGCCCATACTACCTTCCACATCTATCCGAACTTTCCTCAAGGATTTCCTTGACTTCACCAAGTCCCTTCTACTACTACTTCTCGCTGTACTAATCTCATCTTAGGCTAAATCTCCGACCTACTCTCCGGCATCAGTTGTATAAGAAATCCCTGTTGGCTTTACCTAACTAGCTCACGAATACCATTACATATCACTCAGGCCATATAATTGTTCAAATGAGAGGTCCTACCCTACAACGGTTGGACTCAAACAAGTGTTGCGAAATAGGGCTAGACCTAAACTTTTGAAATTATTTAGTCCTCACAATATGTAACTTAACGTATTCGTTTACTAGTTAGTAAAGATAACTAGAACTCCTAAAAGCACAAAGCAAGCAAAATTTGAGCATTGTGTAACAAAACCAAGCATATCCTATTCAGGCCATCTTATCACTGACTAATCAGTTCTAGCATGAAATTCAATAAGCACATATAGCAGGCACATAAGGCATCTTCCTAAATCCTTAGCCCTAATCTAGCATGCAGTTCTCATACACACATAATAAGAATATAAGGCATCCTTCCTAGATCCTCATCCCTAATCTAGCATGCAATTCTCATAATCATAGCATATCATAACATGTATGGGTATCTTGGGGAAAACTTAATTGAGCTCGGTCGATTGTAAGCATCACACACCTTGTTCTTTCTCAAAATTCTTTATTTTAAATTTTATAAAAACTATTTTCTTGTAAAAATCTTTCGAACCCTTGATTTGAGTCCAAACACCCCTAAAGGTGTGTCTGAATCCCTCAAACCAAGGCTATGATACCAACTTGTAACATCCCAAAATTCAAGACCAAAAAGTTCATTTTTGATATAACAATTCATAAAACAATTTATAAAAAAAAAATCATCAAGGTAATTCATTTGATTAAAACCATAGATCACATGTCTCAAAACCATATCATGAAATAGTAATAATGTCAGAGTACAAATCCCAAGGATCAAGTGTACGGATATTATGTGTGTGATACGTTGCTATCGTACCGACTCCTTTCCATTCGAAGAGAAAGGACCTGAAACAAAAACTGAAAACCGTAAGCACAAAGCTTAGTGAGTTCCCCCATCATACCACATACCATATAACATACATACTGTCTAACATATATGCGTACTGGACTACCCCTTTTGGTCTCTTTCAACCGTAACTACTTATCATATCAGGGTGCTAGCCTACCCCTTTGGTCCTATCAACCGGTACCTAGCCTAGCATATCAAGGTGCTGACATATCCCTGCGGTCCTTTTGACCGGTACCTTGCCTAGCATATTAGGGTGCTGGCCTACCTCTTCATTCCTTTCAATCGGTACCGGGGACTATTTCACCCCTACTCTACCACATAGCATCCTAGTGCATAAACATATAATCATATACTGCCAAGCTTATCTAGGTGCTGACATACCCCTTCAGCCCTATCGACCGATACGAGCGTCTATCCTACCCCTCCTATCACATATCATATAACATCATAACATACTAGCACATAAACATAACGAATAGCGTCTTACTAGATAATTATCAAAAAGATAATTATCCCTACCATAACTCTTACTAGTGGGCCGACCTTGGTGCCTTAGACCCACTTCTACTGGAAGGTAACTCACCTTAATGTCGTGAAGTAGCTGAACTGTGCTTGCTGTTGGGATCAACTCTCCTCAAACTCCTACACATAACATCTCTTTTAATTACTCTTTCAAACTTATAACCCTTTTAAGGGTCAACCCTATTCAATGGTCAAGTCAAAGGTCAACACTTAGGTCAAAGTCAACGTTCTGGTCCAAGTCAATATCCTGGTTGACTCAACTCGTCAAGTTGGTCCGTCAACTCGCCGAGTTACATGATTCAGGGAACCTCGAATTTGCGATCTTACTCGTCGGGTTACCATTTAACTCACCGAGTTTCTCCTCATGACAGAATCGGGACTATCCATTTGAACTCGTCGAGTCATTCCTTGCACTCGTCAAGTTCTCCTTCATACAAAGTTAGGGTATTGTTGGGTTTTATGTACTATGACACTCTTATGGTGCACATACAACCCTAAAGCTTTGGATCTAAGTTTTCTCTATTTATACATGCAATATTATTTTCCAAAGCATCGAGCCTAACTAGCGTACAAAATTTGATACATGAATCATAAAAACTAGTTAGAAGAATACCTCTTATTTGTAGCTTGTAGTTATTGGAATTTTAAGAGCTTAGCACCCCAAGTGTGATGCCTCAAACAAGTCATGAACACCATGAACAAGTAGAGGATAATGAGAGAGATGATGAACCTAAAATCAGCTAAGCATTCACCTTAGGAGTCTTTTAGGGCTGATTTTAGCAAGTTAGGGGTTCATTTTATAGTTTGGAATTCCTAGGGTTTCAACTTGTAAACCCTAATTCACTTGGGCTTTTAATCCAATAACTCATTAGCCTTTTGGATTAACTCTTCATGGACTCTCACAAAAAATTTAGTCCAATCCTAATCAACATGGATCTTTAGCCCAAACTATAATTATTACTGATGTACCTAATTAGTCCCCGTAAATTTAATCAGTCTCTTTTGATCACTAAATTAATTCCAAATTAATTCTTGATCAATACCAATTAAATAATATTATTTCTCAATTAATATATTATTCTTATAATATATTAATAAATCACAAATTACCACTTTCTTAATTATCCACCCTATCAGATTGTTCTGCTGAAGACAACCCGAAATGAACCATGCTACTCTTGGGTCAAGTACATAGCAAATATAGTTATGGGCTTAGACACCTAATCCACCAGTCTCCCACTTGGATAAGTATAATAACTATAACTATAAGTACGACTTCAAAAACCGATTAGCAATCGTAGCTCTCAAAATCCGGTGTCGAACTCTGAACAAATCAATGACACATCCATTAGATAAGGGATCATATATTCCTCCATTCTAGATATCGTATGAACTGAGACATCGATGATCATCATTTTCTCTCTTCATGTGTTGTTTCCTGATTCCCGATTTATGACAACTGACTAATTGAACAAATCAAATCTGTCCGGGCTTGGCAAAGCGCTTAGGGTTGTCATCACTAAATCATCGAAGGGCCCACATATATCGCTTTTATCCCTCTTAGGGTAAAATGGACAGATAAACTTTGACTCATATGCTTGCTTTATTTACTCATCAAATTACACACAATAATATGTTTTATAACACCAAGTTACTGGTACGTTTACCCATCATCAATGTACAACTGACTTGCAAACTACAACTCATATGTCTCTGTTTCAATAATATAAGATATTATCGTCTCACAATTACTCGTTATAAAATCCATGAAGTGATTCAGATGAGCGTGGGTTTAATCCAATACTCAAATGTTATTACATGAGTACTCATGAATACTGCATCAAACTTGTGCTATGTCTAACACTTTAGACAATCTACAGACAGATTCATGATAGTCTTACCTTAAAACATGCAAAGTGAAACAATAGAATAATCAAATCCAATATGGTCTCAACACTTTTGAATATAAATAAAACACCTTTTATTTAATCACCATATTGATTACACATTACTCATCGTATAATTTTTTGATTAATCAACTTAATACTTGAATTAAAACAATAGTTATCCTATGATCCAAGAATACACACTATGTTTACCTATGGTCCTTACTTTGTGAAATAGATAAGTTGAAAACACTTCAATGATGCTCACTTCACAATTCCAAATCCTTAGTGTAAGAACAACTAATTCTTACCACTATCATGTAATGATCCTTTTGTAATGACTATGTACACAAGTCACAAAGACTTTTCCAATTACAAAACTTTCCATTGGAGATTGTTACAAGTCAATTCTGAAGATACGAAGTCTCATATTCAAAGCACATTCCTTTGAACATCCTTCTTGCATAAAAGTTTCTAACTTACTCATAGATTCTTGATATCCAACTCCCATTATGGAATCTTTTCCATAATTTCCATATGACTATCCATTCTTAATAGAATCATATCAGTTTAGAATTATATCAATATGGTCCATTCATTACTATACTTCCAACTATCCACAAACAAACAATCCTTGGTAAACCTCAGATTATCCTTGACAGTTGTTTAATGACTCTCTGTTATAACCATTTCTAGTCCGTTTTCCCTCTCCGTGTCCTAGGCATTTGGAAAATTAGAACAAGTGAATATTATAGCATATGCAATCGATCCTAGATCCGAAGCATATGGAATACGATTCGTAATGTCTCACATAAAGACATGATACTAGACGAGTCTCTTACTATAATATTTCCATATATAGAATTCTCATGTTGAAACATTCCAATATGGTAATCATATATATCCATGACTAAGTCTAACTAATACTTCAATCTAAACTTTTAGATTCGAATAAAGTATAAGTATACTCTCCCTTATTATAGTGAAACAACTTTTCAACCTTTGCAACTTCGCAAATTTTTAACCTTTGTTTCCTATAACTAGTATTGCTAACTTGAAACACTTCACATAATAATCATGCTCCCACCATCATAACAATTATTTTATATATAGCATAACACTTATGCTCCCACTAGCTTTGACATGTACTCAAAAATCAGTTGGACTTCTAGAAATCAATACTTATTGACTTTCTTACCAAAGTTCAGATTTCTGATATGAGATGCTTCGATATGCCTTTATCTAAGCTCATAAACCTTTTATTAGAAAGCTCATATATGTATCTAAAAAATTTTAGAATTTACAAAAATAAGTTCCGAATGTTCAAACTATTTTCCATTTCTCACAATTCGAACTATGAAGAGGGATGTTGTAATCATAATCGAATTTGAGAACGTAATTAACACAACTGTTATCTCTTTAAATCTACTTAGTGAAAGTGTTTCCTCATAATCATTTTCATGAGAAACCTTATGTCACTTAGATTTTATGGTGTATGTGTTCCTATCCATGTGAAAATGTCATTTCCAACCATTATCACAAGACAAGGTTTATGACAAAATCAAACTCATATGTATTGAACTTACTCAATCTTAATTTCTTACCACTTGTTAGTACAAGGGCCTACCATGTCTTCCGAGTTGTTGAGAGATCACCCTTACCGATCAACGAACTTTCACTAACTAAGGTGTTTTACCTTACGCAAACAATTGAGAACTCATAGAACTCTCATGCATAGTCGATTTTAACTGGAATGAGCATAGAAACAAGAATATGTCACCACAATAGGTTACAAAACTCAAGTCGTGTGCTAGAGATAATCGATAGGTTAGTTCTTGAAATTTTCAAGATCTTTTAAGACTCCCACTGACTTCTTGACATATAATATTCTCTTGTCAAGAATCATTATTTGACAAACAAATATTCAAGAGTAAGTGCGGGTTCTTATCAAGTAAAAACACTTCATACAATTGGTCTTAGTTGGTCTTTGTTTTAGCCAAAACATCACAACTACCAATTCCAAATGTGCATGAGCAAGAAAACTTTTCTACTCCACATTTCATGATGTGTTATAAGCCTACTCAGGGTGTTTCACTCAATTTACAATCTTGGAGTATGACTCTAAGACTAGATTTTGGAATGAAGTATGATTCACCTTCTCGATTTAACCATTTCAACAATTCCCGATTCCTCTTCTTAGCCATACAAATGTACTAAGGTGTCCTTAAAGGATCAATTGTGACATGTTTCCATAATGAATAGGATGATCATAAAACATGATACTAAAGTACTCTCCTTTCTTTTAAGATTGGATGAACTTTTATCTTTCTGCCTAATTGATTATTCTTATTTGCTCTGCTATACATTGAAACTTTTTCAATGATTCAAAATTACACTTAACCCTATAAACATAATCATATTCACTAAGCTCTTAGTAAATCATGACGAATAGTTTGATCATTCTTTTTGGTGGACCTGATCAGTGCACAACAATGTGTACTAAATCCCTTAGTCCTTCACTTGACTCACATACATATGTGAACAAGGATTTAGTCTTAATTTCTCAAAGATAAAAGTTCTCATTCATTACACAACACAAGTTGCATAATTCCAGGTTTATGTCCAACTGAAACCTTGGTGATAAGAATCTTTCCTTATTTGGTAAATTTAGACACTACCACAAACGAAAGAATCAAATCCATATTGCTAAAAATATACAAACATCAATTTTCACAAATGCCTTTGCAAGGAAATATAAATAAGATAAAATCAAAATTTCTTTATTTATAAAATGTGGAAAACCTTGTCCTTACAATGCAAATACATATGAAAACTATGTTTCTAAATATTCCTAAGCAATCTATCATAACTCCTAAGCAACACCTCAAAAATCTGATCATCAAACCATGTGATCGGAATCCACTTCTTCATGATCAGAAACAACATGTTATTTCCTTTAAGCTTCATTATTTCTCTTAGATTCCGTAAAAGATCAAAATGTAATCTTATCGCATCATGTTATTAAGAATCTATAAGTAGGAACTTAATAGAGTTAGATAATTGGACTACCTGGAGTAGAGTCATACATTTTGAATTTAACATCCTTGCGATCTTTCAGGTAGACACGACATTTTCGCATTCAATGTCCCTTCTCTTGGTGATAGAAACAAACATACTCTCCTGGAATGGTACACGGGACAATCACGGACTTAGCCTTTCTCTTTACCATTTGGTCAAACGGTTTGACCTTGGCCGATTCCTTTCCATTGGGAAGAGAAGACTTTTCTAGACTTCCATTGGGAGATTGATCTTCCAATCAAATTTGCTTGACCAGTTCGCCAAATCATTGTTGTTTCAACAGCAATTAGCAAATAGGTAAAATCAATAAGGGCCACATCATGATCTATCATATAGTAGTGTTTGAAAAATTCACTATATGACTTAGGAAGTGATTAAAGAACCAAGTCAACAACCAACTTCCTTGACACAACGATTCCTCACATTCTCATCCTGTCAATATGTGACTTCATCTCCAAGACATGTGCACACACAAACCTTCCATCTTGGTGTTTGCTAGCCAATAGGGTTTGAGTAACCTTGAACTTTTCAAGTCAACAAACATGTGGTTCAAGGAGAATAATTGGAGGAGGTGGAGGAAGTGAAGTATGATTTCTAGTTACTCGATTGAAACGTGGAACATCATCTTCATGAGGAAAGCTTTTCCCAAAAGATTCAGGAGGATCATAGTTGTCAACACTAGACATCTATGAGGAGAGAAATTCAAGTTAGTTTATTTAAGTCCTTAATATAACACCCAAATGAAATATTAAGGCTAGGAACCAACACAATATTATACAATTCGGAAGAGGGATGTTGTAAATGCAATTGTAAAATATTTGAAGGTAGGTAAATGACGATTTACCAATTTCTACCATGAAAAACAAAAATGAACTTTAGGTTTTAAATGAACTAAAATTCCTAGATTCTTTTGAGATTCATTGAACTTTTCAATGGCATGTTTAGTCTCGATTATGCCCTTCAAGTTTGTAACTGGGATACCGAGGATCACGAACAAGGTATGAATAACCATGTAAATTAGCTTGGTATTCTCGAAGTCATTTATCACCTAATCAATGTGTCAGTTAACCACACACGCTCCATTGATATATGAAAAACTACGATCTACCCATTGTCATCCTTCATTAGTCCCATATTAGTGTGCCGTTTAACCACATACACTCCACTAACGACTAATAAGGTGCAATATGCAATATCACGGGTTAACATCAAATTCACAATTTTCCTAAGTAACTAAGATTGAAAATTTATAAAAGGTTTAGTTACTTTATATTTCATTATACTTTTAAGGAGGATTTTAATGTCCTATCAAACCTGTTCGGCTAACGACCCTCCACTAGTCAAGAGCGCGATGGGTAAGAGTGGATACCCATTCAATGGCCATTTTATAGGCAATTTCCTTAAACACCCCTTATATACCAGCTTCGTGAATGAGACATACTAACGGTAAGACTGGCTTTTAACTTATACATATATAATGTATTAAACTTTTAGTTTTATGTAGTATAAGGGTGTATTTTAAACTTTTAAAATACTAGGTGGTTTAATCTATTAATAAATTAAAATTTTAATTTAATTAAACTTAAACCATATCATTATGGAATTATTAATTATCTTTTAATTAAACACTTTAATCAATTTAATAAAGTCCATAAGAGTGTAATTGAACTATTCAAAACATAGAGGTTTTAAAAATTCAAAATTAAAACTATTTAATTAATTTTTTAAGTTATGAACACAAAAGTTGCACCTTTCAATTTCAAGATTTTTTGAATTCAATGTTTCATAAATAATACTTTTCAAGTTCCAAAACTTGAGGGCAAGTTTTGAAACTCTTCAAAACTTTTGGAATCCATAACTTATGGAGTTAATGTTAAATGAATGAGACTTTTCAAGTTCCATAGCTTGAGGATAAGTTACGAAACTCTTCAAAAAATATTTATATCAATTTAACTAATATTTTTGTAACTCCTTAAAAAAACTTCTGAGTTCCAAAACTTGATGACAAGTTTTCTAACTCATCAAAACATTTAGATCAAATTTTAAACTAATAAAATAATCATAATTTTATCTTTTACCAATTTGACCTAATCAAGTTCATATATAGGCATATAGCAAGACAATTCAAATAAAAAATTACAAATTATTTAGCTTATCATATAAAGTAACAATAATCTTGAAATTTTGATAATTATCTTTTAATTGGATGAGAATAATCATTACCTTATAACTAAAATTGAATTTTATGAACCAAAACTGTTTGTGGTAATGATTCTAATCTAAAACTTGGCCAAAAAACTGAATAGAACGTCCACTGAACAACCACCACGTCGTGGTAACTTAGACGACGTCGTGGTGATCATGAAAATTCCAAAAAAAACGTTTTTTTTTTTTGCTTTGAATAATTAACCAGTGCATCAATATAATAGAAAACATCCATGACTCTAATACCACTGTTGGGTTTTATGTACTATAACACTTCTATGGTGCACATACAACTCTAAAGTTTTGAATCTAAGTTTTCTCTATTTATACATGCAATATTATTTTCCAAAGCATCGAGCCTAACTAGCGTACAAAATTTGATACATGAATCATAAAAACTAGTTAGAAGAATACCTCTTATTTGTAGCTTGTAGTTATTGGAATTTTAAGAGCTTAGCACCCCAAGTGTGATGCCTCAAACAAGTCATGAACACCATGAACAAGTAGAGGATAATGAGAGAGATGATGAACCTAAAATCAGCTAAGCATTCACCTTAGGAGTCTTTTAGGGCTGATTTTAGCAAGTTAGGGGTTCATTTTATAGTTTGGAATTCCTAGGGTTTCAACTTGTAAACCCTAATTCACTTGGGCTTTTAATCCAATAACTCATTAGCCTTTTGGATTAACTCTTCATGGACTCTCACAAAAAATTTAGTCCAATCCTAATCAACATGGATCTTTAGCCCAAACTATAATTATTACTGATGTACCTAATTAGTCCCCGTAAATTTAATCAGTCTCTTTTGATCACTAAATTAATTCCAAATTAATTCTTGATCAATACCAATTAAATAATATTATTTCTCAATTAATATATTATTCTTATAATATATTAATAAATCACAAATTACCACTTTCTTAATTATCCACCCTATCAAATTGTTCTGGTGAAGGCAACCCGAAATGGACCATGCTACTCTCGGGTTAAGTACATACCATATATAGTTATGGGCTTAGACACTTAATCCAATAGGTATTTCACTCACAACTCACAGAGTTTATCCTTGAACTCATCGAGTTCCTCTTCATATCAATTGGGACATTTTGCTCTCAACTTGCCGAGCTCATCATTGGACTCGTCGAGTTCTTTGATCCTTAAGTCCATAAACACATCCTACTAGCTGATTCCTCTTGTAGACTCAACAAGTTTGTTCAGTAACAGAAAAGGTTAAGGAACCATGACCCAACTCGCCGAGTCCTATGAACGAATCGTAGAGTCCCCCAAATTCTAATTTCGTACAGCCGATTCTAGTCGGTCTTAATGCATCCAAAACATATATCTGGCCTCCTTAGGTCAGTATAACACGTAAAGTTACAAAGTTTACGTTCATGTATGTTCTATAAAGCTCAAATAGCCCTAAAAAGTGGCTCATATGATGCATGGGACTCCCATAGCCATAAAGTTGGCACCTTTATTCTATGGAGTCCCTCAAGGACTCTGGATCTAAATTTATTACCCCAAAACATGATTGCATCCATGAATGGTGTCATATTATACTTAAAAAAAGGCCCTAAACTACTCCATGAAGAGATCTAGTAAAGGAATGGTCAATGTGTAGACTTTAGACCTCAAATGAACTGGAAATGGAGTTCTTCTTCTAGATCCAAAGCTCCTTCCATCAATCAAGCACTTCTAGCTTTCCCTCCTTCAAGAAATCACTTCTTTTTCACTTATACACACCACAAAGCTTAATATCACGAATTAGGGTTTTTTAGACTATGGGAGGCGGTGATGGAGGCCACAATGGGGGTGTTAAGGTATTTAAATATGGTGCAATCCCTGAAAATTAGGGTTTCACTCTGGTAGCCCTACTCGTCAAGTCGAGGCCTCTCAATTTGTCGAGTAGACTTCAAGTCCCGTGTCTATTCATTCGTTCCTACTCGACGAGTTTGGGGCCTCCGACTCGTCGAGTCCCTTTGCAAAAATGAATAATTCTTTATTAAAATACGTACCAGGAACCGGACGTTACACTTATTGGTTCTTGCCGTGTCTTTAATGTTGGAACCAGTCATCAAGAAATAGCAACATACGATTCCGATTTTTACCGATTCTACCGGTTCCCGGTTCCAAAAATACACAAGAATATCGTCCCGATCCCCGGCCCAATCGGTTCTATCCGGTTCCAGTTTCGATACCGGTTCTGGATGGTTCCCTGGTCCAAATGCTCATCATTAGTTGCAAACTCAGTCTATGCTAGCTGAAAAGCCTAAATTACATCACACTAACGGAAGAAAACTAATAGTGTTAGCAAAAATGATCATTCATATAAGTTTTGAAAACAACAAGAATAATGTTTGTCAAAAATATTGATAATGACTGAGTTTGTAACATTTAATAAACTACAGGAATGATTTATATATATTTGTCAAAAAAATATATAAATAACATACTAGTACACTCTGAATTAAAAAATAAAAAATAATTTTATACATACCGTCAAATTGTTTAGTATACTCATTTTGAGTAGAATAGTGTATGTACCTCGTCATTTAACAATTTATATGAATGATAGGTGTGTAAATTACCACCCTTAAAAAATAGATTATCACAAATAGTATTTTAATTATAAAAAATATTCTATTTAACTTCATCATAAATTTAACATTTACATTATTAACCATCAAATACGTAAACGTTTCTTAATAACCAAATTAGGAAAACCGTGGATAACAATAATCTTAACGAACAAAAATAAATTGGATAAAATCAATGAAATTATAATTTCATTGAAGTAAGCCCAAATGGTAAATGTTATATTGTATTATTCTTTTTAAAAAATATTTTATTATATTGGTCAACGCTTTAGGGCTCATTATCCCTTAAATGATGGTTTTAGGTACCAACATGGACACAATCTTGATATTCTAATTTATTTTTTTTACTTAATCTTGAGATGCTCCAACATTTGTTTAAGTTGTCATATTATTTATTTAAATAACTAATCCAATATGTATTTAATTGCTGGTGATGGTAAGTGTTATTAATTTAATAAAGTGTTTGATTGAACCTAGAACTACAAATACAACTACTTTTATTTTAATATAATAATTTGTTTTTGTAACACACAAATGTGATATTTCTATTTCAAAAGGAGAAATTAAATATGTTTCTACCATTTCTTTTTATTTATCTTCTTATTCATATTAAATGGTGATAATGGTGATAAGTGGATTAAAATATTATTAAAGAAAATTAAGAAAAAATAAATTATCTCATAACTTTTATATCTACAATTATTCATACTCATTAAAATTATGATAAATCACCATTAAATTTAATTTTATTTGATATATTCCTAATATAGTTTTAATGAGTTAGTTAAAAAAATATTGAATGATGATACTTATCATAATTTTATTGAGTAAGAACATTTGTAGGCATAAAAAATAGGAAACAATTTAATTTTTCAAAAATTAAATATAACAAATGTTATTATTTAATATAAGTAGAAAGATAATAGGAAGAAATTATAGGAGAATATTTGATTTCTCAAAAAAAAAGATATTGATCACGTGCATTTAAGTTATCAAATGTATTTGGTTGTTATTAAACATGTAAAACATCCCCTTCATTTTTTTTTCAAAAAAAAAAAAAATCCTTAATTTGTTCAATAATGTTTTTCATTTTTCTTTTTCGGTGGATTAAGAGCATGTTCAGCACTTGGTTTCTACTCGATTTTAGATTAAAAAAAAAAAAAAAAAAAAAAAACCTAAGAAAAAGATCGGCATTGGAACTCTCTAGATTTTAACTAAAACAAAACTTAAATTTAAAAGTTATTTTAAGTAGTGATTTGATAAAAACTTTTTTATAATTTTATAAAGTGACTTAATTACCTATTTTTTAAAATCAGTTACATATTTTAGATAAATCATTTTATGTCATTTAAATGTTTTAAAAGTTTCAAGAATAATGTTTTAGTTATAATACAAGTTAGGAGGTGTGGGAGTACACATTTCTATTTACTAAACATTGTTAGTATCGAATCTTAATCTACTAATCTGTCATTCTTGTAAGATGCAAATTCAAGAACTAATATGTCTTTCTGAAAGATGCAAACTGTTCTTGTTTATCCGTTGAGTGGATAAATCCGGGAAACGGCTCCTTTGAAACACAGAAAAACAAAAAAACGATATTTTCTTCATCTTCTTCTCAAAATTGATTCTGTTTTGTGCCTAAAATCAGAATTATTACATCAAGAATTATCCCAGTTTGGATTTCGTGACACCCAAGGCATATAGGGTCGAAATATCAAACAATGAAAGTGTTTACACAATTCTGTTTGTTATCTAGATTTTCATATCCCTATTTCGAATTTCCCCAACAATCTTGTTTGATACTTTTGTTTTCTTGAAAAGATGGCTGGCAATTCAGTGAAAGACATGAATACTTCGTCTGGCAAATTGGAGAAATTTCAGAGGCAAGATTTCAGACGTTAGCAAAAGAAGATGCATTTCTGGTTGACCACTTTGAAAGTTGTCTATGTTCTTTCTACTCCAAAACAAGAAGAGGTTGAAGATGCAAGTCTGGAACAGATCAGAAGGAGAAGCAAATGGGAGAATGACAACTACATCTGCCTTGGTCACATTCTGAATGGTATGCGTGATTCACTCTTTGACACTCATCAAAATATTGAAACTGCAAGTGAATTGTGGAACACACTTGAAGCAAAATATATTGCAGAAGACGCTTCAAGTAAAAAGTGTTGGATAAGGTGTCTAAGTCCATAACTATTTCTGGTATGTACTTGACCCGACCCGGCATGGTCCATTTGGGTTGCATGGCACCATGCAATTGGATAGACTAAATGAGAGAAATAACACTTGGAGATTATTAATATATTATAAGTTCTAATATATTAATAATATTATTTGATTAGTTTGATCAAGAATTAATTTAGAATTAATTAAGTGATCAAAAGATAACTAATTAAATATATGGGTTGATTATGTAAATCATCCATATCTTGTATAGTGGGCTAAAAGGCTCCATGGACTATCAAGTTGGGTTCCACCCATAGGATGCTCCATGGGAGTTACAAACCCATGGGTCATGGAAATGAAGAGTCATGACACATTAGGGTTTAACCCTAGATGTGTCAACACTATATAAGTAACATGTTCTCCACCCAAAATCGGCTACACTAAGAAATAAGAGGGCTTGGCCGATTTTGAGAAGTGAGTATTCTCTCATAAGTTCTTCCAAGAGCATTTGGTGTTGTGTGAAGCATTTGAGGCATCACACTTGGGGTGCTAGGCTCACAAGGTTTCAAGGAACACAAACAACAACAAGGTAAGTTATTCTATCTATACTTTATGTTAAAATTATTCCCCATGTATGCTAGATAGGAATATAACCTTGGAATTCAACTTTGCATGACAATTAGACAAACATAGATCCAAGGTTATTAGGGTTGCATGTACACTTAGGAAGTGTTAGAATGCTCAAAACCCATCAGTGGTATCAGAGCCTAGGCTTGTTTGTTCTTATTTGTGCTTAAAAGTTGAAAACAGAATCGGAAATTTTGCTGTCTGCGAATGGACTCGTCGAGTCTATAGGGGGGACTCGTCGAGTCCATGAGTATCTTCAACCAACTCGGCGAGTCAGTTTATGCACTCGGCGAGTAGGGTCGACTGAGTGCAGAATTTCGATTCAGTTGCTGGAAATGAATTAGAAACATTACCCTAAACTGTTTTGGTAATTGAAAACTTGTTTTTGGTGGTGTAATGTCTTTGCTAATTCATTTACAACAATTCGTTATCAAAATTACAAAGTTTTAAATGTAATTTTTTATTGTGTTCATATTCATGTTCTTGTTCTGATGATGTTTTAGATGATCATAGGAATTATTTGTAACCTATGTGGTAGATTAATTCTTGATCATAATGTGTTTTAATGGAGTCCATAACTTATCCTTAAGTTATGGAAAACCAAGAGTCACACTTGAGTTAAAAACCATTAAGAAAACACAAGAGTTAGAAAAATGAAGAGTCTTCATTTTATTACTCTATTAAACTCATAAGTTACAAGAAATAAAAAGTTTTGAAAGTTACAAAACTTGCCCTCAAGTTTTGGAACAAGTAAAGTTAAGTTAAAACTTTAAGTTCCAACCCCTAGAATTTTAAAAGTTAAAATTCAACCCTTATACTTATATTATGATGATTTAATAATTATATATATATGTATAAGAATAAAGTCGTCTTACCGCTAGTACGCCTCATTCACGAAGCCGGTCTATAAGGTGGGTATAAGGTTCTTGCCTATAAAATGGTGACTTAATGGGTGTATATTCTCACCCACCGCTTGCTTGATTGGTGGAGGGCCGTTAGCCGAACGGGTAAGACAAGGACTTATAAATTCTCATTCAAAGTATGATGAATATAATAAAGTAACTAAATGTTTATTAAATTCCCAATCTTAGTTACTTTAGGAAAAATGTGAATAAGGTGCTAATCCATGAAATTACACTTTACACTTTGTCTAAGTCGTTGGTGGAGCGTGTGTGGTTAACCGGCACACTAACTTGGACTTAACAAGGTAGGTAAAGGGTGACTTAAGGTTTATTATAGTATCGGTGGAGCGTGTGTGGTTTACCGACACATCGATTGAGTGATAAACTTTAAGGGTACCAAGTGATTTGCATGGTTACTTCACACCTCGTTTTGTGATCCTCGGCATCCCAGTCACAAAACCTGGAGGGCACTCCCGAGATTGAAACATGCCTTTGAAAAGTTCATTGGATCTCAAAGAATCTTGGAATTTCTAAAACCAATAAAAACTAAATATCTAATATTTCGGTTTTCGTGGTGGAAATTGGTGAATCGTCATTCACCTACCTTTCAAATATGGTATAGCTTAGATTACGGCATACCTCTTCTAAGTTATATTATATTGTGATTGGATCCTAGCCGTAATATTACATTTGGGTGTTTTATTAAGGACTCTCTTAAATCTAAACTAAACTTGTTCTTCTCTTTCAGATGTCTTCAAATAATGCTTCTGGCTCGAATCCTAATGGCTCCTTTACTCTTATGAGTTTGTGTGGGAAAGTCGCCTTTGATGGATCCAACTTCAATAAATGGATCAGAAACATCAGGATGATTACCCGCTACGAGGACAAAGAATATGTCCTTGACAAGGAGCTTAAGGAAATTGATGAGTCCACTGCAACTCCCCAGGAGATCGCTGACTTTCATACTCATGAAAGAGATGCAACCAAGGTGGCTTGCATCATGTT
The DNA here is from genome assembly GCF_052625555.1 of Lactuca saligna. Taxonomy (NCBI): domain Eukaryota; kingdom Viridiplantae; phylum Streptophyta; class Magnoliopsida; order Asterales; family Asteraceae; genus Lactuca; species Lactuca saligna. Next base: position 326,599,048 of record NC_136420.1, read on the forward strand.
GGCCACCATGACAGCTGAACTCCAAAAGTCTTATGAGGATTTCTACCCTTATGAAATGCACCAAGATTTGATGGAAAGATACCATCAAAGTGCACGACAAGAGAGGTACGAAGTCATCTGCTCCATGATAACAACCATGATGAAGGACGGAGAGTCCGTCACGAGCCACATGCAGAAAATGCAAAGGTATGTGGATCGTTTGCTGAAGCTCAATGTGAACTTCCCTGAGGAACTTGCAATAGATATCATTTTGCACTCCTTACCATCGTGCTATGATCAATTCCGCATGACATATCACATGAACAAGGAAGAGGTCACCCTCAGCAAACTTCAGGGAGTTCTCAAGACCGCAGAAACAGGTCTTAAGGGGAAGTCGGTTGCTATCACTCCTACTCCAGACTCAACTCCGGTCTTGGCAATTGGGCAAAGTCGAGGGAGGAAGAGAAAGAGATCTTCGAAGGGTACCAAGGCTCGGACCCTTGATGGCTCTTCTTCAATTGGAACCAAGAAAGGTTTCATTACTCCTTCTTCTGACCCAAAAGAGGCTGAATGCTTCTATTGCCATGAAAAAGCTCATTGGAAGCGAAACTGCCCAAAGTACTAGCAAGATGTGAAGGATGGGAAAGTCAAACCCAACCATGCAGGTATTTACACTATCATTTCTAATAACTCACCCCATTCGAAATCTTGGGTCCTTGATACCGGTTGCGGTATTCATATTTGTTGTGACTTGCAGGGACTAGGAAGAAGTGAGAATGTGGAGCAAGGAAGAATAAACTTAATCATGGGGAATAGGAAAGTTACACCTGTCACCAAGATTGGAGTTTATACTTTACCGCTAAGTAGTGGGTTAAATTTAGATTTGAATAAATGTTGTTATTCGCCAGAAATGGCAAGAAATATTATTTCCTTTCATGCATTGTACAAACAAGGTTTCACCTTTTCGTTTGATAATGAAGTTGGTTCGATTAATGCTTTCTTTAATAATGTACTTTATTTTAAAGCATTACCTTGTGATGGTGTGTATGAAGCTGTATCTATTGTAGATAACTTAGGAAATAATGTTTTGTGTATTGATTCTACTAATAATAATAACTTGGATAAATCATCATTATGGCATTGTCGTCTTGGACATATAAGCAAGAAACGCATAGGCCAACTCCAAAAGGATGGAGTCTTGGAGTCGTTTGACCTAAAGTCAAATGATAGTTGCGAATCATGCTTACTTGGAAAAATGACAAAGTCACCCTTCACAGGCTCGTGTGAAAGGGGTGAAGGTTTGTTGGACCTTATACACACGGATGTGTGTGGACCATTCAAACATGCCACAAGAGATGCTAATCGTTATTATTTGACTTTTACTGATGATTACAGTAGATATGGATATGTCTACTTAATCAAGCATAAGTCAGAGACTTTCGAGAAGTTTAAGGAATTTAAACAGGAAGTCGAGAATCAATTGGGCAGGAACATTAAGATGCTTCGATCCGATCGAGGTGGTGAGTATCTTAGTTCAGAGTTCCTCGACTATCTAAAGGAATGTGGGATTGTCTCACAATTGACACCTCCCAGGACACCGCAGTTGAATGGTGTGGCTGAGAGGCGTAATCGAACCTTGATGGACATGGTTCGTTCCATGATGAGTCGAGCTTCGCTACCAATCTCATTCTGGGGGTATGCCTTAGAGACTGCCACCCATATCCTTAATCTAGTCCCTACAAAGAAAGTTGCCAAAACTCCTCATGAGATGTGGACTGGTAAAGTACCTAAACTAGACCACATCAAGATTTGGGGTTGCGAGGCTTTCGTGAGACGCGAGACTCATGATAAGCTCGAACCCCGAAGCGAGAGGTGTATTTTCATCGGCTACCCACAGCAATCCTTTGGTTACCTCTTCTACAGACCTAGTGACAATGTGGTCTTTGTAGCAAGAAGAGGAGTCTTTCGAGAAAGAGAGTTTATAATCCAAGGAGACAGTGGGAGGCAAGTTGATCTTGAAGAAATTCAAGAGTCAAGTGGTGAAGGAACTTCAAACTCTAGCCCTCAACTTGAGGAGGAAACTCCTGTTGAGCCAATTGACGAATCTGTACCTCTGAGGCGTTCCACGAGAGTTAGGAGTGCACCTGAGCATTACTATGGATTCCATATTACTGCAGAAGGTGAGACACTTATTAGTGATGAGACACTAGTAAGTCAAGATGACCCTAACAGCTACGAGGAAGCCATGGCAGGCCCCGAGTCTGCTAAATGGAAAGAGGCTATGGATAGCGAGATACAATCAAGTTTGGAACTTGGTTGAGAATGTACCAGGTCGAAAGACTGTAGGGTGCAAATGGGTCTTCAAGAAGAAGACCGACATGGATGGTAAAGTACACACTTATAAGGCTAGACTGGTTGCAAAGGGCTTCTCTCAAATTCCTAGAGTGGATTATGATGAGACCTTTTCTCCGGTAGCCAAGATTATGTCTATTCGGGTTCTGTTAGCCATAGCCGCATTTCATGACTATGAAATATGGCAAATGGATGTCAAAACCGCTTTCCTTAATGGGATGTTGGCTGAAGATGTTTACATGAGTCAGCCAGAGGGTTTTGTCAGTAACGAGTACCCTAATAGAGTGTGTAAGCTTGAGAAATCCATTTATGGATTAAAGCAAGCACCTCGCAGATGGAATCTTTGCTTTGATGAAAAGGTCAAGGAATTTGGCTTTTCTAGGAGTGAAGACGAATCTTGTGTATATGTCAAGGCTAGTGGGAGTATAATTAGCTTTTTGGTATTGTGTGTGGATGACATACTACTCATAGGAAATGACATTCCAACCCTGCAGGAAGTAAAGTCCTGGCTTGGAAAGTGTTTCGCTATGAAGGACCTTGGTGAAGCTGCCTATATTTTGGGGATAAGGATCTTGAGAGATCGGAGTAAAAGACTAATTGGACTTAGTCAAAGTACCTACTTGGAGAAGGTTCTGAAGAGATTCAGAATGCAAGACTCCAAGAAAGGAGAGTTGCCCATCCAGAGTAGCGCCAAGTTGAGTAAGACACAAAGCCCTAGCACTGAGGCTGAGATAGCAGAAATGAGTCGAGTACCTTATGCTTCGGCTGTAGGTTCGATCATGTATGCTATGACGTGTACTCGACCTGATGTAGCCTTTGCCTTGAGCATGGTTAGCAGGTTTCAGGGGAACCCTGGCAAGGCACACTAGACTGCGGTAAAGAATATTCTCAAGTACCTACGAAGGACTAAGGACTGGGTCCTTACCCTTGGTGGGAGTGATGACTTGAGAGTTGTAGGGTATAGTGATGCTAGCTTCCAGACTGATAGGGATAACTTCCGCTCTCAGTCGGGCTGGGTCTTTACCCTAAATGGAGGAGCAATTTCTTGGAAGAGTTCCAAGCAAGAGACAGTGGCAGATTCTACTTGTGAATCAGAGTATATTGCAGCTAGCGAAGCGGCAAAGGAGGCGTTATGGCTGAGGAACTTCATTGGAGACCTTGGAGTTGTACCAGCTATTAAAGAGCCAATGGAAATTTTCTGTGATAGTGAAAGTGCTGTTGCCTTAGCCAAGGAACCAAGGGATCACGGGAGATCCAGACACATCGACAGAAAATACCATTTCATCAGACATCGGATCGAAGAAGGACTCCTCGTGGCAAAGAGGGTATCATCAGATGAGAATCCGGCAGATCCCCTCACGAAGGGACTGATTCGGGTTAAGCATCTCCAGCGTGCTCGGAGCATAGGGCTGAAGGATGATATTAGATTTAGTAGTTAGATAATCTCGAAATTTGTAAAGTGTAATTGACATTTGATGATGAATAAAAGTATTTTATTTATGAGTAAAGTGTTGCTATCTCTTGTCAATCGTTTACTATATTTCTTTTTGCATGTTTTGACTTCCAGAATAATTTTGTTTGGTATAACATATTATTCAAACCTCCACAGTCGGTCATATGTCGGAAGTAGGTATGAATTAAGACTATCATATTTGGTTGTAGAGGTCTAAGACAAGGCTACAACAATCATGAGTGCTCATAAGTTCTGAGCATTGGACTCAACCCACGCTCACTGGAATCACTTCATGGAATTCTATCTCGAGTGATCGTGAGACGGTAATATCATATAAATCTTTAAACCTAGAGATATGATTTGTTACTTACAAGTTGGTTATGCATTGATTGTACGAAAAACGCATTGGTAACTCGATGTTATAAAATCGCGCTCTTATGTGTAATTCAATGAGTAGTAGAACAAACATATGAGTCGAAGTTTATCTGTTCCTTCTTGGATTAGAAGCTGATATCTAGGCCCCTCGATGATTTTGTTTTGACCTATGTGCCGGGCCCGGTCAGAACTAAATTGATGTGTTCAATGAAGTTCTTTGTCAAACAAATCGGAAATCGGGAAACAAACTGTTGGACAATAAGTAAGACATTGTTCCATGTATTTGTCCAACTGATATCTAGAACAGAGGATTATATGATCACTTATCTTAAATGGCGTACCATCATCTTCTCAGTTTCAAGAAACCTTGAAAAGAGCTACGATTGCCGATCGGTTCCTGAAGTCATACTTGCAGTAATAGTTATTAGACTTATCCAAGTGGGAGACTGTTGAATAAGGTGTCTAAGTCCATAACTATTTCTGGTATGTACTTGACCCGACCTGGCATGGTCCATTTGGGTTGCATGGCACCATGCAATTGGATAGACTAAATGTGAGAAATAACACTTGGAGATTATTAATATATTATAAGTTCTAATATATTAATAATATTATTTGATTAGTTTGATCAAGAATTAATTTAGAATTAATTAAGTGATCAAAAGATAACTAATTAAATATATGGGTTGATTATGTAAATCATCCATATCTTGTATAGTGGGCTAAAAGGCTCCATGGACTATCAAGTTGGGTTCCACCCATAGGATGCTCCATGGGAGTTACAAACCCATGGGTCATGGAAATGAAGAGTCATGACACATTAGGGTTTAACCCTAGATGTGTCAACACTATATAAGTAACATGTTCTCCACCCAAAATCGGCTACACTAAGAAATAAGAGGGCTTGGCCGATTTTGAGAAGTGAGTATTCTCTCATAAGTTCTTCCAAGAGCATTTGGTGTTGTGTGAAGCATTTGAGGCATCACACTTGGGGTGCTAGGCTCACAAGGTTTCAAGGAACACAAACAACAACAAGGTAAGTTATTCTATCTATACTTTATGTTAAAATTGTTCCCCATGTATGCTAGATAGGAATATAACCTTGGAATTCAACTTTGCATGACAATTAGACAAACATAAATCCAAGGTTATTAGGGTTTCATGTACACTTAGGAAGTGTTAGAATGCTCAAAACCCATCAAAAAGTTCATTGTTTCTAATTTCAACAATTATAAAATGGTTGATTATCGATCTGTAATGGAACAATATAATGAAATCCTACAAATTTATGGTCAATTCAAACAACACAACATGGAAAGATTTCAAACACCATCTGAAACATAGAAAAGAAGAGATAAGTTTGATTCAACTTGGGATTCATTTGAAAATCGAAAAAGGACTTCATGATCAAGAGAATGACAAAGGAACTAGAAAGCGCAAATCTGATTTTGGACAGCCCCAAGTTCATATGGTTGAATGTGATAAAGAAGACAATTCTAATCACAAGTGCAAGGGTAAAAAATGTAAGTATTAGGGTAACAACAAAAAGTCCAAAAAAAAAAAATACAAGGATTCCAAGGAACTTTTGTGTTGGAGATGCCATCTGAAAAGGCATATGAAACGTGACTGTCGGGTGAAACTTGGAAATAAAGGTGCAAGTGGTAATGGAAAAGATGGTGCTGGTGGTGGTAGTGGATCTCATGATCAATCTGCAACCAAAGGTCAAATTACTATTGATCTTGTAAGTTCAGTATTTAATGTTATGCTACTAACTCTAGAAGTTTCTTTTGTACAGGGGGTTGATACAAATTCATGGTGGCTTGATACATGTTCTACACATCACGTGTGTAATGATGAACGGTGGTTCACGAAGTTGAACATAGTAAATAAAGGTTCCGTCTTAAACATGGCGGATGAAGGATCAAAGCCAATTTTAGGAACTGGTGTTGTTAGTATTACGTTTACTTCTGGAAAAACAATTAATTTGTTTGATGTATTATATGTTCCAAAGGTTCGAAAGAACCTTGTTTTAGTGGTTTGTTGAATTTTATGGGTTATAAACAAGTGATCGAGTCGAAAAAGTATGTGTTGTCTAAATGTGGAATATTTGTGGGACTTGGTTATTATTGTGAACGTCTTTTGAAGTTAAATGTTATAAGTTGGTTTGCATCACATGTCAAATCTACTTGTATGACTTCTGCATCTAATCTTGATAATTCTATGTTATGGCATAATAGATTAGGACATGTTCATATTAAAGGAATGGTTGAAATGTCAAAATTCGGATTGATTCCAAATTTTGACATTAATTTTGAAAAATGCAAAACTTGTATGTTAACTAAAATCATGGAACAACCATTTCCAAATGTTAATAGAAAATCAAAAGTGTTGGAATTGATTCATAGTGATCTATGTGATTTCCATGCTACACCTTCCTTGGGAAATAAAGACTACATTGTTACTTTTATTGATGATTCAAGTCGGTTTTGTTATGTATATTTGTTACATCCCAAAAATGAAGCTTTGGAAAAGTTTAAAGTATATAAAACCGAAGTCGAATTATAGTTGGGTATTTCTATAAAATGTCTTAGGACAGATAGGGGAGGAGAGTACATGGATTATGTATACTTTCAATCGGTTGGAATCATTCATGAAACCACATCTCCTTACAATCCACAACAAAATGGTGTTGCTGAATGGAAAAATCTAGTTTTAAAAGAAATGGTTAACTCGATGCTTTCTTTTTCAGGTTTAAATGAAGGCTTTTGGGGTGAGGCTATGCTCATAACCAATTATGTGCTAAATCGGGTTCCTAATAAACGAACAAAGTTATTCCTTATGAACTTTGGCACAAGAAAGCATCAAATCTGAATTATTTTCGAATTTGGGGATGTTGAGCAATTGTGAAATTACCCGAACCTAAAAAGAAAATTTTGGGTGAAAGAGGAGTTGACCGCATATTTATTGGATATGCAGAACATTCCAAAGCTTATAGGTTTTATGCTATAGAACCTAATGAGGCATATTCCATTCATACCATTATAGAATCACGAGATGCTATTTTTTATTAGCTGCGGAATTCTTAAATTCAAAGACCAAAGGATCTGATTCCAAGCACAAGTGAGGTGCCTAAATCAGATGTTAAGGAAGTTGTTTCAATTCCAGAAACACAACAACGTTGTAAAAGCAAACGAGGTCGAGTCGCGAAAAGTTTTGGCGAGGATTTTCAACTATTTCTGGTTGAAGGTTCGAGGGATAAAGTGGAGAAACAATACTCATATTCCTCTCATCTTGAGACTAATCAAAGACTTTTAAGGAAGGTATGGAGTCTCGAGATGTTGCCTTTTGGAAAGAAGCGGTTGATGAAGAGATGTCATCCATTATGAAGAATAATGTTTGGGTGTTGTCTGATTTACCTCCTGGTTCTAAGCCTTTGGGATGTAAATGGATTTTCAAGAAGAAAATGAAGATAGATGGAACCATTGATAAATTCAAGGCTCATCTGGTCATACAAGGTTTTAGATAAAAAGCCGGTATTGATTATTTTGATACATATGCACCGGTAGCACATATTTCTACTATTAGATTGTTGCTTGCTTTGGCAGCTATTCACAATCTAGTTATTCATCAAATGGATGTAAAAACAACTTTTTTGAATGGTGAACTTGACGAGGAAGTTTATATGAAACAACCATAAGGTTTTATTTTTCCTGGAAATGAGCAAAAAGTGTGTAGACTTGTATAATCATTGTATAGACTTAAACAAGCTCCAAAACAATGGCATTTTAAGTTTGATGAAGTTATTTTGTCTAATGGTTTTTCTTTAAACCAATCTGACAAATGTGTTTACACCCGTTTTGATTCATCTGGATCTGGTGTGATCATTTCCTTGTATGTAGATGATATGTTGATTTTTGGCACTGATCAAAATCAAATTAATGCAAAAAAGAATTTATTCTCTTCAAATTTTTCCATGAAGGATATGGGGGAGGCGGATGTAATCCTTGGAATAAGGATTAAACGGGTGAACAAGGGACTTGCTATTACATAGTCACATTACATTGAGAAAATTCTCAAACGGTTCAATTACAGTGATTGTACACCCATTAGCACCCCTATGGATTCAAGCATGAAGTTGATGGCTAATAGACCCATATCAGTTTCTCAACTTGAGTACTCCCAAGCTATTGGTTCTTTGATGTATGGTCTGACTAGCACTCGTCCCGATATAACTTTCGCAGTTGGTAGATTGAGTAGATTTACTCATAATCCTAGTACTGAACATTGGCAAGCGGTTCATCGTGTTTTCAAGTATTTGAAAGGAACCAAGGATTATTGTTTGTGTTATTCAGGTTTTCCTTCGGTTTTGGAAGGATATTCTCATGCGAGTTGGATATCCAATAGAGAAGATCATCCTTCTACAACTGTTGGGTATTCTTGCTTGGTGGAGGTGCTATCTCATGGGCATCTAAGAAGCAATCTTGTATAACAAGCTCAACAATGGAACCTGAGTTTATTGCATTGGCTGTTGCAAGTAAGGAAGCAGAATGGTTACAAAGTTTGATTTATAAGATTCCATTATGGAGGAAACCGATTTCACCATTATCTATTCGTTGTGACAGTGTTTCTACTTTGATTAAATCTTATAGTCAAGTTTATAATGGAAAATCGAGACACATTGATGTTAGACATGGGGTGATTAGAAATCTAATCATGGATGGTGTGATTTCGATTGAGTTTATAAAATCACAACAAAATTTGGTGGACCATCTCACTAAGAGTTTGGCGTGCAACTTAGTGCACAAGTCTGTTATAGGGATGAGCTTAAAGTCATTATAAATTTTTTATGAATGAGACACCCAATTCCCCTCTAATACAATGTTAGAGGTTGACTTTAATGAGGAAAGTTTATTTATATGAATTGGAACACACATTATAACTATCCCAAGGTACGTGTGTTTGAACCTGTAGAGACCAGGATGAATTTGATTTCTTAATGATTCTTTTGATAAAATGTATACAGGTACATGAATAAAAGAATCACCTATATGATCGTGAAGTGTAGCCACACTTCAAAGAGCTTGGGACTTGGCTTTTATACGATCAAGAATGGATAGGGACACATGACTTTATAATTAGTGTCAAGTTATTTTGTTTTAGATGATTGTAAAACTAATGTGTATATTATCTTCAAATATTTAAAAGAGTTGACAGGTTCAATCTTTGAGATACCTTGATTTCTCGAATGTTTGAAATGTGTAATATACTAACATGAAAATTCAATCGTATCGATATTTTCATTTATGCATTAGTTTTGTTTCTTTTGTTTTTAAGTTTGTTAATTCAAGGTTACACTAAAATAGGGGAGGATTGTTGGTGATTTTATCACCAAATATATTTTAGTGTAATGGACTTAACAAGTGTTTCAAGAATAATGTTTTAGTTTTAATACAAGTTAGGAGGTGTGGGAGTCCACACTTGTATTTACTAAACATTGTTAGTATCGAACCCTAATCTACTGTGTCAAGTCGGCAGTGCACACTTGTATTTACTAAACATTGTTAGTATCGAACCCTAATCTATAATACAAGGACTAATCTATCATTCTTAAAAGATGCAAATTCAAGGACTAATCTGTCTTTCTGAAAGATGAAAAGTGTTCTCGTTTATCCGTTGAGTGGATAAATCCTGGAAACAACAACTCCTTTGAAACACAGAAAAAAAATGCTACTTTCTTCATCTTCTTCTCAAAATTGATTCTGATTTTGTGCCTAAAATCAGAATTGTTACATCAGGAATTATCCCAGTTTGGATTTCGTGACACCCAAGGCATATAGGATCGAAATATCAAACAAGGAAAGTGTTTACACAATTCCTGTTTGTTATCCAGATTTTCATATCCATATTTCGAATTTCCCCAACATTTTTTGTCGGACACATATATAAATAAAAACTTCAAACCCATCAACTCCACACTATTTTTCCAATCACAGTCTAGGTAAACTTGAAACTTGTGAAATCCAAATTTAAGACAAATGTGTTTCTAAAGTGTTCCTCGTCACGACTAAGTCATTTTGAGGATAATATATTTTTCTAAGTGTCAATTTAGTTATATATATATATATATATATATATATATATATATATATATATATATATATATATATATATATTATTGGTCATTAGAATACAAACAAAACGAAACTAAGTCATTTTGAGGATAATATATTTTTCTAAGTGTCTATTTACTTATAAATATATTATTGGTCATTAGAATACAAACAAAACGAAACAAGTATATCAGAGTACATTTTATGACACATAGCATCTCCTTAAGCCTCAATACTCAAAGTGAATTTTGGAAACTACCCTTATGCAAATATAAATCTGAAAAAATACGGAGATACTATAAATATGGAAAAAAATATGCACTGTTTATTATTCTTGATTTTGTTCCTGATTTGCAATTGAAATTTGAAAAACCATAGTGTGAAAAAAAACATTATTCATAATTTGAAATCGTAATGACTAATCAAATTTTTGCAAAAAAAAATATTAATTTACAAAGGTAGAAATTTTGTTAGTAACTTTATACTTTTGTTTTAAAATAAATATATGCACCGCTGTTAATCTCTAATTTACTTTTTGCAAATTCAGATATTTGGTGAAGTAATTAGTTTTTATGATGTAATATACATTTAAGTATAACGGACAAAAAAACACGATAAATCAAATTGTTACACCCTCCATTCTTCCACTTTAAAGTTTGAGACTTTTTCTATTAATTCAAAAAGAAACACCCAAAAGTTAATATTCACCTATTCTAAATGGCTAGTAATCAATGACACATGAGTGTCGGTCCTAGCAAAATGGAATAGAGAAAGAGGTTTCTAAACAATGTTATAATTCTTATCATCCCTAGTTAGCTTCCTTTTGTCATGTCATAAAGGCTATACCTATGACAACATCGATGCCTTTGGCCTCCTCATCTCATGTGTTGAGGTACAAAACCAGAAAAAAAAAGCTCAAAGTCAACTCAACATAAACCTAATTTGACCTAATTTAAGATGAGAGATTGACTGACGTCGCAGAAAATAATTTTATACAAAAAATAGTCAATCAAATTCAAGGTATTGTAAGTCTTTAACTATGATTATAAATACTTAGTATTTACAAATATTATAGAAGAATTAATGTTTGAAAGTTTCTGTAAGCTGAAATTGAAATTAAGAACCATAATAAGAAGATTTTGTGAACCAAAAATTGTCAAGGTGAATCCACCATTGTTAACATCCCTACCTGTTAACCAATTGATGAGAACAAAATCCCAAGGTGACAATATAACCGAACCATCGCCTGCCTCCTGCAAATAGGGGAACGTGGAGAATAAATCGGAATTTGAGAAAGAGGGAGATAGGGTTGCGATAAGCTAGCGAGAATGAAGGAAAAATTGTAACCTTGAAATTTGTTTGTTTCAATGACGATTTGATGTTATCGGGACCAAAATTCTTCAAATTACTTAGAGATCTGCAACAATAATAAATCAAATCAAATTATGAGCAACATAAGAAAGAGGAAGAACTCTACATCTAGGTGTTCGAGAGAGACAAAGGAAGAAGATATGTGTGTGATTCTTTCCTTGATTTTGCACGATCATGGTTTTGAAAAAAGAAGAAGATATACTGGAATTAAGTTTTATCAGCAGAGAAAATCTGAGCGTAAATAATGGAGTTAGTCGGCTAAACCGATGAACAAATATAATTGTGTGATTTGATTTTCAAAGCGCAAAATAAAAAATTAGGTATCCTTATGCATATTATAGTTAGTTAATCAATTTGTTGCAAATTTAACAGGGTTGATTACGATTCTTTATGCAGATTATAAGGCTGACCAATTTGAAGCTGTAGAAGGGTAGTTTAATAATTAATTTCATTTGAAGGGAAATGAGTGGCAAAATAGGATTAGAGGAGGTTGTGCAAAGGACATGTGGCCTAAATAGTACTCTTTTATTATAGTAGAGGAAGATGTTTTGTAGAATCCCAGTAATTAGCAAGATCATAACCAATTTCTATTCAATTTGATGGAAATGCTTTTTTGTTCCTGCATCCTTGCCTTTTAATTGATGTCGGTCTCGTCTCTCCATCTTTCTCTCTAAAAAATGACTGCAGACCGTCGACGGGAAGACAAAAATCCAATTCGAAACCCTAAAGTTTATGAGAGAGATCTTGAAGGCCAATCTATGCCGATTTGAAACAAAATCGTACTCTTCATGATGATTTCGTCTTCCTTAACGGGATTAAATTTGATGCCGATTGTTGAATAGATTCGAATTCATCAACTTGATTTTGGATTTATGTATGTATTCCAAGTAGACTTTGAAAAGAAATGGATTTCCGTTGAAAATAATATGTTAAACAATTGATTCTCTCTCTTGATTTATCTCCCCAGTTCTCTCTCCTCACTCCTCAGTCGGTCGTCTCTGCTTCATAGAGTTGAAGAGTGAAAGATGTAATCAATTATATCTCTTAGTTTTGTTTACCATGATTTGGCATTCAATTTTGTTTTGTGAATTTTCATTAATCTCTCAAACAAGTGATAGCGTGACATATCTAGGGTTTACTCGTACAAATAGATTTGAAATGTTTATTTCATTCATCTCCAACATTGAAAAGTCAAAGCCTCCATTCCGAAAAGGGCATTTTCAATGTATTTATCTCTAAAATTGCACTGTCAGAGCTGTCATCTCCAATTTATCAGGTCTCTCAATTTATTTATTGTATAAATTCAATAGTTTTTTCATGTAAGGGTCACATGTTGTTTGATGAGGAATTTTTGATGATTTTTTTTATTCTCAACAAACTAAACAAACCATTTTGGTTAGGTTTAACTTGCACAAAAATTGATATATTTTATTTTTTCAAAATGTTCTATGTTATACATACATACATACATACATACATATATATATATATATATATATATATATATATATATATATATATATATATATATATATAAAGTGATTATTATAAAAGCATTGATATTTTGATTTACTCATCTTAATATGATAAATATTATTCTTATTTTCTTAAAAAAAAATTTCTTATATATATATATATATATATATATATATATATATATATATATATATATATATATATATATATATATATATATAGGGAAAAGTGAATATTTCCTTAAGGGTATATAAGCTTAGGTACCCAAACCTATTATAATACGTTATTTTGTTTAATATATTCATTATAATGTTCTTAAACTTCAACCCTTGACTTGATTTACTTTCAAAATTATCGAAATTTCATTATTATCTTCCTCTTACATCACATCTTTTTGCCGAACACCTACTAGGCTATATATATTATAGTTGAAAATGAAAATTATGTAAGAGGAATATAAATGTGATATTGATAAAAATCTTGGAAGTACATCAAGTTAGAAGTTGAATTATAAGAAAATTGGACAATTACAATGTATATATATATATATATATATATATATATATATATATATATATATATATATATATGATACAAAACGATGTAGTATAGTGAGTTTGGGTACCTAAGCTTATATACCCTTAAGGGTATATTCACTTTTCCCATATATATATATATATATATATATATATATATATATATATATGGAAAAAGTGAATATACCCTTAAGGGTATATAAGCTTAGGTACCCAAACTCACTATACTACATCGTTTTGTATCATATATATATATATATATATATATATATAAAAGTTGGATCATCCTTAGGAACAGTAAAACTCCTAAGGAGTTGGCAGAAATGGTCCTCTGTCTATGTGTGTGGTTATAATTATGGGTCGTTTCTTTTAAGGGGTCATATTTTACCATTTTCTCTATTATGTGTACACATGTTGTTCATTTATCTCCTCTCCCGACTCCCTAAATCGGTAGGCGAATAACATTACGATTAGTGTCATCCCTTCTTCCAAGAATCACTCATTACACCCTATTTTTTCATCTGCTTTTTCTTCTTACCTCCACCTACAGCGACTCGCTTTAATCGACTTCACCGCCTATAGACCTCGATAGTTTCCAGGGTTTTTGTTCCTTTTCTGCCTTTGGTTGTCTTTTGGGGATATTGTATCTTCCTTTTCGATTATTCTCATAAACAGAAGGCCATGATAGAAGAAGTTCACTCCAATATTCCGATTACGGAAGGAGGCGCTACAGGTAAAGAAGCAACCCGAGAAAACGCTAACAGAGGCGAACGACATCCCCGTCATATTTTTTACCTCGATCACCACCACCATCAGCCGCCTCATCTAAACTTGTGATTAGGGCTTGATGAAGACCATCACTCCCGCTGGACTCACTACAAGGTAAGGAATTTGATCTTTTGCTTTTCTTGGTGTCTGGTATTCGTTATTTGGCTTCGTTTGTTGTATGGGGGTTATCACTATCACCTGATTACCTTATCTGTTTTCGATTACAATATGGTCGAAGAAGGAAAAATAGATTATGCGTGTTTGTTTGAAAGAATTCAAGAGATGGAAGGCATAAATCGAACTCATAGGGAGGTCACCTGCCAATGAAGGTGGTGTTGACACAAATTGAAGGTAATACGATTAATTTCTCTGTTTTTTCTTTCGTTCCTTTCCAATCATCATCTCCAAATGTTTTTATTTTTGAAAACCATGGAATTTCATATTGAATTTGTTGCTTTAGCTGGTGCTACTTGATTCCAGTGCTCCATTGCTATGTGCTGGGATCACAACTTACAACCCCCTCAAACACTACAGACCAAACAAGCCTGGTATGAAGATTAGGATAGGTTGTCTTGGTGGACTCGGTCATGTTGCGGTGAAGATAGCCAAGGATATTACGGCAGAAGTTATGGGTTTTAGTACGAACCCAGTGAAGACAGAGGAAGCACTTGACGGGCTTAAAGCTGACCATTTCATTGTTAACAAAGACTTGGACCAAATGCAGGTCAACAACACGCCTTTTACTTAGAACATGTTATTTGTTTTTATTAGATTAATGGTTAATGTTTTGAATGTCATCCATTTTGGATTGGGACCGTTTATGAGCACTTTGCTCTCATATAATCACACAGGCCTATACTTAGAGATTTAGCCAACATTTTCT
This sequence comes from Lactuca saligna, assembly GCF_052625555.1. Lineage (NCBI taxonomy): Eukaryota > Viridiplantae > Streptophyta > Magnoliopsida > Asterales > Asteraceae > Lactuca > Lactuca saligna. The sequence continues at coordinate 326,614,351 of NC_136420.1, forward strand.
CCAATTTGTTTGGTTTCTTGCACGTAAGGTGTTTGACGTATTGTCTCTATGTGCATTTTCGATTTTTTTCTACTTCTTTATGTTTTCATCAGGGTGTAATCCGTCCAGGATTGGGATGAACAACTAAGAAGGATTGGTTCGAAGACTTGCTATTCGTTCCTTTAATCTTTTGGTTTTGAGGTTTGTCAATAAATTCTTATATAATTCTGATTTGAAAATAAAATTATGGAAGTAAATATTGAATTAACTTCCTGTTTGTTTCTTTAATCAGTTAATTATGTCATTCACTTCTTAAAAAGCAATTTTAAGATGTGTTATACTGATCAATAACCCACAAAATGCGAGTTTTAAGTCATTAAACGCCTTTATTCTTAGAGTTCTTTATTTACATTAAAAAACTTGCTAATTTTTTCTGATATGTTAAACTCTATTAATGTCTTTGTAACATCTGGTTCCTAATATGTATTTTAATTAAAGTATAACTCATGTTTTACTGTGGGACTCAGCGAGTTCGAGGCCCAGCTCGTCGACTAGACTCGTCTTTAGATCGGTGGTATAAGTGACCTACTCGGCGAGTCAGGAGACCGACTCGACGAGTAGGACTATCAAAATGAAACCCTAATATTCGGGCTTTGCAACCTATTTAAACAACTTATAAGGCCTCAACCTAGCCTCCATTGTTCCTCCTAACCTAGAGAAAACTGTAACTCGAACCCTAAGCCCCCTTTTTAGTGTTCTTGAGCTTTTTGCTGACTTTTATGTGCATTTGAAGTTAGAAGAGAAGATGAAAGCTTGGGAGTTCAATTTTGGATAAGGTTTCTAAGTACATAACTATATTTAGTATGTACTTGACCCGATTTGGCATGGTCCATTTGGGTTGCATGACATCATAACACTTGGATAGACAAAACGAGAAAAGGACACTTATGGTTTGTTAATATATTATAAGTTCTAATATATTAATTATATTATTTAATTAGTATTGATCAAGAATTAATTTGGAATTAATTTTGTGATAAAAAAGAGACTAATTAAATATATGGGGATTGATTTGTAAACCATTCATTCTTATATAGTGGGCTTTTGGTTCATGATTCACTAGATTAGGCTAGGAAGCATTAGGCACTCCATGGAGGTTAAAACCCATGGATAATGGGGAAAATGAAAAGTCATGCACATTAGGATTTACATGGTGTAACCCTATATGTGGCACACTATATAAAGAGCCCCATGGCTAGCAAAATTAGCATCTAAGACAAGAGTGTGAGGGCTAGCTGATTTTTGTGCTCAAGTGTTCTTCTCTCAAGTTATTTTAAGAGTTGTGGTGTTGTGTGAAACATTTGAGGCATTACATTTGGGGTGCTAGGCTCAAAAGGTCTTAAGGAATCCACTCCACAAGAAAGTTATGTCATTCTACCACTTTTTATATTACAATTACCCCATGTTATGCTAGTTAGGATGACAACTTTGGAAAAATCAAATTTAAATGAATATTAGAGAAAACATAGATCCAGGGTTTCTAGGGTTGCATGTATACTGTAGGAGTGTTAGAATGCTCAAAACCCATCAGTGGTATCAGAACCTAGACTTGTTTTCTTTGTATTTGATGCAAACTGCTTGAAAAAAGTCGAAAATTTGCTACTCGCCAAGTCCATGGGGGCACTCGACGAGTCCAAGTGAAATTGCATCCTACTAGTCTAGTAGGTTCTTACACTCGACGAGTAAGAGACCTGTCTGGAGTTTTTCGAGTTATGCTACTGGAAATGGTCTAGAATCATTACCTTAAACTGTTTTGGACTTATAAAACCATTTTTTATGTGGTAATGATTATGCTAATCCATTTTCAATGGTTATTATCAAATTTTCAAGTTTTATATGTGTTTATATGATTCTTGAAATTGTTGATCTGAATGTTCATGTTTATGAGTTTTAGTAGATCATAGAAATTATTTTCAAATTCTTTGTTAGTAGAATTCTTGATCTAAATGCTATTAATGGACTCCATAACTTGTCCTCAAGTTATGGAATTCCAAAAGTCTTTTCTTTAATATAATTTAAACTTATAAGTTATGAAGTTGAAATGTTTTAAATATTTTCAAAACTTTCCCTCAAGTTTTGGAGTTTGTAAAGTCACTTTAGAAAACTTTAATTCCAAACCCTAGAGTTTTAAATGTTAAAATTCAACCTTTATACTTTATAGTATTATAAGTTAATAATATATATGCATCTAAAAGCAAGTAAGTGTTACCATTAGTAGGCCTCATTCGCGAAGCCGATCTATAAGGGAGTATGAGGTTGTTGCCTATAAAATGGCAGCTTAATGGGTGTCCACTCTTACCCACCGCTTCTTTAATTACAAAGTGTAATTCTCATTAAAAGTATAATGATAAATATAAAGTAACTAAACCTTTTATAAATTCCTATTCTTATTTACTTTAGGAAAATGTGAAATTGGTGCTAACCCATGAAATTACACTTTGTACCTTACCAAGTCATTGGTGGAGTGTGTGTGGGTAAACGGCACACTAACATGGACTAGTAAAAGTGACAAAGGGTGACTTAATGTTTTATCATAGATCAATGGAGTGCGTGTGGATAACCAACACATCGATTATGTGATAAAATTAAGGGTACCAAGTTAATTTGCATGGTACCTTGTTTGTGATCCTCGACATCCCAGTTACAAACTTCAAAGGGTACAATCAATATTTAAATATGTTATTGAAAAGTTCAATGAATCTCAAAAATAATCTAGGAGTTTCAATCAAATTAAAACCTAATACCTATTTCGCTTTTGATGGTGGAAATTGGTGAAACGTCATTCACCTACCTTCAAATATTTTATAGCTTGGATTACGACATCCCTCTTCCAAGTTATAAAGTATTGTGTTGAGTCCTAGACTTAAGATTACATTTGGGTGTCTTATTAAGGATCCTATATCTTATCTAAACTTGTCTTTCTTCTTTTTAGATGTCTTCCAACAATGTTGCTTCTGGCTCAAACCCTACCAGCCCCTTCTCTCTCGTGAACCTTTGTGGGAGAGTCACACTTGATGGTTTAAACTTTAATGATTGGATCAGGAACATCAGGATGGTCACACGGTACGAGGACAAGGAATATGTCCTCAATAAAGAGCTAAAAGAAATTGATGAGTTTACTACTACCCCATAGGATATCATTGACTTTAGGGCACATGAGAGGGATGCTACCAAAGTGGCATGTATCATGTTGGCCACAATGCCAGTTGAACTCCAAAAGTCCTATGAGGACTTTTACCCTTTTGAGATGCACGTGGACTTGATGGACCGCTACCATCAAAGTGCTCGTCAAGAGAGGTATGAAATTATCTCTTCCATGATAACAAACTCAATGAAGGATGGTAAATCCATCATGGGCCACATACAGAAAATGCAAAGGTTTGTGGACCGTCTGCTGACGTTGAATGTGAACTTCCCCGATGAGTTGGATATTGACATCATACTATACTACTTACCTACTTATTATGATCACTTCAGAATAACCTATAACATGTGCAAGGAGGAGGTCACACTTAACAAGCTTCAAGGACTTTTAAAGACTTCTGAAAGTGGTCTCAAAGGTAAATCAGCTGTTACTACTCCTACTCCTAACACCACCCCTGTTCTAGCAATCGGGAAAACTAGAGGGAAGAAGAGGAAGACCCCTTCGAAGGGTACCAAGGGAAAGTCTCTTGATGGCTCCTCTTCAAGTGGAACCAAAGGTGGTTCTGTCAATCCTTCTTCCAACCCAAAGGAAGCTCAATGCTTCTATTTTCAGGAAAAGGGGCACTAGAAATGAAACTGCCCCATGTACCTGCACGATGTTAAGGATGGGAAGATCAAACCTATTCTTGCAGGTATTTACACTATATTGTCTAATAACTCACCGCATACTAATTCTTGGGTCCTTGATATAGGTTGTGGTATTCATATATGTTCTGATTTGCAGGGCCTAAGAAGAAGTGAGGATGTGGAGCACAGAAAGATAAACTTGATCATGGGGAATAGGAAAACTTCACCTGTCACCAAGATTGGAGTTTATTCTTTGTTGCTAAGTAGTGGATTAGTGTTAGATTTGAATAAGTGTTGTTACTCGTCTGAAATGGAGAAAAATATTATTTCTTTTCACAGTTTGTACAAACATGGGTTTACTTTTTCATTTGATAATGAATGTGGTGGTATCAATTCTTTTTATAATAATGTTATTTATTTTAAAGCATTACCTTGTGATGGTGTATATGAAACCATTCCGGTTGTAGATAACTTAGGAAATAATGTATTGCATATCGATTCTTCCACTATTTTGGATAAAGCATCCTTGTGGCATTGTCGTATTGGACATGTTAACAAGAAGAGGATAGGCCAACTCCAGAAGGCTGGAGTATTGGAGTCGTTTGACTTAAGGTCAGATGATAGTTGCGAATATTGTTTGCTTGGAAAAATGACAAAGTCTCCCTTCACTGTCACTTGTGCTAGGGGTGAAGGTTTGTTGGACCTCATACACACAGATGTGTGTGGACCCTTTAGAACTGCCACAAGGGATACTAACCGCTTCTATGTGACTTTTACCGATGATTACAGTAGATATCGTTATGTCTACTTAATCAAGCATAAGTCAGAAACTTTTGAAAAGTTCAAGGAGTTTAAATAGGAAGTGGAGAATCAGCTGGGCAGGAACATTAATATGCTCTGATTCGATCTAGGATGAGAGTATCTTAGTACAGAGTTCCTTGACTATCTTAAGGAATGTGGAATTGTTTCATAATTAACACCTCCCAGAACACCACATCTGAATGGTGTGGCTAAGAGGCACAATCGAACCTTGTTGGACATGGTTCGTTCCATGATGAGTCGAGCTTCGTTACCAATCTCATTATGGGGTTATTCCTTAGAGACGGTCGCCCATATCATTAATACATTCCCTACCAAGAAGGTTGCCAAAACACCTCACGAGATGTGGATTGGGAAAGTTCCCAATTTAGACCACATCAAGATTTGGGGTTACAAGGCTTTCGTGAGACATGAGACTCAGGACAAGCTCGAACCTCGTAGTGAGTGATGTATTTTCATCGCCTACCCACAAAAATCCTTTGGTGACCTCTTCTACAGACGCAATGAGAATGTGGTCTTTGTGGCAAGGAGAGGGGTCTTTCGTGGGAGAGAGTATATAAGCCAAGGAAACAGTGGGAGGAAAATTGACCTTGAAGAACTTCAAGAGTCAAGTGACGAAGGAATCTCAAACCCTAGCAATCAACATGACGAGGAAACACTTGTTGATGAGTCCGTACTTTTGAGCCGTTCCACAAGAGTTAGGAATCCACCTGAGCATTACTATGGTTTTCATATTACTCCGAAAGGTGATGCATTTATCAGTGATAGTACACTGTTAATTTGGATGAGTCTAACAACTTTAAGGACCCATGGCAAGCCCTGATTCGACCAAATGGAAAGCGGCTACGGATAGTGAGATTCAGTCCATGTATGACAATCAAGTTTGGAACTTGGTTGATAATGTACCGGGTCGTAAGATGGTCGGGTACAAATGGATCTTCAAGAAGAAGACCGACATGGAAAAGAATGTACACACCTATAAAGCACGACTGGTTGAGAAGGGCTTTACTTAAACTTCAGGAGTTGATGATGATGAGACCTTCTCACCAGTAGCGAAGATTAAGTCTATTAGGGTTATGCTAGGCATAGCTGCATTTCATAATTATGAAATATGGCAAATGGATGTCAAAACCGCTTTCCTTAATGGAAAGTTGGCTGAGGATGTTTACATGAATCAGCCAGAGGGTTTTATTGATGCAAAGTACCCTAATAGAGTGTGTAAGCTTAAGAAATCTATCTATGGATTGAAACATACATCTCGCAGATGGAATCTTTGTTTCGATGAAAAAGTCAAAGAGTTTGGTTTTTCGAGGAGCGAAGATTAATCCTGTGTATATGTTAAGGCTAGTAGGAGTATATTTAGCTTTTTGGTATTGTATGTAGATGATATACTACTCATATTAAACGATATACCAACCTTGCAGGAGGTTAAATCCTGGTTTGGGAAGTGTTTCGCTATGAAGGACCTTGGAGAAGATGCCTATATCCTAGGGATAAGGATATTGAGAGAAAGGAGTAAGAGACTAATTGGACTTAGTCAAAGTACCTACTTGGATAAGGTGCTAAAGAGGTTCAGCATGCAAGATTCCAAAAAGGTGACTTACTAATCTAGAGCAATGCCAAATTGAGTAAGACTCAGAGCCCGAGTATAGAGGCTGAGATGAGTCGAATACTGTATGCTTCCGCTGTAGGCTCAATCATGTATGCTATGACTTGTACTCACTCTGATGTGGCTTTTGCTTTGAGCATGGCCATCAAACATCAAAGGAATCTGGGCAAGGCTCACTGGACTGCGACGGAGAATATTCTCAAGTACATTCGGAGGACTAGGGACTTGGTCCTTACCCTTGGTGGGAGTGACGACTTGAGAGTAGTAGGGTATAGTGATGTTGGCTTCCAGACTGATAGGGAGAATTTCCACTCACAGTCAAGCTAGGTCTTTGCCCTAAATGGAGGAGCAATTAGTTGGAAAAGTTCCAAGCAAGACACATTAGCTGATTCCACTTGCAAATCAAAGTATATAGCAGCAAGAGAGGCGGCAAAGGAGGCTGTTAAGTATTTTAGTGTTGCGTCTTGGGCCTTTTTGTTTTGTAATCGGATTGGGCTTGTCCATCCGTAGTTATCTAGAATAGTTTCCTTTTATCTAGATAAGTTTTTAGGGTTTTATTATAAATATATGCATGCATGTATGCGTATAATATAGAATGGTCGATTACATTGATTCTTGTAACCCTAATATACCTCTACAGATTGAGGTTCATTATCGAGATCTTCTGGGGTATCATTGCATTAATCATTCGACGTATTCAGCGCAATACTTGTGTTCTTAATTACGTTCTTATTTATATTTTGCTTAGAATCATACGATCCTGATAGAACATTGTTCTAACAATTGGTATCAGAGTAGGAGATTGTGTGATCAATACACTTTACTTCTGTATTCACAAATATTTAGGGTCTCCGCTTTTATCGAAGCCGTCGTCTTCTTAACGACGACTACTCAGCTTTTGATAAAACCCTAATCTCAAGTTTACAGGTAAGATTCTAGCAGCTCACCATGTCTCATGACGATACACATACAAACCCAATTAACATCTCAAACAACATCGGATCTACAACTAGAGTTCCCATACTCTACACTCAAGACTACGAAGTATGGGATCATCACTTTGAAGATTACGTGGTTGGATCTGAAGATAATGGCTATCTCATCTGAGAAGCTATTGTTCTTGGACCGTTTGTGCATTTAGAAACAAACACAGTCATCAAGACACAGAAAGATTACAAAAAGTTGGTGACAGATGTTCAGAAGATGCCACAAGATGAGAAGGACAAGATCCTGTGTAATGTTAAAGCCATGCAAATGAGAAGATTCGCCTTACAATCTGACACCTTTCGGCTTGTAGGCTCATGCATAACTGCTAAGGAGATCTGGGATAGGTTGAAGGAACTCTACTCAACTGATGAAGATCTGGAACACTCCATTCAAACTCTGTTGCGGTCAGATTTTGGAGTTTTTGAACAGAAACCTGAAGAGAAGCTCATTCAGACCTTTGATCGGTTCAATAATCTTTTAAGTAAGATGATCAAGCATGGAATTGAGAGGAAGCTGATCGAACAGAAAGTTACATTCATGAATGAGCTCAGACCAGAATGGATGGCCGTGGTTTCCACTGTGAATGCGCGTGAACAGTTCAAATCCTACTCACTGGCGAAACTAGTTGGGATACTAAAGTCATATGAAAGTGTTGTAACTAAGGAGGCGAAAGTGGTCTCTGGCATGGGATTGCTGGCTCTTGTCTCTAAAGGAAAAAGTGTTGTTGAGGAAGAAGAAGAGTCAAACATGTCAAAATGTGATCTTACAAGTGATGAGTATGCTTTAATGATAACAAATCCAAAGAAATTTGCAAGAAGAAAATTTCCCACCAATAAGAACCGAAATTGGCAGGGAAGTTATAGTTGTGAGAAAGCAAAAGAGGAACCGAAAGTCTCTTCTCAAAAGGTGGAAGAGAAAAAGGAAAACAAGATTGCAGGAGACTCTGGATATGACTACAACTATTGTCACGGCAAGAACCACTTTGCCAAAGATTGCATGTTAAGAAAGATGGCTGAGAAGAGAGAGGGTGAAGATGATTAAGCGTATTACATGCGAAAACTTGAAGAAGTCAAGAAGAAAAAGGCTTCCAACAGCTCGATGAATGCTCTAATTGTATAAGAAAATGCAGGGGGAGATGAGTTTGGTGGTGTAGAAGTCTGGTCAACAGACCCTGAAGACGAAGAGGTTAGAAGACCCACTCATGGAAAGGTGTTTGTGGCAAAGAATGAAGGTTCTGGTGGAAAATGCTTTTATCGTCACTACTGGTCCATCAACCGAAAGGGCAGACACAGAACTGAACATGACTGAAAACAAGTGTTTTGCAGCCAAGCCGGTGAGTGAGAAGATCAACGACTGCGATCGATTGACCAAAAAGGTACATTCTATTCTTGAATCTCTTAAAATTCCCAAAACTGAATATCTAGAAGAATTAAATGAACTAAACTTTAAATTTTCCAACCTAAGTAGTAGCCTCATGCAAACCCGCTTAGCAAACACTAATCTAACTGACTAACTCAGCAGGGTATCTTCAAAAAGTGAGGAGAGAAGGATCTGGATTGAGCAGAAGGAAGCAAAGTTAGTTAGAGCTAAGGATGAGAGTATTTATTTGCAAAGAGACAATTTGAAATTGTTAAAACAAAGAAATGTTTTCTGTTTAATTGCTAAGCGTCTTTATACTAATATTGCTCAATTACATCTTAATTGTGAAATTGGAAAGAAAATACATAAAATGATTTTGCCCTTTCTTGAATTTAAGGAAGATGATGTTATAGCTGAGTGTGAATCAGAAGTATCCTCTGAAGAAACATCCATGTCATATAGGCTAGGTTTAGATAAGATAGAAACTTTCATCGATTCTAAGGAACATAAAAGTAGGTTAAAAGATATCTTAGATGAAAATGATAGGCTGAAAATTAAAACTGAAATTATACAAACATTCGATGAATCAAATGCCAAAATTGTCAAGGATAATAAAATAAACATAGATAATACTTCTGAATTTGAAACGGAGAGTGAAATGAGTGAAATCTCAGTAAAGGATGTTGTTGATTGTTCAAAGTTTGTTAAAAATGAAACCAAGAGCGAAAAACCTCTTATTTCAGAAAATTCAGTTGAGTTTGCTCGTCTGTCAAAGGAACAGAAACCGAAACTCAAAGAAAAGGCCTTGGTCTATCAGAAGGTACAGACCATCCCAAACCAAGTTTATGCTATGACTGGAGTCACTCAAAGACAAACAACAGAATTAAGGACAATAGTTGACGAGGATAACGCTGAAGGATGTGCAGACAATTTTTGGTCTGCTCCCATTGACAATGCAGATGAAACTGTGGGTCTGTCTGAGAAAACCACATGGAGAGTCAAAGGACGATACATACCAGAACCCATCAATAAACCTGCCAGTTTCGATATTCCCAGCACAAGCGGAAATAAAGATGTTCCTGAAGAACCATTAATGCAACCTGATGTTCCAATCGAGAGGAAAGAACCGAAAGGTCCACTCAAGAGACAGGAAGCACCGGAAGTTCAAACTAAGGAATGCACCGAAACCAGAATGGAAGACAAGACAGCTGCAACTCATAAGGAGAAATCAAAGGCCAGCTTCAATGTTCACAAATCTCAGAAGGATCTAGCTGAACAGAAAAGACTCAGAAATCAACGATATGCCTCGAATCTGAATGAACGGAAAAGGCATTGGAATTCTCAAAATCCTAACTATGAGCCTCCTAGGAAATAATCCATGGATAAAGGAAAGGAAAAGTCAAAGGAAGATTTCAGTCCTAATTCCTATTATTCCAAATCCCAAAACCGAAAGTCAAGTCTCGGTTCTAAACCCAATTTCGGTCATCAACCCAATTTCGGTCATCAACCTAGTTTCAGTCCTCGACCGAAGTTCGGTCCTAAACCCAGTTTCGGTCCTCGACCCAAGTTTGGTCCTAAACCCAGATTCGGCTCTCGATCCAGATTCGGTCCTAACACCAGTTTCAGTCCCAATTCTAGACATGGATCCTCTAGGTTCCAAAATGAAACAAATTCCTCTAAGGACATCAAAGGAAAAGGCAAACTGGTATCAAAATCTGAGAATGAACATAAGAGATCCTCTCCTAAACCTAAGAATCAAACGAAAAACACTAAACCATCTAATGAAGATACATTAAGATTTAAAGAAGATATAACAAAAATCAAGGTGTTCACCATCAAAAGAAAAGATCAAACAACTCTTGTTAAACGAACTTATTTAGTTGATGATTCTATTGTTATTCCTTTCTTTGTGAAAAACTCACCACGACCCAAGAAACTTTGGGTTCCTAAATCTGCTTGAATTTGCAGGTAATCAGTGACGAGCAGTTTGACGACGCATGGTATATAGATAATGGATGCTCGCGTCACATGATAGGAAGAAAGGAGCAATTAAGGGAGTTTTGGTATCTAAAGGATGGTAGTTCTGTGAAGTTTGGAAACAACTCCTATGGAGAAATCAAAGGATATGGGATGATAACTAATGGAGACTTCTCTATCAGAAAGGTGGCTTATGTAGAGGGATTGCAGCACAACCTCATCAGTGTCTCGCAATTAGTTGTGGGAACAGGCTTGAAGGTATCATTTGATGATGCAGGATCTAAAATAATAGAAAAACAAACCAAGAAAGTTCTGCTGCAATCTGCACGAAAAGGAGAAATGTATCATCTGAATCTTAATCATATTCGAAGGACACCAGCTATCTGTCTGCTATCAAAGGCAAACACTGATGAAAGTTGGCTTTGGCATCGACATCTATCACACCTGAACTTCAAAGATATCAACAAATCAGTGATTGGTGATCACGTTCGAGGTCTTCCTCTTCTCAAGTTTGAAAAGGAGCATTTATGTGCAGCATGTGAAATGGGCAAGCAGAGCAGAAAAAGCCACCCTACACGCATTAATACCAAGATAGTGGAATCACTTGAACTGTTACATATCGATTTGTGTGGACCTTCTGCTATAGATAGTATCGGTGGAAGTAAGTATATTCTAGTTATTGTAGATGATTTTTCACGCTTCACGTGGGTTTTCTTTCTTAAACAGAAATCAGATGCAACTCCCAAGCTGAAGATGTTCATCAAGCAAGTGGAAGTTCAATTAAAGAAGACAGTGAGAAACATCAGAAGTGACAATGGGCTGGAATTCAAAAACAAGGATTTCGAAGACTTTCTGGCTGATAAGGGGATAACACACAATTTTTTGGCCCCGTATACACCACAACAAAACGGGATTGTTGAAAGATGAAACCGATCGTTGTGCGAAGCAGCTAGAACCATGCTTAGTTATGCCTCTCTACCTCTATACTTTTGGGCTGATGCCATTGTTGCTGCCTGTTATACTCAAAATCGGACCTTGCTCAACAAGAGATTCTTGATAACACCTTATGAGATCTTAAACAATTGGAAACCAAACGTCAAGTTTTTCCACATTTTCGGTTCCAGGTGCTTTATCTTTAATTCTAAAGAAAATCGAAATAAGTTTGATGTTAAAGCCGATGAGGGGATCTTTCTAGGTTACTCTCTGTCATCAAAAGCATACTGGGTGTTGAACAAGCGTTCCAAAAGAATAGAAGAGACTTATTATGTCACCTTTGACGACAATTACATGAAGAAGGTTCAAAGAACCGAAGATGTGTAACAACCCGTCATTTCAAGTCATCAAAGATTGAGTCTTGTAACCTCTTTGAAAAAGGGATTAGAATATCATCGAAAAATGAAGTATTCAAAAGCTCTATTTGGAGTATGCTATGTGGTAGGTATCGTCTTAAGGTTTCCAAACATATAAATAACACAAAAATCCGAGTTATAACGAAGAAGTTATGACCATTCTAAGTTTTCCGACAAAAACTGGCAATGCGAAGTTACGTAAAAACGCAAAGTTTCAATAAAACACTTTTTGACCTTAGGTGTCTAAATGAAAGATATAGATATCGTTAAACTACAAACATGCATAAAAAGAACGCTCAAATCGGACATTGTATGAAAAAGTTATGAATTTTTAAAGAAATTTCTTAATCACGTCATTTTAATAAATAAATAATAAAAATAATTTCGGAATTTGCCGACGGAATCTAAACGAAAGTTGTAGATCTTAGTCTCACCTACACGTGGGTATAAAGAACGTAGAAAACGGAGTTCGTATGAAGGAGATATGAATTTTTGAATTTTGATAAATAATTAATATATATTTTTATTCAAAAATTCGGTATTATCCGAAGTCTGAGTCACGCGAGCACGCCCAGCGTACTCGAGGCCACGGCCTCGGATCGTCCACGTCGCCCCTATGCGAGCCTACCCCCCCCCCCCCGTCCCGTCCGAAGTGCGAGGCAGTCGAGGACTTGGTCATGCGTGACGTACGCGTACGCCCCGCGTACGAGCATACGCCCCACGTACGGAGGCGGTTCCAGCCCCCTATAAAAGGGATGCGAGGGTTCCCGGAAAAATTGCTCATTCTCTCTCTATTTTCTTGCGTTTTGCCTCGTTTTCCGTGCTCGCACTACCCTGAAGCCCTGGTCATTTTGTGCCAGTCCCGAAGGTCGATTTTACTCCCGAGAAATCCCGAGAATCCCGAGGAAAATCCATTTCCCGAGACAAAACTCTGCCCGGTTTTCCATCTTGCTATCTTCAAACTTTCAAGTGAGTTCATACCCCTTTCAAACACACTTTAAATACATTTTAAATGCTTTTATACTCTTTTAGAGGGGGGGGGGGGGGGTACAAGTAAACATACGGTTATTATCGTGTATTTTATAAAGTTTCACTTCGCTTGTTTTACCGAATAAATCACTTGGAACTCATTACTATTATGGAAAACGCTTGTCATACTTTGTGTGCATTAGACTTATGCAAAGTATATAATGATTTCAAAGTACCTTTCATTGTTAAGTCGTTTTACACATTCTAAAAACTTATGATTTATGCTTTGTTAAACATTGTGAAAAAGGATAAACTTTGCATACAAAAACTATCACTTTAATACATGCTTAGTTGAGAATCCATGAGACGTGTATATCTTCAAACGTTACTTTTCTTTATTAGAAATTAATGCTGCAAGTCCTGTCTATAACCAGAGTCTCCCGTTCGGAGAACGTGTCAAATGTGTATAGATCTATACGGGAAGTCATGATCCCGCGCCCTGACTGTTAGCTACAGTCCGTTCTTTGGGGTGACAGTTGTCATAATGCTGCGACGCCTGAAGAACGTCGTTACAGGTATATTATGTTTAGTATGGTTATAAAACTCCTCGGATATACAATTATTATGGTATTATGCTTTTGTGAACGAGTAGGTATTAAAACTATTCTTCATCTAACAAATGCGATCTTCGTATAGCTTTATTATATAAAACTATGACACAACTTTTAAGAACGATGGTTTCTTGCAACTTTCGGTCTTAGAGACTGCCAATCATGTTAGGAAAATAAGGGTTTTTCCTGTATACAAACCAAACAACTAATAGAAAAATAAGGGATTTTCCTGGTGCAATTATTTACAACTTATAACACGAACATTCATATGCATTTCATACTTTTATAAGAGAATAAGGGGTTTTCTTGGAAAACACAACAAATCATATCTCAACCATTAGGGAAAATATGGGATTTTCTGGATCTAATACATTCATTTTCAACACAACAAGTCATAACTCTTCACACTTGAAATACTGAATTTTCTGGAAAACACACACCCATTTTGGAATGGCATTCAATTTTTCTAGAATACTTATGAACTCACCAACTTAATTGTTGACACTTTTTCTTTGAAATAACTTGTATTCTCAGGGAACCGCTAAGCAGGTTTGGAAATCAACTTTTGGGATTAACGCGCTGGCGTTAATTACTTCTTTTGAAAGATGTTTATGTATTTACCTTTTGAACATGTAATGAATACAATTATGTAAACATCTTGGGAACTTTAAATATATATGGTGGTGTGTACTTTCCTTTCTATGAACTGTTATGATACTGAATATGACGTCCTCTGCCCCCGAACGTTTCCGCCGTTCTGGTTTGGGGGTGTGATAGATTGGTATCAGAGCTTTGTTTATAGGGAATTAAGTATATCAAAACCATTTCTTTTTGGTATACAACTATAAACTCAACTGGGCAAAAAAAAAAAACACTCTGAGAAGAGTTGTACTTTTGAAATTAAATTTATTTAGTTTTAAGGTAAGCATGCACTCATTTCATACTAATAACAGCTTCATATCGAATAACTCTATAAGTATTATAAATAAGTTGTGCAATACAGGTACGCCTTGGGACATGTAATCGGAACTGGAAAGAATATAGCCTGATCAACTATATTTGTCCGAGAGCCGACTAACGTATGCCAATGAGTGTCTGCAGTGGACAACGATTTTAAAACTTACCAAAAGCACATCATTACATAATAATAAGGGAGTTTTTGTGTTGCCATCAACCATTAAACTTAAGGGTGAGTTTCATGTGCTCTAGCTTATAGTAAATTTTTAACCCTATTCTCGTACAGTCTAAATGGCGGGATTCCATCACCCCAATGACCCCTACTACCCCAACCAAGGTAATGGAGGATGGATCAAAGAAGATCCTGAAGAAGACGAAGAGCCTATAGAGTTGGAGGAAGGGGATGACTCTAGCACAGATTCGGAGCCATAAATTATCAATCCACCAATCCCACAACCTCCCGTTCACGTGAGGAACTTCCAAGGACCCACTCCTATGTGGGGAAGTCACCTCCATCATTGGAGCCAACAACAAAGCTTACGCCCTCCCTACGGCATGTGCCGAGACTTCTATGATGTCAGAGGCGGGGGATCAGCCGACCGAGCACTTCCGGTCATGGTTGGCAAACTCGCCAACCAGTACTATCAATCCGGAGTGCAAGCCAACCGAATCCGAGAGGTCAATGTGGAAGTACAAATCCACACGGCCGAGATCAACCGCCTAGAGATGTTGCAGAACGACATCCACATTCGCGCCGAAGCATTTCAAGCACAAGCAAATGCAGCCTTCGCAGAATTGAGGGAACAACAAGCTGCGTTTGATAGGCGCCTCATGGAGTCGAAGCAGTCCGACACGGAGTCGAGCTCCAAACGCAAACCGCACCGCAAATAGTACTTGCCCGACTCTCAAATTTTGTTATAAATTAGGACTTCGGATAAAAGTATTATTTTCTTTAAATTGTTCTGTAATGGGAGGCCTTTAGAAAGGTCAATAACTTTTGTCTAGACCCCGCTGTAACACAACTATATGTTTAATATATATAAGGGTATATCCCTTTTCTTGTTGTTAATCATGCGTAGTTCGTTCAATTCATAGGTACATCTATTCAAACTTTATTTTCAAGCTCAAAACCTTGTGTCGGTCAAACCCAATTTCTTAGAACTATTAGAAGTTAACTCAATATCGTTCAACTCTAAACTACCAAAACTTATAAATCTTTCATTTTCTTTTGGCAGCGCGATGCCTCCTCATCCAAACCTAAGGCCCAGGCCGGGCACGACACCACCACCACCTCCACCACCAACTTATGATCCAGCCATGGTCCAGGCTGCTATCACAGCAGCAGTAATTGCAGCCCTCTCGCAAATAAACTCCCACGGAAATGGAGGGGCAGGAAGCAGCACGAATCATTCAAATCATGGCACTGGTCATGGCCAAGTAAGAGAATGTACTTACAAGGAGTTCTCTAATGCTAAGCCAAAAACTTTTAATTGAATTGGGGGAGTCATTGCACTAATGCAATGGTTCGAGAAGACAGAAACGGTCTTCGAGATCTGCTCATGCCTGGAAGCAAGCAAAATCAAGTTCGCTGCTTGCACTTTCATAGATCGAGCCCTCACTTGGTGAAAAAGCCATGTGAATTCGGTGACGTTCACTGTCGCCATCGCCATGAGTTGGGAGGATTTGAAGGTTCTACTACTGGAAGAATACTGCCCAAGGGGCGAAGTGCAAAAGCTTGAGCAGGAGCTCTGGAATCTGAAAATGACTGGGTCTGACCTAGTCGCCTACACAGCTAGGTTCAACGACCTCGCTGCATTGTGCCCTGCCATGGTCAACCCAGAATCAAAGAAGGTTGAAAGGTACATTTGGGGGTTGTCACCCCAGATTCAAGGGCATGTCCTAGCTTCCAGCCCTGTTACCTACAACAGTGCTAAACGCCTGGCTCAGCGACTCATCGACCATGGAGTAAAATAGGGTACCATTGCAACAACCGCAAATCCATCTAAGGAGGCTCAGGGCTAGAGTAGGCCTTGGAACAAAAGGAGGGGACAAGCCCTCCAGGAAAACCCCAAGAAACAACAAGTAATAGCGACCCACGCTATGACTGTACCTGCCAACCTTGCCCCCACAAGCTCATATAATGGGAAACTTCCTAAGTGCAACCGATGCAACTTCCACCACCACGGTCCTTGTGATGATCTTCAATGCACCAAGTGCAATAAGAAGGGACATACAGCCCGCTATTGCAAAGAGCCAACCCAACCATCCTCCCCACTACTAATACCGGGGTAAGCCGCACCTGCTTTGAGTGCGGAGACACGGGGCACTACCGCAGGGACTGCCCAAAGGCAAACAACCGGAATACCGGAGGAAGGGGCTGAGTTTTCGCAATGGGACAAGATGAAGCCATTGCGGACCCTATTGTTGTTACGGGTACGTTTCTTCTCGATAACTCATATGCATGCATTTTGTTTGATAGTGGAGCGGAAAGGAGTTTTGTGAGTCACGACTTTAAAGGCCTGCTAAAATCAATACCACAATCATTAAGTGAACCATTCATAGTAGAAATGGCCAACGGGAAAACCGAAGGCACTAAGGAGATATACTTAAACTGCACCCTAACATTAAACGATAATCCCTTATCAATCAGCCTCATGCCAGACTCAATTAAGAGTTTCGATGTCATTGTTGGCATGGATTGGCTGAGTTCTCATCATGCGGACATTTCATGTTACGATAAGGCCGTTCGCCTTAATCTGCTAACCGGCGAAACTTTCATTGTCTTAGGCGACAAACCCAGTACCACTTTTCGTATCATCTCAAGTATCCAAGCTTAGAAATGCCTACGCAAGGAGTGTCACGCAATTTTGGCACATGTTGTAGATGTGAAATGCGAAGTCCAGGACATCAAGAATGTGCCCGATGTATGCGATTTTCCCGATGTTTTTCCCGAGGACCATCCGGGAATACCTCCCATGAGACAAGTCGAGTTTAGGATCGATCTGGTTCCTGGAGCTACTCCAGTAGCCAAAGCACCCTATCGATTAGCCCCGACAGAGATGGAAGAGCTATCCAGCCAACTGAATGAGCTACTTGGAAAAGGATTCATCAGGCCAAGCTTCTCACCATGGGGAGCACCCGTGTTGTTCGTGAAAAAGAAGGATGGATCATTCAGAATGTGCATTGACTACCGAGAACTCAACAAACTTACCATCAAAAACCGATACCCCCTACCCCGAATCGATGACTTATTCGACCAACTCCAAGGAGCCAACTACTTCTACAAGATCGATCTGAGGTCAGGATATCACCAACTACGAGTCCTGGAGAGTGATGTTCCCAAGACAGCCTTCCGAACGAGATACGAACATTACAAGTTCGTAGTGATGCCGTTCGGACTAACCAATGCCCCGGCCGTATTCATGGATCTAATGAATCGGGTATGTCGTCCATTCTTGGATAAATTTGTGATAGTATTCATAGACGACATACTCATTTATTCAAAGAATAAAGAAGAGCATAGTCAACATCTTAGGCAAGTCTTAGAGACGTTACGGACTGGAGACTATATGCAAAATTCTCAAAATGTGAGTTTTGGATTAGAAAGGTGGACTTCCTCGGTCACGTGGTCAGCAAGGAAGGAATCCACGTGGATCCATCAAAAATCAAGGCTATCAAAAACTGGTCTGCACCAACTACACCAACAGAAATTCGCCAATTTCTAGGTCTTGCTGGTTATTATCGAAGGTTCATTTAGAATTTCTCCAGCATCGCAAAGCCTCTTACCGCCCTAACCCAGAAAGGTGTGACCTACAATTGGGGAGAAAAGCAAGATGCTGCATTTAAGACTTTGAAACAGGCCCTTTGCAGTGCGCCCATCATTTCTCTTCCAGAAGGGACCGAAGATTTTGTGGTGTATTGCGACGCTTTGAAGCAAGGGCTGGGCTGTGTACTAATGTAGAGAGGAAAGGTTATTGCATATGCCTCACGACAACTGAAAACGCATGAGGTCAACTACACCACTCACGATTTAGAACTTGGGGCGGTGGTCTTCGCTCTTAAAATCTGGAGACACTACCTATATGGTACCAAGTGCACCATCTTTACAGATCACAAGAGCCTACAACACATCTTCGACCAGAAGGAGTTGAACATGAGACAGTGACATTGGGTCGAATTGCTCAACGACTACGAATGTGAGATTCTCTATCATCCAGGAAAGGCAAATGTCATGGCAGATGCCCTTAGTCGTAAGGAGTACTCTGGCCGAAAAGTGAAGTCATTAGCCATGTCGATCCATTCGCACCTGTCAGCACAAGTCAAGGAAGCTCAAATAGAGGCCTTGAAACCCGAAAACGTGACAGGTGAGACCCTTAGGGTAATGGACAAGAACTTAGAAATCAAGAGTGACGGAGCACGCTACCTCATGAACCGAATATGGACACCCAAGTTTGGTGGATTTAGAGAGGTAGTTATGAGCGAGGCACACAAGACTCCAGACTCTGTACACCCCGGGTCAGACAAGATGTATCAAGACCTCAAGCAACTCTACTGGTGGCCAAACATGAAAGCAGAGATCGCTACATATGTGAGCAAGTGTTTGACTTGCGCCAAGATAAAAATAGAACACCAGAAACCCTCAGGGCTACTCCAACAACCTGAAATTCCTGAGTGGAAATGGGAGCAGATTTCCATGGACTTCATAACGAAACTGCCCAAAACTCAGGGTGGCCATGATACTATTTGGGTAATCATCATTAGATTAACCAAGTCCGCTCATTTCCTACCGATAAAGGAAACTGATAAAATGGAAAAGCTATCGAGAATCTACATCCGAGAGATCGTACGAATCCATGGAGTGCCAATTTCTATCATCCCGGAAAAAAGACAGCAGATTCACATCCAGATTCTGGCAATCATTGCAAACATCCATGGGAACAAGATTGGACATGAGTACAACCTATCACCCCCAAATTGACGGACAGAGTGAAAGGACGATCCAAACCTTGGAAGACATGTTGCGAGCATCTGTAATCGACTTTGGTAAGGCATGGGATGTTCACTTACCTTTGGTCGAGTTCTCTTATAACAATAGTTATCATACTAGTATCAATACTGCTCCATTTGAAGCCCTTTACGGCCGTAAGTGCAGATCACCTCTGTGCTGGATGGAAGTGGGCGACACACAATTAGCAAAAGGTCTAGTCCCTGATAGCACCCTCACTGGTCCGGAGATCATCAGAGAAACTACTGAAAAGATCGTGCAAATACGAGAACAACTGAAATCCTCGAGGGATAGGCAGAAGAGCTATGCCGACAAAAGACGTAAACCCTTGGAATTTCAGATTGGCGATCGTCTACTACTGAAGGTCTCACCCTGGAAGGGCATGATACGCTTTGAAAACATGGGAAGCTAAATCCTAGGTACATTGGACCCTTCGAAATCATTTCAAGAGTTGGTCCAGTGGCCTACAAACTCCGACTTCCAACCGAGCTTAACAAAGTACATCCAGTATTCCACGTATCAAACCTGAAGAAGTGTTTGTCCGACGAAACACTTGTAATTCCACTCGATGAGATCGAACTAAATGAAAATCTTAAATTTGTGGAAGAACCCGTCGAGATCATGGATAGGGAAGTTAAACGAACTAAATAGAGCCGCATTCCAATAGTAAAGGTCCGATGGAATGCTAAGAGGGGACCTGAGTTCACGTGGGAACGAGAAGATCAAATGCAACAGAAGTATCCACACCTCTTCCTCAGCCCCTAAGACTTTTCTTGTGTATTCAAATTTCGGAACGAAATTCCCTCTTACAGGGGGATGATGTAACAACCCGTCATTTCAAGTCATCAAAGATCGAGTCTTGTAACCACTTTGAAAAAGGGATTAGAATATCATCAAAAAATAAAGTATTCAAAAGCTCTGTTTGGAGTACGCTATGTGGTAGGTATCTTCTTAAGGTTTCCAAACATACAAATAACACAAAAATCCGAGTTATAACGAAGAAGTTATGACCATTCTAAGTTTTCCGACAAAAACCGGCAATGCGAAGTTACGTAAAAACGCAAAGTTTCAATAAAACACTTTTTGACCTTAGGTGTCTAAATGAAAGTCATAGATATCGTTAAACTACAAACGTGCATAAAAAGAACGCTCAAAACGGACATCGTATGAAAAAGTTATGAATTTTTAAAGAAATTCCTTAATCACGTCATTTTAATAAATAAATAATAAAAATAATTTTGGAATTTGCCGACGGAATCTAAACGAAAGTTGTAGATTTTAGTCTCACCTACGTGTGGATATAAAGAACGTCGAAAACGGAGTTCGTATGAAGGAGATATGAATTTTTGAAGTTTGATAAATAATTAATATATATTTTTATTCAAAAATTCGGTATTATCCGAAGTCTGAGTCACGCGAGTACGCCCAGTGTACTCGACACGTCGCCCCTATGCGAGCCTACCCCCCCCCCCCCCCCCCCCCCGTCCCGTCCGAAGTGCAAGGCAGTCGAGGACTCGGTCATGCCCGACGTACGCGTACGCCCCGCGTACGGAGGCGATTCCAGCCCCCTATAAAAGGGATGCGAGGGTTCCCGGAAAAATTGCTCATTCTCTCTCTATTTTCTTGCGTTTTGCCTCGTTTTCTGTGCTCGCACTAACCCAAACCTCTAGTCATTTTGTGCAAGTCCCGAAGGTCGAATTTACTCCCGAGAAATCCCGAGAATCCCGAGGAAAATCCATTTCCCAAGATGAAACTCTGCCCGGTTTTCCATCTTGCTATCTTCAAACTTTCAAGTGAGTTCATAACCCTTTCAAACACACTTTAAATACATTTTAAATTCTTTTATACTCTTTTGGGGGGGGGGGGGGGATACAAGTAAACATACGGTTATTATCGTGTATTTTATAAAGTTTCACTTCGCTTGTTTTACCGAATAAATCACTTGGAACTCATTACTATTATGGAAAACGCTTGTCATACTTTGTGTGCATTAGACTTATGCAAAGTATATAATGATTTCAAAGTACCTTTCATTGTTAAGTCGTTTTATACATTCTAAAAACTTATGATTTATGCTTTGTCAAACATTGTGAAAAACGATAAATTTTGCATACAAAAACTATCACTTTAATACAGGCTTAGTTGAGAATCCATGAGACGTGTATATCTTCAAACGTTACTTTTCTTTATTAGAAAGTAATGCTGCAAGTCCTGTCTATAACCAGAGTCTCCCGTTCGGAGAACGTGTCAAATGTGTATAGATCTATAAGGGAAGTCATGATCCCGCGCCCTGCCTGTTAGCTACAGTCCGTCCTTTGGGGTGATAGTTGTCATAACGCTGCGACGCCTGAAGAACGTCGTTACAGGCATATTATGTTTAGTATGGTTATAAAACTCATCGGATATACAATTATTATAGTATTATGCTTTTGTGAACGAGTAGCTATTAAAACTATTGTTCATCTAACAAATGCGATCTTCGTATAGCTTTATTATATAAAACTATGACACAACTTTTAAGAACGACGGTTTCTTGCAACTTTCGGTCTTAGAGACTGCCAGTCATGTTAGGAAAATAAGGGTTTTTCCTGTATACAAACCAAACAACTAATAGGAAAATAAGGGATTTTCCTAGTGCAATTATTTACAACTTATAACACGAACATTCATATGCATTTCATACTTTTATAAGAGAATAAGGGTTTTTCTTGGAAAACACAACAAATCATATCTCAACCATTAGGGAAAATATGGGATTTTCTGGATCTAATACATCCATTTTCAACACAACAAGTCATAACTCTTCACACTTGAAATACTGAGTTTTCTGGAAAACATACACCCATTTTGGAATGGCATTCAATTTTTCTAAACTACTTACGAACTCACCAACTTAATTGTTGACACTTTTTTTTGAAATAACTTGTATTCTCAGGGAATCGCTAAGCAGGTTTGGAAATCAACTTTTGGGATTAACGCGCTGGCATTAATTACTTCTTTTGAAAGATGTTTATGTATTTACCTTTTGAACATGTAATGAATACAATTATGTAAACATCTTGGGAACTTTAAATATATATGGTGGTGTGTACTTTCCTTTCTATGAACTATTATGATACTGAATATGACGTCCTCCGCCCCCGAACGTTTCCGCCGTACTGGTTTGGGGGTGTGACAAGATGCTTCAGGAGACATTTCCAGAATCTGGACAGGTCTCGGTTCCAATATCCAATCTGTTTGATGAATACATTCGGTTATTTGATGAACCAGAAAAGGCAATACATTCGGAGGCAAGCAGCAGACAACAAGGTAGATAATCTGAAGAAAGTAATAGATGAAGCTGCCAAATCATTGGAAACCAAAACACCTATTCCTACACCATCACCTAGTACTTCAAACACCGATTCAACGTTCCAGGGGGAGTACTCTACCACTTGCAAACCATCTGGAGTTCCTGTCGAGGGGGAGAATCATAATTCCGCCCCAATATCTAATAGTTCAACTGATACTCAAACAACTGAACCGAAATCAACAGGTGATAGTCCAATCGAGGGGGAGATACCCACTGCCGATTCTGCTGAAGACAAAGGCTTCACTTCGCCAGTCGAAGGGGAGAAGGAGAAAACAAGTGATACTTCTACTGACGAAGGTGAAGGGGATCTGTAAGATGTTGAAGTTAAAGTTGAAGCAGAATTAAATCCAGAATATGATCCAAGCTATCCTCCGCTAGTAAGATGGATAAAAGACCATCCCAAAGAGCAAATTATTGGTGAATCCTCCGAAAGTGTTCTTACTATATCTCAACTGAAGGCGAAACAAACAACATTATTCTCTAAAGTGGAATTTTTTATGTTTAACTCTTTTATCTCCAAAATAGAGCCGAAAACCGTAAATGCTGCACTTGATCATTCTGATTGGTTTCAAGCAATGCAGGATGAGCTCAATGAATTTGAACGAAACAGAGTTTGTAGATTGATTCCTACACTTAAAGATGCCTCTGTTGTCGTCTTGAAATGGGTGTTTAGGAATAAGCTGGACAAAGAAGGGAATGTCATTCGTAACAAAGCTCGGTTGGTTGTAAAAGGATATTGTCAAGAAGGAGGGATTGATTATGAAGAAAATTTTGCTCCTGTGGCAAGGTCAGAGTCTGTTTGAAATTTTCTAGCATATGCCGCTCACAAGAACTTCGAAGTTTTCCAAATGGATGTCAAATGTGCATTCTTGAATGGAGAATTAGAAGAAACTGTCTATGTTGAGCAACCACCTAGTTTTGTGAATGAAAAGTACCCGAATCATTAGTATGTACTGGATAAAGCTGTCTATGGGCTAAAGCAAGCACCAAGAGCCTGGTATGAAACTCTTACTCGCTTTCTAAAAATGTCAAAGTTTAAACAAGGTTCGGTTGACCCAAACTTCTTTCGAAAGAAGGAAGGCGAACATTTGATGATTGTTCAGATTTATGTCGATGATATCATCTTCGGCTCCACGAATCCTAGCTTAACCACTGAATTCAGAAAATTGATGGAGACTAAATTTGAAATGAGCACAATGGGTCCAATTAACTTCTTCCTTGGTTTGAATATTAGACAGGGACCAGAAGGTATCTTTATAAACCAGGAAGCATACACCAAAAATCTGCTGACTAAATTTGGAATGAAGGGTGATTCAAAAGTAAAGGTTCCCATGGCATTCGGCACCAAGCTAACTCCATCCCTGGAGAAACCGGCTGTGGACATAACTCTTTATCGACAAATGATAGGATCCCTTATGTATATAACAACTAGTAGACCAGATATCATGTTCTCTGTTTGTTATTGTGCTAGGTTTCAATCTAATCCAAGAGAACCCCACATGCTTGCTATTAAGAATTTTTTTCGATATCTGAAGAAGACTTCATCTCTTGGTCTCTGGTATCCTGCAAGATCTGGATTCTTCATACAAGCCTTTTCAGATGCTGATCTTGGAGGATGTGGACTGGACAGGAAAAGCACTACCGGAGGATGTCAATCCCTTGACGGAAAACTTGTCAGTTGGCAATCAAAGAAACAAACCTGTGTTTGCCGCATCATGTACCTCTCAGGTTGTTTGGATTCAAAGTCAGTTAAGAGATTATGGGCTAAGTATGAAAAAGATCCCTCTCTATTGTGACTCTGAAAGTGCAATCAGGATTTGTCATAATCCAGTGCAACATTTGAAAACCAAGCACATTGCACTTAGGTATCATTTCATCAAGGAACATGTAGAAGACGGGAACGTAGAAGTACATTTTTTTCATTCTGCGGATCAACTGGCTGACATCTTTACTAAAGCCTTACCAAAAACAACCTTCAATAAAATCTTACAAGGTTTGGGTATGATGGAAGGAGAGTCGGTACCGAATCCTCAAATCTCTCTTTAAAATTAAGACAACCGAGATAGACAGACCGCTCGGTCTATCTCTGCTCTAGATTTTTGGGGAACTGACATGGACAGACCGCTCTGTCTATCTCGACTCCGTAATTCTCCGAAACATAGGAAAATTGAATGATCGATTTATTTTGCCACTCTCATTAATAAGATAAGGTTTCGGTTGTATATTTTAAGTCTTTCTGTTTTTATTCTTTTTCAGAAAATTTCAAAAATCCAAAAATATTTTATCTTTCTGTTTTTATTCTTTTTCAGAAAATTTCAAAAATCCAAAAATATTTTATCTTTCTGTTTTTATTTCTTTTTCGGAAAATTACTTAAAAATATTTTATTTGTTTCAATTGCTTGTTTGTTTTGTTTGGTGTCTGTCATTAATAGGTAAACACAAGTATAACCGTCGATAGATCTAAAGCAGGTATGTTTTAACTTTCACACAACCTAGTTAAGGGTCCCTAGAAGCATGCTGCTGTATGTTGTCATAAAGCCTCTATGATCTCGAGTAAGCCTTAATGATTCGATCGATACCCATTGTTTCTTCCAAATCAGGCTATTTTACCTCACTCGGTCTAGAGCTACCTTACTCTTCTCATTTGAGTTAAGAGTTTCTTTACTCTGTCATGCTTAACTAGCATAAGGTGCATTCAGTTCCTTAACCACCTCATTATATTCTCCATCTACCTTCGGTTCACTATCATAACCCTGAGACTTTCGGTCTTTACCGCTGAGGTTTATGGTTACACAACATCTGTGTTTATGATCTTGGATACGATTACCACGTTCTAAGTGAAACCCAAAATCTAACACCAAAAATGAATTGACGGTGAGTGATATACTCAAGCATTAACTGCTTACCTAACGAAATCTCTTTTTATTTTGCGTGATCTTTTATGAAATCGTCTACAGCTAAGACATTTCTTCCTAAAGAGGTCCAGTTTATTTTTTTTTTTGAGATTTTTGCTTCCTATAAGTCATTAACATAATAAATCCCACCTACCTGTTCAATAGATCACATCGGTCTCACAGGTACCTCTACCAACAATCGGTTTTATGTTAAAACTCAATGTTCGGTTGGAGGACAGCCACCCAATTCCTATGATCAAAAGAAGCCTTTTAATGTTTATTAATAAACAGTTGATCATATTTTTCGGGAAACCACACAAGCACTTCAAGTCTCTCTTGACTTTGAAGGAAGTGATTCATGCCCGGGATCCTCTGCTTTCTGTCTTCTGAAAAGACATCACTCACGTCCAATACACACTTGCTTTATTTCTTTATCTTTCACACTCTTATGCACGAAAATTAATATTTTCCAACTGATGAGATTAAACTAACCTTTAATCTATAAAGATCGATTAGATCTTGAACAAGTATATAAACGTAAACAATAAGAACGCAATAAAAAGAATAAGTCAAGATGGAATCAAACAAGTCGAATGATTAAACAAAATCCTCAGAAGAGCTCGATTAAGAACATCAACTGTAGAGGATTGGAAGGTTACAAGAACGATCAAAGAAACCTGTTATCGTCTATATGTATCGCTATTCTCAGATCTCTCAAAAACCTTAACCTAATATGCATGCAAGCGTAAACTTATATACAAAACATAAAAGGTTTAGGGTTGGACAGGCCCAAACCGGAATACAAAAAGCCTTATGCTAAACGAGCCCAAAAGACGCAATCTTCAAAAATGATCTCCAGCCCAACAATCTCCCCCTCTGTGTCAATTTGGAGCGAGAC
Source organism: Lactuca saligna (assembly GCF_052625555.1). Classification (NCBI taxonomy): domain Eukaryota; kingdom Viridiplantae; phylum Streptophyta; class Magnoliopsida; order Asterales; family Asteraceae; genus Lactuca; species Lactuca saligna. The sequence continues at coordinate 326,640,947 of NC_136420.1, forward strand.
CTTCACTAGTTACTGGGGCCAGCAGCTGAAGCAGGTACCTTCTTCTTCACGGTACTCAACAGACATTTGGTGATGGAAAGAATGGTCTGTCTAAACCGGATGTACCAGTTAATCATATCTTCAAAATACTTGACATCATCAGCCGAGTTCTCTTTACACCGTTTGACAATGAATAGCACATGCTCCAAACAGGTTGTGGTGTAAAGATGCTTGTCAGCTAAAGCGAAGAGACATTTCTGTCCTTCCGCTCTAGTGAACATAACCGAGTTGCGTCTCGGGTCGATCCTGCCCAGTAGCATTTGATTGAGATCACTGGCCGATCCCACAGGAGCAATTTTGGGTTTCTTCTTGAAGACTGTGGCGACCTCCTGATCCATTAGGGCAACCTCAATGATGTAGCAGACTAACATCCTTTTGACATGGTCTAGAATGGGACCATATTCAGCTTCATTAGTCAAAAGGATATTATACAGGACAATCCAATCATGAGGATTTAGATTCAGTAGATCTGCCAGGGAGATAAGATGAGCAGTTCTTGCAGATCCCCGAATCAACTTGAACCGAACATTTATAAAACGTCCCTCAATATAAGGTTTCAGCACCCGAACGTTTACAATCTTCTGGGCGCTCCAAGTAAGGAATTGTGGAGAGCAGCCGCCAGATAGAAGTCAATGAGCTCCCTGTCAAGCTCAGCGTTCAGGTGAGGGACTTCAAAGATGTTAGAGAAGACGTGGAAGATGAACGGCTTTCGAGTCAGCGGCATATCGAACTGCGAATCGACAGTGTTGTTGCAGTCGAACGATATAACCGGCTCGAGCCATAAGATGCTGGGAGTTTCAATGGCCTCTTTGATTAAACGTTCCCTGTTCCAGGCAGGGAAGAGAGTCTTCCGGCTCTCAAGGAGATCGTGGGCTTCTTTTTGTTTGCGTTCGGCTTCACCAGCCTCTCGCGCCACACGACTGGCATCTTCATCAACCTTGCGACTGTTCTTTCGTTTTAAAATGTCAGCAATGGTCTCCTTGTCGCCTTCTTCATCTTCGTCCTCAGCTATGTTTTTGCCTTTGTCCTTCACACCCGAGCCTAAAGCATGACCAATCGGAGATGGTTCGGTCGTGTGAGTAGCTTTGGAGGAAGGAGGTGGTTTTGATCCTGTCTTCTCATCTCCCCCTTGTTTCGGAATGGACACGAAACTTGGGAGCCCTTCTACTTTGTTAAGAAGATCGATGGCTAGAGAGAGCTTTTCAGCAAGGGAACGCCTCACCGAAAAGTTTAAGATGGGATCGTGTGCTTCCAGAATGTTGGATATAACAGCGTGAACATCCGAAACACACGTCTTGACCACCTCCCGTTCAGATCGAAGATCTTCCGGTTGTTGTTGGGATTGAGAGAGTTGAGTTGTCTTGACCTCAAGTGCGGTTGTTTTGGTTGCCAGATCGTCCATTAACGAACGCTCGGTTGCAAGATCCTCTTGTAGTTTGTTGAGGCGAGCATCAATGGAGGCACGAAAGGCCGAGTTGTCGTCGCTTATGGTTTGGCGTAGAGTAGTGAACGAAGGCAACTCTGATGAGACAAAGTTGGCCAATTGTTGGACAATTGGTTCCAAATATGTCTTTGTGGCATCTGCACTTTCCTGCAGGGACTGCAGCAGGGTAGAGGCATCAGAAAATAGTTTATCGACTTTTTCGGTCGCTGCCTCATATGCCCTGGTAGATGCTTCAATTGCAGCAGTTGCTGAGGCCGCTGAATCATGTTGAGCCCTGGAGAAGGCATCAACAATCTTCTGAAGGGCAGCTTCAGACAGAGAGGACTGCTGGTTGGAAGAGGAGGCGAGAAGTAGGTCAATATTCTCGTTGAGCTCTTTGAGATGCTTCTTGGTTACTGGAGCATCATCCTCCTCGTCACTTTGAACTTGAAACGGACTATAGTAGACCGAATCAAAGATCATGTTTTCTCCCCCAAGATAAGGGTTTTCGCCCTCAGATGCATTTTCAGGAGATGAAGGGGGTGGAGAGGTTGGGGGTGTTGTGGGTTTGGTAGGATCAGGTTGAGTGGGTGATGGTATAATTTTGGTTGGTGGTTGAGTATGGGTAGTTTCGGTTGTTTGGGTTTTGGGTTGAGGAGGTTCGGTTACATGTGGTGATTCGGTTGTAGTTGTAAAGATTGGTGGAGGGGAAGGAATTGGGGAAATTGGTAGTTCCATCTCTGGGGTAGGGGACCGAGGTGGTGTGTTGCCTCGTTGAGGAGATGCGTCCCCTTGAGAGTTGTCAGAACCCGAACTCTCACCCTCAGAGTCACTCGAAGAAGAGGGTATTACAAGCTTTCGCTTCGGTTGGGTCTTCCTCTTCTTCGGTGGTGGGGATTGTGCAGCTTTCGGTTGTTTCCTCTTTTTAGGAGAAGGCCCCTTTGGAGCTTTGGACGTTTGCTTCCCTTTGTCTGCCTTTTTGCCCCTGCTCACTGGGGTCAGATCCCTTGGACCAGATGGCCTTAGCTCCTTGAGCTTCCGAATCAACCTGCTATCAGAAGGCACATCACCATACATTGACTCCGGGATAGAGCCAATAAAGGAGAATTTTGATGCATCTGAGACGATGATCTTCTTGGTATGGAAAGTACCAACAGAAGACATCGATGCACCTTCAACAGTGGGAACATCAAATCTATCCATGGCCCATTTTGTGATTAGGATCCAGAATCGGGCCAACGAGACCTCAGAGTGTCGGGATGAAGAGGAGAGGCTTTGAATAAGTTGTTGCCATAGGACAAACCCATAATCCAGGTTAATCCCATTGTAAACCCCGTACATGATGGTGAGGAAGAGACGACTTGCGCCATCTGATCCTGAACTTCTCTCTGACAATCCCTTGAAAAGGATTGTAAATAAACCGTTCCATTGTGGCGGCAAGCATGACTTTTTGAATCTTGCGACAGAGGTGAAAACTTCTGTGTATCCCATGTTGTAAAACATGTTATACAGATGACCAATCTGTATCGACTCCGGATGAACTCTTGAAGGGTCAGTAGCAAACCCTAGCAAGGTGCAGAAACGTGGACGAGAGACGGAGGTTTTGTGTTCTCCAATCTCAAAAAACACCCGGTCGACAGTCTTGTCGTAATATGCAGTCGCGTAGACCTGCGATAGGGCCACCATCGGCACCGATTCGATTCTGGTAAGAGCCGGAACAAGTTGGGAATACTTCAAGCACTCTATGACCGGCGACATATAGGAGTCGTATGCCAGTGGGTTAAGATCAATGACCAAACATTGTTGTGGGCGAATGGGAAGGATCTGTGAGGTAGCATGAACTGAGGAGGAATCAACCATTGATGCAGGTGTGAAGAAGATGATGAACAGGAAACTGTTTGAGAGTGTTTGCGTTCTGGAAATTTTGAAGATGGTAAAAAGGTAAAAGGTGGTGTAGTAGGCTATTTATAGTGGGAGATAGGAGAGAGAAAAATCGTTTCAAATCTCTTATGGAAATTTGAACCGGGTTGTTGAGTGACAGATGGACGACAGTTGGGGCGTGCGATGATCACGTAGGAGAGAGAGTGTCAGGTTCCTAGGATTACGCCGCCCAACAAGCGCCGTTTCATAGGGACAAGCCGTTACTATTCCCACACGCGCATTTAATATCACAGGACAAGAAAGAACTTAAGGTTTAAAAGAGGATTCTCGTTAAATTACGATCAACCATTTATTAAGAAATGTTGAAAGGCTTCTTTTAATTAGGCTAAATAAGAGTGACTTGAAAAGAAATAAAATCTCAGAAAGAAAAATAAGAACACGATCCCAAGGGAAGAAATGTTTTGGGTTTAAACAATTTCATAGGAATCACATAAAATTGGAGATTTTAATAGGGTACTTTCGTCAATTCTGTAGTGAATACTTGAGCAATTTAATTGTTCACCGTCAATTCATTAGGTGTTGAATTTTGGGTTTCACTTAGTTCGTAGTGACACAATACTAAGATCATAAACACAGATGTTGTGTAACCATAAACCTCAGTGGTAATTTCTGAGAGTCTCAAGGGTTACTATGATGGAATGAGTGTAGTGGAGAAGTAATGTGGAGATGGTGTAAGAGAGCGATGTACCTCTGCTGCGAAAAGAAGTACCAAGCAGGAAACTCTTAACTCATGTGAGAAAAGAGTGAGGTAGCTCACGATTAGAATAAATGAGTTGGCCTTATTGGGAAGACAAGGTTTGTGTATACCAGGTCATGAGGGCCATTATTCAAAATCTTATGAGGCTTGAGACACATACAGCAGCATGCTTCTAGGGACACTTAGGTATTTCATCAAATTTATCCCCATAAACGAACACGAACACACAAGAAATGAAAAAAAAAATTGGAGTTTTTGAGATTTTTTTTTTAAAAAAAAAAAAATAAGACTTAAAGAAAATTAGACGATAACAGAATTTTTTTTTTTTTTAAACAACTTGAAAATTTGACAAAAGAAAAACCGAACCCGAACATTTAGTTGGTTTCGGTTGTTGAAAATTTTGAAAAACCGAACCTGAACCTTCGGTTGGTTTCGGTTCTAGAAAATTCTGAAAAACCGAACCCGAACCTTCGGTTGGTTTCGGTTCTAGAAAATTTTGAAAAACCGAACCCGAACCTTCGGTTGGTTTCGGTTCAATAAAATTTTGAGGAACCAGGAAATTTAAGCAAACAAGGAAAAGATTTTTTTTTTTTTTTTAACACGAGGAAAAACAGAATTGTACAAGAAATATACAACATTGAAAAACTACCTTTGAAGTAATGAGTGAGTCAGATAGTTGAACCGAACCCGAACGTTCGGTTGGTTTCGGTTCTTACTTTTGAGTTGGAGAGATAGTGTGAGGTACTGACCCTGATTCCATCATACCTAGTCCTTGCAATATTTTATTGAATGATGCTTCAGGAAGAGCTTTTGTAAAGACGTCAGCCAGTTGATCAGTGGTTCTTACGAAGTGAACTTCGACATTTCCATCTTCCACGTGATCTTTGATGAAGTGATACCGCAGTGCTATATGTTTGGTTTTGGAGTGTTGCACTGGGTTATGAGAGATCCTAATTGCACTTTCAGAGTCACAATATAGTGGGATCTTCTTCATATTGAGTCCATAGTCTCGAAGTTGACTTTGGATCCAAATCACTTGTGATGTGCAGGATGCAGCTGCAATGTATTCCGCTTCGGCAGTAGATAGCGACACGCACGTTTGTTTCTTGGATTGCCAGCTGACTAACTTCCCGTCAAGAAATTGACAACCACCAGTTGTGCTTTTACGGTCGAGTCCACATCCTCCAAGGTCAGCATCAGAATAGGCTTGAGCAAAGAAGCCTGAGTTGGATGGATACCATAGACCTAAGGAGGTGGTTCGCTTAAGATATCGTAAGATGTTCTTCACTGCAAGCATGTGAGGTTCGCGTGGGTTTGCCTGAAATCGAGCACAATAACACACAGAAAACATGATATCAAGTTTGCTAGCAGTTAGATACATCAGTGATCAAATCATTTGACGATAGAGTGTGATATCGACAGCCGGTTTGTCTAGGGATGGGGTAAGCTTGGTGTCGAATGCCATTGGGACTTTGACTTTTGTGTCTCCCATCATACCAAACTTTGCTAGGAGAGTCTTCGTGTAAGCTTCCTGATTAATAAAGATGCCTTCGGGTCCCTGTCTTATGTTTAAACCAAGGAAAAAGTTAATAGGACCCATTGAGCTCATTTCAAACTTAGTCTCCATTAGCTTTCTGAATTCAGCTGTTAAGCTGGGATTCGTGGAGCCAAAGATGATGTCATCGACATAAATTTGAACTATCATAAGGTGGTTACCTTCTTTTTTGCGAAAGAAGGTTGGGTCAACCGAACCTTGTTTGAATTTAGACATCTTTAAAAATTTTGTAAGCGTTTCATACCAGGCCCTCGGAGCTTGCTTGAGGCCGTACACAGCTTTATCCAAAATATACCAATGATTTGGATGCTTTTCGTTCACGAACCCGGGAGGTTGCTCCACGTACACAGTTTCTTCGAGTTCTCCATTGAGAAATGCACACTTGACATCCATTTGGAAAACCTCAAAGTTCTTGTGAGCAGCATAAGACAGAAATAGTCTAACAGATTCTAGCCTAGCTACTGGAGCGAAAGTCTCTTCATAGTCTATCCCTTCCTCCTGACAGTATCCCTTTACCACCAGACGAGCCTTGTTCCGTATAACATTACCTTCCTTGTCCATTTTGTTCCTAAAAACCCATTTGAGACCAACAACCGAAGCATCTGGAGGAGTTGGAATGAGGCGCCAGACTTTGTTCCTTTCAAATTCGTTCAGTTCATCTTGCATAGCTTGAACCCAATCAGAGTGATCTAGGGCAGAGTTAACTGTCTTCGGTTCAAATTTTGATACGAATGAGTTAAACATACAAAACTCAACCTTTGAAAATAAGGAAGTCTGTTTTGCCTTCAGTTGTGATCGGGTCAGAACCTTTTCAGAAACATCGCCAACTACTTGAGAGACAGGATGATCTCTGGTCCATTTGATAAGAGGAGGGTAATTCGGATTAAAGGTTGGATCTAGTTCAGCATTAATTATTTCGTCTGGCTCAGATTAGCTATCGTAATCAAGTGTCAGATCATAATGTTCGTCCTCAATTGATGAGTTTTGAGAGACATGAGGTTCAGGTGTTTCTTGTGGTTCTGAGCTTCCTGGTGTTGAGGCCTCTTCGGTTGATGAAGGACCTTCGGTTGAAGTTGTAGAATTTGGCTCCCCCTGGACCTGTAAGCTTGGCTCCCCCTCAACTTGTGAGCTTGGCTCCCCCTCGACTTGAGCGTTGTTGGATGGAGAGTCGTTAGTGGTTGAATCTCCTTCATGCATTCTTCTTGCAGCATCTTCGACAATCTGCTTCATGTGATCAACTTTGTTATCTGCTGCACCTGCTTCGGAGAGTGAAGCGTTCTCCGGTTCGTCAAAGAGCTCCAGAAATGTGTCATATAAGTTGGCGACCGAGACTGTGACCTGGCCAGTTAGAGGAAAGATTTCCCCAGCGGTGTCTTCTTTAGCCTGTAGCTTCTTGACATAGTTGTCGTCAAAGGTCACATAGTATGTCTCTTCAATCTTTCTCGAACGCTTGTTTAGGACCCTGTATGCCTTGGATGTGAGCGAGTAACCCAGAAATATTCCCTCGTCGGCTTTGACATCAAACTTGTTGCGGTGTTCTTTAGAATTAAAGATGAAACACCTTGAGCCGAACACATGGAAAAATTTCACATTTGGCTTTCTGTTGTTCGGTATCTCATATGGAGTGAGTGCGAACCTCTTGTTGAGATAGGACCTGTTCTGTGTAAAACAAGCAGCCGAAATAGCGTCAGCCCAAAAATAAAGAGGTAAGGAAGCGAAACTTAGCATAGTTCGGGCAGCTTCACACAAAGATCGGTTTCGTCTTTCGACTATTCCGTTCTGTTGCGGTGTGTAGGGAGTTGAGAAATTGTGTCTAATTCCCTTTTCTGCAAGAAATTCTTCAAACTCCCTGTTCTTGAATTCGAGACCATTGTCGCTTCTGATGTTGCGAACAACCTTCTTGAGCTGTACTTCAATTTGCTTGATAAACACTTTCAGCTTTTGAGTCGCTTCAGATTTGAGCTTTAGAAAGAACACCCATGTAAATCGTGAAAAGTCATCAACGATAACAAGAATATACTTGCTACCACCGATGCTTTCGATAGATGAAGGACCACACAAATCAATATGAAGTAATTCGAGTGGTTCAACAACTTTTGTGTTGATTATAGATGGGTGACTTTGACGACTCTGCTTCCCCATTTCGCATGCAGCACACAAATGATCTCTGTCGAACTTGAGCAATGGAAGACCCCTAACATGACCTCCAGTGACAAGTTGGTTGATATCTTTAAAATTGAGATGAGATAATCTTCGGTGCCACAACCAGCTTTCGTCGGATTGAGCTTTTGACAACAAGCATATAGCTGGGTTTCCTTTGATGGGTTTGAGGTTTAAGGGAAACATTTCACCCTTTCGCTCTGACTTGAGAATCACTTTCTTTGACTTTTTCTCTATGATTTCAGAACCTTCATCATCGAACGAGACTTTGAGACCTGTACCTCCAACAAGCTGAGATACACTAATTAGGTTGTGTTGGAGTCCTTCCACATAAGCCACCTTCCTTATAGTAAAGTCCCCATTTGTTATCATCCCGTATCCCTTTATGGTGCCGAAAGAATTATTTCCAAACTTGATGTTGCCACCATTATCAAGAGATCTGTATTCCCTAAGCTCCTCTTTCCTCCCTGTCATGTGACGTGAGCAGCCACTATCGATGTACCATTCTTCGTCGAACTGCTCGTCACTTATAACCTGCAAAAATTAGACAGATTTAGGAACCCAAAGTTTCTTGGGTCCACGTGAGCTTTGCATGGGAACGGGAACAATAAGAGATACATCAACAAGATAAGTTCGTTTTATAAGAGTTGTTTCATCTTTCCTTTTAATGGTAAAAACTTTTATTTTGTTAGGATTGGGTGAGTTAGGTTTGGACTCTGGGTTGGATTCATTGACCTTCTGCTTCCCCTTTTGCTTAGCTGACGAATGAGATTTTTGAAAGCAAGAGGAATCAGCTTCAGAGTAAGACGGAGACAAATCGGTGGGAGTAGAAGAATTAGAAGAACGAGAAGAAGAATTAGAAGAACGAGAAGAATTTGAACGAGAGGGTTTGGATTGAGAGGATTTTCTGGCTGGTGACTCTAGGTGACCCTTTTGCTTTTGATCGTTGAAGGGACTGACCTTAGAGTTTTGTTCTCTTTTGACTTTGGAACCGAACCTTTGCGTTCGGTTGGAGCTGTCTTTGGAACCAAACCTTTGGTTTCGGTTGAAGTCTTTTTTAGAACCGAACCTTGGCTTTCGGTTGATATCTCCTTGTGAACCGAACCTTGGCTTTCGGTTGATATCTTCTTGTGAACCGAACCTTGGCTTTCGGTTTTTGTGACTTTCAAGCTTTCCTACAGGATTGTTTTCATACTTCAGATTCTTGTCTTGATGAGAGAAATATGCATTCTGGGAATGCCAGAATTGTTTCCTTTCAGAAAGGTTTTTCCTGTATCTATTGTTCCTTTCTCTCTTCCTATTCCTCATCTGTGTAGGTTGATGATGAACATTTGCTTTCGTTTTCGGTGTCTCCTTGGCCGATTCCTTTTGAACTACAGGAGTTTTACTTTGAGCCGAAGGAGCCGAGGGAATGTCTTCTTTTGCCGAGTGATCATTCTTCTGAGGAATATCTTTTGTACCACTGGTGCTTGGCTCATCGAAGTTGTTCGGCTTATTCAAGGGTTCAGGTATGTATCTTCCTTTGCTCTTCCAGGAAGTTCTTTCAGATAAACCAATGGTTTCGTCTGCATTATCAATTGGAGCTTCCCAGAAGTACTCATCGCAACCATCAGCATTGTCTTCGTTTACAATGGCTACAAGTTCAGCTGTTTGATGTTCGGTAACTCCTGTTACCTTGTATACTTGATTCGGAGTGGTCCTGACCTTTTGATACACAACAGCTTTCTCAACTAATTTTGGGGACTTTTGATGGGACAACCGAGCGAACTCCACTGAATTTTCAGAAATAAGATTCTTGTGGTTTTCAGGTTCGGTTTTAATAAATTCTGAGCAGCCAACCGTGTCCTCTACAGAAATTTTGCTCATGTTTTCGTCCTCGTTAAGCTCAGATGCATTTTCAACATCAATTTTGTTTTCTGAGCTTACATTGGCGTTTAAAGAGTCAAATTTTTGCATGGTTTCGGTTCTCAGTTTAAGTCTGTCATTTTCATCCAAAAGATTTTTAAGCATGTCCTTGTGGTCTTTGGATTTAATGAAGGACTCAATTTTGTCCAGTCCATACATGTAGGTCGGATTGACATCATCAGACGATATCACACTCTCACAATTGTAGGCTTCGGCATCGATTTCATCTTCCTTAAACTCTAGGAAGGGCAAAATCATGCGGTGGATCTTTTGGCCTATTTCACAATCCAAGTGAAGCTGAGTAATATTAGAATACAGACGTTTAGCAATTAAACAAAAAACATTCCGCTGTTTTAACAATTTTAAATTGTCTCTTTGCAAATAAATGTTTTCATCTTTAACTTTAACTAATTCCGACTCTTTTAACTCTATCCACATTCTCCGCTCCTCACTCTTCGACGCCGTCCTGCTCAATTGATCAGTTAGGTTAGAATTGGTGACTCGAGTTTGAGTTAAGCTACTATCTAGATGAGAAATTCTTGTATTAACGTTTTTTAGTTCTTTCTCATATGAGGATGAGGGTACTTTGCATGAAATAAAAACAGATTGTACCTTGTTTATCAGTTCATCGAGCTCACTGAACTGTTGGCTAAGTGGTTTGGCCACAAAACACATATCCTCCTGTACCTTCGGTCCATCACTTCCTCCATCGGTGTTGTATCCCCTCATTTATGATACGTCAGTTACCATGAAGCATCTTCCACCACTGCTTTCCTCCTTAGCCACATAAGCCTTTCCATGGGTAGGCTTCCTCACTTCCTCGTCTTCTGAGTCGGTAGACCAAACTTCCGTGCTACCGAACTCATCACCTTTAACCGAACCCTGCACAATAAGAGCATTAATAGAAGGGTTAGCGGTAGAATTTTTCTTTCTCAACTCGTCCAGTCTTTTCTGCAACACAGCTTCCTCATCATTCCCATCATCTTTTTCAGCCATCTTCTTAAGGACGCAGTCCTTAGCATAGTGGTTTTTCCCACCACAGTAGAAACAGCTTACTCCGGAATCGCCATCCACCTTCGGTTCCTTCTTGTGCTCCTCAGCCTTCGGTTCATTGTTCACCTTTTCAGAGCTGTAACTCCCCTGCTAGTTTCGTTTTTTGTTGCTGGGGAATCTCTTCTTTATGAACCTCTTGGGATTGGACACCATCATGGCATAATCCTCTGATGTGAGATCATATTCCTCCAGGTTGAGGTCTTCATCCTCCATCACAGCTTTACTTTTAGATAGGAGGGCCAACGAACCAAGACTAGTAGCAACATTCTTTTCTTGCACCACAATCTTCTCTTGGGACTTGAGAATACCTACCAGTTTCGCCAAAGAGTATGATTTAAACTGCTCATGGGCTTTAACTGTGGAAACCACTGCTCTCCATTCAGACCTCAGACCATTCAGGAAGGTAACCTTCTGTTCAATAAGCTTCCTTTCAATATCGTGTTTGATCATCTTGCTGAGAAGATGATTGAAGCGATCAAATGTCTGGGTCACGGTTTCTTCGACTCCTTGCCTGAATTCTCCAAACTCAGATAAAAGCAAAGTCTGAATAGAATGTTCAAGATCCTCGTCTGTAGAATACAGTTCACGAAGTCTATCCCAAACTTCCTTTGCCGTCGTGCATGAGCTAACCAATCTGAATGTGTCGGACTGAAGGGCGAATCCGATCAACCTTAATGCCTTGATATTGCACTGGAATTTATCCTTTTCATCTTGTGCAATATCCTTCACGTCCTTTAGCAGATCATTGTACTCCTTTTGTGTCTTGATGATTCTGGACGTTGCAGAATGAGAAAACGGTCCATCGGTGATGGCTTCCCAAATGAGATACCCATTATCCTCCGATCCAATAACGTAGTCTTCGAAGTGATGCGCCCATACTTCATAGTCATGGGTGTATAAGATTGGAATCTTTGTCGTCGAACCAATGCTGTTGGAAATATTAATAAGATTTGATTGTGTCGCGTCCATTATGATCGTAAAAACCTGTTCAAAGATCAGACTTGTAATAAAGCAGATTAGGGCAAAATAATAAATATCAAGATACGTCAATAAAGAGATGACGGCTCAATAAATATTGATAATTGCGGAAAAACCCTAATGGAAATCTTTTTCACAGAAAAGATGTGTATCAATTACACAGCCTCCTGCTCTGATACCAATTGATGAGATTAAACTAACCTTTAATCTATAAAGATCGATTAGATCTTGAACAAGTATATAAACGTAAACAATAAGAACGCAATAAAAAGAATAAGTCAAGATGGAATCAAACAAGTCGAATGATTAAACAAAATCCTCAGAAGAGCTCAATTAAGAACATCAACTGTGGAGGATTGGAAGGTTACAAGAACGATCAAAGAAACCTGTTATCGTCTAGATGTATCGCTATTCTCAGATCTCTCAAAAACCTTAACCTAATATGCATGCAAGCGTAAACTTATATACAAAACATAAAAGGTTTACGGTTGGACAGGCCCAAACCGGAATACAAAAAGCCTTATGCTAAACGAGCCCAAAAGACGCAATCTTCAAAAATGATCTCCAGCCCAACACCAACATTCTTATTGTTGTTTGGTATAAGTTTTGGTTAACGATTATGACCAAACAAGGGGATATAGGGAATATCAAACGGTACGAAGATAAGATTTAGGCACGTGAATTTGATCTATTTCAAACCCACGCGTGCTGATGTTTTCCTGGGATTAACCACACTATCAAATCGCGCTTTTTCAGGCGACGTTTTAGCAACCTCATCATCACGTTTTTCTCTCTCCAGGCAACGGTATATATAGGGGTGATCGTTTTATTTGTCATTTACCAATCTCGGATTATCTCTCTCATACAAGTTCACACTATTCATCTTCTTCTTCGTTCATCAATGGCGACTTCATCTTCTGCACATGATCAAACTGCAACATCCTCCTTGCTTACAATCAAACCCAACCAAAACATGATAATCAAAATGAGTCCATTCCTATATGACTCATATATGCTGCATGTCGTCGAGTGTCTAAAGTATTCCCCCCTGTTGTTGGCCCTAACCTAGGTGGAAGCGGTTCCAATGTCGCTGCTATCACAAGTCTACTCATCGGCGACTTATGACAAGAATAAAGATCGCATATACTTCATCATTCATGACAAGAAATCCTCGATCTCTAAGGCGAAGTTTTGTTCACTTCTAGGGCTTGCAGTCGATTCTTCAATCATCTCGCTTGATTTCATCACTACAACACAACTCTTCACAATGATGTATGAGATGGGATACACAGATGTGCTTACATCGATTGCAAAGGTCAAGAAGTCGTGTTTGCCATCGCAATGGAATGGCTTGCTGACATTACTAATCAAGGGTTTGGTGGGAAGAAGTGGTGGTTCATACACAACAAGCAAAGGCTTTCTTACCATTCTTTATGGTTTATACAACGAGATCAACCTAGATTATGGCACTATAATCTGGTCCCAAGTGGTGCAGAGTTTAAACACAACGACCTGTCATTCAGAGATCTCTTGTGGTCGTTTATGGACCTTGATTACAAAGAAGGCCATGGATTCCTTGGAAATACCTGTCATGAAGGATGCTCTTCTTGCCTGTATCACCTCATTCCACACAAAGAAGATCATCTTATCCGATCCACGTAAGTTTCTCCACTATGGATCTATTCCGGAATCTATGTACAGGTGTGTTTCGGCACAAAGCAAAGTGATGGCCGATTACAGTAAACTCTCTCCTGTTGGTCCAAGGGTTCTGTCTGAAGAACAACAAGCCGCCCTGGATGCCTTGGATCAGCCTGCTAACAGAGGCAAACGGGTTGTAAAGAAAGAAAAAGAAGAAACTAAGGAGAGAAAGCCAAAATCTTCAAAGAGAAAGTCTGGTGAAGGAGATTCTTCTCAATCAAAACCGAAGAAGATAAAGAAGATGGCTAATAGACCCAAGGGGAACCTTTCTCCTGGACCTGATACAGTTGAAGATCAACAAGCAGAAGCAGAGAATCCTCAGGTTTCCACCAGAGAGCCCACACCTCGAAGATCTCCAACCCCACCTCCATCTCCTAAAAATACCCAAATTCCAACTCCACCAGCCTCTCCCAAAACTTCTAAAATTCCAACTCCTCCACCATCTCCTAAACTCACAAAAATTTCCACTCCACCCCCATCACCAAAACAGAAAGCTCCACTTTCTGTTCCTACCGATATACCACCCATTATTACTGAACCAACTTCTCTACCAACTTCCACCATCATTACCTCTGTTTCTGTCTCAACTACACCTATCTCAACTCCTCTTACAACCGAATCCATCACTTCCACCATCAATGTATCTGATACAGGGGCTACTACTATGATTGATACTCCTGTTATCAAGATACCACCATCCCCAACCCCATTCTCTACCTCTGGTGCTACTCTTGGTGGAGATGATGAGGATTATGATTCATTGTATTACAGTCCTTACCGGCTTCCAATTGATAATGATGCTGATGCTCCTGTCACCAGTCAACATATCCAGGACATCAATGAAAAGTTGGACCGACTACTTGCAGATAGCAAAGCTTATGGCAGTGTTGTTTTAAAAGCTTTCGTGGAGACTGCCATTCAGCAATACACCGAAGCTATTGATAAATCAACAACATCAGTTGATCAATCAACCACTTCTTGTTCAAAGGCCACGAAGGAGGTTACTGAGGTTGTTCACACAACTCAGATTTTCCTTGATTCTCTTAAAGTTCATGTTGATACAAATGCGGCCAAATATCAAGCTTCGGTGGACTCCTTCTCTAAAACTCTTCAGGATGAAACTACAAAATTTGAAGGCCTCTGTACTGATCTCAAAACTAAATCCACATCTTTTCTTCAATCTTTGGATTCTCGTTTTGCTTGTCTTTCTGCAGAAAGTACGTTGAAGGAGGACCTGATCAAACACCAAGCAACAATTGATCTACAAAAAGTTCAACTGGCTCAGGCTGAAAAAGAGATCTCTCTGTTAAAGACTGAAAGGGCAGAATATCAAAGTTGTGCTGGTGATGTGAAAAATATCTTGACTACTCTTCTTGAAGCTCATGATCCCATCTTGACCTTAACCATCCGGAAGCATCTCCAGACCAAACTCCTTTCTGCAATTACAATTCTAAGTGAAATGAAGGGTGTCTCGGGGAAGGTCTTTCTTCCGAAACAAGGGGGAGAAGAGAGTATAGACAAAACAGAACCGAAGGTTAATTTAGCTTCGGTTTCTGGAAAGAAAGTTCAGGTTGATAGTGATATTGATACTGAAGAGACTATCGCTGAAGCCCTCAAAAGAAAGAAGAGGGATAAAAAGCTTGATGAAACTTTGAAGGTGGCACAAGAGGAAGAAGAAAGAGAGAAAAAGAATAAGGAAGAGGAGGATGTCTTGCGATGCAAGAAGACTCTGTTTCCAGAATGGGACAGAGACACACTCATCAATCAGGCGATTGAGTTTCCTTCTATGTACTGGTTGGAACCGATTGCTTCTTTTGATTGTGACAATTAAACGGACTCGCAGTTTGACATGCCAATCAAAAGAAAAGCATTTACCTTTCATTGCTTCGATGTCACTGCTGAGGTTCCTTATCCTAATCTGAAGGTTGACAGAGAGTTAGTCGATTTTTATTTGAAGAATGGTCAACCGCAGTACTTGACTTGGAATGCACAGAAAATTACAAGAGTCAAGGTACTGAAATAATCACCTGCTGGGAGATTTGTGAATGTAAACTTCAAGATCAACCGTGGTACAGCAAACACGAAATATTTCATTTCTCTGGCAGATCTTCCCAATCTTAATCCACATGATTGGATTTTGCTATACAACATTCTGCTCTAAAATCAAAGGGAGTATGAGCCGATTCTGAAACATCTGAAGAGAATGTTGGCCTCTTATGTCCATGAGCTTGCCACTATGGATCAGGAGATAGCAAAGGTGATGAACAAGAAACCGGCAGCCAAGCCAACATCTAAGCCCAGTGATGTGAATAAAATGAAGTTGGGGCAGATTGATTCAACAAATTTGACTGTCATGTTCACGAAGGGTGAAAGGCACAAGTTTCTGTTTGCATTGGTTGACAAGAATCTGTTTTCAACAGACTGTCTGGAGCATATAATCAATATCATTCATTGATGCAAGCAGAACTCAGCAGCAAACAAAAAGAACTTCACAGATAGGCTTCGGTGGTACATAACGTTTAGACATCACATTCTGGCCATTATACCGAGGATATTTGAAACGGTGAAAAAGCCCTCTGCTGTGAAAAGGGAATGAAGTTTCTGCTCCAAGGACGCAAAGGGGGAGATTGTTAAGTATTTTAGTGTTACGTCTTGGGCCTTTTTGTTTTGTAATCGGATTGGGCTTGTCCATCCGTAGTTATCTAGAATAGTTTCATTTTATCTAGATAAGTTGTTAGGGTTTTATTATAAATATATGCATGCATGTATGCGTATAATATAGAATGGTCGATTATGTTGATTCTTGTAACCCTAATATACCTCTACAGATTGAAGTTCTTTATCGAGTTCTTCTGGGGTATCTTTGCATTAATCATTTGACATATTCAGTGCAATACTTGTGTTCTTAATTACGTTCTTCTTTATATTTTGCTTAGAATCATGCGATCCTGATAGAACATTGTTTAAACAGAGGCAATATGGTTAAAGAACTTCATTGGAGACCTTGGAATTGTACTAGCTATTAAGGAGCCTATGGAGTTTTCTATGATAACCAGGGTGCAGTTGCCTTAGCTAAGGAACCAAGGGATCACGATATATCTATGAACATCGACATAAAATACCACTTCATTAGACATCAGATAGAAGAAGGACTCCTTGTGGTAAAGTGGGTATCATCGGATCAGAACCCAATAGATCCCCTCACGAAGGGACTGTGTAGGGTTAAGCATTGGCAGCATGCGAGGCGCATCGGGCTGAAGGATGATATTAGTTTTATACATTAGATAGCTATTTTTGAAACTTGTAACATGTAATTGATATTTGATGATTAAATAAAAGTTGTTGTTTATTTATAAGTAAAGTGTTGCTATCTTGTGTCAATTGTTTGCTATCGTTTCAATTTTGCATGTTTTGACTTCCAGAATAATTACTTTATTCAAACTCTCCACAGTCATTCATATGTTGGAAGTAGATATGAATGAAGACTGTAATGAATTGGGCTTGTAGATGTCTAATACGTTAGACATAGAAAAAGTTGCTACAAAATTCATGAATGCTCATAAGTTTTGAGTATTGGATTCAACCCACGCTCACTTGTATCACTTCATGGAATTTATCTCGAGTGATCGTGAGACGGTAATAGCATATAACCCTTCAAACCTAGAGATATGAGTTGTTGATTATGAGTTGGTTGTGTATTGATTGTACGAAAACGCATCGGTAACTCGATGTTATAAAACGTGATTTTGTGTATGATTCAACAAGTAGTTAGTACAAGCATATGAGTTGAAGTTTATCTGTTCCTTCTAGTCCTTGGAGGATTAGAAGCGATATATGGGTGTTTTGACCTATGTACCGGGCCCGGTAAGAACCAAATTGATTTGTTCAGTTTAGTTCTATGTTAAACAAATAGAAAAATCGGGAAACAAACTGTTGGACAATAAGCATGACATTGTTCCATGTATTTGTCTGGCTGATATCTAGAACATAGGATTATATGATAACGTATCTTAAATGGCGCATCATCATCTTAGTTCCACCAGACTTTGAAAGAGCTATGATTGTTGGTCGGTTCTGGAAGTCATACTTGTAGCTATAGTTATTAGACTTATCCAAGTAGGAGATTGTTGGATAAGGTGTCTAAGTCCATAACTATATTTAGTATGTACTTGACCCGATTTGGCATGGTCCATTTAGGTCCTTATAATTTGTTAATATATTATAAGTTCTAATATATTAATCATATTATTTAATTAGTAATGATCAAGAATTAATTTGGAATTAATTTTGTAATGAAAAAGAGACTAATAAAATAGATGGGATTGATTTGTAAATCATTCATTCCTATATAGTGGGCTTTTGGTTCATGATTCACTAGATTGGGCAAGGACCCATTGGGTGCTCCATGGAGGTTAAAACCCATGGATCATGGGGGAAATGAAAAGCCATGCACATTAGGGTTTACATGGTGTAACCCTACATGTGGCACACTATATAAAGAGCCCCATGGCTAGAAAAATTGGCATCTAAGACAAGAGTGTGATGGCTAGCCGATTTTTGTGCTCAGGTGTTCTTCTCTCAAGTTATTCCAAGAATTATGGTGTTGTGCATGTTGGATAAGGTGTCTAAGTCCATAACTATTTCTGGTAAATACTTGACCCGACCCAGCATGGTCCATTTGGGTTGCATGGCATCATGCAATTGAATAAACTAAATGAGACAAATAACACTTATGGTTATTAATATATTATAAGTTCTAATATATTAATAATACTATTTAATTAGTTTTGATCAAGAATTAATTTAGAATTAATTAAGTGATCAAAAGATAACTAATTAGATATATGTGTAGATTAAGTAAATCTTCCATATCATATATAATGGGCTAAGAGGCTCCATGGATTGTCAAGTTGGGTTCCACCCATAGGATGCTCCATGGATGCTCCTTGGAGTTAACCCATGGATCAAGAAATGAAGAGTCATGTAACATTAGGGTTTACCTAATGCAACACACTATATAAGCAATGTAACTCTCCCCAAAATCGGCTACATGAAGAAACAAGAGGGCTTGGCCGATTTTGCATGTGTTAGAGTTTTCTCTCAAGTTTATTCTTTGCATTTGGTGTTGTGTGAAGCATTTGAGGCATCACACTTGAGGTGCTAGGCTCACAAGGTTTCAAAGAACACTTTCAACAACAAGATATGTAGTTCTATCTTTTATACAAAGAAAATTGTACCCCATGCATGCTAGATAGGTTCATAACCTTGGAAAACAACTTTGCATGATAATTAGATAAACATAGATCCAAGGTTATTAGGGTTGCATGTACACTTAGGAAGTGTTAGAATGCTCAAAACTCATCAGTGGTATCAGAGCCTAGGCTTGTTTGTTGATTTTTGTGCAAACTGCTTGAAAAAATCGATTTTCTGTTTTCTGCTTGTATGAACTCGCCGAGTCCATGGGGGGACTCGACGAGTGCATGAACAAATGCAAGCTAATCATCGAGTCTGTTCTTGCAATCAACAAATAGAGGCTGCAGATTTCAAAATTTCGACATCTGTTGCTAGAAATGGACTAGAAACATTACCCTAAACTGTTTTGGTGTTTTAAAACTTGTTTTAGATGGTGTAATGTTTACGCTAATCCATTTACAATGACAATTATCAAAATTACAAGTTTGAAGTGTAATTTTTGATTCTTGAAAGTGTTCATATTCATGTTCTTGATCTTATGATGTTTAGATGATCATAGGAATTGTTTGTAACCTATGTGGTAGATTAATTCATGATCATTATGTATTTTAATGGAGTCCATAACTTTTCCTCAAGTTATGGAAAACCAAAAGTCACTTTGTTTTTAAAACCATTAAAATAACACATGAGTTATAAAAATGAAGAGTCTTCATTTTTAATACTCTATTAACTCATAAGTTACAAGAAATGAAAAGTTTTGAAAGTTTACAAAACTTTCCCTCAAGTTTTGGAACAAGTAAAGTCTTGATTAAAACTTTAGTTCTAACCCTTAGAATTTTAAAAGTTAAAATTCAACCCTTATACTTATAATATTATAAGTTAATAGTATATATATATATATATATATATATATATATATATATATATATATATATATATATGTATGTATAAGATCAAAGTGGTCTTACTGCTAGTACGCCTCATTCACGAAGCCAGTCAATCAGGTGGGTATAAGGTTGTTGCCTATAAAATGGCAACTTAATGGGTGTCCACTCTCACCCACTGCTTGCTTGACTGGTGGAGGATCGTTAGCTGAACGGGTAGGACAAGGACTTATAAATTCTCATTAAAAGTATAATGATAATTATAAAGTAACTAAATGTTTTATTAAATTCCCAATCTTAGTTACTTTAGGAAAAATGTGAATAAGGTGCTAATCAATGAAATTACACTTTACACTTTGTTTAAGTCGTTAGTGTGGCGTGTGTGGTTAACCGGCACACTGACTTGAACTTAACAAGGTAGGTAAAGGGTGACTTAATGTTTATCATAGTATCGATGGAGCGTGTGTGGTTAACAGGCACATCGATTGAGGGGTAATACATTAAGGGTACCAAGTAATTTGCATGGTTACTTCACACCTCGTTTTGTGATCCTCAGCATCCCAGTCACAAAACTTGGAGGGCACACTCGAGATTGAAACATGCCTTTGAAAAGTTCATTGAATCTCAAAAGAATCTAGGAGTTTCTAAGAACCAAATTAAATATTTTTAATATTTCAGCTTTGGTGGAAATTGGTGAATCGTCATTCACCTACCTTTCACATATGTTATTACTTAGATTACGACATACCTCTTCTAAGTATAATATATTGTGATTGGATCCTAGCCTTAATACTACATTTGGGTGTTTTATTAAGAACTATCTCTATTTCTAAACTAAACTTTTCTTGTTGTCAGATGTCTGCAAACACTGCTGCTTCCGGCTCTAATCCTAATGGCTCCTTTTCTCTAATGAACTTGTGTGGTAAAGTCAGTTTTGATGGATTCAACTTTAATGAATGGATTAGAAACATCCGAATGATTACCCGCTACAAGGACAAAGAATATGTCCTCGATAAGGAGCTTAAGGACATTGACAAGACCATTGCTAATCCTCAAGAGATCGCTGACTTTAGGGCACATGAAAGGGATGCCACCAAGGTGGCATGCATCATGATGGCCACTATGACAGCCAACCTCCAAAAGTCCTACGAGGACTTCTACCCTTTAGAAATGCACCAAGATTTGATGGAAAGATACCATCAAAGTGCACGACAATAGAGGTATGAAATCATCTCCTCCATGATAACAACCCGAATGAAGGATGGTGAACCCATCACAGGCACATGCAGAAAATGCAAAGATTTGTGGACCGCTTGCTGAAGCTTAATGTGAACTTCCCCGAGGAGCTAGTAACAAATATCATTTTGCACTCCTTACCTTAATGTTATGATGAATTCCGCATGACATACCACATGAACAAGGAAGAGGTCACTCTCAACAAAGTTCAAGGACTCTTAAAGACCGCGGAAAGTGGTCTTAAGGGTAAGGCGGTTGTTACTACTCCTACTCCTATCAACTCCGCCCTGTCTTGGCAATCGGGAAAGGACGAGGGAAGAAGAGAAAGAGTTCTTCGAAGGGTACCAAGGCTAGGACCCTTGATGGCTATTCTTCAAGTGGAACCAAGAAAGGTTTCGTCACTCCTTCTTCTGACCCAAAAGAGGCTGAATGCTTCTATTGCAATGAAAAGGCACATTGGAAGCGGAACTGCCCAAAGTACCAACAAGATGTGAAGGATGGGAAAGTCAAACCCAGCCATGCAGGTATTTACACTATCTTATCTAATAACTCACCCCATTCTAACTCATGGGTCCTTGATACCGGTTGTGGTATTCATATCTGTTCTGATCTGCAGGGACTAAGAAGAAGTGAGAATGTGGAGCAAGGAAGAATAAACTTGATCATGGCAAACATGAAAGCTTCACCTGTCACCAAGATTGGAGTTTATACTTTATTGCTAAGTAGTGGGTTTAGTTTAGATTTGAATAAATGTTGTTATTCTCCAGAAATGGCAAGAAATATTATTTCCTTTCATGCATTGTATACACAAGGTTTTACGTTTTCATTTGATAATGAAGTTGATTTGATTAATGCTTTCTTTAATAATATTCTTTATTTTAAAGCATTACCTTGTGATAGTGTTTATGAAACTGTATCTGTGGTTGATAACTTAGGAAATAATGTTTTGTGTATTGATTCTCTTAATAATAATAACGTGGATAAAGCATCATTATGGCATTGTCGTCTTGGACATATAAGAAAGAAACGTATAAGCCAACTCCAAAAGGATGGAGTCTTGGAGTCATTTGACATAAATTCAGATGATAGTTGCGAATCATGCTTACTTGGAAAAATGACAAAGTCACCCTTCCCAGGTTCTTGTGAGAGGGGTGAAGGTTTGTTGGATCTTGTATACACGGATGTGTGTGGACCATTCAAACCATCCACAAGGAATGTTAATTGTTATTATTTGACTTTTACTGATAATTACAGTAGATATGGATATGTCTACTTAATCAAGCATAAGTCAGAGACTTTCGAGAGGTTTAAGGAATTTAAACAATAAGTTGAGAATCAATTGGGTAGGAACATTAAGATTCTTCGATCCGATCGAGGTGGTGAGTATCTTAGTTCAGAGTTCCTCGGCTATCTTAGAGAATGTGGGATTGTCTCACAATTGACACCTCCTAGGACACCGCAGTTGAATGGTGTGGCTATGAGGCGTAATCGAACCTTGTTGGATATGGTTCATTCCATGATGAGTCGTGCTTCTCTACCAATCTCATTCTGGGGGTATGCCTTAGAGACTGCCGCCCATATTCTTAATCTAGTCCCTACAAAGAAAGTTGCCAAAACTCCTCACGAGATGCAGACTGGTAAAGTACCCAAACTAGACCACATCAAGATTTGGGGTTGTGAGGCTTTGTGAGGCGTGAGTCTCATGATACGCTAGAACCCCAAAGTGAGAGGTGTATTTTCATCGGCTACCCACAAAGATCCTTTGGTTACCTCTTCTACAGATCTAGTGATAACGTGGTCTTTGTAGCAAGAAGAGGAGTCTTTGGAGAGAGAGAGTTTATAAGACAAGGATACAGTGGGAGGCAAATTGACCGTGAGGAAATTCAAGAGTCAAGTGGTGAAGGAACTTCAAAACCTAGCCCTCAACTTGAGGAGGAAACTCCTGTTGAGCCAATTGACGAGTCTGTACCTCTGAGGCGTTCCATAAGAGTTAGGAATGCACATAAGCATTACTATGGTTTCCATATTACTGTGGAAGGTGAGACACTTATTAGTGATGTGACACTAGTACGCCTGGATGAACCTAACAGCTACGCGGAAGCCATGGCAGGCCCTAAGTCTGCTTAATGGAAAGAGGCTAAGGATAGCGAGATACAATCCATGTATGACAATCAAGTTTGGAACTTGGTTGAGAATGTACCAGGTCGTAAGACTGTAGGGTGCAAATGGATCTTAAAGAATAAGACCGACATGGATGTTAATGTACACACTTATATGGCTCGATTGGTTGCAAAGGGCTTCTCTCAAACTCCTGGAGTGGATTATGATGAGACTTTTTCTCCAGTAGCCAAGATTAAGTCTATTAGGATTATGTTAGCCATAGCTGCATTTCATGACTATGAAATATGGCAAATGGATGTCAAAACCGCTTTCCTTAATGGAAAGTTAACTGAATATGTTTACATGAGTCAGCCATAAGGTTTTGTCAGTAACGAGTACCCTAATATAGTGTGTAAGCTTGAGAAATCCATTTATGGATTAAAGCAAGCACCTCGTAGATGGAATCTTTTCTTTGATGAGAAAGTCAAGGAATTTGGTTTTTCTAGGAGTGAAGATGAATCTTGTGTGTATGTCAAGGCTAGTGGGAGTATAGTTAGCTTTTTGGTATTGTATGTGGATGGCATACTACTCATAGGAAATGACATCCCAACTCTGCAGGAAGTTAAGTCCTGGCTTGGGAAGTGTTTCTCTATGAAGGACCTAGGAGAAGCTGCCTATATTCTAGGGATAAGGATTTTGAGAAATCAGAGTAAAAGACTAATTGGACTTAGTCAAAGTACCTACTTGGACAAGGTGTTGAATAGATTCAGCATGCAGAACTCCAAGAAAGGAGAGGTACCTATCCAGAGTAATGTCAGATTGAGTAAAGCTCAGAGCCCAAGTACTGAGGATGAGATAGGAGAAATGATTCAAGTACCTTATGCTTCGGATGTACGATCAATCATGTATGATATGATGTGTACTCGACCAGATGTAGCCTTTGCCTTGAGCATGGTTAGCAGGTATCAAGGGAACCTTGGCAAGGCACACTGGATTGCGGTAAAGAATATCCTCAAATACCTACGGAGGACTAAGGACTAGGTCCTTACCCTCGGTGGGAGTGATGACTTGAGAGTTGTAGGGTATTGTGATGCTGCTTTCCAGACTGATAGGGATAATTTCCACTCTCAGTCGAGCTGGGTCTTCACCCTAAACGGAGGAGCAATCACTTGGAAGAGTTCCAAGCAGGAGAAAGTGGCTGATTCCACTTGTGAATCAGAGTATATAACAGCAAGCGAGGCAGCAAAGGAGGCTATATGGCTGAAGAACTTCATTGGTGACCTTGGAGTAGTACCAGCTATAAAGGAGGCCATGGAAATTTTATGTGATAGTGAAAGTGTTGTTGCCTTAGCCAAGGAACCAAGGGATCACGGGAGATCCAGACACATCAACAAAAAATATCATTTTATCAGACGTCGGATAGAAAAAGGAATCCTCGTGGCAATGAGGGTATCATCGGATGAGAACCCTGCAGATCTCCTCATGAAGGGACTGAGTAAGGTTAAGCATCTCCAGCTACTCGAAGCATAGGGCTGAAGGATGATATAAGTTTTAGTAGTTAGATAAATTATGAAATTTGTAAAGTGTAATTGACATTTGATGATGAATAAAAGTTGTGTTTATTTATGAGTAAAGTGTTACTATCTTTTGTTAATCGTTTACTATAATTTCGTTTGCATGTTTTGACTTCCAGAATAGTATGTTGTGGTTTCACATATTATTCAAACTTTCCACAGTCAGTCATATGTTGGAAGTAGATATGAAGTAGGATTGTCATGAAGTTGGTTGTAGGTGTCAGGATATAAGACAACACTTCATGAGTGCTCATAAGTTCTGAGTATTGGAATCAACCCATGCTCACTGGAATCACTTCATGGAATTTTATCTTGAGTAATCCTGAGACGGTAATATCATATAAGTCTTCAAACCTAGAGATATGATTTTTTTGCCTATGAATTGATTATGCATTGATTTTACGAAAACCCATTGGTAACTCGATGTTATAATATGTGCTTTTATGTATAATTCAACTACTAGTAGAACAAACATATGATTCGAAGTTTATATGTTCCTTCTTGGATTAGAAGTTGTTATCTGGGCCCCTCGATGATTTTGTTTTGACCTATGTACCGGGTCCGGTCAGAACTAAGTTGATGTGTTCAATTAAGTTCTTTGTCAAACAAATCGGGAATCGGGAAAAACTGCTGGACAATAAGTAAGACATTGTTCCATGTAATTGTCCGGATGATATCTAGAACAGAGGATTATATGATCACTTATCTTAAATGGCGTATCAACATCTTCTCAGTTCCGAGAGCCCTTGAAAGAGCTACGATTGTCGATCGGTTCCTGAAGTATTGCAGTGATAGTTATTAGACTTATCCAAGTGGGAGACTATTGGATAAGGTGTCTAAGTGCATAACTATTTCTGGTAGATACTTGACCCGACCCGGCATGGTTCATTTGGGTTGCATGGCATCATGCAAATGAATAAACTAAATGAGAGAAATAACACTTATGATTATTAATATATTATAAGTTCTAATATATTAATAATATTATTTAATTAGTTTTGATCGAGAATTAATTTAGAATTAATTATGTGATCAAAAGATAACTAATTAGATATATGGGTAGATTAAGTAAATCTTCCATATCTTATATAGTGGTCTAAGAGGCTCCATGGATTGTCAAGTTGGGTTCCACCCATAGGATGCTCCATGGAGTTAACCCATGGATCAAGAAATGAAGAGTCATGGAACATTAGGGTTTACCTAATACAACACACTATATAAGCAATGTAACTCTCCCTAAAATCGACTACACGAAGAAACAAGAGGGCTTGGCCAATTTTGCATGCGTTAGAGTTTTCTCTCAAGTTTATTCTTTGCATTTGGTGTTTTGTGAAGCATTTGAGGCATCACACTTGAGGTGCTAGGCTCACAAGGTTTCAAGGAACACTTTCAACAACAAGGTATGTAGTTCTATCCTTTATACAAAGAAAATTGTATCCCATGTATGCTAGATAGGTTCATAACCTTGGAAAACAACTTTGCATGATAATTAGACAAACATAGATCCAAGGTTATTAGGGTTGCATGTACACTTAGGAAGTGTTAGAATGCTCAAAACCCATCAGTGTGAAACATTTGAGGCATCACATTTGGGATGCTAGGCTCACAAGGTCTTAAGGAATCCACTCCACAAGAAAAGTATGTCATTCTACTAGTTTTTATATTACAAGTACCCCATGTTATGCTAGTTAGGATGAGAACCTTGGAAACATCAAATTTGCATGAATATTAGAGAAAACATAGATCCATGTTATCTAGGGTTGCATGTACACCATATGAGTGTTAGAATGCTCAAAACCCATCATTCAAGTGGAAGCTAGTAGATCTAGAGGTTTTGCTTCATTCTTAGGTTATTCAAGGTAAAAAGCTTGAACCTTGACCATCTATCTCTTAGATCTTGTTTTGGGGCTATTTTCTATCCTTTTTATGAGTTTATGAAGTTATAATTGGATTTTGTTAGTGTGTTTGGAGTTACACTTCAGATCTGGAACCATTGAGGGTTTCCATGGCATAAAGGTGCCAACTTTATAGCCATGGGAGACCTATGCTTCTTATATACATATTTTATGGCTTTTTTAGCCAAAAACCCCCATGGATGAACGTCAAGATTGGAACTTTATGTAGAAAATGGACCTTAGGAGGTCAGATCTATGGTTTTGATGCATTAAGACCCATTGTAATCGAATAAATAGTTTTGAGAAAGAAGGACTTGGCGAGTCGCTTGGGCCAACTCGGAAAGTCGGGTGGCATCTTCCCCCGAATGTTTTCTAGTAATAGTCTTTGGTTGAGTGGGGGGAACACTCAGGCTGTTAGGGGTTTGTCATGGACTTGAAGATCGAAGGACTCGGCGAGTGGATGAACAGACTCGACGAGTTCAAGGTAATGTCCCAACCACATGAAGACGGACTCGATGAGTTTAAGGGGGAACTCAGCGAGTCTTAGACTGAACACCTTCATACGGATTAAGATGAACTCGGTGAGTCCGTTGAAGAAGGTCCTGATGATCTATTGAAGGTAAACACATCGAGCTCTTGCTAGACTCGAAGAATAGGGACGGGGTTCTAGCATTTTGTGGACGTGGGGACTCGACGACTTGGTGACCCAACTTGACAAGTCTAGTCAACCAAATGTTGACTTTGACCAAAGTTGACTTTGACTAGGGTTTGACTTTGACTATGACTTGGACCCTTGTGGGGGTTATCAGTACGAAATGGTAATTAGAAAGGTTGTTACGTAGGGATTGAGGTGTTAAGACGAGTTGATTTCCATATCGAGAGCTGTGTAGGCACTTCACGACGTTGAGGTGAGTTACCTTCCAGTCGAAGTGGGTCTAAGGCACCAAGGCCGACCCACTAGTAGTTGATTGTAGTTGAGATGATTGTCTTTGTGATAATTGTCTACTTTGCTACTACCTGGTATGTATATGTGCTAGCATGATATGCTATATATGATAGTTGTAGTAGGAAGGGAATAGTCCCCAAGTTCGGTTGTTAGGACCGAAGGGTAAGTCAGGCACCCCAGATATGCCTGACAGTATGATTATGTTATGATATATGTAGTAGTAGTAGTAGGGGTGAAATAGCCCCTGCAGTTCGTCTGTTAGGACGAAAGGGTAGGTTAGCACCCCAGAACTACTTGAAATTGGTATGTCAACACCCCAAAACTATGTGACAGGGTAGGTCAGCACCTCGGAATGGCCGGACAGGGTAGGTCGGGCACCCCAGAATTGCCTGCCAGTATATATGCTATGTGATTGTATGGTATGTGGTATGATGGGGGGACTCACTAAGCTTCGTGCTTACAGTTTTCAGTTTTGTTTTAGGTACCTCTTTGTCGAAGGGGAAGGAGTCGGTGCGGTAGCAACACATTACATATACACACATGGTTCCGCATTTTAAGATTCATGGGATTGTACTCTAATTTTATTACTGTTCAATGTTATGATTTTGAGACATGTTTATTATGCTTTTATGGATTGATATGATATCGAAAATGTTTTCAGTAAACGGTTTTATAAGTTATTTAATTAAAAATAAAAATTTTGGACTCAAAATTTGGGATGTTACAAGTTGGTATCAGAGCCTTGGTTTGAGGGATTCGGACACACCTTCGGGGGTGTGTGGACTCAAATCGAGGTTTTGAAAGATTTTCACAAGAAAAAAATGGTTTTCTAAAAGTTATAGCGAAAATGTTTTAAGAAAGAACAAGGTGTGTGATGTGTGCTACCGGTCGAGCTCAAGTAAGTTTTGCCCCAGATACCCATACATGTTATGTTATGTTATGAGATGATTATGAGAAGTGCATGCTAGAATCGTGCTAAGGATCTACGGAGGATTCCTATTTATGCCTACTATGTGTATAAGAGAACTGCATGCTAGAATAGGGTTAAGGATCTAGGAAGATGCTTGTTATGTGTTTTGTATATGTTTATTTAGTTGTATGATAACCTGGATAAGATATGCTTGGTTTGGGTACTCAATGCCTGAATGATGCTTGATTTGTGCTAATATGAGTTATAGCTATCTTTAACTAACTAATAAATGAATACATAACATTGCATATTGCAAGGACTAAATAATTTCAGAAGGTTATGTTTAGCCTTATTTCGCAGCTCTTGTCTAAGTCTAACCATTGTAGGGCGAGACCTCTCATTCGAAGAATTATATAGTCTTAGTGATATTTAATGGTATTCACGAGTTAGTTAGGTGAAGGTAGCAGGAACTTCTTATGCAGCTGATGGCAGAGAGTGGGATGGAGAGTTACCCTAGGGTAAGCCTAGGACGAGATTAGAAAAGGGTACAGTAGTAGAAGAAGGGACTTGGTGAAGTCGGAGCAATCCTTAAGGAAAGTACAGATAGATGTGGAGGGTAGTATGGGCCTGTACTACTGAAAGTAGAGGATCCGTACTCGAGTCAAGGAGGTTCGAGATAGAACCAAGGAACTTATAGAGTGTGTAAGATCTCTCGAGCTTATGTATGATCCTGACATTACCTTTTTGTTTCAGTATGGTGATGATTACGCGTTACAGAGCGGGAGGATCGGGATCATGGTCAGGATCAAGATCAGGTTCAGGTATGGGTTCCGAGCCAGTTGATAAGGGACTACGCGAGTTCATCACGTCAAAGAACACGAGCGGTATCCATGAGGCGACCCCAGTCATTTTTGGGTCGATCAAGGAGGGGATCATAGAGTTGATGGAGGATCGCCTCTAGTCGTTTAGGAGCGACATGGCATCCAGCCAGTTAGGATCGTGCACACAATCCTTCTAGGACTTCTGGGGGAGTGGTGCGTTGGATTTCAATGGGGCAAAGGACCCCATCGTGTTCAGGAGATGGATTGCAGACATCAAGTCTACACAGTTGACGAGCTTCTGCCCTGAGGGGTCGAAGGTTCGATATGCTGCAGGCTGTTTGAGGGACAGGGCTAGAGATTGGCGGGAGTCCGTTGGTGACTATCTGGGAGCCCCAACTATTGAGGCCATGACCTGGTCAGACCTTGTGACCCGGTTGAGGGCCGAGTTCACGCCAGCTGTGGAGCTCTAACATGTCGCCATAGAGTTTCTTGATATGAGACAGACGACAGAGACAGTGGTGGAGATTACCGCCAAGTTACGGGAGAGGGAATTATTGGCGCCCCAATATGCGGGGGACGAGGAGATACGGAAAACCCGCTATCATGACATGTTGAGGGCTGATATTCGAGAGCATGTTTGCTACTCAGCTTTCCCGACCCTGGATTCTATGATTGATAGAGCGAGGGAGAGGGAGATTGACTTGTAGCACATCCGAAAGAGGATGGCAAAGGAGGGACAGGTGATTGGGGCTTCGGGGAAGAAGCCTAAGGGATATGACACTAGGTCGAAGGGCTAACCGGTCTAGAGCCGCTGCAAGACATGTGGTAGGCCTCATGAGGGAGCTTGTAGATTGGGATCATCAGGCTGCTACAAGTGCGGATAGATAGGGCACTTCAGCAGGGATTGTACGACCCCTACTCCCACTGTTCATACATCATAGTTGTTGTGTTTCCATTGCAACCAACGAGGCCACAAAAGAGCCAATTACCCAAGGTTGATAGCAGTAGTAGCAACGCAAGTAGTGCGCGCCAGCTCCAGCGACCATGCAGATTACTGATGGCCCGAAGGGCAAGGCAGAGGCTCCAGTGGTGAGGAGTCAGGCCTTCCAGTTGACTACCGAGGAGGTACACGCTGCACCAAATGTGGTGATGGGTATGATTTCTTCTCCCGAGCTTTTATTTTATGTTGCTTATGATATTGATGTGCCCTTTTATATGTTTTGTTTAGGGTCATTCCATGTGAGCGGTATCCCAGTTCAGGTGTTGTTTGATTCGGATGCTACCCGATCATTTGTTCTCTTGCTCTTATCAAGAGGTTCCCTGAGTCTTCGAGCATGTTGGATTGCCCTCTAGAGGCCGAGATTGCGGACGATCGATCAGTGCAAGCATCAGAAGTTTTCAGGGATTGTGTTTTGAGGCTGTTCGAGGAGTGCTATTTGGTAAACTTGGTTCCCATACCATTATGGAGGAATATGGTTATTATAGGCATGGATTGGTTGAGCCCCAACGGGGCAGTGATCGACTGCGTTCAACAGTTGCTTGGGGTCAGGATCCCAAGTGGGGGAGAGCTGGTGATTCAGGTTGAGAGGCCACGGCGTGGACCAGCATTATGTTCAACAGCAAGGGTTAGGCGCTACCTTCAACAGGGTTGCATAGGGTATGTCACATTTGTTATGGATACCCGGAAGGCGGGTAAGGCGACAGTGAGCGATGTATTGGTGGTGTGAGAGTACGCGGATGTATTTCTAGAGGAGCTGCATGAGATACCTCTAGAGCGACAGGTGGAGTTCAGGATTGACCTAGTCCCTTGTGCGGCTCTGATAGTCAAGGCACCATATCGGTTGGCTCCTCCCGAGATGCAGGAGTTGTCTATGCAGCTGCAGGAGCTGCTAGACAAGCGTTTTATTAGGCCGAGCAGTTCGCCTTGGGAAGCCTCGATCCTGTTTGTCAAGAAGAAGGATGGGTCACATCGCATGAACATAGAATACGGGGAGCTGAACAAAGTAACAGTGAAGAACCGTTACCCACTCCCGATGATTGATGACCTATTCGACCAACTACAGGGAACATCTTGGTTTTGCAAGATAGATTTGCATTCAGGCTACCATCAGATGAGGGTCAGTGACAAGGATGTAAAGAAGACAGTGTTTCAAACTTGTTATGACCACTACGAGTTTGTGGTGATGCCCTTCGGGCTCACCAATGCTCCTACCGTGTTCATGGACCTCATGAACCGCGTATGCAAACTGATGTTGGATCGGTTTGTAATAATTTTCATTGATGATATCTTGGTTTACTCCAAGATGCAGTAGCAGCATGAGGAGCACTTGCGGGAGGTGTTGGATACACTGTGGAGGGAGAGCTTGTATGCCAAGTTCTCTAAGTGTGAGTTCTGGTTGCGCGAGGTGTAGTTTCTTGGGCACCTTGTCCACCAGAACGGGATTTCAGTTGACCAAGAAAAGGTGGAAGCCGTGATAAGATGGGAGGTTCCAAAGTCTCCATCTGAGATTTGGAGTTCCCTAGGTTTAGTAAGCTATTATCGGAGATTCATTCAGGACTTCTCCAAGATAGCCATGCCCTTGACCTGGCTGACGAAGAAAGTCGTTGTATTATGATGGGGGATTGAGCAGTAGGCGGCGTTTAAGAATTTGAGGCAGAGGTTATGCGAGGCGCTGATTCTATCCCTGCCTGAGGGCGTGGATGATTTTGTGGTGTACTGTGATATGTCTATTTCAGGTTTGGGCGTAGTATTGATGCAGAGAGGGCACGCCATCACTTACGCTTTGAGGTAGCTGAAACCTCTTGAGGCGAACTACCCAACACATGATCTGGAGTTTGGTGCGATTGTCTTCGTCCTTAATATTTTGGGACACTACCTCTATGGGGTCGAATGTACCATTTACACGGACCACAAGAGTTTGCGGTGCCTCATGGATCAGCCGAATCTAAACATCATGTAGCGTTGGTGGTTAGATGTGGTGAATGACTACGATTATGAGATCCTCTTCCATCCAGGGAAGGCCAATGTTGTGTTCGACACGCTTAAATCCAAGGGAGCCCCGATCATAGATATCTGCCTGAGGATGACGGTAGTGACTCCGCTGTTGAAGCAGACCCGAGAGGCCCCGCCAGAGGCTATGAAGGAGGAACATCAGAAGAGTGAGCGTATTGTGGGATAGGTTTCCTCCTTCGATTATGATAGTTGTGGGTTATTGACACTACATCGTAGGGTATGGGTTCCGTATCATGGAGGTGTACGCCAGGTGCTGATGGAGGAGGCACACAAATCCAGGTTTTCTATCCATCACGGGGCGACAAAGATGTACAGAGATCTTCGTCCTAATCACTGGTGGTCCTGCATGAAGCAGGATGTAGCCTGGTACGTCGAGAGATGCCTGACCTACACGGAGGTCAAGACAGAACATTAGAGGCCTCACGGCAAG
Organism: Lactuca saligna; assembly: GCF_052625555.1. NCBI lineage: Eukaryota > Viridiplantae > Streptophyta > Magnoliopsida > Asterales > Asteraceae > Lactuca > Lactuca saligna. The sequence goes on from NC_136420.1 coordinate 326,673,398, forward strand.
ACACAACCTTTGGACATCCCTATGTGGAAACGGGAAGATATTAGTATGTATTTCATCACAAAGCTTCCCAGGACTGTGCGGGGAGTGAGTTCGATTTGGGTGATCGTGGATCGGTTGACCAAGAGTGCTCATTTCATACCGATCCAAGAGAGCACTTCAGCTGAGAAGCTGGCTGATATCTACATCAGAGAGGTGGTAGCTAGGCAGGGAGTGCCAGTCTCCATGATTTCGGATAGATACATGCGGTTCACTTCCAAATTCATGAAGAAGTTTCACGACGAGTTGGGTACTCGTCTGAACTTCAACACTTCTTTTCACACGCAGACGGATGGTTAGAGCGAGTGGACCATCTAGAAGCTAGAGGATATGCTGCGGGCATGCATATTGGACTTCGGTGGTAGCTGGGATACCTACCTTCCTTTCATAGATTTTCCCTATAATAATAGCTACCACACGAGTAGTAACCGTCCTCCCTTTGAGATGGTGTATGGGAGGAAGTGCAGGACCCTAATATGTTGAGGTGAAGTTGTCCAAAGGGTCATTGGGAGCACCGAAGTGGTGCTCAAGACGACTGAGAGGATCCGACAGGTTCGGAGTAGGCTTCAGACTGCTCAAAGTCGGCAGAAAAGTTATGTCGTTCGCACCTGGAGTTCCAGGTCGGGGATATGGTCCTCCTGAAGGTATCACCTTGGAAAGGTGTCAACCGATTCAGGAAGCGGGGCCAGTTGGGCCCCAGATACATTGGACCTTTCAGGGCTTAAGTCTAGGTTGGCATGGTGGCATATAGGTTGGGCCTTCCAGCTGAACTCAACCACATTCACAGTACTTTTCACATCTTCGAGTTACGGAAATGTCCGGTAAATGATTCAGAAATAGTTCCTTTGTAGGATATTCAGGTGAATGACAACCTAAACTACATCGAGCGGCCAGTATCTATCCTCGACAGGAAGTCGAAGGATCTGAGGAACAAGATGGTGGATCTGGTGAAGGTACACTGGCAACACCACAAGGGCTCAGAATGGACTTAGGAGCCTGAGGACGAGATGGGGAAGCACTACCCCGAGATTTTTCCGGATTCAGCAGCAGACTTCGAGGATGAAGTCTAAAATAAGTGGGGGAGATTTGTAACATCCGGTTCCTAGTACATATTTTAATTAAAGTAAAACTCATGTTTTGCTCTGAGACTCGGCGAGTTGGAGGCCCAACTCGTCAAGTAGAATCGGCTTTGGATCGGTGTGATAAGTGACCTACTCGACGAGACGGGAGACCGACTCGATGAGTAGGACTGTCTGGATGAAACCCTAATATTTAGGGTTTGCACCCTATTTAAACAACTTATAACGCCCCAACCCAGCCTCCATTGTTCCTCCTAACCCAGAGAAAGCCCTAACTCGAACCCTAATCCCCTTTTTAGTGTTCTTGATCATTTTGGTGACTTTTATGTGCATTTGAATTTGGAAGAGAAGAACAAAGCTTGGAAGTTCAAGTAGAAGCTAGTAGATCTAGAGGTTTTGCTTCATTCGTGGTTCATTCAAGGTAAAAAGCTAGAACCTTGATCATCTATCTCTTAGATCTTGTTTTGGAGCTATTTTCTACCATTTTTATGAGTTTATGAAGTTCTAATAGGATTTTTTGAGTGTTTTTGGAGTTACACTTAAGGTCTGGAACCATAGAAGGTTCCCATGGCATAAAGGTGCCAACTTTATGGCCATGGGAGACCCATGCTTCTTATATACCTATTTTATGGCTTTTTAAGCCAAAAACCCCCATGCATGGACATCACGATTGGAACTTTACATATAAAATGGACCTTAGGAGGTCGGATCTATGGTTTTGATGCATTAGGACCCATTATAATCGACTGAATAGTTTTGGACAAAGGACTCGGCGAGTCACTTGAGCCAACTCGGCGAGTCGGGTCGCATCTTCACCCGAATGTTTTCTAGTAATAGTCATTTGTTGAGTGGGAGGAACAATCATCTTGTTAGGGGTTTGTCATGGACTTGGAGATCAAAGGACGCAGCGAGTGAATGAATAGACTCGGCGAGTTCAAGGCAATGTCCCAACCACATCAAGACGGACTCAATGAGTTCAAGGAGGAACTCAATGACTCTTAGACTGAACACCTTCATACGAATGATGAGGAACTCAACGAGTTCAAGGATGAACTCGGTGAGTCCGTTGAAGAAGGTCCCGATGATCTATTGAAGGTAAACTCGTCGAGCTCTTGCTAGAATCGACGAGTAGGGACGGGGTTATATCATTTTGTAGATGTGGGGACTCGATGTGTTCGTAACCCAACTCGGCGAGTTTAGTCAACTAGATGTTGACTTTGACCAAAGTTGACTTTGGCCAGGGTTTAACTATGACTATAACTTGGACCCTTGTGGGTGTTATGAGTATGAAATGGTAATTAGAAAGGTTGTTGCGTAGGGATTGAGGAGTTGAGACGAGTTGATTTCCATATCGAGGACAGTGCAAACACTTCACGACATCGAGGTGAGTTACCTTCCAGTAGAAGTGGGTCTAAGGCACCAAGGCTGGCCTACTAGTAGTTGATTGTAGTTGAGATGATTATATTTCTAATAATTGTCTAGTTTTCTACTACGTGGTATGTTTATGTGCTAGCATGATATGTTATATGTGATAGTGGTAGTAGGGGGAATAGTCCCCAAGTTCGGTTGTTAGGATTGAAGGGTAGGTCGGGCACCCCAGATATCCCTGAAAGTATGAATATGTTATGATATATGTGGTAGTAATAGTAGAGATGAAATAGTTCCCGGAGTTCAATTGTTAGGACCGAAGGGTAGGTGAGCACCCCAGAACTGCTTGACATGGGTAGGTCAACACCCCAGAACTGCATGACAGGGTAGGTCATCACCCCATAATGGTCGGACAGGGTAGGTCGGGCACACCAGAATTTCCTGGCAGTATGTATGTTATGTGATTGTATGGTATGTGGTATGATGGGGGAACTCACTAAGCTTCATGCTTACAGTTTTCAGTTTTTTTCTAGTACCTCTTTGTCGAAGGGGAAGGAGTCAGCGTGGTAGCGGCACATCACATATACACACATGGTTCTGCATCTTGAGATTCGTGGGATTGTACTCTGATTTTATTACTGTTCGATGTTATGATTTTAAGACATGCTTATTATGCTTTTATGGATTTATATGATATCAAAAATGTTTTCAGTAAATGGTTTTATAAGTTATTTAATTAAAAACGAAATTTTTGGACTTAAAATTTGGGATGTTACAGTCTTACTGTTTGAAAACCAGAAACTGTTATGTTGATGGTATCTTAGGTATGGGATCTCATGTTTACTTGTGAAATGAAATTGAATAAAGAAGATGAGCTTAGGATGAAGCAGAAACTGTTGCGCCTTGGAACAAAGTTTAAAGAGTTATTTGAAGGGTATTCATAGGGACTTTATTTAATGATTTTAGGTTGATGAAGATATGCAAAGACATAATGAATCTCTACAAGTTAATTTTTTTTTTCCTTTTGACATAGGTACATATAACATCCAAGGAACCTTCAATAAAAATAATAGACATATCAGATGAGGTATTCATGCCCTAAGTTGTATGGAAATTAGGAGATGTTAGGTATTCAAATCATAAATCCTTAAATATAAATAAAAGCGAATTCTTAAGGGTAAAATGGTCATTTACTTTTAAAATTGTGAATTTTTTATAGCCACCTATAAAACTGTTGGACTACTCAATGAATTTGCATTTTGTGAAGGAAGCAATCACACAACAAGTGTTCTTCTAGATGAAATATTGCAATTAGTGAAGAAAGCAATCACACAACAACATAATTTACTCTAATTTCGGTGCTTTCACTTTCATTATCATACCTTAACAACATCATGCGGTGGGTCATTTAACCTTGGATAGAATTATAACGATAGGATGGATAATTAATGATTAATGTGTGGTGCGGTCTTGTAGATGGTGACCCTGTCTTATATCTAACAAGAAGATGGACTTTGAAGAGCTCTGTGCAACAACCATCAACACATACCATTTTGAAGCACTAGGGACAGGGAACCACATCGAGTCAACATCATTTGACTACTTTGAACAAGAGAGTAACCGGACCGTCTTTTGGTAAAAAAATTTGTAGATTTCTCAAGTGGATCATAAATGGTATGGACAATAATTAGATCTTTATTATTAGAAGGTGATCAGGTGATTTTTCGAGTAAAGGGCATTTTGGTCAAATCTAAAAAATACCAGACATAATATATAGATAATATATTGTATATAGACAACATACGCATTACAACCTTTACTTAATCTGAATGAACATGGTGTAGCCCATACAAATGTAGGTAATGTGCTTTTTTGAAGTAATTGGAGGAATGGAATGTTGCATTCCACTGGAATCAATTTGTTACACTTGATGATTTATAATGGAACAGATTCATTTAATTGTGTTGATAATCTTCTCACAATTTCATTTTCCACTTTCAGATCATCTCAATTTTCCACACACAACTGATGTCCATCAAATCTTGAGGAATTTTCCACACATCCTCTTTAACCTAATGTCGTGTTCAAAGTATAAACAAATAGTTCATGAAAGAATATTTACAAAGAATAAACCGAACAAACAATCTCATATCTAACTCCGTAATGCGGGGTCACTCACTTAGTTACGAATTATATTTTCCAATTTTTGTGACAACATTGCCTTTTTTTGTTTTCTATTTGTATAAGTAAGAAAGTCTTCAATTTTGATAAAACATTATCTGATTTATAACATTGTGGGATTATGAAATCCTACAAGCCTCTTTAAGGTTTGAAGCATTAAGTTCTATTGACAAATTAATGGCTCTCACTTTGACCAATGAGCTGCAATTGAAAAGATGGAAGCTTGAAATATAGTACTTTCTAAGGTCATTCGTTATACTCACTACTAACAACTATAGTGGTGTCTGCCACCTCATCACCACATTCAACCATTAAACTTATGGGATACCCACCATTATATTCCTTTTAGTTTTTTATTTTTAAATTAATATATATATATATATATATATATATATATATATATATATATATATATATATATATATATATATATATATATATATATATATTTGAGAGGTTTATCAATTAACTTTCCAATCCGAAAAAGATGGAGGTTTAAAGTTGCTACCCATCCCTCGTTGCAACCATCAAAATTTATTACGAATTCATGCACCATACCTACTTGTTTTGCTATTAGTTTTGTGGCATTATCGATTCACGTGGGCATAAAGTTCACTTCAATTTACATAAAATCTTTGTATTTTTTTTTCTCGAAAGGAATATAATATATTATTACAAATTGCAATATGTAAGTAAGAACAAATTGCAATATGTAAGTAAGAAGGTGTTTGATAGAGCTTATGAAAAATGATAAGTACTTATAACTTATAAGTTGATAAGTTAAGGTTTCTTATTGATTTTTGACTTGTTACTGATATGACACCGATGTAAGTCATTTTTATCCAATAACTCTTTTTAGTTTATACCGGTGTGGAACGAATAATAAATCAAAATGCTCAATTTTTAAATTTTATCAAACACCCTCTAAATATATATATTAAAAGGATTTAATTCTATTTAATTTCCGTAATACAGTTGCGTTTGGAACGATGAAAATTCAAAGATACGTTATTTGATAACATTATTGCCACTTTTTATATATAATTAGTTAGCTTTTAGATTCAGTAAATTGAATGCTAGTTGATTGCTTATGGATGCAAAATCTTCTTACAACAATTATTTTTTAAGTGGTTCCAAAAAATGTATACGCAAGAGAGAAAAAAAAACTTAGAATATTTGAAAGAGCTAATCATACTATATTATAAAGGAAATATTTTTATTTTTACAACATTTATTTGAAACTGCTAACATTTTATATTTCTATATAATATACTTAATTTGTTAACTTAAATATGTTTTTAGTTGTTAACATTATCATAAATGAAAAACTTTTTCACTTAATTTGTTAACTTTAATATATTATTAAATAAATAACATACATTAATATATCAAATAAACTTAAAAATTTAGTGTAAAATTTAAAACTTAAAGTAAAATATCAAATAATCTTAAAAAAAAAATTATAGATTTTTTGAACATAGTTAAAAGGAAAACATTAAATATAATAAATATAAAAAAAAATTAATGAATCGAATTAACTAAAAGGTGTCTCAAAACTATATTTTATAATAACTAAACATCAATTCAATTATTTTTAAATTTAATTTATAATAATAATAGTTAAAATAATAGAAACATAAAAATTAAATTATGTTAGATTACAAACAGTTGTTGATAATTTAAATAATCATCATGATGAAGTTTAAACAATGTCAATTATATAATTATATTAAAAATCTGTTCCCAATTGAACAACTCTTTTATCTCATTGGACCAAACTTTTTTTTTTTTTTTTTTTTTTGGAAATTAAAACATGCTAACTGAGGGTTTAAGAGATTGGGTTTACGTGTGCTCCTATTTTCCACTGCTTACATACGTGTCAACCTTCTGTTTTCCAAATCGATACGTGTCCGATGCGTTATCTCTACCTTATCCATAGTGTTTATTCATATTTTGTCTAGAATCCCCACCGCCCCACCGCCACCGAAATAAGACTTTCACTCTGATCTTCAGGTCTTACGCTTGCCTTCCTTTTTTCGCCTCTCTGTTAGGTTACATTTCCATTTGATTGTAACTATCGCAACAAGCATCAGTGGTTGTTGACCAAAAACGTACCATTGGGCTCGATTGGATCGACCGGGATGCGGTTTCAGCGACTTTGGGTCGATGGAAGATGAAAAGGAATGGAAGCATCGGGAGGTGGAGCTGTTACTCCGATTGTAGCAGGTCAGTAGAGGAGGGGGGGGGGGGGGGGAGGTCTGCTTCAACAACCTTCCCTATTCTTCTTCTTTTCTCTCTCTTTTTTTGTTATTTTTTTATAGAAATCGATGGTGTTTTTGGGTTGCTTTTTTGATAGGGAATGAAAGAAACACAAACGTTGACCTCTGCCTCTCATTTCATTTATCGGATGTGTTTATCGATTTCTTTCTTCTTAATCCTTAAAGTTGGTTTTGTTTTGGGCTTTAGTATGCCTTCCATGTGTTCAATGAAAGTTCTATTTGAACTTTAACTCATACAACTGCTTATCTTGATTCATTGTAACAATTCCTTTTTTTATTACATTTTGTTGTTTTACTTGCCAACGCTACCCTACAAGCATCTCATCCTACATATTGCTTCAACATGTCCACCAGTTTCTCCTTTTGGTGCCATCCTACATATTGTTTCAGCGACTTTGGGTCGATGGAAGATGAAAAGGAGTGGAAGCATCGGGAGGTGGAGCTGTTGCTCCGATTGTAGCAGGTCAGTAGAGGAGGGGGGGAGGTCTGCTTCAACAACCTTCCCTATTCTTCTTCTTTTCTCTCTCTTTTTTTTGTTATTTTTTATAAAAATCGATGGTGTTTTTGGGTTGCTTTTTTAATAGGGAATGAAAGAAACACAAACGTTGACCTCTGCCTCTCATTTCATTTATTGGATGTGTTTGTCGATTTCTTTCTTCTTAATCCTTAAAGTTGGTTTTGTTTTGGGATTTAGTATGCCTTCCATGTGTTCGATAAAAGTTCTATTTGAACTTTAACTCATACAACTGCTTATCTTGATTCATTGTAACAATTCCTTTTTTTATTACATTTTGTTGTTTTACTTGCCAACGCTACCCTACAAGCATCTCATCCTACATATTGCTTCAACATGTCCACCAGTTTCTCCTTTTGGTGCCATTATTCTTCAGGTAAGTCCTTCATTTAGAATATGTACATTAATCTTCATTATTTTCTGTTGTATTTTAATTTTAAATTTATATTTGGGTTTGATTTCAAGGATCAAAAGCTACAACAACTAATTGAGTACATGAAACTATTAGTAAATGCTATTGATGTTCTTTTTGTTTTTCTTTTTTCCCGAATTGAGATGTTTCTGCTGTGATTTGAACGGGGAACGAACAATTATATCATGTATATTAGAGTTACAATCATTGTCAGGAGTAATTGATATGTAGCTGTCTAGGTACCTGTCGACTACTCTACCCAGGTAAAATTTTTCCTATGTTTCTATGACTCCATATTGTAAGTTTGTTAATGCGCCATTCTAGATTCCAATTTGAAATAAGTATAAAACAATTATAATAATACCCGAATATGCGAGACTTAAAGAAACAAAATTACAAATATGCTTAAAAGGTTAGCTGCTATAGACTTGTTGGGAAGGGTACCTAGGCTATTTTGCATGTTGAAATAAGTTAAGAGAGAGCCTTTAAATAATGTGAAGCTTAGATTTGAGCCTAAGGGTAAATGTTTTTATTCATTTATTATTATTATTATTATTATTATTATTATTATTATTATTATTATTATTATTATTTAGCTTGTGACCATATGCCCCTAACCATTTGTTTTAATAAATTTTATGCAGGCTTACAGTAAGTAACAACGACAGAGTCTTCTCTGAATTAAGCTGACTATTTTTGTCTTGGAGCCCTTACAATGACATGACAAATTATGAAGATAGGTTCTTAAAGTGGCAATCAAAATATGAGACGTTGTTTAGTTCCATCAATACATAATTTGAAACGGATATTTTAGTTTTCAATGGAGAATTATAAAACGAATGATTGGAAAAAAATCCCTTCTACCATGATGTGTTTCTGGTACATGAATCTTTATTTATTTATTTATTCATAATGGGTTCGTTTTCTGCTATTTTATGGTTACTACCATCATTTTGTCTGATCGTATCATAGTAAGGGCTATTTTGTAATTCATATGGATTGGAATATTTGCAGATAGAAACCAAAAAATGTAACCAAAAAATGTGATTTTAAAAAAAAAATCCAAATTTCATGTGTCAATAATGATGATCATAATTTTGAAAAGGTTTTTCACATTTTTAACAAGTTGTCAATTTTAATCTTTTTGGTACATTGGTATATTCTTCACAAAGAAACCTAATTCAAAAAAAGGGACAAAAGATGGCTTTAAGAAAACTTTTGACCCAGGTGGAGCATGGGCTCCCTTTCTAGTTTTTTTTTTCTTTAAATTAATAAATCATAACAATAGTAAATTCAAATAGTTGAAAAATATAACTAATATTATCCACACGTAAAATATGAGTAGAGACCATTAAATGATTTGATTTTAATAAACATTATTTTCTCTATTGTTCAAATTAATTATAATTTTATATAAACTAAATGTAATAATGATTATTTTATAGTTAATATAAATTATATAAATATTTTCAATAACATAAGATTACCAAAAGTTTTAATTTTATTTTGCGCAACGCGCGGATATTCACCTCATTTAAAGAATATTTATTGGCAAGAAATTCAATATCTGAAGATTTGATGAGTTGACACAAGCCTTCATTTGCCAATGAGCATTTCATTGTGGTCGACTTCTTGGCTAATGGAGAAGTTAAATCATATGAAGCTGAAAAATCAATATATTGAATCTGTGTTTGAGATAATATTGAGAACATGAATACAAGCATAGACAGATTTTTGAAACTACTAAGCATGTATTTTCCCATGAAACAATTTCATTTGATGAGAAACGTATAAATACAAGGAGGCTATTGGGCCTATACATACAATATAAAATACAATGGGCTAATACTAACAATAAGATAACACAACATAATACAAATATGGTCCCCTAATATCCTCCTACAATTTTTTATCGGTAGAAAAATTCTAAATGTTTAAACTAGACTTGAAATCATTGAAAAACTGTATCGGAAAATCTTTGGTGAATTTGTCAACGTACTGAGCTGAGGAAGGATCATGAAAAATGCAGACAAGGCCTCGAGCAACCTAATCATGCATGAAATAGATGTTGATGTAGACGTGTTTGGTGCGTTGGTGTTGAACATGTTTCGAGGACATCTCCATTGAGCTAATATTATCGCAGTATATAATAGTTGCTTTGCCAAGTGGACATCAAAGCTCAGAAAGTAAATTGCAGACCCAACAAGTTTCGGCTATGACGTTAGCAACACCATGATACTCTGATTCGGCACTGGACCGATATATAACACGCTTTTGCTTAGGCTTAGACAACCAAGAAATGAGATTATCTCCAAGAAACACATAATAGCTTGAGGTCAAACGACAAGAGACTGTGCATCTGCCCTAATATGTGTCTGAGTAAGCAACTAGATTAGTGGTGGGGGACACATGAAGTTGAAGAACGTGGTATAGTGTCCCTTGAATGCAACGCAAAATGCGCTTCACGACATGTATATGAGGCTCGTGAGGGTCATGCATAAAAATCAAATTTGCTAAACTGGAAAGGCAATGTATAAGTTAGTGAAGGTGAGATACTATAGAACACCTACACGAATTCAATATAAAGACGGATCCGCAACAGGGTATCAGTGGCATCCACCTTGTGTATTGTCTCAGTGGGAGTACAAGTTTGATTACACTGAAGCATATAGAGCAAGCTAGAATTTCAGAAGCATTCTTCCGCTAAGAGAGAAAGAGACCATGTGAGAAGCGTGTAATAGAAATCTGCAAGAAGTAATTAAGTTGGCCAAGATCAGTCATTGCAAACTCATAGCTGAACTAAGTAATAATTGACTGTAATAAAGTGGTGGAGGAAGCAGTCAACACAATGTCATCAACATATAGAAAGAGGTAGGTAGTGTCAGAACCCCAGTGGTAGGTAAAGAGAGACATGTCGGTCAAGCTATGCTAAAAACCCATATGAATGGCATCTGAGCAAAATGTTGGTACCAGGCCCTAAGGACTATTTAAGAATGTATAGAGAGCTTTGTAAACGACATACATGATTAAGGTCATATGGTTGGTGCATATATACTTTCTCATGTAAGCTACAGTGAAGAAAAGTATTCTTCACATACAGTTGGTGAATGGGCCAATGCTTGGAGATAGCCAAGCTAAACACAATACATATGGTTGGTAGTTTAACAAACAGGCTGTAATTCTCATTATAGTCGATCCCTGGTTGTTTATCGTGACCATTTACCACAAGGCGCACTTTATAGCACTAAAGAGACTCGTTCGTATTAAACTTTCTTTCAATAACCACATAGATTAGACCACGTTCAGGCTAGGAGGGCGAGGCACATGTATGATGTATCCATGGTCCATTTGTAATAAGAGCATTATAATCCTCATTAATGGATTCCTGGTCATGAGATGATGAGGACGGGGTGGAAAAGAAGGGTTGTGGGTGATAGGATGGGGGAAGAGGAGGAGGAGATGGAGTCTTAACCTCGGCGGAAGCCCGCTTATTATCAAATGTATTAAGGTTGGTAGTATGAGGAAAGGTGGGGTGGCCATGAGGTGAAGAAGATGTGATGTATTAGAATCAAATAAGAATCATAAGATGGGGGATCCGTTGAAGTAACCGATTTGTATTGGAAGGCGGTCTCGTCAAAAAAGACGTGACAGGAAATGATGATCTCACCGGATGAAAGATCATATCAACTGAAACCACAGTGGTAGGTGGGATAACCGATAAAGATGTATGGTTTGGAGCGGGGTTCAAATTTTTGTGTGGTTTGAAGGTGGGGATAACAAAGACACTCAAAAACGCAAAGATGGTCATATGTTGGATGGCAATGAAACAAAGGATAGTAAGTTATGTCATTAGAGATAAACATATATAGGAGGAGGTTAGGAAGATGAGTGTCCCTGTGAACGGCTTCTGGCCATAACATGGGTGGAAGATAAGGTGGAATAGTAAGGTACACATCATATTGTTGATTATACGAATCATGCGATCTGGCCTCCTATTTTGTTAAGAGGTGTAGGGATACGAGAATCTAAAAATGATGCCATGAGAAGCGAAATGCTCTTGAAAAGATTTATTATTATATTCCTTCCCGGTATCACACTAGAATTGTTTGATATTTCCCCCAAATTGAGCTTTGACAAGATTGGTAAAATGAACAAAATTTATGAAACGCTTTCGATTTATTTTTGAGTGAGAAGACCCATAGATAATACGTGAAATGGTCAAGAAATAAAATGCAATATTTCAGACCAACAAAACTAGATGTAGGAAACATCTCCAATTCAGAATGAACAATATGGAAAGGTAAGGAACAAATAAACTTAGAAAAAGAAAAAGGAAATCTATTGTGATCGCCAATTTGACAAATTTGACAAAATACATTATTTTTGGGTAAAGCGCAAGAAATAGAACTATTAGAAGATAAATCCTTCAAGACTTGATCTCTGGGGTGACCGAGTTGTTGATGCTAAGTGGTGGAAGAAGTAGAAACGAAAGTGTGACTAGTGGAGCTTGTGACCAGATAAAGAGGACAAGAGCTATTCAACAGATTAGAGGCTGTTGAGTTTGGGAATCAAGAACAGTAAGTCCATAAGGATAAAAATCAATAGAATAATTATTGTGATTTGTGAATTTACAAACAAAAATGATATTTTTATTTATAGTGGGTGTTATGAGGATGTTTTATAAGTGTAAAGGATGGTACAAATTTGAGATTGGAAAAGTGGAATGTCTCAAGGTTGTCACGGTATTATGGATCCATTACTAACAAAAATTGAACGATGTATAATTATTATTACAATAAGTTTTAAGAATACCTACATTGAAATGAACTTTATCAGCTGCCTCGGTGTGTAAAACCCATCCTCCATTGCTCAGGTCAGTTAAGCTCATTGTGTTGAACATATTAGGCAATGAACTGGGTTGATTAGCACTCCCTAGCCAAGCCCACAATGGTTGATCAAAGCTGGAGGACTGATGGTGGGACTGAGGTGCATGTTGGTGTTCTTTTAGAGCTCGATACTACTATTGGGTCGAGGAAGGTCTGCTACCCAACATACCATTGTTGTGAGAGGGAGGCCTCGTCCAAATCTATTGGGTTGGATGTTGATGGAGTGTTTTCTGCAAATGAGGGGAAACCTAATGTAGCACCTGTTCCAGGTATCATTTAATTTTCTAAGTTTTAGGGTTTTGTGGTGGGACTCGACGAGTTGGGGAGCTCCAACTTGTCGAGTAGAGATCATTTATGAGTACGTGGGATTTAGAACCTACTGGATAAGTCAGAAGGCCCTGACTCGACGAGTACGCACTGTAAAGGAAAACCCTTATTTTCAGGGGTTTATACCCTATTAAAAGAACTTATGGCTCATTTGTAGCCTCTTTCATTATTCTTATAGTCCAGAGAGAAACCCTAGCAGCATCTTGGTGCTTTCTTGAGTGTGTGTGAGCCTTGGTGAATGAAACTTGTGCTTTTAATAAAGAAACTTGAAGGTTGAAGAGATTGAAGTGAGGAGAAGGCTTTGGATCCGACATCTACCTGTTGTTAGCATCCATTTAGAGGTAAAAAGTTGCTACCTTGATCTCTTTTTACTTAGATCCCATCTTAAGGAAGAATATGGTCACTTTTGGTGCAAAAATGGTGTCATACTCGAATTTGAACTTCTCATGAGGATATGGTTCCAGATCTAGACACCTCTAGGTCTTTCATGACATAAAGTTGCTTCTTTTACTTAGTCTAAGCCCTTTTCTAAGTCCTAAGTGTTGCATGAACCCTACTTTTAGTGTTTTAGCCTTGCGATGCCTTGCATGCACGTAAAGTTTGCAACTTTACATGGTAACTGCACCATAAGGTGTTGGATCTATGATTTCGAGCCTTGGATTCCATTGGAAAGGACTGAACAGAAAAAGGACTAAAAGAACTCGACGAGTTGCTTAGCCTACTCGACGAGTCGGGTAGAGTTTTCCTGTTTTCGGGATCCAGCATGTTTTCAGCGAGATGATTAAGAGATTTTGGTCAAGAGTTTCCGGATTAGAGTTTTTGGCCCTTGGACGTGAAGGAACTCGACTAGTTACTCAGGTGACTCGGCGAGTTAACTTGGGATTTCGATTGTATGGACTCTGAAGGAACTCAACGAGTTACTGGATGAACTCCACGAGTTGAGGTCAACATGGACAGTTGACCTTGACCTTGAACATGGTTGACTTAAAGGGTATTTATGGTATTTCGGGATTGTGATAAGTTAATCACATGATGATTATAGTCAGTCGAGTTAGAGCTATGCGTGGGATTTATCTGATCTTATCTTGTCAGTCCAACATTCACGAGAGGTGAGTCTCTTCACCATGTGGAGAGCCCATGGCTTTGCTACTAACGACCATGGGAGAGCCTATGGCAACCGTATGTAAGACCATGTAGAGAGCCCATGGATTTCGTATCAAAGACCAAGGGATAGCCCATGGCACTTAAGTGTAAGTGATGGGTTTTGAGCATTCTAACGCTTCCTAAGTATACATGAAACCCTAATAACCTTGGATCTATGTTTTTCTAAATACATGCAAAATTTGGTTTCCAAGGTTCATAATCCTATCTAGCATACATGGGGAACTTTAATCCTAAAAGGATGGCTAGAATTACATACCTTGTAGTTGATTTTGATTCCTTGAAACCTTGTGAGCCTAGCACCCCAAGTGTGATGCCTCAAATGCTTCACACAACACCAAATGCTTTTGGAATGACTTTTGAGAGAATACTCACACTTGAAAAATCGACCTAGCCCTCACTTCTCATTTGTGTAGCCGATTTTGGAGGAGGAGATGATCCTTATATAGTGTGACAGATCTAGGGTTACACCATGTAAATCCTAATGTGTCATGGCTCTTCATTTCCATGACCCATGCGTTTGCAACTCACATGGAGCATCCATAGAGCATCTTATGGGTTTAACCCAACTTGAAAATCCATCGAGCCTCTTAGCCCACTATACAAGTTATGGATTATTTACATAATCAACCCATATGTTTAATTAGTTACCTTTTGATCACTTAATTAATTCCAAATTAGTTCTTGATCAATACTAATTAAATAATACTATTAATATGTTAGACCTTATAATATATTAATAAACCACAAGTGTTATTTCTCTCATTTAGTCTATCCAAATGCATGGTGCCATGCAAACCAAATGGACCATGTCGGGTCGGGTCAAGTACATACAAGAAATAGTTATGGACTTAGACACCATATCCAACAGTCTCCCACTTGGATAAGTCTACTAACTATAACTGCAAGTATGACTTCAGGAACCGATCAGCAATCGTAGATCTTTTAAGGTCTCAAGGAACTGAGAAGATGATGGTACGCCATTTAAGATAAGTGATCATATAATCCTCTGTTCTAGCTATCAGCCAAACAATTACATGGAACAATGTCTTACTGCTTTTCTAGTAGTTTGTTTCCCAATTTCCAATTTGTTTAACATAGAACTAAATTGAACATATCAATTTTGGTTTTGACCGGGCCCGATACATAGGTCAAAACAAAATCATCGAGGGGCCCAAATATTAGCTTCTAATCCAAGAAGGAACAGATAAACTTTGACTCATATGTTTTCTCTACTACTTATTGAATGATACACAAGAGCATGTTTTATAACATTGAGTTACCAATCAGTTTTCATACAATCAATGCATAACCAACTCATAGGCACAAATCATATCTCTAGGTTTGAAGACTTATATGATATTACAATCTCACAATCACTCGAGATAAATTCAATGAAGTGATTCTAGTGAGCGTGGGTTGAGTCCAATGCTCAGAACTTGTAACATCCAGAATTTCAGGTATTATATTTATTCTTTTAAATTTCAAGTTTTGTGGAAGGACTCGGCGAGTTGATGCGTAGACTCGCCGAGTAGAGACGCGAATCATTATCTGGGTGGACGGCTGGACTCGACGAGTCCACGCTGTTTAATGAAACCCTAATTCCTCGGGTTTAGGGCCTATTTCAAGGGCCTTATGGCCGTCAGTTGCGGCTAGCAGACCCCAGAGAGAAACCCTAAGTGTGCTAGAGCGTTTGTGAGAGGGAAAGGAGCTATTTCTTGATCTTTGTTGGTGTTTTTGCAAATAGAGGAGGACCAAGACAAGAGGAGGCTAAAGAGGGTGCTAAGCTACTGATTCCAAAGCTCAGAGACTTCATTTTGAGGTATCCATTCGAACCCTTCTTCAGTTTATGATGTGATTCTTAGAGTTAGGGCTTTTTAGCCCCATTAGAGGATGATTATACGGAGTAATTGGTCCCTTCTTGTGTTGGTGCTGTAGATCTGGACCCAAAGAGGTCCAGAGATCCTTTCCCCTTGAGCTTTATGAGCATTAATGGAGGTTATGAACTTAGGGTGTCACCTTAGAGGCCATATTTTCAAATAAGGCCTTTGAGCCTTTGCATGTGCACCAAGATGTTAGATTTACGTGACTATAATGCCTTGGGAAGCTGGATCTATGGTTTAGAGAAGCGGATCTGACCTGAAGAGGTCAGTTAAGCTTGAGCATGGCATGGACTCGCCGAGTCCTTTAGCCGACTCGACGAGTAGGACGAGGGTTTTCCCGATAATCACACAGTTGGAGACTCACTGAGTTGGGGAAGTGACTCGGTGAGTAAGAGGGAATCTAGAGGGAAGAGTGCACGATGGTACTCGCCGAGTTAGGAGCCGGACTCGATGAGTTGGGTCACAAATTTCACAGATTGTGATCAGTGATGATTTAAAGAGTTTAGGTTGACTCAGTGAGTCGAATAAAGACTAGGAGAGTGAAGAGCATGTGTGGACTCACCGAGTCACAGTTGCACACTCGGCGAGTTTGGTCAAGGTTGACCATTGACTTCGTTGACTTTTAGGGTTAGTCAATGTTTGGACCTTAGAGTCATAGGAAGGGTAGGATAGTCTTTTACCCTTCCTAGTGGATGTATTGAGAGGAAGAGATTAGCCTAGCCCTGAGGGTTGTATTAATTAGGGTATTTATTTCATGTGATTAGGAAGAGGCTAGACCAGAGTTACCTAGTCAAAGATTTACTAAGACATCCAAGGTGAGTCTTCTCACTATACTTTACCTTAAGTAGGTAAATAGAGTTATGTGATATAGTGTTTTATATATATTGTTTGTTGCACTGCATTCTTCTATGTGATTTATGTTGTGCATGCTTACAAAGTTAGAACCTGAGGGCTCACAGAGTTTGGGTGCACTAACCCACAGAGTTATAGCCTCGAGTGGCTAAATGTGTCATATGTTGTATTTTTGGGAACTCACTAAGCTTTGGGCTTACATTGTTTTGTGTTATGTGTTTCAGGTACTAGTGAGGATCGCAGGAAGGCGCCGGCTTAATCAATACACACACAGCATTTTTATTCTATGAGATATTGGGATTGATATATGTTATGAATTAAGTTTCAAACAACGATGTTTTTATGAATAATAAATGAATTATGTTTTTATAAAATGCGAAAAATTGTTTTGGAAATTTACATTGTTACAAGTTGGTATCAGAGCCTTGGTTTGAGAGATTCGGGTACACCTTCGGGAGTATTTGAACTCAAACTGAGGATTTGAAAAATATTTTCAAAAGGGAACCAAGTTTTCTGAAAAGAGTATAAGATTTTTAGAAAAACACATAGCAGAGACGTGTGTACGATCAGTCAGCACCCGAACGGTGATTTCCTAAAATACCCTTATGTTATATGTTTATGAGATTGATATGATGTATTCTCGTGTTATAGTGGGCTAGGTATTTCCTATTAGGATTATAGTGGCCTGATTTGTGATGCCTTAGCCTAGGGGGAGGTGAGCTGCTATGAGATGTTTGAGAGTGAGTAGGTAGCAGTGAGGAGCTTATGAGAGATCTATAGAGAGTGGATTATGCATAATAGAGTACTTGGGACTTGGGATCCTAAGAGGAGGGCTTGGGGTGTACACTGATACAGTGCAGACAGTAGTATTGGGCCCGTACTACTGAAAACACCGGGGCGGTGTACAGTTCAAGTAAGAATCTTCGGGATGACAGAGATCAAGGAGGGATGCGTTATCGAGTGCGAGTATGCTCAAATGAATTTCTAATATATCGTATGTTGTATTTTAGAGGTAGATCATGGCGAGGACACGACTTATGCCAGAGAGCAGCGAGACTAGTGATGAGGAGATCCGCTGGATCATCCATGAGGAGGTGGCTGCGGCCATCAGGGCAGAGATACCAAAGATGTTCGGGTTATTAATACCATGTTGATTGAGACTTTTGACAAGCGTTATGCCGCTCTTTCTGAGGTTGCTATCGTAGCGGCCACTACAGTCGTCGCTGCTGCTAGGCCGCAGGGGGTGACTCGTTGTTGTTCAGGGAGTTCAGCAACACGAAGCCACCAGAGTTTGATGGGATGCAGGATCCGATTACAGCGATGAGATGGGTATCTGACATTGAGGGGTGTTTCTATACTTGCTCGTGTCCGGAGCACTTGACGGTTCGGTTTGCGTTGAACCAGCTTCGCCTGGGGGCGAAGGACTGGTGGAAGTTCGCGACAGCACACTATTCTCCAACAGAGCTTGCTGCGGTGACCTTGGAGAGGTTCACCACCATGTTTCGTGATGACTACGTAGTCTGTTACGGCTATTACCAGGATGTTTCATGAGAGGGCAATGTTCTGCCCTGAACACGTGTCTACTGAGAAGGCACATATGAGCCATTATTTGAGTATTTTGAGTAGAGACATTCGGGAGTTAGCGGCGAACTCCTCATACTGGAAATTTGCCGAGCTTCAGGAAAATGCTCGGAAGAGGGAGATCGAGCTAGAGACTCAGGCGAGGGAGGAGGCGGAGTCTCAAGGGAGGGATCGACGACCAACATAGTCTCAACCGGCAGCCAAGTGGGCCAAGCCCGCTGATCCCAGAGCAGGGAGCCAGAAGGGCCGCACTTGTGGGAAGTGCGGCAAGGGTCATGATGGAGTTTGTAGAGCAGGATCTTGCTACAAGTTTAGCAAGAAGGGGCATATGGCCAAGGACTACCCAAAGGGGTTTGCAATGTGTTTTCACTGCAACCAGACCAGACACCGGAAGGTTGAGTGTCCGCTGTTGCGAGGGACTACCCAGGGAGCACCTCAGAGATATGCCCCTGCTGCTATCAGAGCTACTGAGAGCCGGTCAGTGATGGCCAAGGTACCGAAGGTGCGAGGGAGAGCCTTCCAGTTGACCGCGGAGGAGGTCCGCAGCGACCGATGTCGTGGCTGGTATGTACTCTTTCATGTATTTATTTTAATGTTTAAGATTTTGTGCTTATATTATGATGTGTGTAGGTAATTTTCTTGTGAATTATGTACCTGCTTTGGTGTTATTTGACTCGGGTGCGATTCGATCTTTTATATCGTTGGCTTTTAGTCAGCACATCAGTATTAGTCGATAGGCGTTGAGTCGACCTCTGAGAGTATCCATCACCAACAAGAGAGCAGTGTATGCCACGGAGGTGATCCGAGGATGTGTACTCGAGATTTTCGATGTAGAGTTTCCTATTGATTTGGTCCCGATTGCGATGGGGGACGTCTGTGTCATCGTAGGCATGGATTGGTTGAGCAGATTTGGAGTAGTTATCGACTGCGAGCGACAGCTGGTAACTATACGAGACCCAAGTGGGTGACTTCTTACGGTATACGACGAGGGTACCCATCCCGATTCAGTGTTTTGTTCGGTTGCTAGAGCAAGGCAAAGTCTACAGCTGGGCTGTAGTGGTTTTGTAGCGTATGTGATGGATACGAGAGTTAGTGTAGGGAGATCGAGTACGGTTGAGGAGGTCCCGATAGTGCGTGAATTCCCGGATGTTTTTCCCGAGGAGTTACTGGGTGTGACTCCCGAGAGGCAGGTGGAGTTTCGCATTAATTTGATTCCGGGGGCAGCACCTATCGCCAAGGCGCCCTATCGCCTTGTACCTCCATAGATGGAGGAGTTATCCTTGCAGCTTCAGGAGCTGCTGGGAAAGGGGTTTATACGGACGAGCAGCTCACCGTGGGGAGCACCGATCCTATTTGTGAAGAAAAAAGATGGTTCGCACCGAATGTGCATAGATTATCGAGAGCTGAATAAGTTAACGGTCAAGAACCGTTATCCTTTGCCAAGGATCGACGATTTGTTCGATCAGCTACCGGGAGCATCTTGGTTTTCCAAGATTGATCTGAGATCTGGATATCATCAGATGAGGGTGCGCGAGGAGGATATCCAGAAGACCGCATTCAGGACACGTTATGGGCATTACGAGTTCGTGGTGATGCCATTCGGGCTCACCAATGCGCCAGCAGCGTTCATGGATCTCATGAACAGGGTATTCAGACCGATGCTGGATCGATCAGTAATTGTGTTCATTGATGACATTTTGGTGTATTCAAAATCCAGGGAGCAGCATGAGGAGCATTTGCGGGAGATCCTCAGCATGCTGAGATCAGAGAGGCTTTACGCCAAATTCTCCAAGTGTGATTTTTGGTTACGAGAGGTGCAGTTTCTTGGTCACCTCGTTAACCAAAAGGGGATTTTGGTCGATCCGGCCAAGATCGAGGCGGTGATGAGTTAGGAGGTGCCAAAATCTCCTTCTGAGATCAGGAGTTTTCTAGGGTTGGCCGGCTATTATCGGAGATTCATCAGGGATTTCTCCAAGATTGTTGTTCCTCTCACCAGGTTGACCCGGAAGGGTGTGGTGTTCAGCTGGGGCCTAGAGCAGCAGGCCTCATTTGAGACTCTTCACCAGAGATTGTGCGAAGCCCCGGTGTTGACTCTTCCAGAGGGGATGGGGGACTTTGTGGTGTATTGTGACGTATCGATATCTGGGTTGGACGCAGTGTTGATGTAGAGGGGGCATGTGATCGCGTATGCATCGAGGCAGCTAAAGCCCCATGAGTCAAGATATCCCACCCACGATCTAGAGTTGGGGGTTGTGGTGTTCGCCCTCAAGATTTGGCGCCATTATCTGTATGGGGTTCGATGTACGATATACACGGACCACAAGAGTTTGAAGTATTTGATGGATCAGCCAAACCTGAACATGCGTCATAGGAGATGGTTGGATGTGGTAAAGGATTATGATTGCGAGATCTTGTACCACCCGGGCAAGGCTAATGTGGTAGCCGATGCCCTGAATCGTAGAGCAGAGAGCGCCCCGATTCAAGATATTTGTATGAGATTGACAGTGATGACTTCGGTGTTGGACACCATCATAGGGGCTGAGGCTGAGGCAGTGAGACCGGAGAATCGCAAGAGAGAGCGAGTTATCGGGCAGGTGACGGAGTTCGTGACTGATAGCAGAGGGCTTATGACCTTCCAGGGTCGGATTTGGGTATCGTTTGCTGTAGGAACGCGTAACATCTTGATGGAGGAGGCACATAAATCGAGGTTCTCGATCCATCCCGGAGCCACTAAGATGTTTCTAGATCTTAAAAAGGAGTATTGGTGGCCCTGTATGAAGAGAGATGTAGCGTGGTTTGTTGAGAGGTGCCTCACCTGTCGTAAGGTTAAGGCCGAACATCAGCGACCGCATGGTAAGTTGCAGTCACTAGAAGTCCCAGAGTGGAAATGGGAAGAGTTATCCATGGATTTTATCACCAAATTGCCGAGAACAACAAGGGGTATCGATGCAATTTGAGTGATAGTAGACCGTTTGACAAAGAGCGCTCATTTTCTCGCCATTAGTGAGAGTTCTTCTGCGGAGAAGTTGGTAGAGATATATGTGAAAGAGGTGGTATCGCGGCATGGGGTTCTGATCTCGATTGTGTCAGATCGAGATGTGCGTTTCATTTCCAGATTTTGGAAGAAATTTCATGAAGAGGTGGGTACGAGGCTGCATTTTAGTACCGCATACCACCCACAGACTGACAGACAGAGTGAGCGGACGATTCAGACGATTGACGACATGCTCCGAGCATGTGTGTTGGATTTTGGCGGAAGTTGGGACACGTATTTGCCCTTAGCAGAGTTCTCCTACAACAACAGCCATCATTCGAACATTGGTATGCTACCCTTTGAGCTGTTGTATGGGAGGAGGTGTCGGACTCCCATTTGTTGGGGAGAGGTAGGGCAACGAGTGATGGGTAGCACGGAGACCGTGCTTCAGACGAAAGAGCAGATACAGCAGGTCAGGCAGAGGTTGTTGACCGCTCAGAGTCGCCAGAAGAGTTATGCGGATAGGCGATGATCCGAGCTTGAGTTCTAGGTCGGTGATTATGTTCTTCTGAAGGTATCTCCTTGGAAAGGAGTGATTCGATTCAGGAAGAGGGGCAAGCTAGGGCCCCGGTATATTGGGCCATTCAGAGTGATCGCGAGAGTGGGCAGGGTAGCGTATCGCTTGGAGCTACCTGCAGAGTTGGAACGGATTCATAATACCTTCCACGTGTCTCAGCTGAGGAAGTGTATAGCTGACGAGTCGGTGGTAGTGTCGTTAGAGGACATTCAGGTGGATGCGAGCCTGAACTACGTGGAGAGACCAGTTGCAATTAAGGATCGGAAGATCAAGGTTCTGAGGAATAAGGAGGTGCCTCTGGTGCAGGTTTAATGGCAACATCAGAAAGGATCCGAGTTGACTTGGGAGCCTGAGTGGGAGATGCGTGAGCAGCATCCGGAGTTATTTCAGGGATGAGACTTTGAGGATGAAGTCTGATTCAAGTAGGCGAGAATTGTAACATCCGGAATTTCAGGTATTATATTTATTCTTTTAAATTTCAAGTTTTGAGGAAGGACTTGGCGAGTCCACGCTGTTTAATGAAACCCTAATTTCTCGGGTTTAGGGCCTATTTAAAGGGCGTTATGGTCGTCATTTGTGGCTACGAGACCCCAGAGAGAAACCCTAAGTGTGCTAGAGCGTTTGTGAGAGGGAATGAAGCTATTTCTTGATCTTTGTTGGTGTTTTTGCAAATAGAGGAGGACCAAGACAAGAGGAGGATGAAGAGGGAGCTAAGCTAGTGATTCCAGAGCTCAGAGACTTCATTTTGAGGTATCCATTCGAACCCTTCTTCAGTTTATGATGTGATTCTTAGAGTTAGGGCTTTTTAGCCCCATTAGAGGATGATTATATGGAGTAATTGGTCCCTTCTCGTGTTGGTGTTGTAGATCTGGACCCAAAGAGGTCCAGAGACCCTTTCCCCTTGAGCTTTATGAGCATTAATGGAGGTTATGAACTTAGGGTGTCACCTTAGAGGCCATATCTTCAAATAAGGCCTTTGAGCCTTTTCATGTACACCAAGATGTTAGATTTACGTGATTATGATGCCTTGGGAAGCTGGATCTATGGTTTAGATAAGCGGATCTGACCTCAAGTGGTCAGTTAAGCTTGAGCATGGCATGGACTCGCCGAGTCCTTTAGCCGACTCGACGAGTAGGATGAGGGTTTTCCCGATAATCACACAGTTGGTGACTCACTGAGTTGGGGGAGTGACTCGGTGAGTCAGAGGGAATCTAGATGGCAGACTGCACAATGGTACTCGCCGAGTCAGGAGCCGGACTCGGCGAGTTGGGTTAGGACATTTCACAGATTGTGATCAGTGATGATTTATAGAGTTGAGGTTGACTCAGTGAGTCGAATAAAGACTAAGAGAGTGAAGATCATGTGTGGACTCGCCGAGTCACAGTTGCACACTCTGCGAGTTTGGTCAAGGTTGATCGTTGACTTCGTTGACTTTTAGGGTTAGTCAATGTTTGGATATTAGAGTCATAGGAAGGGTAGGATAGTCTTTTACCCTTCCTAGTGGATGTATTGAGAGGAAGAGATTAGCCTATCCCTGAGGGTTGTATTAATTAGGGTATTTATTTCATGTGATTAGGCAGAGGCTACACCAGAGTTACCGAGTCAGAGATTTACTGATACATCCAAGGTGAGTCTTGTCACTATACTTTACCTTGAGTAGGTAAATAGAGTTATGTGATACAGTGTTTTATATATATTGTTTATTGCACTGCATTCTTCAATGTGATTTATGTTGTGCATGCTTGCAGAGTTAGAATTTGAGGGTTCACAGAGTTTGGGTACACGGACCCACAGAGTTATAGCCTCGAGTGCAAATATGTGTTATATGTGGTATTTTGGGGAACTCACTAAACTTTGTGCTTACAGTGTTTTGTGTTATGTGTTTTAGGTACTAGTGAGGATCGCGGGAAAGCGCCAGCTTGATCAGTACACACACGGGATTTTTATTCTATGAGATCTTGGGATTGATATATGTTATGAATTAAGTTTCAAACAATGATGTTTTTATGAATAATAAATGAATTATGTTTTTATAAAATGCGAAAAATTGTTTTGGAAATTTACGTTGTTACAGAACTTATGAGCACTCATGAGTGTTGTAGCCATGTCCAGCAACTTAGACCTGTGCAACCAATCATGACAGTCTTGATTCATACCTACTTCTGACATATGACTGGCTGTGGAGGTTCAAATAATATAATATACCAAACATAATTATTCTGGAAGTCAAAACATGCAAAAGAAATATAGTAAATGATTGACAAGAGATAGCAACACTTTACTCATAAATACAACACCTTTTATTCATCATCTAATGTCAATTACACTTTACAAATTTCAAATTATCTAACTACTAAAACTAATATCATCCTTCAGCCCTATGCTCCGAGCATGCTGGAGATGCTTAACCCGAGTGAGTCCCTTCGTGAGAGGATCTGCTGAATTCTCATCCGATGATACCCTCTTTGCCACGAGGAGTCCTTCTTCTATTAAATGTCTGATGAAATGGTATTTTCTATCGATGTGTCTGGATCTCCCGTGATCCCTTGGTTCTTTGGCTAAGGCAACTGCACTTTCACTATCACAGAAAATTTCCATTGGCTCCTTGATAGCTGGGACAACTCCACGGTCTCCAATGAAGTTCTTCAGCCATATCACCTCCTTTGCTGCCTCGCTTTCTACTATATACTCTGACTCGCAAGTTGAATCAACCACTGTTACTTGCTTGGAACTCTTCCAAGAAATTGATCCCCCGTTTAAGGTAAAGACCCTTCCTGATTGAGAGTGGAAATTATCCCTATTAGTCTGAAATCTAGCATCACTATACCTACAACTCTCAAGTCATCACTCCCATCGAGAGTAAGGACCCAGTCCTTAGTCCTCCGTAGTGACTTGAGTATATTCTATACCGTTGTCCAATATGCCTTGACAGGGTTCCCCTGATATTTGCTAACCATGCCTAAAGCACATGCTACATCAGGTCGAGTACGCATCATAGCATACATGATCGAACCTACAGCCGAAGCATAAGGTATTCGACTTATTTATGCTATCTCAGCCTCAGTACATGGGCTTTGTGTCTTACTCAATCTGGCGTTACTCTGGATGGGTAACTCTCTTTTCTTGGAGTCCTGCATGCCGAACCTCTTCAACACCTTATCCAAGTATGTACTCTAATAAAGTCCATTTAGTCTTTTACTCCGGTCTCTCAAGATCCTTATCCTTAGAATATATGTAGCTTCTCCTAGGTCCTTCATAGAGAAACACTTCCCAAGCGAGGACTTAACTTCTTGCAGAGTTGGGATGTCATTTCCTATGAGTAGTATGTCATCCACATACATTACCAAAAAGCTAACTATACTCCCACTAGCCTTGACATATTCACAAGATTCATCTTCACTCCAAGAAAAGCCAAACTCTTTGACTATTTCATCATAGCAAAGATTCCATCTACGAGGTGCTTGCTTTAATCCATAAATGGATTTCTCAAGCTTACACACTCTTTAGGGTACTTTGTATTGAAAAAATCCTCTGGCTGATTCATGTAAATTTTCTCAGCCAGCTTTCCATTAAGGAAAGCGTTTTTCACATCCATTTGCCATATTTCATAGTCATGAAATGCAGCTATGCTAACATAACCCTAATAGACTTAATCTTGGCTACTGGAGAAAAAGTCTCATCATAATCAACTCACGGAGTTTGTGAGAAACCCTTTGCAACCAGTCGTGCCTTATAAGTGTGTACATTACCATCCATGCCGGCCTTCTTCTTGAAGATCCACTTGCACCCAACTATCTTACGACCTGGTACATTGTCAACCAAGTTCCAAACTTGATTGTCATACATGGAATGTATCTCGCTGTCCATTGGTTATTTCCACTTGGCTATCTCAGGGCCTGCCATGGCTTTCTCGTAACTATTAGGTTCATCCAGACCTATCCGTGTCTCATCACTAATAAGTGTATCACCTTCTGCATGGATGGTAATATGGAATCCATAGTAATGCTCAGGTGCATTCCTAACCCTTCTGGAATGCCTCAGAGGTACAGACTTGTCAATTGGCTTAACAGGAGTTTCCTCCTTAAGTTGAGTGCTAGGGTTTGAAGTTCCTTCACCACTTGACTCTTGAATTTCTTCAAGGTCAACTTGCCTCCCACTGTTTCCTTGGCTTATGACCGACCGACCTCTCTCTCTCTCTCTCTCTCTCAAGACAACCCTCCTAGCTACAAAGACCACATTTTCACTAGGTCTGTAGAAGAGGTAACCAAAGGATTTATGAGGGTAGCCGATGAAAATACACCTCTCACTTCGAGGTTCGAGCTTATCATGAGTCTCGCATCCCACAAAAGCCTTGCAACCCCAAATCTTGATGTGGTCAAGTATAGGTACTTTACCAGTCCACATCTGATGAGGAGTTTTTTCAACTTTCTTTGTAGGGACCAGATTAAGGATATGGGTGGTAGCCTCTAAGGCATACCCCCAAAATGAGATTGATAGTGAAGCTCAACTCATCAAGGAACGAACAATATATAACAAGGTCCGATTACGCCTCTCAACTACACCATTCAACTACGGTGTCCTGGGAGGTGTCAATTGTGAGACAATCCCACATTCCCTAAGATAGTCGAGGAACTTTAAACTAAGACACTCACCACCTCGATCGGATCGAAGCATCTTAATGTTCCTGCCCAATTGATTCTCGACTTCCTGTTTAAATTCTTTAAACCTTTCAAAAGTCTTTGACTTATGCGTGATTAAGTAGACATATCCATATCTACTGTAATCATCAGTAAAAGTCAAATAATAATGATTAGCATCCCTTGTGGCATGTTTGAAGGGTCCACACACATCCGTGTGTACAAGATACAACAAACCTTCACCCCTTTCACAAGAATCTGTGAAGGGTGACTTTGTCATTTTTCCAAGTAAGCATGATTCACAACTATCATCTGAATTTAGTTCAAATGACTACAATACTCCATCCTTTTGGAGTTGGCCTATGTGTTTCTTGCTTATATGTCCAAGACGACAATGCCATAAAGATTCTTTATCTAAGTTATTATCATTAACAGAATCAATACACAATACATTATTTCCGAAGTTATCAACCACAGATACAATTTCATACACACCATCACAAGGTAATTCTTTAAAATAAAGAACATTACTAAAGAAAGCGTTAATCAAACCAACTTCATTATCAAATGAAAAGGTGAAGCCTTTTTTATACAATGCATGAAAGGAAATAATATTTCTTGCCATTTCTGGCGAATAACAACATTTATTCAAATCTAAACTAAACTCACTACTTAGCGATAAAGTATAAACTCCAATCTTGGTGACAGGTAAGGTTTCCCTATTCCCCTTGATTAAGTTTATTCTTCCATGCTCCACATTCTCACTTCTTCTTAGTCCCTGCAAATCAGACCATATATGAATACCACAACCGGTATCAAGGACCCAAGAGTTATAATGGGTTGAGTTATTAGATAAGATAGTGTAAATACCTGCATGGTTGGGTTTAACTTTCCCATCCTTCACATCTTGCTGGTAATTTGGGCAGTTCCGCTTCCAATGTGACTTTTCATGACAATATAAGCATTCAGCCTCTTTTGGTTCAGAAGAAGGAGTGACGAAACCTTTCTTGGTTCCACTTGAATAAGAGCCATCAAGGGTCCTAGCCTTGGTACCCTTCAAAGAGCTCTTCCTCTTCTTCCCTTGACCTTTCCCGATTGCCAAAACCGGGGCGAAGTTTGGAGTAGGAGTGTTAACAACCGAGTTACCTTTAAGACCTGTTTCTGCGATCTTGAGGAATCCCTGAAGTTTGCTGAGTGTGACCTCTTCCTTATTCATGTGATATGTCATGCGGAATTGATCATAGCACGAGGGTAAGGAGTGCAAACTGATATCTATTGCAAGCTCCTTAGCGAAGTTCAAATTAAGCTTCATCAACCGATCCACATACCTTTGCATTTTCTGCATGTGGCTCGTGACGGATTCTCCGTCCTTCATCATGGTTGTTATGATGGAGCAGATGATTTCATACCTCTCTTGTCATGCACTTTTATGGTATCTTTCCATCAGATCTTGGTGCATTTCAAAAGGGTAGAAATCCTCATAGGACTTTTGGAGTTATGTTGTCGTGGTTGCCAACATGATGCATGCGACTTTGGTAGCATCCCTTTCATGTGCCCGGAAGTCAGCGATCTCCTGGGGAGTTTCAGTGGTCTCATCAATCTCCTTAAGCTCCTTGTCGAGGACATATTCTTTGTCCTTGTAGCGGGTAATAATCCTGATGTTTCTGATCCATTCATTGAAGTTGGATCCATCAAAGGTGACTTTCCCACACAAGTTCATAAGGGTGAAGGAGCCATTAGGATTAGAGCCAGAAGCAACATTGTTTGAAGACATATGAAAGAAGAGAACAAGATTAGTTTAGATATTAAGAGAGTCCTTAATAAAAAAACAAATGTAATATTAAGGCTAGGGTCCAATCACAATATATTATAACTTAGAAGAGGTATGTCGTAATCCAGGCTATAACATATTTGAAAGGTAGGTGAATGACGATTCACCAATTTCCACCATGAAAAACGAAATATAAATATTACGTCTTTAATTGGTTCTTATAAATTCCTAGATTCTTTTGAGAGTCAATGAACTTTTCAAAGGAATGTTTCAATTTCGAGTGTGCCCTCCAAGTTTTGTGACTGGGATACCGAGGATCACAAAACGAGGTGTGAAGTAACCATGCAAATCACTTGGTACCCTTAAGGTTTATCACTCAATTGATGTGTCGGTAAACCACACACGCTCCACGGATACTATGATAAACCTTAAGCCACCCTTTACCTACGTTGTTAAGTCCAAGCTAGTGTGCCGGTTAACCACACACGCTCCACCAAAGACTTAAACAAAGTGTAAAGTGTAATTGCATGGATTAGTATCTTATTCACATTTTTCCTAAAGTAACTAAGATTGGGAATTTAATAAAAACATTTAGTTACTTTATAATATTCATCATACTTTTAATGAGAATTTATAAGTCCTTGTCCTACCCGTTCGGCTAACGGCCCTCCACCGATCAAGGAAGCGGTGGGTGAGAGTGGACACCCATTAAGCTGTCATTTTATAGGCAACAACCTTATACCCCCTTATAGACCGGCTTCGTGAATGAGGCGTACTAGCGGTAAGATGGCTTGATCTTATACATACATACATACATACATATATATATATATATATATATATATATATATATATATATATATATATATATATATATAATTAACTTATCATATTATAAAGTATAAGGGTTGAATTTTAACTTTTAAAATTCTAAGGGTTGGAACTAAAGTTTATTAAGTGACTTTACATGTTCCAAAACTTGAGGGCAAGTTTTGTAACTTTACAAAACCTTTCATATTCATAACTTATGAGTTATTAAAATGAAGACTCTTCATTTTATAACTTATGTGTTCTTTTAATGGCTTTTAACACAAAAAGACTTTCGGTTATCCATAACTTGAGGACAAGTTATGGACTCCATTAAAACACATAAAGATCATGAATTAATCATATAAACAAGTAACTCCTATGATCTATCAATAACTCATAAGAACATGAACATTCATATCAACGTTTCAAGAACATATGAACACATATAATGATGAAAATTAATATTAGCCATTGTAAATGGATTAGAACAATCATTAAACCATCTAAAACAAGTTTTACAACACCAAAACAGTTTAGGGTAATGTTTCTAGTCCATTTACAACAGCCAAGCTCCAAAAACTGCTCACTGGATGACAAACTCGCCGAGTTCATCAGGAAACTCATCAAGTTCATGCTATAACACACAAACTCGGCGAGTTTTTGGCCAGAACTCGTCGAGTTTTATTGTCTGGACAGTTTTTGGCTTTTGAAAACAAGTTTGCATCAAGTATTTAACAAACAAGCCTAGGCTCTGATACCACTGATGGGTTTTGAGCATTCTAACACTTCCTAAGTGTACATGCAACCCTAATAACCTTGGAATCTATGTTTGTCTAAATACATGCAAAGTTCATAATCCTATCTAGCATACATGGGTAACTTTAATCCTAAAAGGATGGCTAGAATTACATACCTTGTAGTTGATTTTGATTCCTTGAAATCTTGTGAGCCTAGCACCCTAATTGTGATGCCTCAAATGCTTCACACAACACCAAATGCTTTTGGAATGACTTTTGAGATAATACTCACACTTGAAAAATCAGCCTATCCCTCACTTCTCATTTGTGTAGCCGATTTTGGTGGAGGAGATGATCCTTATATAGTGTGACACATCTAGGTTTACACCATGTAAATCCTAATGTGTCATGGCTCTTCATTTCCATGACCCATGGGTTTGTAACTACCATGGACCATCTATGGAGCATCTTATGGGTTTAACCCAACTTGAAAATCCATGGAGCCTCTTAGCCCACTATACAAGTTATGGATTATTTACATAATCAACCCATATATTTAATTAGTTACCTTTTGATCACTTAATTAATTCCAAATTAATTCTTGATCAATACTAATTAAATAATACTATTAATATATTAGACCTTATAATATATTAATAAACCACAAGTGTTATTTATCTCATTTAGTCTATCCAAATGCATGGTGCCATGCAACACAAATGGACCATCCCGGGTCGGGTCAAGTACATACTAGAAATAGTTATGGACTTAGACACCTTATCCAACAGCAAGACCTTTTAGGGAGCCCATCACATCCGGGAGTAAGACCCTGGAGACAAGCCCACAACATCCCTATATGTTGTATGCATGGCTTATGTGGTTTATGTAGACTTCATAGTTAATAGGTGTAACAGCGTAAAATTTCAAACAAATTTTCATTTAATTTTTAATAAAACATTTCATTATTAAACCTTCCAAAAGTCAAATATCCAATGTTTCCACAAAATACATAACATAATCCATAACCCAAGATCTTAAAAACATGACATTTGCAAGTGTGTACTGATCAAGCTGGCGCCTTCCCGCGATCCTATCTAGTACCTGAAACACATAACACATAACACTGTAAGCACGAATGCTTAGTGAGTTCCCCGAAATACCACATATTGCACATAGGCCTTTCCAGGCCATAGGATCTTCCGATCCAAGTGTCTCAGGGGATTTTCATCCGAGACTCTGTTGACCTTCCGATCCATATCATCTTGACCTTCCGGTCCACATCATCATACTTATATCACATAACATATCACATATAGCCTATATCACATATACATCATACACATAAGACCTTCCGGTCACACATAATTACCCCATTGGGTAAGGCATATTGACAAGACTCACCTCGCTGATGTCGGATAGTCACTCGTGCCCAATCTCCCGACCTATCGTCCTCCTATATCATAAGTACAACTCTCATTAATACTTTCCTGACTTTGTTTGACTAACACTATCAAGGCAACACTAGTCAACCCTGGTCAATGCTGGTCAATGGTCAACCTTTGACCCGACTTGTCGAGTGACTTCGGGCAACTCAGTGAGTTCATTCGTGTCCACCCGTACCCGTCTAGTCCCGCTTAACACGTCGAGTCTTACCCTTGGTCGATGTGTGACACCCGACTCAACTTGTTGAGTCCAATTATGAACTCGGCGAGTTCCATCACGTACTCACGTCCTATAGATCCCTTCTGACTCATCGAGTCATTCCCCAACCTGGCGAGTCACCAACTGTGTGATTTACAGGGGAACCCTAACCCTACTCGTCGAGTCTGTTCTTGGACTCAGCGAGTCCATACCATGCACACACCCAACTGACCTCCTGAGGTCATATTTGTACCATTAATCCATAGATCCGACCTTCCCAAGCATGATAATCACGTAAAGTCTATATCTTGATGCACAAACAACATCTATTTGATCCTATATGATGTTTTAGACCCAATTATCATAACCCATGGTCAAAACCCTCATTGATCTTCATAAAGCTTGATGAGTAAGGCTCTCTGGACTACTATAGATCCAGATCTAAAGCCTCATCACAAATAGGGACTAATTGGACATCAAATCTAACCAATAAAGGGTCCAAGAAACCCTAAATCCATATGATCATCATAACAATAGAAGGGAAGCCGAATTAATACCTCAAATGTGATGCTCTGAGCTCCAAATCCACAGAATGTCAACCTCATTTGCTTCCTCTGGGCTAGAACCTCCTTCTCCTTACTAAACAATACTTCAAAAGTCAACAATGGCTTCCGCTCTATTCCAAAACGCTCAAGCACTCTAGGGTTTCTCTCAAGGGACTGATAGTCGCAAATGACGGCCCTAAGGGCCTTTAAATAGGTCCCAAACCCCATAGATTAGGGTTTCATTAAACAGCACGGACTCGCCGAGTCCACCAATGAACTCGCTGAGTCCGGTCATCAATCCGGATAAGAATTTGTGACCCTACTCGGCGAGTCTAAGCACCAACTCGCTGAGTCCCTCCACAAACTCCAAAATAAATGAATAAAATAATATACCTGGGAATCCGGATGTTAAAATTCTCACCCACTAGAATCAGAATTCGTCCTTGAAGTCTTACTCTGCAAACAACTTTGGATGTTGCTCATGCATCTCATTCTCCGGCTCCCAAGTCAACTCTGACCCCTTCCGATGCTGCCACTGGACCTGGACCAGAGGCATTTCCTTGTTCCTCAGAACTTTGATCTTCCAATCCCTAATATCCATCGGTCTCTCAACATAGTTCAAGCTCGCATCCACCTGAATATCCTCTAATGGTACCACTGCCGACTCATCAGCTATACACTTTCTCAGTTGAGATACTTGGAAGGTGTCATGAATCTGACCCAACTATGGAGGTAGTTCCAACCGGTAGGCTACCCTACCTACCCTCGCGATCACCCTGAAAGTGCCAATATATCGGGGCCCCAGCTTTACCCTCTTCCTGAATCGGATCACTCCTTTCCAAGGAGATACTTTCAGGAGTAGAGAGTCGCCGACCTGAAATTCGAGCTCGGACTGGCGCCTGTCCGCATAACTCTTCTGGCGACTCTGAGCGGTCAACAACCTCTATCCGACCTGCTGTATTTGATCTGTCGTCTGAAGCACAATCTTTATAGTACCCATCACACGTTGCCCTACCTCTCCCCAGTAGATAGGAGTCCGACACCTCCTCCCATACAACAGCTCAAAGGGTGGCATACCAATGCTCGAATGATGATTGTTGTTGTAGGAAAACTCTGCCAATGGAAAATACATGTCCCAACTCCCGCCGAAATCCAACACACACGCTCGGAGCATGTCCTCGAGCGTCTGAATCAACCGTTCACTCTGCCCGTCAGTCTGTGGGTGGTATGCGGTACTAAAATGCAGCCTCGTACCCAATTCCTCATGAAATTTCTTCAAGAATATTGAAGTGAAACACACATCTTGATCTGAGACAATCGAGATCGGCACTCCATGCCATGATACCACCTCATTCACATACATCTCTACCAACCTCTCAGCGGAAGAGCTCTCACTGATAGCAAGGAAGTGAGCGCTCATCGTCAACCTGTCTACAATCACCCAAATTGCATCGATGCTCCTTGCAGTCCTCGACAATTTGGTGATAAAATCCATAGTAATCTGATCCCACTTCCACTTGGGAACCTCTAATGGCTGCAACTTACCATGCAGTCTCTAGTGCTCGGCCTTAACCCTACGATAGGTTACGCACCTCTCAACGAACCACGCAACGTCCTTATTCATACAGGCCCACCAATACTCCCTCTTCAGGTCCAAATACATTTTAGTGTCCCCGGGATGGATCAAGAACCTCAATCTATGCGCCTCCTCAATTATAAGGGTATGCGTCCCGCCCACAAATGGTACCCAAATCCGACCCTGAAAAGTCATAAGCCCTCGGCTATCGGTAACGAACTCCGACACCTGCCCAATAACCCTCTCTCTCTTATGATTCTCCGGTCTCACTACCTCATCCCGGGCCCCTCGAATGGTGTCCAACACCGGAGTCATCATAGTCAATCTCATATAAATGTCTCGTACCGAGGAACTCTCTGCCCTACGACTCAGGGTATCGGCTACCACATTAGCCTTGCCCGAATAGTACAAGATCTCAAAATCATAATCCTTTACCACATCCAACCACCTCATCTGTCGCATGTTCAATTTGGGCTGATCCATCAAGTACTTCAAACTCTTGTGGTCCGTGTGTATGGTACACCGAACCCCATACAGATAGTGATGTCAAATCTTGAGGGTGAACACTACTGCCCCCAACTCCAGATCGTAAGTGGGATACCTCACCTCATGAGGATTTAGCTGCCTCGATGCATACGCTATAACATGCCCCCTCTGCATGAGCACTGCACCTAGCCCAGATATAGATGTGTCACAGTAACTACGAAATCATCAACTCCCTTTGGGAGGGATAGCACCGGGTCTTCACATAACTTCTGGCGAAGAGTCTCAAACGAGTTCTGCTGCTCTGGACACCATGAGAAAGCAACACCCTTCCGGGTCAAACTAGTGAGTGGCATTGCAATCTTGGAGAAATCTTGAATGAATCTCCGATAATAATCGGCCAATCCCTAAAAACTCTTGATCTCGTAGGTAGACTTCGGTACCTCCCAGCTCATCGCCGCCCCAATCTTGGCCGGTTCGACCAAAATCCCATTCTGATTAATGAGATGTCATAAGAATTGGACCTCCCGTAACCAGAAATCACACTTGGAGAATTTGGCATAGAGCCTGTCCGATCTCAAAACCCCGAGGATCTCCCTCAAATGCTCCTCATGCTTCTCTCTATACCTCGAATACACCAATATATCATCGATGAACTAGATCACCAAACGATCCAACATCGGCCTGTATACTCTGTTCATGAGATCCATGAACACTGCTGGTGCATTGGTGAGCCCGAAAGGCATCACCACGAACTCATAGTGCTAGTATCGCGTCCGGACACCGTCTTCTGAATAGCCTCATCACGCACCCTCATCTGGTGATATCCAGACCTCAAATCAATCTTGGAGAACCAAGATGCCCCCTAAAGATGATCAAATAAGTCATCAATCCTCGACAACGGATAACGGTTCTTAACCATTAACTTGTTCAACTCCCGGTAATCTTTACACATCCGATGTGAACCATCCTTCTTCTTAACGAAGAGAATCGGCGCTCCCAAAGGTGAGCTGCTCAGACGAATGAACCCCTTCCCTAACAGTTCCTGCAACTGAGAGGATAACTCCTGCATCTCTGGTGGTGCTAGGCGATATGGCGCCTTAGCAATAGGCGCAACCCCGGGAATCAAATCGATGCGAAACTCCACCTGCCTCTCGGGAGGCACACCCAACAACTCCTCGGGAAATACATCTGGGAACTCACGCACTATCGGAACATCACTAATTGAACTCGGCCTCCCAGCGGCCTCACGCGTATCCATCACATAGGCTACGAACCCCTTACAGCCCTGCTACAAACTTTGCCTCGCTTTGGTAGCCGAATACAATGCTAAATCACTACGAGTCCCCTCACCATAAACTGCCAGCCCTCCCCCACTAGGATCTCGAATCATCACCAGCTGCTGCTTGCAGTCTATCACAGCCCCAACACGGCTCAACCAATCCATGCCCACGATAACACATATGTCCCCCATCGCAATCGGGACCAGATCTATCGGAAACCCAACGCCGAAGATCTCAAGTACACATGCTCGAATCACCTATGTGGTATACATTGCCCACTCTTCAGCTATGGAAACATGCAAAGGTCGACCCATCACCTATTGCTGAATACTGATGTGCCTACTGAAAGCTACTGATACAATGGACCGAGTCGCACTCGAGTCAAACAACACTAAAGCAGGTACAAAATTCACAAGGAAAGTACCTACACATATCATGATATAAGCACAATATCTCAACATAAAAATAAATACATGAAAGAATACATACCAGCTACGACGTCAGGTGATGCACGGACCTCCTTCATTGTCAGCTGGAACGCCCTCCCTCACTCCTTCGGTGCCTCGGCCTTCACTGGCTGACCCTCACTAGCTCACGCAGTAGCAGGGGTAGATCACTGAGATGCTCCCTGTATCGTCCCTCGTGGACACTCCGCCTTCCGGTGCCCGGTCTGGTTGCAATGAAAGCAGATCATGAATCCCTTGGGGAAATCCTTGACGATATCCCCCTCCTTACCACACTTGTAGAAAGCATGAGCCCTACAAACTCCATCATGACCCTTGCCGCACTTTCCGCAAGCGCGACCCTTCTGAACCCCAGACCTCGAATCGGCGGGCTTGGCCCGCTTGGCTGCCGGCTGAGACTATGTCGGCCGCCGATCCATCCTCTGAAACTCGGCCTCCTCCCTGGCCTGCGCCTCTAACTCAATCTCCCTCTTCCGGGCATTTTCCGGACGCTCAGCAAATGTCCGGTATGATGAGTTTTCCGCTAACTCACGAATGTCTCTCCTCAGAATGCTCAGATATCGACTCATACGTGCCTGATCGGTCGACACGTGCTCAGGGCAGAACATCACCCTCTTGTGAAACATCCGGGTAATCACAGTAACTGACTCAATACCCTGCTTGAGGGTCAAGAACACCTGAGCCAAATGCTCCCGTTCCATCGGGGGAATGTACTTGTTACGAAAAATAGCGGTGAACCTCTCCCCGGTCACTGCAGCAAGCGCTGTTGAAGAATGGTGCACTGTCACGAACTTCCACCAGTCCTTCGCCCCCAAGAGAAGCTGGTTCCGCGCGAACCGAACCATCAGATGCTCTAAACGTGAAAATGTGTAGAAGCACCCCTCTATGTCATAGATCCACCTCATCGCAGCTATCGGATCCTGATTCCCATCAAACTCTGGTGGCTTCGTGCTACTGAACTCCCGGCACAACAACGAGTCACCCCCCTGCGGCCTAGCAGCAGCAACGGCTGCAGTGGCTGCTACAAAAACAACATCAAAAAGAGTAGCATACCGCTCATCAAAAGTCTCAATCAAGGTGGTCTTAGTAGAGCCGAACATCTCTAGAATCTCAGCCCTGATGGCCGCAGCCACCTCCTCATGGATGATCCTACGGATCTCCTCATCACTCGTCCCACTGATCGCTGTTGTGTGGCGTGTCCCAACCATGATCTACCTCTGAAATATAACATAAAGAAATATCAGGGACTCTCTCGAGTATACATACACTCGATAAACCCACCCTACTTGTTCCTTGGTACCCTAAGGATTCTTACTTGGACTGTGCACTGACCCAGTGTCTTCAGTAGTACGTGCCCAATACTACCATCCACACCGCATCAACATCCACCCCAATTCCTCCTCCGAGGATCCCAAATCACAAGTACTCTATCTCTTTTCACATATAAACTACCCTTCGGTAGACTCTCATAGCACCTCACTGCTACCTACTTACTCTAAAGCATCTTATGGCAACAGAAATCTTCCTAGGCTAAGGCCTCATAAATCAGGCCACTCTAGTCCTAATATGAATACCTATCCCACTCTAGCATGCATAGCACATTTCAATATATCTCATAACACAAAATATAAGGGTATTTTGGGAAATCACCGTTCGGGTGCTGGCTGATCGTACACACTTCTCACTTGCGTATCTTTTCAATTCTTTTACTTTTCAAAAAAATTGTTTATCTTATGAAAAATCTCTCAAATCCTCAGTTTGAGTTCAAATACACCCGAAGGTGAATCCGAATCCCTCAAACCAAGGCTCTGATACCAATTTGTAACACCGTAAAAATTAAATGAAAAATTGTTTTAAATTTTACGGTGTTACAATATCATTATGCGATTATGTGGATTGTGTGGGGTATGCTCTGGGGAACTCACTAAGCATTAGCTTAAAGTTTGTGGATTTGTTTCAGGTACATGTGAGCCTAAGGGCAAGGGCAAAGCTTGATGGCGCGACATGCACTCTCTTTCAGGTTTTTTTATGGGACAATTTGATGATTGGCATAATATTGTTATTGTTATGAATTTGAAAACAAATGTACTTGAGATTTTATGGTTATTGGAAATGTTTTTGAATATCTAAAAATGAAAATTTTCTTTTGAAAATTGGGTCGTTACAAGTTGGTATCAGAGCCTTGGTTTGAGGGATTCAGACACACTCTCGGGTGTGTCAGGACTCAAACTAAGGAAATGGTAAAACTGTTTTCATAAAAAAAAAAAAAGTTAATAACTTTTAATGGAAAAGAGGAGAGTTCAATGCGCATGATCGGTCAGGCCAAGTAAGTAGTTCCCTAATATGTTAGCCATGTTATACTAATATTTGAGTTATGATAATCGTATGAATCTTGCTACGTGTATGCTTTCAAAATTGTATATGGTTAGGGTCTTATAGCCTCAGAATAATTGGTTTGGCCTTATTTCCTCTTCATTGTCTTGTTGTAGTCTTAGGGTAGAGTCTGTTATTCGAAGTCTATTTGATCCTGTTCTGTTTATAATTTGCATGCATAGGGCGACCCATTATGATTGAGTTCTGTTTTGATATGGATGGAGTAAATCTTAGGATAGCCTAGTATTTGAACTATGCGGTAGCCTGTGATATATGATTTGTTATGGGATGAATTAGAGTTCTTAGTGTTGGGTTGTATAAGTGTTGCATTGTGGGCTCGGTCCTTAGCCCAGTTTTGCAGCCGGTTTGGGCCTATCCAACCGTGCATATTTTTACTCTAGGTTTTTGTATTTAAGATGCATGCATGCATCCTTAGCAATTAACGCTTTCATTATCTTTCTTATCAAAAGTGTTATAAACCCTAGCTCGCCTCTACAGTGGAAGTTCTTCATCGAGCTCTGTTGAGGCATGACTATATTTGAATCATAAGCTTCATATTGATTCCATATTGAGCTATTATTCATACTGAGCTATCATAAGCTTCATAATGATTCCATACTGAGCTATTATTCTTATGGATGATTCACAAACCAATCCAATCAACATCACCAATAGTATTGGATCTACAATAAGGATTCCAATCTTATATACTCAGGATTATGAAGTCTAGACGCACCACTTTGAATATTATGTAATCGGCTCAGAGGATAATGGATACTTGATCTGGGAAGAAATCACAGTTGGTCTGTTTGCTCACTCAAACACTTCAAAGATAGTCAAAACTCAAAAGGAGTACAATCAAATCTTGAATGATGTAAAAAATATTCCTCAAGACGAGAAGGAGAAGTTTCAGTGCAACATCAAAGCCTTAAGAATGATTAGGTTTGCTCTACAATCAGACACGTTTCGATTGGTAAGTTCATGTGCTACAACAAAAGAGATATGGGATAGGGTGAAAGAATTGTATAGTTTTGAAAAAGCAAAGGAGGAACCGAAGATGAGTCCAAAGTCAAAAGAATCCAAGAGGGAGTCGAAGATTGGTGGTGACTCGGGCTTTGATTTCCATTACTGTAGAGGCAAGAATCAGTTTGCCAAAGATTGCATGCTAAAGAAAAGTCTGAAAAGGTCTATGAAAATGATGATGAAGCGAATCTCCTGAGACGATTGGAGGAGATCAAGAAGAGGAAATTAGCAGCAAACAATAATACCATGGATGCTTTGATTCTACAGGATGCAGGTGAGTATGATGAGTTTGGTGGAGTGCAAGTGTGGTCCACGAATTCAGCGGATGAAGAAGTGAGAAAGCCAAATCATGGAAAGGTTATACTGGTGAAGGAAGAACATGCTGCAGGGAGGTTTTGATGGTAACAGAAGGTGTATCGCAGATGCGAGGATACACAACAGATGGTGGACTAGAAGATGAGAATGAGCGAGAGGACGGGTATTTTGCTGCGAAACGTGTCAGTGCACAGATCAACAAATGTGATGAGTTGATCAAGAAGGTACAAAATATTCTTTCTTCTCTGAAAATACCTATTACTAACTATGAAAAGGAACTGAATAGCTTAAAATCTAAATTTTCTAGTATAAGTAGTAGTCTTTTCCAAACTCGCATCACAAACTCTAATCTGGCTGATCAAATTAGCATGATATCGTCGAAGAGCGAGGAAAGGAAGATGTGGATTGAGCAGAAGGAGAAAGAGCTAATTAGGTCTAGGGATGAATCAATCTATTTACAATGAGACAATCTTAAACTTTTGAAACAGCGAAATGTTTTTTGTTTGATTGCTAAAAGACTTTATTTTAATATCACTCAATTGCATCTCAATTATGAAATAGGAAAGAAGATATGTCGCGTGATTTTACCCTTTCTTGAGTTAAAGGAGGATGAAGCTGATGATGAAGCTTACAACTATGAAAATGTTGTATCTTCTGACGAAATCTCTGTTGCCTAAAAAATTGGTCTTGACAAAATAGAGTCCTACATAAAGTCAAAAGACCATAAGGACATGCTCAAAATTCTATTAGATGAAAATGATAAATTGAAACTAAGAACCAAAACTGTACAGAAATTTGACTCGTTGAATGCTAAATTAAGTTCAGAAAATAAAATTGACGTTGAAAATCCATCTAAACTTAATGAGGATGATGACATGAGTGAAATATTTGTAGAGGACATGGTGGATTGTTTAGAATTTGTCAAAAGCGAATCCGAACCTAACAAAAATCTGATCTCTGAAAACACCAGAAAGTTCGCTCGCTCATCAACAGACAATACCAAAATTCTGAAGACAAAAGCTATTGTATATCAAAAGGTTTAAACCACTCCAAATCAAGTCTACACAGTTCAGGGAGTCACTCTTCAACAAACAACAGAACTGACAGCAATTGTAGATGAAGATAATGCAAATGGATGTGAGGAGTTCTTCTAGTCAATACCAATAGATAATGCTGATGAAACCAAAGGACTATCTCATAAAACCTCATGGAGAGTGAAGGGTAGGTATGTGTTGGAACCGCTTTATGAACCTACAAGATATTATGTACCAAGTACAAGTGGAACCAAAACACCTTCGGGCGAACCAGTAATAACGTCCAGTGAGACATGTTCGTCAAAGAGCGAAAGCCATGCTCAAGTACTAAAGAAAAAGGCCAATATTCATAAAAATCCAAAACAAGTGGCAGATCGAAAGCACCAACGTAATCTGACATACAAGAAGAATCTCTCAGAAAGAAAACAGTTTTGGAGATCTCAGAATCCTCATTACGTAAGGTATGAAAAGACACATAAGTCACGAGGAGAACCAAGAAGCAACCAAAAGGAAGGTTTCGGTCCTTGGCATGAAGGAAACCGAAAGGAAGGTTTCGGTCCTCGACACGAAAAGAACCGAAAAGGAGGGTTTCGGTCCGCAGCAGGTGAGTAATCGAAAGCAAGGTTTCGGTCCTCAATATAATAGCAGCAGAAAGGATGGGTTTAGTACCAAGCTCAATCTAAAGAACCGAAAGGAAAAATGTCCCTGTTCTCAACCAAGGAAGAGTAATAATCTACGCTCTAATAACGCTTCTAAACCTTATTCTTCTCATTCTCATTCTACGTCTCATTCTTCAAAAGATTCAAAGGGAAAAGAAAAAGCTTTTTCTAGAAGATAACAAATGCCCGAAAGAGATCCAAAAGCATGCAGACGTCAAAATTTCAAATCCTACGTCTAATTCAAATGAATCTAAGTCAAACAAACTCAAAGTTTTTACAATAAAGAGAAAAGATGAAACAACTCTAATAAAAAGAACTTACATGGTTGATGTTTCACTTACTATTCCTTGTCCTGTAAAAGGCTCACAAGGACCCAAGAAACTCTGGGTTCCTAAATTTGCTTGATATTGATGGGTTTTGAGCATTCTAACACTTCCTAACTGTACATGCAACCCTAATAACCTTGAATCTATGTTTTCTCTATATACATGCAAATTTCTTTTTCAAGGTTATTTCCTAACTAACATGGCGTGGGGAATATATGAAACATAAAAACTAGTAGAAACACATACCTTGTTGTTGCTTGGATTCCTTCAAGACTTTGTGAGCCTAGCACCCCAAATTTTGTGCCTCAAATGCTTCACACAACACCACAAAACTTGGAATAACTTGAGAGAATACTTTTTACACTCAAAAATCCGTTATGCCCTCTCTAGTAACACTAGGTACGATTTTTCATGCTGTAGGGTTTCTTTTATATTGTGTCATAATTAGGAGTTACAAGTGTAAAACCTAATTGTCATGACTCTTCATTTCTCATGACCCATGGGTTTGTAACTCCCATTGACTATCCATGGAGCTCCATATGGTTATAACCAAACCCATAAACCATGGATCATTAATCCACCATAAAAGAATTGATGATTGTCATAATCAACCCTATATATTTAATTAGTCTCACTTTGATCACCAAATTAATACTAGACTAATACTTGATCAATACTAATTAAATAATATTATTATTAATATATTAGAACTTATAATATATTAATAATCAGAAGTGCCTTATTTTCTCATCTAGTCTATCCAAGTATTGCAATGCCATGTAACCCAAATGGATCATGCCGGGTTGGGTCAAGTACATACCAAATAAAGTTAAGGACTTAGACACTATATCCAACAGTCTCCCACTTGGATAAGTCTAATAACTATATTTGCAAATACGACTTCAAAATCCGATTAGCAATCGTAGCTCTTTCAAATTCTCTCGGAACTGAGATGATGATGATACGCCATTTAAGATAAGTGATCATATAATCCTCTGTTCTCATGATATCATGCGGACAAACACATGGAACATGGTCTTACTTATTGTCCAGCATTTGTTTCTCGATCTATGATTTGTTTCGACATAGAACTAAATTGAACGCATCAATTAGGTTCTGACCGGGCCCGGTACATAGGTCAAAACCAAATCATCGAGGCGCCCAGATATTGCTTCTATTTCTAGAAGGAACAGATAAACTTCGACTGATATTCTTGCACATATTATAACATCGAGTTACCAATGCATTTTTGTACAATCAATGAATAACCAACTCATGGTCAACAACTCATATATCTAGGTTTGAAGATTTATATGATATTACTGTATCACGATCACTCGAGATAAATTCCATGAAGTGATGCAAGTGAGCATGGGTTGAATCCAATACTCAGCCATTATGAGTACTCATCAATGTTGTAGCAACCATTGCATTTGTATAAAGCACTTTAGACAAATCATACAAGCCAAATTCATGACAGTCTTCATTCATATCTACTTCCAACATATGACTGACTGTGGATGGTTTGAATAATATGATATATACCATAACATAATTATTCTGGAAGTCAAAACATGCAAAGTGAAACACAAGAATAATACTAATCTAATATGGCCCCAACACTTTGAGTGTAAATGAAAACACCTTTTATTTAAGCACCATATTGATTACTCATTATTTATGTTTCAATTAATCAACTTTATGCTTGAATTAAAACATTAGTTATCCCATGCTCCAAGCATGTACACTATGTTTTTCCAAACAACAATTATGCCTTACTCCAAGTATGCATACTGTGTTTACATATGGTCCTCTCTTTGTGAAATAGATCAATTGACAATATTCCAATGATGCTCATTTCACAATTCCAATCCTTGTTGTAAATGCAAGAATACCAAACTCTTGCCATTTACTGTAATCTGTTAGACTCTAAACTTATATGCAATGAACCCCTTGTAACGACTATGCACATAAGCCAAAAAGACATGGCAACAGACATTACAAAGTATTCTAATGGAAAACAATTCCATGAAAATGAAGTCTCAAATTCAAAGTACATTCCTTTAAACATCCTTCTTAGCATTAAGTTTTTTACTCTTACACAGATTCAAAGAATAACTTCCACCTATGGAGACAATTCCATATTACCATTTTGACCATCACTTCTGAACAAGAGTTGCCTCTTTTCAAAATATGTCAATATGTTCCTTACTCTATACTTCT
Source organism: Lactuca saligna (assembly GCF_052625555.1). Classification (NCBI taxonomy): domain Eukaryota; kingdom Viridiplantae; phylum Streptophyta; class Magnoliopsida; order Asterales; family Asteraceae; genus Lactuca; species Lactuca saligna. The sequence continues at coordinate 326,717,408 of NC_136420.1, forward strand.
AATTGTCCATGAGCAACCAATCTTTGGTACACCTCATATTGTCCTCGACAATTTTGCTTAATCATTTTAGTCATTTCCAGTTCTATTCCTTTTTCCATCTTAATGCCCTAGGCATTTGGAAAATTTAGAATGGATGAATATTATAGCACATGTAATCAAACCTATATCCGAAGCATATGGGAGACGATTCATGTTATAAAAATTTTATTTGCCATGTTCTCACAATTCGAACAATGAAGAGGTATGCCGTAATCATAATCGAATTTTGAGAACGCAACATATATAGAAATTCCTTACGTTGAACAATTCCAACATAACATTCATATATATCCTTGACTAAAGTTGATAAAACTCAATCTAAGCTGGTAGAATTGGAATGAAGTATAAAATCCTCTCCCTTAATTATAACAAATAACTTTTCAAAGAAAATTGAAACTTTTGTTTTCTGTAATTAACATTGCTAACTTGCAATACTTAACATAATCATCATGCTCCCACTAGCACAATGATTACCATCATAACACGTTATGCTCCCACTAGCTTTGACATGTACTCAAAAATCAACTAGACTTCTAGAAATCAATACTTTATTGACTTTCTCACCAAAGTTCATATTTCTGGTACTAGATTGCTTTGATAAGGCTTTATCAGAAACATACACCTTCCCTTAGATAGCTCACATGTTTGTCTAGACCTTTTGCAATTCTCACTGGTTAGTGTGTCGGTTAACCACACACGCTCCACTAACTATATGAGAATGCAAATCTCACAACCGCTATCTACTTAAAATCTTCTTAGTGGAAGCGTTTCCTCACCATCATTTTCATGAATCGAAGAGAAACCTTATGACGCTTAGATTTTATGGTGTATGTGTTCTGTTCCATGTGAATTTTGTCAAAACCATAATCATAGGACTAGGTTAGTGACACTTCCAAATTCATATGGACTGAACTTGTGCAATCTTAATTTCTTGCCACCTGGTAGCATAATGCCCACCATTGCTTCCGGGTTGTTATGCAAACAATTGAGAACTCATAGAACTCACAAGCATAATCAACGTTCAACTGGAATAGACACATAAATAAGAATATGTCAACACGACAGGTTACAAACCTCAAGTCGTGGGCTAGTGATTAACAAAACTCTTGATTAGTTCTTGAAACTATTTCAGAATCTTTTAGACTCCCACTATCCTCTTGACATATAAGACTTCTCTTTGTTAAGAACCATTCCTTGACAATACAAATATTCAAAAGCTAGTGTGGATTCTTATCAAGTTAAACACTTCTCATAATTGGACTTAGTTGGTCTTTGTTTTATCCAAAACATCACAACTAACCAACCTCAAATGTACAAGAGTAGGACACATCTTACTCTACATTTGACAAGAGTTATGAACTTTCTAAAGACAATGTCACTCAAGTTACAATCTTAGAGTATAACTTCCAGGATTTGTTTTTTGGAATGAAGTATGAATTATCTTTTGATTTAACCATTTAAACAATTCACGATTCCTCTCCTCAACCAACATACACACTAAGGTGACCTTAGAGGATCAATTGTGATATGGTTCCATAATCACTAAGATAATCATAAAACAAAACACAAAGTACTCTCCCATCTCTTCAGATTGGAGAAACTTGTATCTTTCTGCCTTATTTGATTCTTCTTATTCATTCTGTCATTCATTGAAACTTTTCCAATGTTTTAGAATTACACTTAAACTCGTAAGCATAACCTTTGTGGTGGACCTGACCAGCACACAACCAAGTGTACCAAATCTCTTAGTTCTTCGCTTGACTAACATGCAAATGTGAACAAGGAATTAGTCTTAATTTACCAAAGATGAAAATGCTCATTCATCACACAATACAACTTGCATGATTCCAAGTTTCTATCCAACTAAAACTTGGGTGATGAGAATCTTTCCTTATTTGGTCAATTATGACACTACCACTAATGAAAGAATCAATTCCATTTACCAATATTGCTTATCAATGGAAACATATAAGCAACAACCTTTTTCACGAATGCCATTGTAAGGATACTTCAAATAAATAAAATCAAAACCATTTTCTTTTATTTTAAAACTTTGCGGAAAACTTATCCTTACAATCCATATGGAAAACTTGTTGTTATCTATTACTAAGCAATATATCTAACTCTTAAGTAACAACTCAAAATTCTGATCACCAAACCATGGGATCGAAATCCATCTTCACAATCAGAATCAACATATACTTCCTTTAAGTTTCTTCACTCTTCTTTGATTCTTAAACATCAATATGTGACCCAGTCACATCATGCAATAAGAATCTCAAAATAGAAACTTAATAAAGTTAGATAATGGACTTTACCTAAAGCAGAGTCAAACATCTGACTTTACTATCCTTATGGACTTTTAGGTAAATTTGGCAGCTTCGCAACCAATACCCTTCCTTTGGCAACAGAAACATATGGACTCTTTGGAAACGGTAAATGGGACTATCACAAACTTAGCCTTTCTCTTTACCATTTGATCAACCGAGTTGACTATGGCCAATCCCTTTCAATTGGGAAGAGAAAGTTTTTCTCGACTTCCAATGTTACCATTGTCAATGTCCATGGAAGTTTAGGAAGATGATCTTCCAATCAAATTTTGCTTTACCAATGCCCCAAATCATTGTTGATTCAGCATCATCAAGCAAATAGGTAAGATCATTAAGGGTCATGTCGTGATCTGTCATCAGGGAGTGACCAAGTCAACAGCCAGCTACCTTGAGACTTCGACACCTGACTCTCCCGGCTGGTCAATATGTGACTTAATCTCCAAGACCTAAGCACATATAAACTTTGTTTACCAATAGGGATTGAGTGACTTAGAACTTATCAGGTCTTTGAAACTTGTGGGATAGGGAGATTTATTGGAGTAGGTGAAGGAAGTGAAGTATGAGTTTCAATTCCACTAATGCATAACAAAGGGATTGATCTTTCACCTTGATTGCCATTCGGGATATCATCTTCATTAGGAAGCTTCTTCCTAAAGATTTGGGAAGACTACAGTTGTCTAAACTAGACATCTATAATGGGAGAAATTCTAGTTAGTTGATTTAAAGTCCTTAATATAACACCCAATAAGAAATATTAAGGCAAGGACCCAATAACCTATTTATAACTGGAAGAGGGATGCCGTAATCCAAATTATAAAATAGTTAAAGGTTGGTAAATGATGATTTACCAATTTCCACCATGAAAAACGAAATATAATCAAGTTTTAATTGGATTTGAAACGCCTAGATCTTTTGAGATACATTGAACTTTCAATGGCATGTTTGAATCTCGATTGTGCCCTCTCAAGTTTGTGACTGGGATGCTGAGGATCACAAACAAGGTGTGAATAACCATACAAATTGACTTGGTACCCTCAACAATATTACCTAATCGATATGCTGGTTAACCACACACGCTCCACCGATCTATAATAAAGTCAAGTTACCCTTTTCCACTCTTACTAGTCCATGTTAGTGTGTCGGTTAACCACACACGCTCCACTAACGACTTGGTAAGGTACAAAGTGTAATTTTATGGGCTAGCACCAATTTCACATTTTCCTAAAGTAACTAATATTGAGAATTTATAATGTATAGTTACTTTATAATTCATTATACTTTTAATGAGTATTTAAAGTCGTATCCTACCCATTCGGCTAACGACCCTCCACCAATCAAGGAAGCGGTGGGTGAGAGTGGACACCCGTTAAGCTATCATTTTATAGGCAATAACCTTATACCCCCCCTATAGACCGGCTTTGTGAATGAGGCCTACTAACGGTAAGAATGACATATTCTTATACATATCTATATAATTAAAATTATAATAATAGTATAACGGTGTATTTTAAACATTTAAAATACTTGGTGGTTTAATCTATTAATTAAACTATACTCTTAATTTAATTAAACTTAAATCATGTCTTTATGGAATTATTAACTCTTTTAATTAAACACTTTAATTAATTTAATGAAGTCCATAAAGTTTGAATTTTTTTAACTTTTAAAAAAAATTAATTTGGAATTAAAGTGTAAGACTTTACAAATTCCAAAACTTGAGGGCAAGTTTTGAAACTATTTCAAGACTCTTCAAATTTGTAACTTATGAGTTTTAATGGTTCATAAAGTTGAAGACTCTTCATTTTATGAAACCTACTATTCTTTAATGACAACTTTTAAAGAAGTGACTTTTGGTTATCCATGACTTGAGGACAAGTTATGGACACCATCATTAACATTAAGATCATGAATTAAACAAGCATGTAGGTTACATACAATTCCTATGATCTTCTAAAAACTCATAGGAACACAAATTCATGTCAAGCAATTTCAAGAAATCATAAAAACATATACAATACTTGAAAATTGATAAAAGTCATGTAAAATGGGTTAACATAATCATTATCACTTTGAAAAACAAATTTTACAAGTCCAAAACAAATTGGGAGAATGATTTTAATCCATTTCCAGCAACAAAACTCGAAAAACTGCCCAACACGCTCCTACTCGTCGAGTGCATGATCCTAATCAACGAGTAGGATGAATTTGTTCATGGACTCAGCGAGTCCTCCCCATGAACTCGGCGAGTCCAGTCGTCAGTGAGCAGATTTTTCGATTTTCAAGCAGTTTTGCATCAAGTATACAGAAAACAATCCTAGGCTCGATACCACTGATGGGTTTTGAGCATTCTAAAACTTCCTAAGTGTACATGCAACCCTAATAACCTTGAATCTATGTTTTCTATATATACATGCAAAATTCTTTTTCAAGGTTTCAATCCTCAATATAATAGCAGCAGAAAGGATGGGTTTAGTACCAAGCACAATCTAAAGAATCGAAAGGAAAAATGTCCCTGTTCTCAACCAAGGAAGAGTAATAATCTACGCTCTAATAACGCTTCTAAACCTTATTCTTCTCATTCTCATTCTATGTCTCATTCTTCAAAAGATTCAAAGGGAAAAGAAAAGCTTTTTCCAGAAGATAACAAATGCCCGAAAGATATCCAAAAGCATGCAGACGTCAAAATTTCAAATCCTACATCTAATTCAAATGAATCTAATTCAAACAAAATCAAAGTTTTTAAAATAAAGAGAAAGGATGAAACAACTCTAATAAAAAGAACTTACATTGTTGATGTTTCAATTACTATTCCATGTCTTGTAAAAGGCTCACAAGGACCCAAGAAACTATGGGTTCCTAAATTTGCTTGATATTGATGGGTTTTGAGCATTCTAACACTTCCTAAGTGTACATGCAACCCTAATAACCTTGAATCTATGTTTTCTCTATACACATGCAAATTTCTTTTTCAAGGTTATTTCCTAACTAGCATGGCGTGGGGAATATATGAAACATAAAAAGTAGTAGAAATACATACCTTGTTGTTGCTTGGATTCCTTCAAGACTTTGTGAGCCTAGAACCCCAAATGTTGTGCCTCAAATGCTTCACACAACACCACAAAACTTGGAATAACTTGAGAGAATACTTTTTACACTCAAAAATCCGTTATGCCCTCTCTAGTAACAATATGTACTATTTTGCATGATGTAGAGTTTCTTTTATAGTGTGTCATAATTAGGAGTTACAAGTGTAAACCCTAATTGTCATGACTCTTCATTTCTCATGACCCATGGGTTTGTAACTCCCATGGACTATCCATGGAGCTCCATATGGTTATAACCAAACCCATAAACCATGGATCATTAATCCACCATAAAGGAATTGATGATTGTCATAATCAACCCTATATATTTAATTAGTCTCACTTTGATCACCAAATTAATACTAGATTAATACTTGATCAATATTAATTAAATAATACTATTATTAATATATTAGAAGTTATAATATATTAATAATCATAAGTGCCTTATTCTCTCATCTAGTCTATCTAAGTATTGCAATGCCATGCAACCCAAATGGACCATGTCCAGTCGGGTCAAGTACATACCAAATAAAGTTATGGACTTAGACACTATATCCAATAGATATTTTGCAGGTTATATGTAACAAGCAATTTGAGGAAGAATGGTACATTGATAGTGGCTGCTCGTGTCACATGACAGGACGAAAGGAAGAACTGAGGGAGTTTCGGTCTCTCAAGGATCGTGGAATAGTGAAGTATGGAAACAATTCATTTGGAACTATCACAGGATATGGAATGATTATGAATGGTGATTTCTCAATAAGAAAAGTCACATAAATTGAAGGATTGCAGCATAACCTCATAAGTGTATCGCAACTAGTAGTTGGTACCGGATTGAAGGTCCCGTTTGATGATGAAGGCTTATAGATAATTGAAAAGAAGTCAAACAACATACTGCTAAAGTCGAAGCGAAAGGGAGAAATGTACCCTTTGAATCTCAATCCAATTCGAGGGAAACCGGCAGTCTGCCTGCTAACGAAGGCTCGCTCAGACGAAAATTGGTTATGCATAGAAGGCTCTCTCATCTCAATTTCAAGGATATCAAGAATTTGGTATTGGGAGATCATGTTAGAGGCCTTCATGTCCTCAAATTCGACAAATAACATCTATGTGCAGCCTATGAAATAGGAAAGCAAAGTTGACAAAGTCATCCTTCTATTATCAACACAAAGGTGCTAGAACCATTGGAGCTGTTACATATCGATCTATGTGGTCCCTCCTTTATCGAAAGCATTGGTGGGAACAAGTACTTCCTTGTCATTGTAGATGATTTCGTTCGCTTCACATGGGTATTTTTATTGAAACAAAAACCAGAGGCGATTCCTAAGCTCAAGCTCTTCATAAACCAGGTACAAGTTCAACTGCGAAAAGTGGTTCGTCCCATAAGAAGCAACAATGGCTTGGAATTCAAGAATAAGGATTTCGAAGATTTTCTGGCTGAGAAGGGAACTACTCACAATTTCTCTTCTCCATATACTCCACAGCAGAATGGCATCGTTAAAAGGCGAAACTGATCTCTATGCGAAGCAGCTCGAACCATGCTAAGCTTCGCTTCCTTACCTATATATTTCTAGGCCGATGCTATTGCTGCTGCATGTTAGACTCAGAACAGATCATATCTAAATAAGCGATTCTTTATCACTTCTTATGAGATCTAGAACAACCGCAAGCCTAATGTGAAGTTCTTTCATGTGTTCGGTTCAAGATGCTTTGTCTTCAACTGTAGGGAGAATCAAAACAAGTTCGATGCTAAGACCGATGAAGGAATATTTTTGGGTTACTCCTTGCACTCTAAGGCATACAGAGTTCTGAATAAACACTTAAAGAATATTGAAGAGACATACTATTTCACTTTCGATGACAATTATGTCAAGAAGTTGAAGACACCTGAAGGTGCAATGCAGGAATTTTTTTAAAGTCTATTCAAGTCACTGTGCCTATCTCAAATCTTTTCGAGCAAAATATTCTTCTCTTTGATGAACCTGAAAAAGTTATCGATTCTGAATCTAAGGCTGAAGTTAACAAAGTCAACACTTTGAAACAAATCATTGACGATGCTGCACAGAAGATGGCAGCTGAACAACTAAAGGCAAGCGAAAGGTCTAACTCAATCGAACCTTCTGGTGACAGTTCGTGTATCCAACGGGAGAGTTCCTCTCTCCCAAATGATTAGGATTCATCAATTCAGGGGGCTCATTCATCGTCACCGTCATCAAAATCAACCGAAAGTCTAAAAGAAGGGGAACGTTCTGATCCAGAAATGGAGATAGTGTCATCATTCGAGGGAGAGAATACAAATGTCAATGATGATGACACACAATCAGAATTGGAAGAAGAAGTCAACGTAGAACTGGATCCCTCTTGTGATCCAAATTACCCTCCTTTCGTTAAATGGACCAAATACCATCCTGAAAGTCAGATAATTAGGGAATCTTCTGAAAAGGTACTAAATCGATCACAGATTAAAGCGAAAGAAGCTGCATTATTCTCTCAAGTAGAATTCTGCATGTTCAACTCTTTCGTCTCCAAAGATGAGCCGAAGACTATGAATTCGGTCTTGACCATTCTGATTGGTTTCAAGCCATGCAAGACGAGCTGAACGAATTTGAAAGAAACAAAGTATAGCATTTAATTCCTACTCCAAAGGATGCTTCGGTTTTCGGTCTCAAATGAGTATTCAGAAATAATATGGATAAGGAGGGGAATGTGATACGTAACAAGGCTCGGTTGGTAGTCAAAGGATACTGCCAAGAGGAAGGTATAGATTATGAAGAAACCTTTGCTCCAGTTGCAAGATTAGAGTCAGTTCGAATATTTCTTGCTTATGTTGCAAACAAAAACTTTGAAGTCTATCAAATGGACGTAAAGTGTGCTTTTCTCAATGGAGAACTTGAAGAAACTATCCCTTCTTTAACTACAACGTATATCCAACCTACTTGTTCAACATACACATTGGTCTCAGAAGTACTTCGTTCAGTTTTGGTCTTATATGAAGTATGAAAATCATGAATAGAAGCGAAAGCCACCCTTTATAGCTTTAATTAAAAAAATGCCTTTCAATACTTCTTAACAAGTATTTGATCGTTATTTAACAGGAAGCTACACAATCACTTTAAAGTCTTTCTTGACTTTTAAGGAAGAGATTCGTTCCCGGAATCAGTCGCTTTATGTCTTATCAGACATCACAATTTTTCGTGAAAATTTTGCTTTATTTCTTTATCATTCACACTTTATGCACGAAAATCTTTGATTTTCCAAAAATCTGGTTCTATTAACGATGAGCCAATTTTTACAGCTTCATTTCTACAAAGCATTATGGTAATCAATAAAGGTGATGACGGTTCATGTAAATTATGTGGGTGAAATTTTGGATAAAGTTCTTCGATGAGTCAACAATTATCCAATTGTTTTGACGATTTGAAAAAGGTACTTTCTTTGGAAAGGTGTGTAACAGTGAACCGTCCTTTCTCTCTCCTGCGTCATCATCGGGGTTGCCAACTGTCCACTCCATCGCATCAGGAACGGTTTCATAAAAGGCCAAGATTTCAACCGGATATTTATCTCTCCTACTCACAACTACAAAAGGATTTCTCACACTCCACTTTACTCTTTTATCACTCACAAATCCTCATACTAAAAAGAGAAATCTCTCTCACTGTTCATTATCTTCTTCTCAAGCTTCATCAATGGTGGAATCATCCTCTATTGAAGAAACCTTTGCTCACTCCAACCTTCTTACCATTAAGCCACAACAAAACCTCATCATTGATCTTACACCCTTCGTCTATGAACCCTACATGATGTACGTCATCGAATGCCTCAAGTACTCTCCTTTTGTTGATGCTCTTACAAAGGTAGAAGTGGTTCCCATGACTTGTCTCTCTCACATCTATTCAAATATTTATTACGACAAGGTTGCCGAGAGGATTCACTTTGATATTTACAACGAGAAGACCTCCATCTCCAAGAATCGCTTATGTGCCCTAATTGATCTTGCTCATGAACCCACTCTGGTAAACCGCGACTCCATTACAACTGCTCAACTGTTCTCCATGTTCTACCAAATGGGGTACATCGAAAACCTAACCACCGTTACTAAATTTAAGAAGTCTTGCCTTCCCCCACAGTGGAATGGCCTCTTTACTCTTCTTTTCAAAGGACTTTCAGAGCGTAGCGCCGATTCAGACAGAGCAAGCAAGTCGTTTATGACTGTGCTTTATGGGTTGTTTCATGGTGTTAATCTGGACTTTGGGGAAATCATATGGCAAAAACTGGTTCAGAGTTTATATTCTTCTTCTCGACATTCTAAGATTTCATGTGGTAGGTACTGGAGCATTATCACAAAGTGGGCGACGGATCGTCTTTATGTTCCCATCATGGAAGAATCCCTTCTTTCTCTATCGCAACCTTTCACACAACGAAGATCATCGTCACCGATCCTACCAAGTATTCCTTCATTGGATCAATTCCATAAGCTATGTATACCTACATGTTTGAGGCAAGCAACATCATTCAAGGATAGAAGAAGCTTCCTTCTTTGGCCCCAAGGGAACTCACTCCTGCCATGATTCATTCTATCGAGGAAGCAGACAAGCCTGCTAAGAGGGGAAAGAAACCTAAAGCACAAAAGGAGGTGAGAGTCCCTAAACCAGCTAATGGACAAACCCCTTGGAAGCGAAAGTCTGACAAGGCAGCACCAGCTTAACCTAAGGCAAAGAAAGTCAAGAAACCCGCTCGTCGACTAATTCTCCAATCCTCAAGTGATTCTGACTCAGACTATGTGCTGCCAATTCAACTACCAATTCCTCCCAATGAATTTGACAGCAAAAGCTCGGCGGATGAAGGTTCAGTTCATGGTGATACACCACCTCGCTCGCCTACACTAGAGGTACCTGTTCGGTCTCAACCACCTTCTCCTCCACCTGTTTCTGTGCCTGTCTCCATCCCTCATATTTTCCCCATCATTACATCCTAACCTACATCTACTATTCCCATTCCCACTCCTATCTTCTCTGATCCAACCAAAACCACCACTACTTGAGTTCAAACCAACGTATTTGATATGGGGGCTCGTTCTTCAGAACCCGACCCTACTGTTATTACTGAACCCCCTCTCACTACCGAACCTCTAGTTACCACCACACCACCATCTCCGAATCCTTCTACCAAAACCAACACGATTCTTGGAGGTGAGGACTTGGAGTTTGATTTCACTTACTTCAGTCCCTACCACGTCCAAAGTGATGATGATAACGAAGCTCTAGTCACCAAGCGTCAACTCAAGGCTGTTACTGAAAAGCTTGATCAGTTACTTTCTTCCTCCTCCACCGGTGCTTATTCTGAAGCTGTAGTTAAAGTCTTGTTCTCTTCGGTTGTTAAAGAGCTTGATGCCTCTCTCTCTGCTGCAGCAAAGGCTATCGATGCCTCTACATCTCAATTTTAGAAGGCCTCGTTTTCCATTGATGCTTCGACGAAAGAATGCAAAGATGCGACCGCAAAAGTCGATAAACTAATTTCTGAGGCTCATCTATTCCTAGATTCTTTGCAAGCTGCTGCTCAAAAGAACTCTCAGACTGTCAATGCTTCAGTTGATAATCTTCAACGTTCTCTTCAAACTGAAAGGACTAATCTTGAAGTTGCTCGAAAGGCCATTGAAACTGCCAATGCAATTCTTCATGCTAATGTCCATGATCATCTCACTCAGCTATAAGCCGAACTAGCTGTTGAAAATCGGATAATGGATGAGCTTGACAAATGTATTTCTTAGCTCAAAATGCAAAATCTTAAGCTTCGTTCTGCTACAACTGAGCTTAATGATTTGAAGTCTAAAATAGAAGTAATTAGAAGCTCTGTGGGTCAGGCTAAAAAGCATAAGACCTCGGATTCTACTAGTATGGGCCAGCAGGGTTGGGGCCGATGTGCCAAGTACGGTAAATCAGACAGTAGGGCTTGTTGGACAGCAGGTTCAGGAGGCTACGCATGTGGCCATTCGGGCCACGTGATTAGGGACTACCCCAAGAAGGGCTTGATTTGTTTTCACTGCAACCAGACCAGCTAAAAATGGGTCGATTGTCCGAGGTTGCAGGGAGGGGGACGAGCAGTGGTGGCGCTTGCGCCCATCACCATGAGGATTACAGATGGCCGCCCTGCTAAGGTGGATGCTCCGGCGGTGAAGAGCCACGTATTTCAGTTGACTAACGAGGAGGCTCGAGCAGCTTGAGACTTTGTCGTTGGGACCTTTTTAGTCAATGGTATGTCAACTCACGTTTTATTCGATTTAGGTGCTACTCGATGGTTTGTATCTCTTGCGCTTAACAAGAAGTTCCAGGATGTGCCGGGGACTTTAAGTGCCCCACTTGAGGTCGAGATTGCGGATGACCGCACTGTGATTGTTGTGAGGGTGTATCAGGACTGTGTCCTGAATGTGCTTGGGGGAGGTTTTGTGTTTATCTAGTCTCGATACCGTTGCGAGGGTTGAAGGTGATCGTCGGGATGGACTTGTTGGGAGCCAACGGCCCATGATTAACTACGAGCGCCAGCTGGTGAGGGTTTGAACCCCAAGTGGGGGAGAACTGGTTATTCATGGAGAATGGGCCTCGCAGGGGCCAACCCTCTGTTCAGCTGCGAGGGCTAGGAGATTGCTTTATCAGGGTTTCTCGGGATTTTTAGCTTATATCTTATATACGATGGTTAAGACCACGACGGATGTGGGCAGTGTACCGATTATACAGGAGTTTCGGGATGTCTTTCTTGAGGTGTTACCTAGAGTTCCTTCAGAGAGGCAGTGGAGTTTCGCATTGATTTGGTTCCAGGTGCCGCTTTGATAGCCAAGGCACTGTACCGGCTAGCTCCGCCCTAGATGCAGGAGCTATCTATGCAGCTTCAGGAGCTACTAGACTGAGAGTTTATCCATCTGAGCAGTTCCATGTGGGGAGCTCCGATCCTATTTTTGAAAAAGAAGGACATGCCACACAAGATGTGTATTTATTATCAAGAGCTGAACAAACTAACGGTGAAAACCTGTTGTTTGCTACCGAAGACCGACGATTTGTTCGATCAGCTGCAGGGTGCGTCTTGGTTTTCCAATATTGATCTTCGGTCGGGGTACCATTAGATGAGGATTCGGGATGAGGATATACCAAAGACAGCTTTTAGGACCCTGTATGGGCACTATGAGTTTGTGGTGATGCCATTTGGACTCACCAATACCCCAACAACGTTCTTGGATCTCATGAACAGATTGTGTAGACCAATGTTGGATCGGTCACTGATTGTTTTTATTGATGATATCCTGATCTATTCTAAGACCAAGGAGCAGCATTTGCAGTATCTAAAGGAAGTATTGGAGACACTGAGAACGGAAAGGTTTTATGCCAAGTTCTCAAAGTCTGATTTCTGGTTGCGAGAGGTGCAGTTTTTGGGGCACATTGTCAGAACTAGCATGTTAGCTAGGAAATTATGTTCCCGTGTAAACATCAACTACTGTAATACTTGTACTCTAAGTGAATATTGTGCTATATGCTAACATGAAACCATCCAATTGAATCCAAACTCTTGATTTAAGTTCGAAACCTAATACAATACGTCTCATACGTTCAACTATGGATTGAAAACCCTAAAAATCCCTGTTCAAGATTATTATGGGCTAGGATTATCTTATTGGGACTGAATCCTAATGGACCAATAAACTTTCAATTTGACTACTTTTGTCCTAGGAACCCTATTTGGGCTCTAAGTGGACCCACGTGTAACGCCCTATTCTTAAAGTATTTAATTATGAGTCCCTGAGATTTAAGAGAAATGGTAATTTTGGTCCTTTTGCGGGAAATGGGTTTTATCCGAGAAGGTTTGGACTAGTGTGTGTGTGTGTTGACAGAAGCATAGGGCTTCTCGCCACCCTCGTGTGAATGTAAAGTTTATTGAGAGCGTGTTTAGAGTTGAGGAGTTACGACGTTTCGAAGGTGATATCAATTATAGCTCCATAGGGGTAATTAGAGAAAAAGGTCCCATGCATGCCATGCATGCATGCTTGAGTTGGCTGGGTACGCCCAGCGTAAGCTAGACGTACGCCCAGTGTAGTGAGGGAAGAAACGCGGGGAGCCAGGTTGAGTATGCCCAGCGTACTAGGGGTACGCCCAGCGTACTCTCAGAATCCCCAAACCCTAATTTTAAGGGAAACCCCTATATAAGGAACATAATGGTTCCCTCCTAAGCCTCCATAGACACTCTTTTACCCCCATAAACCCTAGATATCCGTATTTCCTCCATTGTTGGGTGTTTTTGGTCTTGGAAAGCTTATTTTGGCAAAAGAGAAGCTAAAAGAAGAAAGGAGAAGTTGTCAAAGAAGGAGGGGAATGATTGGAGCTTATTGATCTGGAAAAACATCATCTTTTGGAGCCTATTTGAGGTATAAAGTTTCTTGCTTGACATTCATATTATGTAGATCTATGTATTGTGAAGCTTTGACATCATTCTTGTTCCAAAATTCCTCATCTTGTTGCATGTTTCGAGTTGGTCAAGATTATCTGTCCTTTCAGACCTTAGGAGAGGTCTTGAGTGAGAAAAATGAGGTCCCAAGGGTTGTGGTTGTTCCATGTGTGAGATGAGTAGGTCTTAATGGATTAAGACTTTGGATTAAGAGTTTTATGGACGTCCCAAGTGATAAAGTTTGAGACTTTATGAATTCTAATCATATTTGGCCTAAGGATCTGAAGTTTGGGCTTAAGAGCTTAAACCATTAAGTCGTTATGTGATGTTGTTAAGCAGTGAGGTTACGCCCCGCGTAACCTGTGAGTACGCCCAGCGTAACGGGCCAGTGTCCCGATCCCATATTGCAAACATTATTGTACGCCCAGCGTACCAAGAAGAGTACGCCCAACATACCCCTCTGTGGCATTTTCAATTTGGGCTGCTATTAGGCTTTTGGATTTATGGGCCATAACTGGAAATTATGGATAGAGTATTTTGGGCCCAATTATTATTATTGTTATTATTATTATTATTATTATTATTATTATTATTATTATTATTATTATTATTATTATTATTATTATTATGGACCTTGGATCTAGGCTCATTTGGTGAGGAGGGCCCAATTTAGTAAATTGGGCCAATATTAGGCTTTGTAGGAGATTTGGACTTTGGCATTGGCCCGATAAGTGGATGTATGTTTGGCCTAATGATTATTTTGTTATGATGGCTAGTTTAGGATTTTCGGTGAGTCGGTGATTTGGGAATCGGCTTCTTCGGTTCAGAGTTTCTACAATCGCGAGGTGAGTTATCCTTACTATATCAACAGGGTCTAAGGCACCAAGGCCAGCCCTTTTTCGGATTGTAATATGGGTATCGTTATTATGTTTTTGTCTTGTTACGTTTGCATCCGGGTATTAGGATGGTATATGCTAGTGACCTGTTAGGTCGGTATCCTGCTTAGAATATGTTATGATACGTGATCTTCTAGATTGGTTTGATTGAATGTGAGTTGTTATATGATTGTATGTTTATGTGCACATGGTTGTTTGACTAGGGTTAGGTTGATGCGGGTCCTGCTTTGTGCTGTAGGCCAACATACCCAAGGCAGACCGGTTATTCCGAAGGCCCAGCGAGCGGTCCGGATAGGTTGTAGGCCCCACCAGGGCGGACCAGACGTGCCGAGGCTCGGAGAGTGGACCAGGCCGATTGAAGGCCCGATGCGGGCGGACCAGTCATATTGTAGACTCAGAGTGTGGACCAGGTGGGTTGAAGGTCCGGTGCGGGCGGACCAACCACATTGCAGACTCGAGGGACATGACTAGACTCGGAGGGTGGACCCGATGGATTGAAGGCCCGATACGGCGGATCAGTCACACAGTAGACCCGATATGCATGGTTGTTTTGTGATTTGTTATGATATAACTTGTTATGTGTGTATGGTATATGTGGTTGGTATTTTGGTGGTATCTCACTATGCTTTCGGGCTTACAGTTATGGTTTAATGTTTTTCAGGTTCTTCAAGAGACCGTGGCAAGGCAAAGGCGTGTTCGTACCGCTCCTCGTGTTTATGTTTTATATTATGGTTCTGGGAATACTCTGATAATAAATGTATTGAAAACCTTTTTGTAAAAACTTAAAGTAATTGGGAGGTTTTTGAAAAGTTAAAATTTGTTGAAAATTTATGGTCGTTACAAGTTGGTATTAGAGCCTTGGTTTGAGTGAATTGGAGGAACATTCGTGTGAATCCAGTCTCAAATCAGGGAGAGTTTTTAAAAGAGAATTTAAAATGGTTTTCAAAATAAGTAAAATGAGGACGCGGAGGTACGATCAGCGGGAGCCAGTAAGTAACCCCAAAATACCATACATGATAATTGATTTCAAGCTTTGATAGAACAGCATGCTAGTACTAGGCTAGGGATCTTCAGGATTTCATGATAATGTTGTCTGTTTTATGATGCCTGCTAGCCTAGGGTTTCCCTTCTGTATGAGATTTCCAGTATTCCTCTAGGAGTGAGGATGGAGCGCTTGTTATGTATATTTGTCACTAGGGTGTTGTGGTAGTACTTCATACAAATATGGGTAGGTGTGGAAGGTAGTATGGGCCCGTACTACTGAAAGCACAGGACCCATACACGTATCAGGGAAACCATGACCTCTAGATTTGTGTTGGGAGTTGGTTCCTGGGTTAGTGGGAAGTATCTGAGATTTTTGTGGTGTTTTTCAGTATGGTGGTCACGAGGCATGCTGGGAGTGGATCCGAGTCAGGATTAGGAGCAGGAGAGGGAGGTCAGGTTGGGTCAGTACCGCCCGAGGTTATTGGTCAGATGAGCTCAGGCGAGTTGGATACTAGGATTCGTGAGATCCTGCATGATGAGGTTGTTGCGTTGTTCCGAGCCGAGCTGCCGGAACTGTTTGGGTCGATCAAGACAACCATGGTGAAGTATTTTGATGAGCGTTATGCGGCTCTCGCAGAGACGGCTGCCGCGGCGGCTACAACGGCTATAGCAGTTGCAGGGGAGGAGCTCGTAGAGGTTTCCAGTATCGGGACTTCGATAATATGAAGCCCCCTACCTTTGATGGAGTTCAGAACCTGATTGTTGCTATGAGATGGTTGTCAGATGTGTAAGGGTGTTTCTTCACGTGTTCATGCCCTGCTGATCAGAAGGTAAGGTGTGCTCTGAACCTGTTGAGGCTTGGGGCAAAGTATTGGTGGAGATTGACCACGGGGTCATATTCGGATGCACAGAGGGCTGCAGTTTCATGGGATCAGTTCCAAGAGATGTTTAGCACTTGTTATGTTCTGCAAGTTAATAGGGAGAGATTGGCTCAGGAGTTCCTTGAGCTCAAGCAGGATTCGTAGTCGGTGACAGAGATCACCAGGATGTTCACTGAGAGGGTAATGTTTTGCCCCGAGTTTGCTTCGGAGCAGGCTCAGATGTCCCGATATCTGAGTATGCTCAAGAGATATATCAGACAGTTTTTGTCTACGCAGAGGTGCGAGATCTTGTTAGAGTTGAAGGAGGCCGCCAGGCGGCGTGAGTTGGAGATTGAGTTGCAGTTGTGAGAGTAGAGGCAGGCTCTGGTGCAGTCGTAGCCAGTGCCGAAACGGTCTAAGACCGTTGATTCTAGATTAGGAGATCAGAGCAGCCACACTTGTGGGAAGTGTGCGAAGGGTCACACCGGAGTTTGTCGGTCCGGTGGTGCATGCTGCAAGTGTGGAAAGGAGGGGCACTATGCGAGGGATTGTCGGCAAGCAGCCCCGTGTCGGGATTTGAGGATCTGTTATCATTGTCATCAGGTTGGACACTTGAGGGTCAACTATCCACAGCTTGTTGCGGGACCGGTGCAGGGTCCAGCACCGGCCACTTTGAGGATCATGCGTGGAGCGAAGCCCCCAAGGGCTGAGGTTCGTGCTTTCCAACTTCCTGTGGACGAAGTCAGGGCAGTGCCGGATGCAGCTGCGGGTATGTTTCATCTTGATATCTTATTATTTTATTATTATTGTGGAGTATTGTTTATTTTCTAGTCTCGTTGTGCGGTTTTCGATATTGTATTCATTGATGTTTGAGGGTTATGGCATGGTTATGGGTTTAGTATTGGGAATTTTGTTGGTTATCATTCATGAGGGTTGTTCATGGGAATCGGGTGTTAGTCTGGATATCAGGTAGCATCTGCAGTCTGAGGAGTGGTTAGCTGAAGATCGAGTTTCTTTCGAGCCCGGATGATCAGTGTTGATGTGTGATTTGTGAAGGTTGCTCGTGTTAGTGGGAATCTATTCGCGTGTAAGTGTTTGTGTCGTGAAGGTTTGTTGAGGGAGGTCGTAAATTGCGACTGGTGGTTGATAGTCAGTGCTCTAAGTGGGAGAGAATTGAAGAATTCTCCAGAAGATCGATGAGTATGAGAGGTCGTTTAGCTGCACGGGATTCAGTAGTGTTTCGATCAGCCAAAAGTGTAGGCTGGTATGAGTGAGTGGCAGGCGTGCAGGGCGGGATATAGACCAAGGTTGATTGATTGTGGAAGGCCTCGGATTGGGCCAGGATTGAGTATGTAGGATGGAGGTAGAGTTCGGAACCCCTAAAGGGCTCGAACAGTATGCATGGGAGTAGCCTCTTGAAATAGTATCTCGAAATGTTGGTTGCTAGTCAAGCGGTCCGGATAGACTAAATGCCGATAGGCGTACTAGTCAGGCCGAAGGCTCGGAGAACGGTCCAGCCAGACTGGAGGCCCTGGAGGGCGGTCCAGGTCTGCTGAAGGTTCTGAGAGTGGTCCAGTTTGGCTGAAGGCCAGTTAAGCCAGTCCAGTCATGCTAAAGACTCTGCATTTGTCGTTAGATCGGTGCGAGGAAATGGATTAAGTATGTCGCGATTCGTTCGCGTTGGAAGGTCAGGCCTCGGGTATTGATGGTGGTGGGAGGTCGAGCAGGGACTTAAGAGTATTCACGAGTGAATCCAGAGTATGTGTGGTGCATAGGGTAGCGGTTATGCTATGATAGCACGATGTAGTTTTGAGTGAGCACCATGGCACTTGTGGAAGTATCAAGGCAGCCAAGTGGGTTTCCTTGGTAAGGTAAAGGAAGGGAATGTATCCCCGAGAGGGAGTGTAAGTTCACGGAAGTGAAGGCACTAGTGCAGAGTTATGATTAGAATCACATCCGGGTTGGATGGTTGCTGAGGCTCGGAAGGAATACAGGGATGGAATCTCGGATATCCAGTTTGATTTGATTTATGTGGTGGAAATTCATCCTGGAGGATGTTTGGAGGTGTCATCAGCGTATCAGGTTTTCGCAACCCGAGGATGCTAGGGCCAGTTCAGTGTGGTTATGAGATTGCGGTGGAGAACTCGTGGGAGTTGCTCTGAGACTAAAGCATGTGTCATCCTATCAGCAAGAAAGGGAAAGTTGGGTTTCGGGTTTCGATGGTCGTGTCTTGAGGAACTTGGTCCGGTGAATGCCAGGTGGTGCATTGCAGGGGCAGTTCGGGAGTTGAGTAGCCGCAGGCTTCGACGACGAAGCCTAATTTAAGTGGGGGAGATCTGTAACGCCCCATTCTTAAAGTATTTAATTATGAGTCCCTAAGATTTAATAGAAAGGGTAATTTTGGTCCTTTTGCGGGAAATGTGTATTATCTGAGAAGGTTTGGACTGGTGTGTGTGTTGATAGAAGCATAGGGCTTCTCCCCACCCTCGTGTGAATATAAATTGTATTGAGAGCGTGTTTAGAGTTGAGGAGTTACGGCGTTTCGAAGGTGATATCAATTATAGCTCCTTAGGGGTAATTAGAGAAAAAAGGTCCCATGCATGTCATGCATGCATACTTGAGTTGGATGGGTACGTCCAGCGTAAGCTGGACGTATGCCCAGCGTAGTGAGGGAAGAAATGCGGGGGGCCAGGTTGAGTACGCCCAGCGTACTCTCAGAATCCCCAAACCCTAATTTTAAGGGAAACCGCTATATAAGGAACATAATGGTTCCCTCCTAAGCCTCCATAGACACTCTTTTACCCCCAGAAACCCTAGATATCCGTATTTCCTCCATTGTTGGGTGTGTTTGGTCTTGGAAAGCTTATTTTGGCAAAAGAGAAGCTAGAAGAAGAAAGGAGAAGTTGTCAAAGAAGGAGGGGAACGATTGGAGCTTATATATCTGGAAAAACATCATCCTTTGGAGCCTATTTGAGGTATAAAGTTTCTTGCTTGACATTCATATTGTGTAGATCTATGTATTGTGAAGCTTTGACATTATTCTTGTCCCAAAAGTCCTCATCTTGTTGCATGTTTCGAGTTGGTCAACATTATCTGTCCTTTCAGACCTTAGGAGAGGTCTTGAGTGAGAAAAATGAGGTCCCAAGGGCTGTGGTTGTTCCATGTGTGAGATGAGTAGGTCTTAATGGATTAAGACTTTGGATTAAGAGTTTTATGGACGTCCCAAGTGATAAAGTTTGAGACTTTATGAACTTTAATCATATTTGGCCTAAGGATCTGAAGTTTGGGCTTAAGAGCTTAAACCATTAAGTCGTTATGTGATGTTGTTAAGTAGTGAGGTTACGCCCCGCGTAACCTGTGAGTACGCCCAATGTAACGGGCCAGTGTCCCAATCCCATATTGCGAACATTGTTGTACGCCCAGCGTACCCCTCTATGGCATTTTCAATTTGGGTTGCTATTGGGCTGTTGGATTTATGGGCCGTAACTGGAAATTATGGATAGAGTATTTTGGGCCCAATTATTATTATTATTATTATTATTATTATTATTATTATTATTATTATTATTATTATTATTATTATTATTGTTATTATTATTGTTATTATTATTATTATTATTATGGACCTTGGATCAAGGCTCATTTGGTGAGGAGGGTCCAATTTAGTAAATTGGGCCAATATTGGGCTTTGTAGGAGATTTGGACTTTGGCCTTGGCCTGATAAGTGGATGTATGTTTTGCCTAATGATTATTTTGTTATGATGGCTAGTTCGGGATTTTCGGTGAGTCGGTGATTCGGGAATCTGCTTCTTCAGTTCAGAGTTTTGGCAATCGCGAGGTGAGTTATCCTCACTATATCAACAGGGTCTAAGGCACCAAGGCCGGCCCTTTTTCGGATTGTAATCCGGGTATCGTTGTTATGTTGTTGTCTTGTTACGTTGCATTCGGGAATTAGGATGGTATATGCTAGTGACCTGTTAGGTCGGTATCCTGCTTAGAGTATGTTATGATATGTGATCTGCTAGATCGGTTTAATTAAATGTGAATTGTTATATGATTGTATGTTTATGCGCACATGGTTGTTTTATTGGGGTTGGGTTGAGGCGGGTCCTGCTTTGTGCTGTAAGCCAACATACCCAGGGCGGATCGGTAATTCAGAAGGCGCATCGAGCGGTCCGGATAGGTTGTAGGCCCCACCAGGGCGGACTAGACGTGCCGAGGCTCGGAGAGTGGACCAGGCCGACTGAAGGCTTGATGCGGGCGGACCAGTCATACTATAGACTCAGAGAGTAGACCAGGTGGGTTAAAGGCTCGGTGCGGGCGGACCAACCATACTGCACACTCGAGGGACATGACTAAACTCGGTGGGTGGACCCGGTGGACTGAAGGCCCAATACGGCGGACCAGTCACACAGTAGACCCAATATGCATGGCTGTTCTGTTATTTATTATGATATAACTTGTTATGTGTGTATGGTATATGTGGTTGGTATTTTGGGGTTATCTCACTAAGCTCTCGGGCTTACAATTGTGGTTTAATGTTTTTCAGGTTCTTCAGGAGACCGTGGCAAGGGAAAGGCGTGATCATACCGCTCCTCGTGTTTATGTTTTATGTTATGGTTCTGGGAATACTCTGATAATAAATGTATTGAAAACCTTTTTGTAAAAACTTAAAGTAATTGGGATGTTTTTGAAAAGTTAAAATTTGTTGAAAATTTATGGTCGTTACACCACGTCCATGAAATTAGGGTATTTTGGGTCATACGGGCCTAGAATAATCCATCTTATTTCTAATGGGCCATGATGGACCATAACTAGTTTCAATAGCCCTAATGGGCCATAATCCACATTATTAGGCTTCTTTGGGCCGTGAACCCTCACAAAGGCCTAATAGGCCGAAAAATAATTATTGTGGGCCTCATGATTTCGAACTTAGTAAGAATGGCCCAAACTTTCTCTTTTCCTTTCCTCCTTCCTATCTCTCGGCCAACAGCTAAAAAAAGAAAACAAATGGGAGGTTATTTTAAGTGCCACCTCATAATTACCTTGTGGTTTTCCACCCTAATTATCCTTCTAGTAACTAACTAATCTCATATCTCAAGGTATCTATCACATCTTAACCTCTCCTCTCTCTCTCTCTCTCTCTCTCTCTCTCTTTATCTATATATATATATATATATATATATATATATATATATATATATATATATATATATATATATATATCTTCTTATTCACGGCCATAGAGCCAAAAACCACCATCACCTCCATTTTATTTTCAAACTCACTCAAGCATTCCTCTCTAAAACACTCAAAGAAATCCTCTCAATTCCCTTCAAATTCTCTCGGGTATTTCATATGTGTGTCAAGAAGATTCTTGCAAGTTTTTCACTAACTTGGTACATTTTGTTAAACTCTATTGTTTCCTTCCCATATTACATTAAAACTCCTCCTTCTTACACTGCATTTTCATGTATGGCTTCCTAGAACTAGCATGGTTCCAACAACCTCTTCAAAGAAGCATCCAAGGCCGAAAACTCTTCCAAATCTCCTTCCAAAACCGAAACCATCAACCAAAGTGAGTTCATAACCTTTTTTTGGTTTTACTATGTTTTGGGGGAGGATACAAGTTGCTTATGTAATAGATATATGTATTTGTGCTTGTTTATGTGTGTTTTCTAAGTTATATGTTGTGATTATGTGAAGAAACTTCATAGATCTCGAAAACTCTATCAAGTCTTGACAATATTTGTAAATTAAAACACTTTATGCAACTTACCATAAGGATGAAGGTTTTAAACATGTTAAGGATGTTGAAAAACTAAACAAAATCTTGTAAAGGGACCATTTTTGACAAATAAACAAAAGGATGAAGCTTTTATGATACTTACGGTTTTTCAAGGACCAAAAAGTCATTTTTATATAAAAATGGGTTTCTATGATATTATGGTTTTAAAAAGGGCCAAAAGAGTAAATATTTCACAAAATGGGCTTAAATTGGGCCTTGATGGTTGTATGGGCTAAAATTTGAAAAATTTTGACTATGTGGATTAAATTGTCATTTTAAACAAATTTGAGGCAAATATGTTGTTTTTCGGTTAAAAAGGGCTGAAAATGCCAATTTTATTAAATTGGGCCGATGATAAGTCCATTTTATGAATGTACTAAATTGTCATAAATTTGTTGAATTGATATATAATTGTCCAAGAATGGCACTACTTTTATTTGTTTTTGAACTTCATATGCAGGACAATATATTATACTAAATGTGGGCGGAACCTACAAGTAAAACGGATTGCTAAAGGAATGAAGAAACGTTGCTGGGAAAATTGACCATGCTTCAATGTTTTGGTCATATCTCAAGTTCTGGAGCTCCGATTGACATGATTAAAGAAGTTCTGGAGACTAGACAAGATTTTCTACAACTTTCGTGTTTTGTGTTTCTACTAGTTATGTCGTTTTGACCACCAAAACTTGCACGGAAGATGAAGGACGCCTCCAGGTGTCTAAGATGTCCACTACCACGTCCAAGTCAAACAGTCAGCATTTGGTCGTTATTTCACAGCAGAAAAGAAGGAAGAACTCTCGTTGGCGTCTTACATGTCGTATAAGATGTCCCCTAGGACGTCTTAATGTTTTAGGGATGTCTGTGTTGGAACGGTGTGTTTCAGAAAGTTTAGAAAACAAGGAAGGACGTCCTAGAAAGCATCTAAGATGTCTCCTAAGACGTTTGACGTTTTTGGCCATTTTTTAGTGTATTTCAAGGATGACAGATGGCATGCAAGAACGTATAGCGAACGCCTTGGCGTTATACACGACGTCTAAGATGTTTCCTAGGACGACCAACATCCCACATCGCCCAATTTCATTATTTTTTGCCCCACACTATAAATAGAAGCCTATGAATTCATTTTTAGGGTTACCACCTACGATTTTCAGAGCTTTTCCTATGTTTTTAAGGCTTCAAAAACCCTTGGAAACATTGGTAACCACAAGTCCATTCCATTTCAATCCAGATTCAAGGCAATATTCAATTGAATTCAATTCATCATCCAGCAACATTTGAAGATCATTCAACCGGTGATTCTCATCAATTCTAGTAATTTTCAGAAACGATTACTTTCTCCCAATGTTTATTTGTTTCATACTTTGATAATCATTAGGTTACATTTGTTTGATGATTCTAAGTTTGATTATGAATTCTATTATGTATTTTATTTATTTCATCCAAGTTAGTGTTTTTATGAACTCAATGGAAGGCTAAATCATTAGGGTTACTTCCGGGGATGTTTAGGACTTTTTGATGAACACACTTTATTATTACTTGATTCTAGTTAATTTCAATTGTTTTTTTATGCTTCATGTGATGATCTTTTGGTAATTATAATTGAAATTGGGTTATTTGAATTGTTTGATGTCATAATTAAGATAGTCTATTGTCAATTCATCATTTGTTCCAAGTTCAATTAGTTTAGGAATAAAGACAAGTGATTGAATCAACATATATTATTCCAACTTATGATATTGAATCTTAATGCGGTAATAGGTAGTTATAAGACATTTTATTGCTAGTTCACTAATTGCCCCTAATCCATTTAGACATAAATGAGTAAGACAACTAGTTGAATAAACATTTAGTGTGCCCAAACTATATGTTATAAGTTAATGAACCCCAATTGCATCTAAGTGGTTGAATTAGAATTCTAGGGAAGAAAGTGTGTGAACCTAAATTATCCATAAATGAACCGGGAGTACTCTAGTTTTCTCATTGAGATTTTCATTTTTAATTAATAAATTTCCAAGCTTTTTATTTGATCGTTAGTTTAATATTTTTTGTAACAATTGCTATTAGTTTTTTTTTTTCGTTAACTATTTCAACACAAAGTTTGACCACAAACTCCTTGTGGATTCGACCCGACTTACCCTATCTACTTAGGTTAGTTGGTTTATTTTTGATTGATACAACGACATCGATCAGCCGAAAATGTAAATTTTTATATAATTGGGCCGAAAATGTCAATTTTCATAATATTGGGTAGAAAATGCTATTTTTAACAATAGTGGGCTAAAATGTCATTTTATTTGAAATAAGGCCATAAATATAAACTTTTGGTCTTAAGGGACCTAAAGTGTCAATTTGTCAAAAATATGCCTAAATTGTGAACTTTAGGCTTGATGGGCTAAAAAATGTCATCATTACCAAAAAGTGGGCCTTTTATGTCATTTTAGAAAACAATCGAGCTAAAACAAATAATGTAATAACAACCAAACTAAATACATCGACTACATGTTTATTGGGCCTTAGTGGCCCATTTACATGCTTATTAGGCCTGGATTATACATTACATGTTTATTAGACCTTAGTGGTCCATTTACATGCTTATTAGGGCTGGATTATACATTACAAGTTTATTGTGCCTTAATGGTCCATTTACATGCTTACTAGGCCTCAGTTATACATTACATGTTTATTGGGCCTTAGTGTTCCTTCAACATGTCTGTTGGGCCTGGTACATTCACATACATACTCGTTGGACTTTTCAAATATAAAACGAACATGTAAACATTATATATAACATAATACAATCTTCTCATAAACTCAGTTAAGAATCTAGTGAGACATGTCGGTTGACACCTCTCGAGTGTACGATCGTAGCCTATAGTTATAACCATATTCTCTTAGAGGGAGAGTGATAGTTTGTGTATAGATCTATACGGGGTGACACCCCACACCTGAGCTATTCGCTACAGTTGGACTAGGCCAGTCTAGGGTGTCAAACCTTACCTTAAACAAGTCGGCACCTGAAAACGCCACGACAGGCAAATTCGTTATAATCAAGTATGGTTAAAACGACTCACATAGAGATTAACTCCATCAGAATTTTACGGAACATATGCAAAATCTTGTCAATACGAAAACATACATACAATGACATTCGGTCTTAAGGTTTGAGACCACGACACCTTTATAAACAGAAAATATCGGATTTTCTTGGGAAGTATACAGTTAAACAATGCCTTCTACTTACAATAGAAAATACAGGATCTTTTTCGGGATTACATTTTTATACATTCCAAAAACAGAAAACACACATGCATTAGTACTTGATTTTGACACATCATTTTCAGAACGTTTTTTAGAAAATATCGGATTTTCTGGAATTTTTACTAACAATACAAAACTTTTCATTCAAACATGCTTATGAACTCATCAACATTATATATGTTGAAATTTTCAAAATAACTTGTATTCTCAGGGAATCGTTAAGCGGAAAGGTCTACAAGAATATGTGGAATTTGTCGTATTTTGTTATCATCATACATTGAATATTTTGGCATGTAATCTATGATACTATACTTGATGTAAACAATGATGGTTCTATTTTGATATGTATGATGATGGTGATGTCTTGCTTCAATTATATACATTGTCATGATATTACAAGATGAAGTCACGCGCAAGGCCCCAGACGTTTTCATCATCTGGTTCGGGGTGTGACAGATTGGTATTAGAGCATTGTTTATAGTGAAATGACATATTTAGTCATACTTGATATGCAACTATAAATACAATGGGACTAAAACACTCTGAATAAAATGATACCTAAGTGTACAATAAAACTATAAACACTAAATGTCTCTGGAGGAAATTGAACATTGTGGTTAAACCCGGACAGTTATGTAGTCATATTGGGGATAAATATAGCCTGATCAACTATATTAATTCAAAATATGACCAACATGTGTTTGGGAGTAATCATGGCAGGAAATGGACCTGGAAGCTTACAACGTATCCAAGAACACTAAGGAACTCAAACTTTAACAATTAATATACTATAGGAGTATTTTAGGAAATACTATGTGCATACTCTCTTTACACGTCTCTCACCCCTCGTGCAGACACTATGGCCGGATTTCATCGTCCTTGGGACACCTATTTCCCCAACCAGGGGAATGGTGGATGGTTAAAGCCAGAGGAAGAAGAACCAGAGGAAAACCCAGAGGAAGAACCAGAGGAGGACCAGAAGAAGAGCCCGAGGAGGAGGAGCCTATGGGAGGACCGACAGAACTGGTAACCGACTCAGACGAGAAGGAGGCAGATGGCAGTGACATAGATGACTCGGACATGGGGTCCGAAGTCATCAACCCAACGTACATGGCCAGTGTCCCCCCATATAGGATGGTCCCCAATAGCCCTACGCCCCCATGAGCACACGACATCTAGAGATGGAGCCACCAACAAGGGGTTCGACCCCCATTTAGTATGAACCGGGACTAATACAACTTGAGTCATGGTGGACCCGCCGCCAGAGCCTTGCCTGTGATAGTAAGGAGGACACGCGATATCGGCGAGCAGGCGCAGGCAACCACTGGTCAGATGGTCACCATGAGAGCCTCAGTTAAGCACGCGAAGAGGATGACACATGAGGTAGTCAGGGACTACCAGGCGTGCCAGACAACATTGGAAGCCCGACTTCAGGCCACCGAGCACCACCTGGCTAGACTTCACGGAGTATCTACCTCTTCTTCAGCACCACCATACCCACCTCATCGCAGCTAGTACCCATACCGATATGGTTTTCTTTTATGTACTACCCTATGTATATCGACTACATGATTAAGTGACTACACTACTTATGGAGTCGTTACTCTGTCAAATTTTATTTCACTGCATGTATTGTATGCCTTATGTTGGCAAATTTTCATGTACTCAAAAGATATTCATTAATGAAAACGGCTATCTATTTTTTTGTGATGTTGTTATCTGTTATGTGTTCTATTACTCTTACTACATGTTGATTGAATGCATTCACTCACTTATACACAACTGAATCACTGACACAATGGTATAATCAAGAAATCGTGAAACAAGATACTTTGGATACTCAAGATCTTTCCGTTCCATGATAGAAAGATGCCTTAAAGACCAAACCGCGGAAACAACACGACACCGACGCCACCAGAAATAAACTCAGCCGCATTCCAAGCGGCATTGTCAGTTGCGGTCACTGCAGCACTGACACATATTCACAACGGAAACAACGGTGGAAGTAACGGGCAACAAACCGGAAGCAAAAATTAGGGAACATATCATGGAACCACAAGAACCTGTACCTACAAGGACTTCACAAACGCCAAGCCTCGAACCTTCAACGGGACGGGAGATGTAATAACCTTGAAAAGATGGATAAAAAAGGTGGAATCAATGTTTGAGATCTGCGGATGTTTGAAGGAGTGCAAGGTCAAGTTTATGTCCTGCACATTCGTCGATCAAGCTCTCTCTTGGTGGAATGGTCATGTGGAGGCCATGAAACTCCCGTTGGCGAACGTTATGCCATCAGAGGAGCTTAAGGAAATGTTTTTGGTCGAGTATTGTCCAAGCGGAGAAATTCAGAAAGTGGAGCAAGAGTTATGGAACCTCACAGTTCAAAACTCTGACATCGATGCTTACATATCAAAGTTTAGTGTGTTGTCTCTCTTGTGTCCAAGAATGATCACATCTGAAGGGAAAGAAGATTGAAAGATTTATCTGGGGATTGACCACGCCAATCCAAGGAAATGTGATAGCAGCAAACCCGACCACGTATGATAGTGAAAAAAGACTAGCCAAGAAACTATATGACCATGGAAACAAAAGGGTGCCAAAACAGGGGATTCAGAAGTTAAAAAGGAAGGTGATAGCAAGAAGGGTAAGAACAACAAGCAAAAGGGGCGACAAAACTCAGAGACATCAAAGAAGCAACAAATAGTGGTCAACCATGTTGCTACTCAAGCTACCACAACACCACATGATCCAGCCTCATCCACACCAAATGCTCCCAAACAATACTCAAGGACCCTACCCAAATGCAGCAAATGCAACTTCCACCATCACGGAGAATGCAGGGAGATGAATTGCACAATTTGCAACCAAAAGGGTCACACTGCAAGATACTATAGAGCTCAGCCTCAATAGAACCAACAATCGAACCACACCAACAACAATCGCAACAACGGTAACAACAACAATAATGTTAGGGTCGGTAACACCTACTATGGGTGTAGAGGAACCGGTCATTTTAAGTGTGATTGCCCCAAAGCCAACAACCAGGGGGTAGGAACATCAGGAAGGGTATTGGCATTGGGTCAAGGTGAAGCAATTCGGGACCCAACGGTTGTTACTAGTCCGTTTCTACTTAACAACACATACGCGTGCATCTTATTCGATAGTGGGGCGTAGCGAAGCTACATTAGTAATAAATTCAAACACTTACTAAATAACCAACCCCAGAAGCTCAACGAAGCCTTCACGGTGGAAATGGATAATGGAAAAACTGAAACAACCAAAGACGTATATGTAGGGTGCGCATTAACACTAAATAATCACTCTTTTCATATAGATTTGATGCCAGTAAATATTACGAGTTTTGATGTGATAATCGGCATGGATTGGTTAAGCCCCCACCATGTTGATATTATGTGTCACAAGAAGGCTGTTTTCCTTCATCTCCCCAATCACCAAACCCTAATAATCTATGATGATAAACCCGGTGCCAATCTTCACCTTATCTCGTGTATCAAGGCACAAAAGTGCTTACACAAGAAGAACTACGCATTCTTCGCTCATGTTGTGGATAAGACCAAAGAAGAAGCAAACATTCAAGACATTCCAGTGGCATGTGACTTCCTGGATGTATTTCCAGAAGATATTCCGCGAATAACCCCAGAAAGACAGGTTGAATTCCGAATCGACCTGATACCAGGAGCCACAACAATTGCCTAATCACCCTACAGATTAGATCCCGCCAAAATGCAAGAGTTATCCAGCCAACTAAGCGAGCTGTTGAGCAAAGGATCCATCTGACCAAGCTTCTCACCTTGGGGAGCTCCGGTCTTGTTTGTCAAGAAAAAGGACGGATCCTTCAGAATGTGCATCAACTATAGAGAATTAAACAAGCTCACTATCAAAAACCGATACTCACTTCCTCGGATTGACGATATATTTGATCAGTTTCAAGGACCTAGTTATTTTTCAAAAATAGATCTGAGATCCTATAAGTCCCAATCTCTTAGATCCAAATCCGTGATTAATTGTATTGTAAGTTCAAACAGAGTGTAGAAGCAGTAGAAGAAGAATTAAACCAAGCATGCACACATCTATATCACATAAATGTCAGGTACACCTTCGGAAACACACAGTTACATCACCCTTGGACAAACACAGACACAGGCTATTTATATCACTTATAGTAGCACACAAGTGTACAGTCACACACACATGTACGGTCGTACACGCGGTGTACAACCTTACATACGTGTGCGGCCGCACACATCCAGTAACATGCTATAACCACCAAAACAAACTCTAACACCCTACCAAGACCTATAGATGAGAATGCCTAGTCCAGACCACTAAAGTATAGCCTATCAAACTCCCCATTGGTTTGTGGCTAGCACAGTATTTAAGCACTTGGTTTCTCGAACAACTTCAAGTCAAATTTTCCCATGGATCCCATCCAAATCTTTTCATTAATGATCGTGGCAACCATTCATGTGAATTCCTTAGTAGTAGCCTCCATGACCTCCTTTATGCATATGATTTGCTGACGAGCCAGGGTATCAATGTCTCTCTCTCTCTCTCTCTCTCTCTCTGAATCTGAGGAGATCCTTAGCACTAATAAGCCTCAGAACCTCTTCTCTGTTTTTGAACTTGATGGCAGCTATTGCAGTTTCATCATCATAGGTCCAAAATTCCATGTTATCAAGATATCCCTCATGAAAGTGTTGCGGGATAGGAATCTCTTTCAATTGTTTTGTCGCTGGCTACAGTATTATCTTCAGTGGTTCACCAATTTCAGGATCAATGATATCTTTATCTTTTCTAAACAAGGTTTTTGCAGTCTTCATCTTTGGAAAATTATCCCTGACCTGTCTGTCTAGAAACTGTTTGAAGTTAGTAGCACTAGGATCCTATGATGGATTGTGAAATGGATCCCTTGAGAGTTCAGCAAGATCAACTTTCATCCAGGAGTTGAAATCATAGATGCTCTTGTAGTATTCAGAAATTTCATAATTTCTTTTGACAACCCACATATTTACCTCATGATCAAAGGCCCATATTTTAATCCCTAAATGATCACCATATTCATCACCAAACTTTCTCTTTTTAAGATCTATCACTGTCAATATAGGATCATTTGCTTTGCGATTTTCGTTTGAGCTCTTCATAAAAAGCAATCCTTCATTCTTGTTAGCAGTGACGGTCCTTTTTCCATGTTTTATTGTGATCCGTGATCTTGCATTGTCAGGCTGTTTGTCAAAACGATCCACAATGGTTATTGTTCTTGGAGGAGGTGGATCAACAGGAAAGTTGCTTTCTGTAGGCTGGGCGGGAGAGGATCTTCAACATCATGAGGCAATTGAAATAGTGACTGGAACTTATCACCAAAAGCTTTAAACAAATTGTTCTTTAACCCAAAATAAAAGGCAATTAAAGATCCAAGAATGGTTTGCAGATCAGTAATCTATTTTGTCTTTAAAGCATTTTCTGCTTGAAGCTCAGCGATGTAGTTACCGTGTTGATCAAGCATGATGTCCTTTTCTTGTTTCAGAATTCCAATTTCTTCTTGAAGTTTAGACACCAAAGTCTTATTATCCCCTGAATGACCTTCCTCGATAGAGATTCCTTTTCCACAGGAGGAAGGTTCTCGGCTATGCTGAGCCAAGTGCCTTGCTAGTCTGATAGAAGCATCTTCTAGCAAAGGCCTTGTGGGGGAGTATTATGGAACAGAAAACGATCCGCCTATCTCAAACACGGTGCTTGGACCTTCTTCAATTAGTAGTGGTGGTGTAGTAACAGTTGTGGTGGTGACTATAGATGAAATTGGTGGTGCTTGGCTTTGAATGAACACTCCATGCCTTGGATTTTGACGCCTTCTTTTTACAGGAGGCAGAGAGGTCTGTGCCTATGTCGGGTTACTTAACGATGGTATTGATGTAGGAATACCGGAATCAAGGGGAGGAATCCCTAATGCTGCATCCTGTTGGCATGAAGTTTCTTCTATTGATTTAGATAAAGGAGGCATAGTTTCAAGAGTCTCCTTAGCAGCCCTAGTCTCAGTTGCAGATTGAGTAACTTCATCGACTTTATCAAAGAACCTATCAGTGAAATCCATACCTATTTCAAAATCACCTTCTTCTTCAAAATCCAAGTCAAGGGGAAGTGCTGCATTGTTGATGTCTGTGAAATCCATATCATCGAGAAAATCATCATCTCCATCATTCTCTCCATTATCTACCTCTTGATCAAAATTACTCTCAACCTCCACATTTTGTAGCTGGTCATGCTCCTCTACCACAATTGCCACATGAAAAATATGACCTTCTTCATTCTCATGTTCTGAAACTGAGATTACAACATCCTCGGTTTCCGTGGGGTTAGAGAGATTGTCAGATTCTGATTGATCACTAACATCAGCAAAAATCCCAAATTTTATCAAAGGGAATTTTCCTTCAAAGACAAATTTTTCAGATTGATTTTGTTTCATCAATCCAAAAGCGCTGGGACCGATAGACTTGAGGTCCATAGTCTCATTTCCTCTTTCAATCTTAGGGTGCATGACATTGAAGATGATTTGCATAAACCTAGGGTACATTAAGAACTTATCCCGCTTGTTTCCTTCAATGTTTAGAATCAATTAAACAAAAAAAGGAAATGTAGTAAGAGTTGACTTAGGAGGTGCCACCTCCATAATGTTCAACATATATCCATGCAAGGACCCTCATACTTCCATGCAAGTCACCTCACCAACTCTCTCCCCTCTCCTCTTGATATCTCGGCCAAGAACCAAACACACACAAACACTCTTCCAAACACTTCCTCAATCACTCTCAAGCATCATTCTCCTCCTTCCTCCAAGATCTCGAAAATTTGCTAGAGTTTTAAGGATCTTCATCAATTCATTCCAATCTTTGGTAAGTTATTGTGAAACAAAAGTATCTTCTTTCATCTTAACATGAAAAACTCCTTCTTACATGGTTTTATTCCATGATCACACCTTAGAAGCTTCATAAACTCGAGATCCACAACAAACGTGTGCTAAGACCAAAAATACATCATCT
The DNA here is from genome assembly GCF_052625555.1 of Lactuca saligna. NCBI lineage: Eukaryota > Viridiplantae > Streptophyta > Magnoliopsida > Asterales > Asteraceae > Lactuca > Lactuca saligna. The sequence continues at coordinate 326,750,131 of NC_136420.1, forward strand.
TCTTCCATTTCTTCTTCAAAACCGAAAACATCAAAGAAAAGGTGAGTTCATAACCCCTATTTTCGATTTTTACTTTTTTTTGGGGGAGAATACAAGTTGTGTTGTGTAGATCTATGTGTGTATGCATGAATATGTGTGTTTTTCATGATTTATTTGGTGATTATGTGTTATTTACTTCATAAATCTAAAAATATGTCAAGAATATTAAGTTGATCACTTGGATCTACATGAAAACCTTGAGAAAAGTATGTTTTATCACATATAATACCTGTAAAATAGTAGATCTGGGATTTATATACTTAAAATAGTGAAAATCAGTGTTGTGTTCCAAGATCTATAAACTCAACTCAAAAATCAGCTCTTCACAGAAAAGTTTTGGTCCAATCTCAAACTGTTTTGACCACATAAATGATAATATTTTTCAAAACTATTTTACATGAAAATAGTTCAGGTTTCTACCTTTAAAATGACTACCCTCACTTTTTCATACGATTTTTCTACAACTTTTGGCAAATTTTACAAAACTTCCAATCAGATAAGAAAAATTTTGAACAAATTAGACAAAATTTCCAAACTTCCAGAATTTACGGATCCGAATTTCGACTTACGATGGTTTTTATACAAATTTTCCAACAACTAGGTCAGAAAAGCCCAAAAGCAGAAAAATGTGTGTTTTCACAAAAATCAAGCCAAAGACGATATTTTTGACAAAAATGGGTTTAAAATGTTATTTTTACCACAAACTAGTCATCAACAGAAGTTTTGAACAAAATGGAGACTAAAGTGTTATGCTTACAAAAATCGGGCCTTAATTGTAAATTTTTGGCTTATTAGTGGGCTTTTATGCTATTTTAGTGCATACTTGAACCAAAACCAATGATAAACTAACAAATGGATTAATTTGATCATTTTCTAGGTTATTGGGCCTTAGTGGCCGATTTTTATGTGTGATAGGTCCTGTATACTATTTATATGTTTATTGCGCCTCATTGACCCGTTAACATGTGCGACGGCCTTGGATACTATTTGTGTGGTATTTGGCATGTAAATACCTTACATGTGAAGTGTCACTTAGTTGTCCTTTCATATATATTTTGGGCCCATGATATATAATATTATTCCAATTGGGCCTTGAAATGATTTACATGTTTAGCGATGCCTTAGTGGTTCACTTACATGGTTCATTATGCCTGGAATGAGTTTATACTTCTCTTCGCGAAAATTCGATTAAGGATCTAGTGAGTTTTGTCAGTTGCACCTATTAAATGTATGATCGTAGCCTGTAGTTATAACCATAGTCTCAGGGAGGGAGAGCGGGGAGTTGTGTATAGATCTATACAGGGATGACAACCCACACCTAAGTTTTTCGCTACAGTTAGACTAACCTAGTCTAGGGTGATGAAAACCTTATAATCAAAACCTGCATCCAACAACACCAAGACAGGAGAAATTGTCATTATTTACTATGGTTATGATGACTCACTTAGAGGAATTATTGTTATGAAGTTTACGGAAGACCATTCTCTTTTCTCTTGAACTACTCGGAAACATACTCGTACCGGTACTCAACCTTGGGGGTTGGTATGGCAGCTTTCTCTTTTACAGACAACATCGGGTTGTCTGGGAACATTCTCTTTACATGCTCTTTACATTCTCTCTACATTCTCTTTTCCCTTTTTTGTCAAATAAACAATAACATGCATGCATTAATACAAGATCTGTCACAAATGTACTAAACAGTTTTAAGAAAATATAAGATTTTCTGGTGGTTTCAAAGTTATACAAATCATTTTCACAAACATGCTTATGAACTCACCAACATTTTTATATTGACCTTTTTAAATTAACTTGTATTATTAGGAAACCGTTGAAGTAGGATGAACAAAACAAACTAATGGATATTGTGTTGTATTTTGTTTCATCATACTCTGACTATTTTGGCATGTAATATCCAAACACAATACTCGATGCAAACTGTAACATCCCAAAAATCCAAACCAAAAATTTTTCTTTAAATCATTACTAAAACCATTTTTTTTTTTGAAAAACATATCATAACGCATAACATGAATTCAGAGTATTAATTTCAAAACATATTTCATTATCAGAGTAAAACATCCTAAGCTGACTAATCAATGGTGTGTGCCATATGATCACCCCGAGCTCTTCCCTCCACTACCGGAAGTACCTGAAACCAAAATCGAAAACCGTAAGCACGAAGCTTAGTTAGTTCCCTAACCTACGACATACCATACAATCACAAAGCATACATACTGCATGTACTGGGCCACACCCGCTATTTTGGGCCTCACCTGCTACAACGGCCCTACAGCTCCAGGCCCCGCCTGGCTTTGAGCCCCGCTCGGATACAGATCTGTTTCTTTTAGGCCCCGCCTGTCTCTGAGCCCCACCCTCTAACCACATAATACAATTAGCATATAACACATAACTGAACATACCCTATTGTAATCATGTCCTTAGGCCTCGCCTGTCTTGGGCCTCGCTCCTGTCCTGTCACTAGTGAGTCATGGAACCCCATCCAAGCTCCTACGGTAAGTGAGATACGGGCCACGCCCACACTCACTCCATGCCTATCTCGGGCCTCGCCCATGCTCTACTACTAATGATATATGGAACATCCTCCATACTCAGCTATTGGTGAGATACGGGACCTCGCCCATACTCATCTTCCTACCAGGCACATACATGCATCACACAGACAACAAGTATACTCTAACATGCAAACCATTCCTTGGGCACCCATCCGACATCGGACCTTGGTCCGGAATATCATACTAGCAAATAGCGCCTAAGGTAACTCCCAGGTCTTCCTACTCATAACTACATGGGCCAGCATATGGCCTTAGACCCATTCACACAAAGGGAAACTCACCTGCACTACTGAACTTTTGTTGATAACCCTCTGACTGCTGACCGACAATTCTCTGAACCACTGCTCCACTAGCTCCCCGAGCGAACAATATCAATATCATACAACACTTAGTCCCAAACTGAACTCTTAGAAGCCGTCAAAGTCCACTCTTTCCAAAGTCAAATTCCTAGTAAAAGTCAACCTTCTTGATTGACTTTACTCGCCGAGTTACCCCATGACTCGTCGAGTCCATGCATTCAGAAACTCCCATAAAATGAATCAACTCGCCGAGTCACCCCAAGACTCGTCGAGTTCAACGATCTCTGAGTCCCTTCCTGCCCAACTCACTATGTCTCCACTCAACTCACCGATCTAAATCTTAACCAAAAGGGGTTACTGCTTCGCGACCTGACTCACCGAGTCCATGACAATCTTCAACAGACTCGCCGAGTTATTCTTAAAACTCGTCGAGTCCATGCCCATCTTCATCCAACTCGCCGAGTTCACCCATGTGACTCGCCTAGTCACTTCAGTTCTTAATCCATACAGTCGCTTTTCGAGCCATACAGGGGCTCCAACTCATAAATCCACTCTTCCCAAGTCCATTCCTCACGTAAAGTTGCAAACTTTACGTGAAACCAAAGAGATATGGGCTTAAAACATTCTAGGGCTATGTTTTATGACCAAGGGGCTTCACCAACAACTTATTGGCATAAAGTTTATGGCTTTCTGGATCTAAAGCCAATCCTTGAATCACCAAAGGCTCCCTTCCTCCTTCTTCCTTCAACTCACCCAAAATGGCAAGAAAGCTTGAATGTGCTAAAATTGAGGCTAAGGGTTTCGTGTTCTGGATAAGAGAGGCTATAGAGAACCCTAAGGGAGAGAATGAGATGATTATATAGTGCACAAAGCCCTATACTTAGGGTTTCCCAATCCAGACCGAACTTGCCGAGTCCACTCTCCAACTCGTCGAGTCGGTCACTTACTCTTCGACCCAGATCTCGCTCGGACTCGTCGAGTTCCACCCTGGACTCGACGAGTTGACCCCTTTGACTTAAGGTTTTCCTTTCCTTTCTTGGTCTTTCTGATTATGGGTGTTACACAAACAATGAAGGTTGTTATATTACATGTGTGATGATGATGATGATGATGATGATGTTATGTTTCAATTATATACTCTGTAATGATACTACAATGTTGAAAGTCACACCAAGCCCCGGATGTATCCGCCGTCTGGTTCGGGGGTGTGACAGATTGGTATCAGAGCATTGTTTATACTGAACTAGCATATCTAATCATACAGGATCTGCAACTATAAATACAATGGGACTAAACTACTCTGAACATAATAATTAAAATACATACTTATGTGTGCATTTTAGATTAATAACACAATAAGAACAGTAAAAGTCTTTGGAGGATTTGAACATCGCTATTAAACCCGGACAGTTATGTTGTCGTATTTGGGGTGAATGTAGCCTGATCAACTACATTCATTCAAAATACGACCAACATGTGTTCAGTAGTAATTATGAAGGACAATGAATCAAAAACTTACCATTTAATTATCCAAAGAGCTTATAGAATCAAACCTAAACAGAATTACAATACTATAGGAGTATTTGGTGTGCTATTTGTTTCTAGTATTTATAACCCTTCGTGCAATGCACTATAGACGAGCATCATTAGCCAGGACACCCCTATCTATCTAGTCAGGGAATAGCAGGGTGGATCGACCAAGAGGAAGATTCAGAAGGAGACTCGGAGGAGGAACATGCAGTAGAACTTACAGATGAACCCATTGATCCAGTATTGAACCTCAAAGAGGAAGAGCTCGAGGGCGATGACGATAATGACTCGGATGTAGAGTCTGAGGTCATCAATCTTCCATACATGGCCAGAGTACCAGATTATTGTAAGGGCTCCGATGGACCCCACGCCCCATGGACACACGATAATTGGAGATGGAGTCACCAGCAGGGGATATGTTGGGTCAAATTATGGTTTATACTTTACTTTTCTGGGCAATTATATTATTCTGTAATATTTATGGAGTTTACGGTCATGTTTACGATTGAGTTTACGGCCGTAAATCCATTTACGGCCCATGTCCACCAAGCCCATGTTCCCTTTGTATAAATATAGGTGTTAGGGTGTGAGGAACGGGTTGTTGAACTAGAAGGAGTTTACGGCTAGAGAGAAACAGGAGTTTTTATGTGTGTGAATCTTTTGTATCCGGATCTTCATTCATATCAATACATACAAAGATTTATATTATTCTTCTGCTCCTTCTCTTCTATTTGATCTGACATCATCCGTTTGATTGGGATTCCGCACCATCAAACGGATCTGACTGATACACGGGCAGATTTTAGACTTACAATTGGTATCAGAGCCAAGTTGTATTAGTCAATTTTGTCAGATTTGGGGCATTATTTGATCTTATTTTCGAATTATTTTTGCGTTTTTGGATAGATCTCTGAAAATTAAGGGGGGTTTGTTCTTCGCATTTTTGATAAAAACAAGTTTTTGAACAAAAAAAAGGGTGAAAAACGTCGCTTTTTGAAGGGTTTACAGCCGTAAACAGTTTGCAGCTAGGGTTTCGGAGTTCACGGCCCGAGGTTTGCAGCTCGGAGTTTGCGGCCTCGGTTCGGAGTATATGGCTCGGTCTAGATCGTCTCGGTTCGCACATTGACCTCGCCTCGCACCTTGCATCTCGCATGGCAGCTGTGTCTTCAGTTCGCACTTAAAAATAATCGGTACGAAATTGGGGGGGTGCCGGGATTCGAACCCAGGTCTCCTCCATAGAAGACCAACGCCTTACCAGTTGATCTACATTGCCACATGTTTCTTACCTTCCGTTTTTTCATTCAAAACCTCTCCTTTTCGCATCTAAATTTCGAAAATTGGCACTTTTAACCCCCAAAATCAATTTCTTTTATTTGTAAAACCTCATTTCCAATAATAAAAAATTAAATATAAAAAAATAAAATTAAATAAAATATATAACAAAAAATTAGTTTTTAAATTTTGACTTTTATTTAAAATTTTAACTTTGACTTCCAAGTTTGACCTTTTAACTTTAAACTTTGACTTTTTCGTTTAACTTTTAAACTTTCAAATTTAATTTCTCGGTTTGACTTTTCAAGTTTGACTTTTGAGTTTAACCTTTTAAATTTGACTTTTGAGTTTAACTTTTTAAATTTGACTTTTAAGTTTGACTTTTGAGTTTAACTTTTTAAATTTGACTTTTAAAGTTGACTTTTGAGGTTTATAATCAAAGGGTTTGACTTTTAAGTTTTATTTTAGCTTCTAGTTGTGCTTTTTAATTGATTTTAAGGTTTACGAGGGAGTTGAAACATGAAAGAGAGTCGTCAGGATATGTTAAGACAAAATTTCAATATTTTCGATTATATCCCTGGAGAAACCCTTGAAACTCAGTTGCAACGATTTACTACACTTATTACCGAGATGAATATAATTGGGATCTTCTTGTCTAAATCTGAGATAAACAAAAAGCTATTGAATTCACTTCCAAAATCGTGGGATATGGATGTGGCTATCATCAAGAAGACAAAAGATCTCAATCGTCTTAGTCTTGCTGATGTAACTGAAGAACTTGATGCTTTGAAGTGTGGAAATACAATGAGTTCTGCAAACATCTCGGTCAATGAAGTTTCAGGTTCTCAATCATGTGAAGTTTCATGTACACTATCTAGTGAAGATACGATTAAATTTCTTCGGGAACAAATTGATTTATTAAAAAGAGAAGTTGAGGACCTGGGATATGAAGGATATCAACTCAGGAAACGACAAAAACCCCTGAAGGCTGAATTAGAAGCAAAAACCAAGGACTTTAGGAAACTTCAGGAAGAGTATAACAACAAGTGTGAAAATTATGATTATGTTAAGAGACAACTTGCTGCTGTAATTGAAGAACTTGATGCTTTAAAAATCAAGTGTGGAAAAACTAATGTCAGTTTCAAAAATTATACTACATCAAGTCAGACAGTCGAGTCCTTATATGAAACCCAATTAAAATTCAAAGAAAATCAAAACAAGGGTCTAGGGTATGACAGTGTACCTCCTCCTTATAATCATAACTACACATCCATCCCTATGACACAGGACGAAACTGACAGGGAGCCACATCTTCGATATGGCAAACGAGATGGATTTGTGTTAGGAGGAGTTATTAATATTGCAGATACTAATGTTGCTACTTCTTGTGCAGGAAAAGTAATAGAGGATGAGAACAAGTAGAGTTCTTCTGAACAAACCAACATATCCTTGAACTCTGAATCTATTGCTTCGAACTCAACTGCTTTTGATCAACCTGTCGTTGAGAAATACAGGCCACCAATTCCAGCGAAACAGAGTGCCTATTGCAAGCGTGCATCTGGGAACAATAAGAGACAAGGCAAGGATACGCCACCAGGGGCAGGAAAAGATAACTTCACAGTGAAGAAAAAGACTTGTTTTCACTGTGGAACACCTGGACACATTGCCCGAAATTGTCCAAATCGCATACGTTCCTTACTATGCGCAAGGCTGGCAGAACACGCCAAGAGGGAGATACTCCAAAAGAAACCCCTCAAGGTCACGTTCAGACATTGACGACTGGAATGCCAAGAAGTCCAAGAATGTAACTCCCAAGGCCAAGAATCAAACTCCAAAGGACAAACATCCAAATCCCAAGGGCAAGAAGGATATGTCAGCCAACAAGCCCAGTTCAAGAGATGCTCCTGTGAAGCCAAGACCGGTTAGGTCAACGTCATCTTGGCAGTCGACTTCAAGTTCCAAATCAAGTACTGAGCCACCCATCGGATCGAAAAAGAAATGGGTTAAACCCAACTACAAATGGGTTCCAAAGGCTCAATCTCCCAAATCAACTAACAACTCTAATGTTTCTACATCTTCTGTTTGTGATAAGCAGGATATGTCATGGGAGAGAGTACCCTGCATTGATGATAAAGGTCGACCCAGTTTCAAAATGGACTGGGTTCCAAAGACCAACTGATCCCGCTCTGTATCAGAACAGCTATGGAGGCATATCATCAGACTTCGGTTTGTTGGTAATGGTTGTTCCAGGCACATGATAGGAGACATCTCTCAACTGTACCACATTCAGACCTTTGTTTGAGAGTATGTGTCTTTTTGCGGGAAAGGAAGAAAGGAAGAGATCACATGGGGTTAGTGCTTAATGATATGAAGAATTTTTGGATCTGTTCTGAGATTACGCATGCTATTCTCAGACCTTCTGGATGCAAATTCAATCGGTGACTTACGGTTTACGTTTTCTTCTCTATACTCCTGAGTTTTTTCTTAAACTGATTTGCTTTAAAGACCAATTTTTGTTTTAGGATAGTTTAAATTTGCGCATTTACTTTCGTTTCTCTCATATGCACAAATTTAGGGGGAGAAATAAAAACAAAACAAAATTTTGAAAATTTGAAAAATCCAAAAACATTAGAAAAAAAATTAAAAAATTGTTGGTTATGAAATGTGCTGCTTGAGGGAGATGTTCTGGGAAGTGATATTATCTAGTGATAACAGGCAATCTAAGTCTGCGTAACGTACCCAAAGTTGAAGGGTCTATGCTCTGACTTGATGCGTTGGTAGGCACGAAAATTTTTAAATGGACATGACTAGGCAGAGTTGAACTTAGGAAATTTTATAGACTTGACAAATTTTGACCTAGTTAGATCCGTTCAGCCTGACAATACGACGCTCGGATAGGTTGAGCAGGGAGATATATATGGGAATCTACTCGCCACATTAAATGAACCCGTACTTGGAACCGTGGTTTAACTTTTCCTCGATGTGCGGATTCTGTCCTTAATTCCGATTGGATGGGGCGACTGGTAAATTCCGATAAATTAGGTCTGTAGAATATCATTTTCTTTCTCTCTTTCTGTTAGTCATATGTTGCACCCTTTGCGTGATTGGAAGAGATCCAACCTGGATTGCAACATATGCAACTCTATCTCTTTGCATGCTATATATATGAAATTCTTCTTATCTGTTAGCCATATGTTGTCTCCTTTGCGTGACTTCAAATCCGACCTCGTACACAACATATGCAACATTCTACTTCTCAACCCCTCTAAAGTGATAAGTTATAAAATTATGAATCTATCTTCTCTCTGAATGATTGTCTGCTCACCCGATTTAAGGAGTACTCTGGAAGTTCTTGATGGTTGGGGCATATCAGGAAGCGGGAAACACGTTCCAGTACACTTAAAATTGAACATTCAAAGATTGTCTATAGATCTCGCTGCTCAATTTAGGTGGATAACAATATCCCTGGTCGTCGTCAGATGAATGGTCCTTAAGATATAGTATCTAAGGAATTAGGATCAGATATAATTTTTAGGAACTTAAGTTCACCTTGTCTTGTATCAAATAGTATATCCTAAATAAGTCACAAATTTTTTGTGTTTAAGTGGACCACAATACCGACGATCGACCAGACAAAGATGTGTATATGGAAGGTACCGACAAGTGGATAAAGGCTGTCTAAAAACTTTGATCCCAAATCACTCTTAAAGTTAGATATCATTTTATTTTTGTTAAATTTGTCATAGTTTCTTCTAATTTAAACATTAGGGGATAATTAAAAATTAAAATAAAAAAATCAAAAATTAAAAATCCAAAATTAGTGTTATTTCTGTTTTATTTCTTGTTCGAAAAAATAAAAAAATCCAAAAATATTTTTGTTTATATTTTATTTTGTGTGCTAAGTTTTCTTTTAGTTTTGTTTGTCTTGAAAAGTGATTTCAGGTATAGATAAGACTCATGGAGTTTGTGTTGAAGATTTCTGAGCCAAAGCCTCGTCCGTGAGCATCGAAGAATTCACATTCGAAGGAGCAAGAAATGAAGATTATTCTTTTGATATTCAATCCTTCAACCCCAGAAGAAAGGTCAAGCTGACTTGAAGATTATGTGACGGATTTCATTGAAGCCTCCTCAATCAGTCTGCTGCTATCTTAAACCTGCTAAAGCGATCCAGAAGATTATTTCTCTCTGATGTTCTCTTTGAAGATTCTCAAGCTGAAAGCGCCATCTTTCAAGAATCACTGCGTCAAGCCTCCTCACCCAATGTGTGTTCAATGCCAAATTCTGAAGAAAACCTCAAGTGCTCAAGATGAAATCATTCATTGAAGATTCATATGTTCATCCTGATGCTGTGAAGAAATCGAAGGTTAAAGCTGAAGCCAAGCTCCCATTGAAGATTAACAAGAAGAGCCAGCTACTTTTTAGGGGGAGCTTGTTGGGTCATTAAGAAAAGAAAGCTATAAACCAAGGGGGAGATTGTTGGGTCAAATTATGATTTATACTTTACGTTTCTGGGCAATTATATTTTTCTGTAATATTTATGGAGTTTACGGTCATGTTTACGGTTGAGTTTACGGCCGTAAACACCTTACGGCCGTAAACCCATTTACGGCCCATGTCCACCAAGCCCATGTTCCCCTTGTATAAATATAGGTGTTAGGGTGTGAGGAACGGGTTGTTGAACTAGAAGGAGTTTACGGCCAGAGAGAAACAGGAGTTTTTATGTGTGTGTGAATCTTTTGTATTCGGATCTTCATTCATATCAATACATACAAAGATTCATATTATTCTTCTGCCCCTTCTCATCTATTTGATCTGACATCATCCGTTTGATTGGGATTCCGCACCATCAAACGGATCTGACTGATACACGGGCAGATTTTGGACTTACAAGATACAACCACACTACGGTAGGAACCGAGGTCTCTTCGATCTTAATCATAGAGGACCAGCTGACCATGCCCTCCCAGTCATGGTCCGGCACACTCGAGACATTGGCAACCAAACTCAGGACACCCACAATCAAATGGACCAAATATGGGCTGTTGTTGAGAGAAATAAGAGAAAAACTGAGGAGGTGATCAGGACTCCTAAACGAGGCAGTTAGTTCGGGAGGCAAGACTACGAGACACCGAACGACAAGTAGCTCATCTTCAGGGTGCATCCACTTCATCAGCACCACCACCAGACACTTTCCGCCACAATTAGGATCAACCTTTTCTTTTTTCCCCCTACTATCCGATATGACTCTCTTTCGTGTACTAAGATGGTACTTACCAATGAAACAATTATGTGCTATATTTATTTCATGTTACTACATAAATTCAATTATATGCACAACCGAACCCTTGAAACCGCTAGATACTTAAGGATCTCGAAATCGAAACGACCCATATACCCTAAGGATGGACGTAACGATCATGCCAAATCTGCAATTACCTACTACTGTAAATACATCATAGGGATGTAGATGGAAACAGTGAAAATTATACGACAAGATGCAAAATTTATAGAGTACAACCAGGAATGACGACCATTACTTACGATCTGGCTTATTAACATGCAGCAGGAAAATCTCATCCTACAGAAATAACAAGCACACCCGCAAGACATCGCTCCTGCAGATGGACTCTGCTACATTCCAAGCTGCTGTAACGGCGGCAGCAACCGCCGCTATGGCACAAATCAACGCAAACAACATCAATGGAGGTGGAAATAGCATCAACAACTCCAACTGAAGGAACGAGCACGAAAACCAAGAAGTGACAGCTTATCAAGGCGCTCCAAACCCCAAGCTTAAAAGCAGGAAGCGGAAGTCTGGAAGTAAGAGAAAGGGACATCCCACTTAAGGGTTCTCAAAGAAGCAACATGTTGTTGTTGTTCATGCGACTATGACCCCTATTACACCAACATCAGCGAGACCATATGTTGGAAGCCTTCCAAAATGCAATCAGTGCAATTTCCATCATAAGTGAGCCCGCCGGGAGCTGCATCATGAGAAATGCAACCGAAAGAATCACACCACCAAATACTGTAGAAATTATCCACAACAGAATCGTCAACCAAACAAAAACAACAACAACCACAACAACCTTAACAACAACACCAACGATGAGACCAATCACACCTGCTATGGGTGTGGAGGAATCGGTCACTTCAGGCGCAATTGCCCCAAGGCTAACAATCAAGTAGCAGAAGGATCAGGAGGGGTCCTGACCTTGGGTCAAGGTGAAGCAGTCCAAGATCCGACGGTTGTTACAGGTACGTTCCCACTTAACAACCCTTTCTCTTGCATCTCACTCAATAGTAGAGCTGAGCGAAACTTCGTTAGTAACAAATTCGAGCACTTACTAAAAAAACAACCCCATAAGCTAAACGAAGCCTTCACAGTGGAGATGGCTAAAAGGGAAAAACCGAATCAACCTAGGATATTTATGTAGGGTACACCTTAAACCTAAACAACCATTTATTTCAAATAAATTCAATGCCAGTAAATAGTAGGAGTTTTGATGTGATAATCGGCATGGTTGGGGTAAGGCCCCCCCATGCTGATATTATGTGTCGTAAAAAGGCCGTTTTCCTTCACCTCCCCAATCATGAAACTCTAATAATCTATGGTGATAAACCTGGTGCCAATCCTCGTATTATCTCGTGCATTAAGGCACAGAAGTGCCTGCACAAGAAGAACTACGTTTTCCTCGCTCACGTTTTGGACAAGGCCAAGGAAGAAATAAGCATACAAGACATCCCAGTGGCATGTCGATTTCTAGGTGTAATTCCTGAAGACCTTCCAGGAATACCCCAGAGAGATAGGTCGAATTTCTAATCGACCTCATACGGGAGCCACATCAATTGCCAATTCACCCTACAGGTTAGCTTCCACCGAAGTTCAGGAGTTATCCAGTCAATTAAGGAAAATTGTTGAGCAAAGGATTCATCAGACCAAGCTTTTCACCCTGGAGAGCTCCAGTCTTGTTCATCAAGAAGATGGATCCTTCATAATGTGCATCGATTTTAGGGAATTGAATAAGCTCACTATCAAAAACCGGTACCCACTCCCTCCGATTAATGACCTATTTGGCCAGCTCCAAAGAGCTAGTTATTTCTCTAAAATAGATCTAAGAACCAGTTATCATCAACTTCGATTCCGAGAAGAGGACATTCAGAAAACTGCTTTTCGAACTCGATACGGCCATTTCAAATTCGTTGTGATACCCTTTGGTTTATCGAATGCCCCCACGGTATTCATGGACCCTACAAACCGAGTTTCCCTAACCATTCCTAGTCAGCCTTTTCATTATCTTCATCAATAACATACTCGTCTGCTCACAAAGCAAGAACAAAACACTGTCAACACCTACGACCGGCCTTGGAAAGCATCAAAGTCGGAGAATATCGTGGACGAAGCACTGCGAGGATCGAGATAATGGAATTAATTCAAGATCTTGATAGTCACTTCAGAAGGATATAGGAACACAGATAGACATGAGCATTGCTCACCACCCTTAAACCAATAGCCAGATCGAACGGACCATTCAACCACTCGAAGTCATGCTCCAAGTATGGGTGTTTGAATCCAACAATTCATGGGTTACCCGGTTGCCCTTGATTGAATTCTCATACAATAACGGCTATCGTATGAGCATCAAGGTTGACCCCTTCGAAGCTCTTTATGGTCATAAATGCAGATCACTCGCCAGTACTCTCACGCGACCAAAAACCAGTCGTGAAACGACGGAGAAGATAATCCAAATCAAAACTCAACTTCAAGCATCACGAGACAGACATAAGACTTAGGCTGATAAACGACGAAAACCTCTAGAATTCCCAGTCAAAGACTGGGTACTATTGAAAGTCTTTCCCTGTAAAGGAATGACTAGCTTTAGGAAAACAGGAAAAAAACTGAACCCACGATACATTGGACCATTCTAGATTCTTGCCCGAATTGGTCTAATGGAATCTAGGTTGTGGCTGCTTGTAGAGCTCAGCAACGTACAACCCGTATTCCATGTTTCAAATCTGGAAAAAAAAATGTGTATCCAATGAAACTCTTGTCGTACCTTTAGAAGAGATCGAAGTAAACAAGAATCTTTTGTTCGTCGAAGAACAGATCGAAGTTATGGACAGGGAAGTGAAGCGTACTAAACAAAGTCACATTCCGATCGTGAAGGTTCGATGGAAAGCTAAGCGTGGACGGGATTCACATGGGAACACGAAGACCAGATCAAGCAGAAGCACCCTCACCTATTCCCTCATTCATGAACCTACCATTCGAAAGAATTTCGGGACAAAATTCCCTCTAATGGGGGGATGATATCACAACTGGCATTTTGCTAGGAAATTCTATTCCCATGTAAACACCATCCATTGTAAAAGACTTTACTCTAAGTGAATATTATACCATATTCCCGTTCAAATACATCTAATATGTTCAAATAAGGATTGGAAACCCTAGAAATCCCGACTCAAGTTCATTATGGACTAGGATTCTTTTATTGGTTCTAATGGACCAATAAATCTCCAACTTCACCATCATGGGCCTAAGCACCCTAATTGGGCTCTAAATGGACCACATTCACAAAACTTAACATTTTGGGCCATGTGGGCCTAATATGGTTCATGATATTTCTAATGAGCCCAATGGGCCGAAAATTTTATGTTTAGGTTCCAAAACTCCTAACTAAATGTTAATGGGTTCAAACTTTTCCATTCCCACTCCTTGGCCCAAAGATCTCGGCCTAACATCAATTAAACAAAAAAAAAGAAATGTAATAAGAGTTGACTTAGGAGGTGCCACCTCCATAATGTTCAACATATATCCATCCAAGGACCCCCATACTTCCATGCAAGTCACCTCACCAACCCTCTCCTCTCTCCTCTTGATATCTCGGCCAAGAACCAAAAACAAACACACACACACACACACACACACACCCTTCCAAACACTTCCTCAATCACTCTCGAGCATCATTCTCCTCCTTCCTCCAAGATCTCGAAAATTTGCTAGAGTTTTAAGGATCTTCATCAATTCATTCCAATCTTTGGTAAGTTATTGTGAAACAAAAGTATCTTCTTTCATCTTAACATGAAAAACTCCTTCTTACATGGTTTTATTCCATGATCACACCTTAGAAGCTTCATAAACTCGAGATCCACAACAAACGTGTGCTAAGACCAAAAATCACATCATCTTCTTCCATTTCTTCTTCAAAACCGAAAACATCAAAGAAAAGGTGAGTTCATAACCCCTATTTTCGATTTTTACTTTTTTTTGGGGGAGAATACAAGTTGTGTTGTGTAGATCTATGTGTGTATGCATGAATATGTGTGTTTTTCATGATTTATTTGGTGATTATGTGTTATTTACTTCATAAATCTAAAAATATGTCAAGAATATTAAGTTGATCACTTGGATCTACATGAAAACCTTGAGAAAAGTATGTTTTATCACATATAATACCTGTAAAATAGTAGATCTGGGATTTATATACTTAAAATAGTGAAAATGAGTGTTATGTTCCAAGATCTATAAACTCAACTAAAAAATCAGCTCTTCACAGAAAAGTTTTGGTCCAATCTCGAACTGTTTTGACCACCTAAATGATAATATTTTTCAAAACTGTTTTACATGAAAATAGTTCAGGTTTCTACCTTTAAAATGACTACCCTCACGTTTTCATACGATTTTTCTACAATTTTTGGCGAATTTTACAAAACTGCCAATCAGATATGAAATAACTTCGGATGAGCCTGTGAAGGTGAACAATTTCACACTTGTTAGAAGCCATTAAAAATTATAAGAAAATTTTTGAACAAACTAGACAAAATTTCCAAACTTCTAGAATTTACGGATCCAAATTTTGACTTACGATGATTTTTCTACAAATTTTCCAACAACTAGGTCAGAAAAGCCCAAAACCAGAAAAATTTGTGTTTTCACAAAAATCAAGCCTTTGGAGGATTTGAACATCGCTATTAAACCCGCTATTAAACCCGGACAGTAAAAGTCTTTGGAGGATTTGAACATCACAAAAATCCTCCATCGCTATTAAACCCGCTAACTAAACTACTATGAACATAATAATTAAAATCGCTATTAATAACACAACAAGAACAATAAAAGTCTTTGGAGGATTTGAACATCGCTATTAAACCCGGACAGTTATGTAGTCGTATTGGGGGTGAATGTAGCCTGATCAACTACATTCATTCAAAATACGACCAACATGTGTTTGGGAGTAATTGTGATGGACAATGAATCAAAAACTTACCATTTAATTATCCAAAGAGCTTATAGAATCAAACCTAAACAGAATTAAAATACTATAAGAGTATTTGGTGTGCTATTTGTTTCTAGTATTTATACACCTTCGTGCAATGCACTATAGACGAGCATTGTTAGCCAGGAAACCCCTATCTCCCTAGTCAAGGAATAGCAGGGTGGCTCGACCCAGAGGAATATCCAGAAGGAGACTCAGAGGAGGAACATGTAGTAGAACTTACAGATGAACTCGCCGATCCAGTATTGAACCTCAAAGAGGAAGAGCTCGAGGGCGATGATGATAATGACTCGGATGTAAAGTCTGAGGTCATCAATCTTCCATACATGGCTAGAGTACCGGATTAGTGTAAGGGCCCTGATGGCCCCACGCCCCATGGGCACACGATAATTGGAGATTGAGTCACCAGAAGGGGATACGGCGACACTACGGTAGGAACCGAGGTCTCTTCGATCTTAGTCATAGAGGACTAGCTGACCGGGCCCTCCCAGTCATGGTCCTGCGCACCCGAGACGTTGGTAACCAAACTCAGGACACCCACAAGCAAATGGACCAAATGCGGACTGATGGTGAGAGAACTGAGAGACAAACTGAGGAGGTGATCGGGACTCCCAAACGAGGCAGTTAGTTCGGAAGGCACGACTACGGGACACCGAGCGACAAGTAGCTCATCTTCAGGATGCATTTACTTCATCAGCACCACCACCAGACACTTTTCGCCACAATTAGGATCAACCTTTTCTTTTTTCCCCTACTATCCGATATGACTCTCTTTCGTGTACTAAGATGGTACTTACCAATGAAACAATTATGTGATATCTTTATTTCATGTTACTACATAAATTCAAACATGACATTTTATGGAAGGAATGTAGAATGTCACTTCCAGCACTTTATTTTAGCAGTATGTTATAGATGTTTATTTTCTTCTCATTGCGACATTATACTTACAAAATCTACCAAATGATGACATTGTACTTTCCATATGTTCTCCTAGCTAAACATTGTATTTTTTTTCTCATTAAGACATTG
Organism: Lactuca saligna; assembly: GCF_052625555.1. Lineage (NCBI taxonomy): Eukaryota > Viridiplantae > Streptophyta > Magnoliopsida > Asterales > Asteraceae > Lactuca > Lactuca saligna. The sequence goes on from NC_136420.1 coordinate 326,767,153, forward strand.
TACTTACAAATTCCACTCAATGATAGCATTGTACTTTCAAGATGTTTTCTTATCAAAGTATTCTTAGGTTTCAAAAACTACTAAAGTATCACATTATAAAGTGAAAATTTCTTGGCCTTTGAATGAAATTTCTATAACTCGTTAACTTTTTCAAAGTACAAAGATGTAATAGCCTGGAATGAATATATGATGCTATAATAAACAAATACTACCTCTGTCCCATATTTATTTTCCACTTTTTGAAGTCTTTAGTTTTCAACTTTGACCTTAAATATTTTTATTTGTATTATATATTACTTGATGAAACTTATAACAGTAAAAAAACATTTCGTTCATATAATTTGCATCAAATGTTATATAACAAAAAAATAAATATTTAAGGTCAAAGTTGAAGAACAAAAACTTTAAAAGTCAAAAGTCGACAATAAATATGGAACATATAGAGTATTATTTTTTATCATAATCTTTGGTGATTTTACAAGATATAGAAGCCAACTTTTGGTACATTGATCTTTCAATTATGTTTTGATGTTTCTCATCAGTCGGATAGTGCAAGGCTAGACGTTGAACCAAATTTGTGAAAACGATAAAAGGAGTTATAGATGTGATCGAGACGTATATTTTGGAATGGTCGTGTACCCTCACTAGACAACATTAGTGTTTTATTTGTGTTGTCTGAATGAATGACATTTAAAAATATATGAGAAAAAAAATACTTTAACAATCAATCAATGTAATTTTGGTTCCACGTGTATACTCACACCATTGTTCTTAAAAAGATATGCATATTAAATACACTTAGTTTTGATTTTTGGATTTGATGGATTCAATAAAGTAAGTTATTTCTTTTGAGAATTGTTTTGCAATAGCGATAATTACAATTTTAGTTTTTTACAATGACCTTTTCGACCCATGCTCAACATGGGCCACATCTCTAGTTTTAATTAATTATAACTATTATCATTAAAACATCTAGCCCGATAATTAATTATAACTATTATCCTTAAAACATCTAGCCCAAACTGAAAAGTGTTACATTTAGCGAGGTAGTGACCACAAAGAAGTTAAAGTTGTGAATGGCTTCAAATGACCTTTCTGGTACTTAAAGAGAAGGCACAAGCTAGAGAGAGAAAGGAGGATTCCAAAGTTCCAATATAGATGACAACATATCAACCTCCAAGTGGAATATGGTTAAGTTGTGGAGACTGATTCACCTTTGATATTATAACCTTTAGACATACCAAGCATGGGACAAATAGTTCTATAACAGTTTCACTTTCATTTTTGTCATGGGCCAGTTTCTCATCAAAGTTTCCACACTTTACATTGTTACGAGTTTTAGATCAAACAACTACTACTGTTTATATTCTCTAAATTCGTGTAACTTAATGTATCATCAGAAATCCATTCGGCGGCAATTATAAATAACTAGTATTTACGTTCCTAATCGTATGTACCACGATATTTATTTTTGTTTTATATTGATACTTTGTTTAACATTGAACAAAGTTAATAAGTATAATGTTTGATTTTAAAAAATAATAATATATTGTTAAAATAATAAGAAAAGCATAATGACTTTTAAGTCATTTACCTTTTGTTATACTTAATAACATTATGCGTTTTTCATACATAATAATATAACTTCATTCCATTCTTATCATTAATCACTGTATTTTGTGGTTTCGTGGATGTTTTTAAAACTCTACAACAATAAGAAGCAATCTAGACATTTAGGTTTTGACCAGATACATCAATCCATGAAGCCCAATACAAAGTGACCCAATATCCCAAAATCCAATTAAACGGCCTTCCTCACTACGCTATATAAATCCATCAATCCATGAGATATCATTCTCTTTCATTTCTTTTAAATATGGTCTGCTTATTTAAATTGAATCCAAGTTTGATTTGATTTAGTTTTGCAAGAATTATGTTTATTATTATATTGATTAGTCTTAATAGTTGTTTTGTGGATTTGATTTATAGCATAGTACCCTGTAGTAATTCTATAGTTGCTTGTAATTTTTAGTTAAATTTGTAACTTGGATTCCAGATTAATTACATTCTAAATATTGTTTTTATGCTACTTATAGATTTGATCGAGATTACAATGATATACACATCTATTGAGGTATTGCGACAATATTTCATTAGTTGGTGTTTATCATTCTCATTACAATGTAATAATCTGTAATCAACGTTAATCAATAATCACCCTTTCGGTTTATTAGTCTATTTTTCCAAAATCTCATTTAATGTGTTCCTAATTTTGCCTTTTCTTTTCTGTTCTTATTGACTTTTTCTTGGGTTGGTTGTAATGGAATTCGTTTGGTATTAGAGTTTACTTCGATGCTAAAAGGAACTTGTTGATTTGACTTTATAAAAATAATGGTTTAGATAAAATCTTGCACAACAGAAGTTTTCGAACAATGTTCTTGAGACAAAGATAAAAACAAGAATATTAATCACATAAAAGAGGAAAGAGAAATTTGCAAAAAAAAAAAACATAGCAATATAAATGGTTCATCTCCAGTGAGGCTAAGTCCACTTCATGGTCCACACCAAAGAGTCTGGTCCATTATATTAAAGACTTTAAGGTGGTCTCTCATATTATTGTACGAGAGTCACGCTCATATACTCACACTAATCACTAAAATGAGAAGGAAACTATTTATATTAATCAAACACTTACAATAAGATAATCTATAGATATCAATGTAAAAATCGTAGAGAAAAATAAGAAATGCTCAATTATTCATAGTAATAACAACAATAAAATAACCCTCTCGATCAAGTATATCGTATGATCGACCAAACATACTCATGCAATTTTTCTTGTGTCGCGCAACTTCATCAACTAATGCTCGTAACACACCAAATATTATGATATTCAAGAACACCTAATTAGTAACAGAGATAAATATGTAAAGGCCCTATATTAAATGAGACCATGGTCATTATTTTTTTCATTTGAAAATCATAGTAAAACTCAAATGTGTGATTTTTGGTTCTTCAAAGCAACATTGACAATTTTTTGAATATATAATGGTCCAAAGCAAGATTTAAGCACCAAATGAGGTATACCTTCACTTTCAACCTAGATTTCATGATTGTGAATGGTCTGATTGAAAGTATTGGAACCTCTAAAACCTCAGATAATGTATAGACCACATAAACCCATGAACATGTCATTAATTATTGAATTTTCTGTAATGGATATCTTCATATTAATTTGAATAAACACATCAATGCGTTAAAGAGTATACATAAAAGGCCTAATAATGGCCCGTACAATTAGGGTCAATATGTACAAATATCCCCTTTTAATTTGATTTGGGGATTTGCTTTGCATGTTAAAACTAAACTGGAACTTGTGAATTAAAAAAGATGTGAGCCTTGTGGTTAAGATATTGATGTATCAAGAATTCCATGAAAGAATGTGGATCAAATCCAAAATGGCCCCATTTTGAATGAAGTGGATGTCAATGTAACATGTTTGGTTTATATTAATGTTTAAATTGGGTTTAAGGATATATAGGAAACACTTACATTGTAACAGTAAATAATGGTCACTTTGGTGAGTGAAGCATAGAGTTTTCATAAGAGGTTGTGTAGCCAACAAATCTCTATTGCAACATTGGTGATTCCTCTGCATTTTCCCTTGGCATTGGATTTATAAATCATGTCATGATGCTTGTATGACTAAGAGTGAAGATTGTTCCCCGAGAACATGTAGTGTCCATATGTAGATTGTCTAGTGGCATGGAAGCCATCCTATATTATATACAAATAAGCAGGTAAGCTTTGATGATGGTGAAACATAAAGCTAGATATCATGGTCAATAAGCCCCGAATGTAGCACAATATGTTATTTAAGGGACTAAATTGATCCTCACATGTATTTGTAAATCATGCACATAAGGAGAAAATTTGTTTGGATTACTTATGTTAGGTCTAACCGTACAAAAATAAGATATTGGAAGGCACCGCCTAAAATCCCATAGAAAGAGAAGGCCCACACATTGAAGGTATGGGGAGCGGTCACACCTAAGCTACTGGAAAAGTGTTACCAACTTAGCACCATATATGTATTTTACCATTCCACAACCAACCCACTAGGTTGTGGAAATGGTGTTTACCGGTGGGTTAGTAGTGAATGGGTAAAAATGAAGAGAGAAAATGTGAGGGACCAGATTCATAGCCAATCAAATGCATTGTCTTCATTTTTCTTCATGGCCACTCCACAGCTAAGTCACCGAACATCAGAGTGGTGTTCACGCATGACTTGGTTGTCCATGTCAGCATCACGCGTCTTCTTCTATCCCCCACTTCGGATAGCCTAATAATGCATGTGGTGCAATCCTGTTAACTAAGGAGTAATCGATGATGGCTATGAATAGCATAGATCTCGAGAAAATAGTTGAGTTTTGTCATATCTTTCATGGAGAACTCATGGATGAGAGTTGAAATGGTGTGTTGGAGATATATGGTGATGATATTGTCAGGACTATACTATCCACATACATGAGAAAGTAGGAAAGTAATTGTCCCTTGCAATAAATAAATATAAAAGATTATTATTGGATGTCGTGAAAGCCAATGCAAGTAGTCTCTTTATAATCATTTTAAATGTCTCATCATAATTAATCCCTTATCGTTGGATTTTGCAATTTGAAACTAAATAGGCTTTGTAGCAAGCAAGATACATGTCGTATTCAACTTATGTTTAAATAACCACATAAGCCTAACAATATTCACCCCGAGGATCATAGAAGCAAGACTAGTGGTGTCGATGTGATCAAGTATAACAAAACTAATATAATTAAGGTTCACATAACTCTGACTAAGCATTACAATTAATATGATTTGAGGTATAGAAGTTGACGGACATGGGATTTGATATTTTTTATTTTATAGTTTATTTCTAAAAGAGGGAAAGGAAGACAGGGAAATAAGATTATCTCCTGCCATTTGATCGTAGAGATAAAAGAGAAGAAGTATCTGATGGTGGTGCACAACGTCGCTAGGAGGCGTAAGACGTCTAGAGCGATGATTATGGGATGTGTATGGTTTTCAAAGGATACACTCTTAATACCATGTTGATTATAGAATTTCTATTAATAGACAGCTTCATAATAACTAGAATAGATACAACAGTACTATAATTGATTATACAAATAGGCAATAATATGGGGGTTATACATGTATCGTCTATATCCGCTAACATGTGTAAAGAACTGATAACTCTCAAAGAATTTGTAAAGTGTTTGGAACAAGCAAAGTCATCTCACACACAAACCTAATGAATAAGATGTAACATGTACTTCATTAACTTAACATCATTTAACATGCAATTTCATAAAATATAAATTTATCATCTAAGCATGCAAAACAGTATAATAATTGTAATAAACATAAACGTGTCATGAAACCATCATAGAATAGCAGTGGCGGAGCTTGAACAATTAACTTGGGGGACCAAAAATTTTATAAACTGAAATTAACATTATTATTAAAAAAACAGATTGTTTTCAACAAATAAACACCAGAAACACAAAAATAATTACAACCTTTAATGTAATTAAAATTCATCAATTATATCTACAAAAATCAAAATAAAGGAACAATTGATTCAGTCAACAATTCAAAATCAAAATTAGAATAATAACCAATAACTCATTTAATAATAACCAAATCAATCTTTGTTTTCAGTTTTATTTGAAGTTGTGAAGCATAACCAAATCAATAATCATAAATCAAAACTAAAAATAATAACCAAATCAATCTTTGTTTTCAGTTTAGTTTGAAGCATAACCAAATCAATTTTTTTTCTATTCTTGTTTGGTGTCCTAGAGCTTACACTAAATCAAAACTGATAGAAGACTAGAAGAGCTAAACTGACAAATCACAAGTTCATAACTGATAATCAAATTGCCAAATAACAACCAAGTTAAAAAAGAAACTCTAATTACTAATTTAGAGTTTGGACCGAGAGAATCAGAAACAAGCAACATAAAACAGCAGCAGTAGTGCAGCGCCAACAATCAACAATCATAAAAGAAAGAACAGGATTTAGGTCTCGGGATGACGGGATTCCATACCTGATTTCTGTGAACGGCGACTTGGGCACTTGGCGATGGCAAGAGTGAGACCAGATGACTTGGCGAAATAGCAACACAAGGCACAAGTAACTAGCGAGACAGCAACACATCGACGACAGGCGAGATAGGAAAATAGCAACACAGCTCAGGTTTGAAGATAGCAGGCTATTGGGGATGAACCGATTTTGATTTCTTGATATCGCTTGGAGAATTCAGACTATTGGACTAGTCTGATGAGGAATCAAGAGGGGCCAAAGCTCAGGTTTGAAGATAGCAGGCCTATAACTAATTTTATAAGCTATAATTCCTACTTCTAGCCCAAAAATCAGAAGGAGGGGGGGGGGCACTGCCCCTCCTGGCCCCATAGATACTACGCCCATGTAGAATAGCAACAATGTTTTTTTTTGGGGGAATAAATGTTAGGTGTTTGTGAAAAAATGGCAATCGAGAGTTAATATGGACATCTCATACTATATTATAAATGAAACATTTTTTTTATTATATTATACATTTGAAACCTTCATTACATTTTAATTCCAACTTAATATAATTAATCTATTAAATTAAAATATGTTATTAAATACAAAATATTATCTTATTATTGATAAAATTTAAAAATGATTATTATAATACACTTATTTGTTAAATAAAATATTATGTTAAATTTAAAATATAAATCAAAATATTAAATAAACTTAAAAAATTTATTCAAATACTATTTTTCAAAATAGTTAAAAAAAATGTTTAAATATTGTAAATATACAAAGATAATAATATAATTATAAACAATAACAAAATCAAAATATAAATTATATAATCGTTACCCTTAAAATGATTGTATGTTAAATAAACATGATAATTGAAATTAAAAGATTGTTAATATTATTCAAAATTCTTAAGATTATATATATATATATATATATATATATATATATATATATATATATATATATATATATATATATATATATTATTGTCATTCTATTTTTTAACCAACTCAATGCACGTAAATCTGTACTAATAATCATAATCACAACTTTTAAGTGGTTGTTTGAAAACGGGAAAATGACTCTTGAAGGTAATTAACTTTTGCGTTTGTACTCATTTGGTCCCTTTTCTTTTTTGTATTCAATATACCATCGAACTTATTGTTTGCGTTCACCAAAACCCTTTTGACCGGCTTTTGACGTGTGATAGCCGGTCAAAGGGTTATGGTGAACACAAAGAACAAGTTCGATGGTATATTGAGTACAAAAAAAAGGAAAGAGACCAAATGAGAACGAACTCAACAGTTGGTTACCCTTCTGAGTCATTTTTCCCGAAAATTTAAATGAAATTAAAGTTGCAAAATTATCAAATATTGCAACCTTCTTTGGCTATAACGTATATGAAGAGCGTTTCAAAGGGGTAACCTTGTTAAAACATGGTCTACGTTATGCTTATTGTGGTTAGCTATCAACACCTCTCTGCAAAAGAATATGACTGTGTATGAGAGGTATATTTATCAGCATAAACGTTTATCTCAAGGTATATTATGGTGATGTATCTACAAAGCAGCATGATATTGTACATATTGATGTTGTATCTTATCCCATGAATTCGATCTTAAAGCTAAGTAAACTCAAAAATCACAGCACTTGTGATTCCACTCGTTTGTAGACTTGTTTAGAATCCATGATACGATAAATCATTTGATTGGAAATGTAAATGTAGTCATAAAATGCGTCTGCTTAGTCAAGATTTCCCTAATAAATAGTTAAGTGCATTACAAAGTTGTACATGTAAGAATAATGTTCTTTCGTGGGTTATGTTTTGAAGAGAAGCAATAATGAATCTCATAAAGTCATTAATATTAGTAGGGGATGACGTGGGATTTGCTGTAAATGAGTAAAAGGAAAATGAATCAGGTGGGTAACCAACTATTGCATTTGTTCTCATTTGGTCCCTTTTTTGTACTCAATATACCATCGAACTTGTTGTTTGTGTTCACCATAACCCTTTGACCGACTATCACAGGTCAAAAGTCGGTCAAAAGGGTTTTGGTGAACGCAAACAACAAGTTCGATGGTATATTGAATACAAAAAAGGACCAAATAAGTACAAACGCAAAAGTTAATTACCCTTAAGAGTCATTTTCCCTTTGAAAACAGGTTAATATTACAAAATTGTTATCAATACCTTTTAATTTTCTTTTTAAGTTACTTGACTTTTAATTTTATTCATATGTCGACAAAAAATTGTATGTTTCATTAAACCAATAGACCATATTTCAACCTTATGTGGTGTTTGTCTTGGGTTGCAATTATCATGTCTCGGTAAGTGATAGCTAAGATAAAAGGATTCTATACACAAGTAAATTATGTATTAATAGAGGTTTGAATGGATGTTATATAAAAGAGAAAATTACAAAAATAGTCTAATCCTTTAATTATTTTGTGGAAACTAACAAAAAATAATCAAAATTACAAAAATAGCCATCAAAATCGTAGATGGACTCCGTCCATCTGCGATTTTACTTGTCCATCTACGAACGTACAAGTTGCTAAAGCACATTTGTGCTTTAACGACTTGTACATTCGCAGATGGACTCAGTTCATCTGTGATTTTGCATCCATCTGTGATTTCCCATTTTTCAGGGATATAAAAACGTGTTTTTTTTTCTTCTTTCATTTTTCAAACTTATTTTAGGAGAATTCTCTCTCTAGAGGCATTATGTACGATTTCATTTTTCAAATTTTCGTTGGAGAATTAATTTTATTAGAGATGTTTTAAACAAATAGTCCGAATAAATAAGAACTAAATTGATCATTTTTTTGTTAAACTTTATATATAATAAAGTTGTTTCATAGTTAAACCCTATTAAATTAGCAGTAAAAAAAAACCACAAGTTTAGTTCATCTACGACTTCAGTCAAAGATCGAGATATTTATACGGAAAAAAAAAAAAAAACCACCTGCGAACGTACAAGTCGCACGACTGTGCTTTAGTGACTTGTACATTCACAGATGAAATGCTAAAATAACAGATGAGCTTAATCCATCTGCGACTTTCATGACTATATTTGTAATTTGGGTTTCTTTACTATTTTTCACAAAGTAATTAAAGAATTTGGTTATATTTGTAATTTTTTTATATAAAATGTTGAATATCACATGGCACATTTAAAATCCACATAATAAAATATAGGAAGAATTTCATATATGTCATTCTTAAACATCAAAATATCATAATTACCCAACTTAATTTCTAAATATCATATTTACCCTTCATAAAATTTCTATATATCATATTTACACTTCATAAAATTACAAAATATCATATATATATATATATATATATATATATATATATATATATATATATATATGTATATATATATATATATATATGTATATATGTCATTTTTAAACATCAAAATATCATACATGCCATTCTTAAATATCGTATATGCACTTTTTAAATATCAAAATATCGTATATGCACTTTTTAAACAACAAAATATCAATGATAATATCTAAAATATCCTTCATCTACAACATAATAATAATCAACAATAACAAAAACCAAACAATCAAAATATACATTCCATAGAAATAGTTGAAGATGAATCTTTCTGTTTGTCAAGAGACCAACATTCTAACAATTTAGAAGTTCATATTCCATTATCATAAATATAAAGATTATATGGTTAAAATTTTTAATTATTATAATAATTCTAAGATATAAAAATAAAAAAGATTTGGACAAATATGATATTTTGAAAGTTTATGAAAGATAAATATGATATTAAAAAATTAAGCTGAACAAATATAATATTTTAAATTTTAAAATGATCATATATGAAATTCTCCTATAAAATATAAATAACAAATTATTGATCTATTGAACGTAGTATTGATGAGTAATCTAAAAGAACAAATATTTTCAATATATCTATATCGTTATTCTTATTATTATAACTTATTAAATAATGATCACAATTTTATTATATAGATCTATCGTTTTTCTTATTATTATAAATTATTAAATTATTATGATCACAAAATAATAATTGATAATTTAACTTCATACAAGAATAAATTTTGTCTTCAATTTTAGAAGTAGCATGCATGAATAGTCACTATAATCCCGGCCAAGAAGTAATGATAGCCAACCCAAATGGTCATATATCTGATATAGTGGAAGGTTAGGTAACTGACAAAACAAATATATTTTGTATGGATTGATTGATCCAAAAATGCTATTTGTTTATTTTTTTAATAATTAAATAATATATACACTTATTACGCGCATATTACTGTCATTCTATTTTAAAATCTTAAGGCTTTTTGACCAATTTCATTGGTTTTATTTTTCGGTAAATTGCTTTATTTATTCATTTGATAAGTAAAAAGATAAAATGCAAACAAAAATTAAAAAACAAATAATTCATAAATTTCGTCTTGAGTTTTTTTTAGGAATGAAAGGGAAATGAAAGAAAGAAAGAGAGGAGAATGAAGAAAAATGAAAGGTTAACGATTCTTTTCCTTCAGATCAACTCAAAAGCGGAAGGAAAGAAATCATTAAAAAAAAAGTCTTTTTTCTCTTCTAATCTCTCTATTTTCTTTCTTTGGCTATTTTAAATTTCTCTGTCTTTTTTAAATGAAACTTAACACCTCTTTCCAAATCATTAAAAAACGTCTTTTTTCCCTTCTAATCTCTCTATTTTCTTTCCTTGTCTTTTTTAAACCTCTTTCTTCTTAATTCCATCACTCCCCCTTTTAAAGAAAACTCAAGAAATCATTTAAAAAAAAGTTTTTTTCCCTTCTAATCTCTCTATTTTCTTTCCTTGTCTTTTTTAAATAAAACTTAACACCTCTTTCCTCTTAATTCCATCACTCCCCCTTTTAAAGAAAACTCAAGAACACAACTTTCCTTCCATTTTACTTTCCTTTCCTTCCCTTTCTCTCTTTAAAAAACCCGAAAACAAAGCAAAATATATTGGCTAAAGCTAACATAGTATTTAGGGTTTTTTGACAAAACAAGTTATTGAGTGTAATCTATAATCTGAAAGCTGAAATTTAATATATATATATATATATATATATATATATATATATATATATATATATATATATATATATATATATATATATATATATATATATATATATTAAATTTTATTTATAAAAAAGTGTTTAATAAATTAGCCTATAAACTTTTATAATTATATTTAAAGAAAATGTAAACAAAAAGAATTTGAAAAAACCATTTCTAATATATTTTGTATTATTAATTTTTTATTTAAAATAAAAGTTATATAATCATATTTGCTATTGTAGTTTTTATTCTAATTCAAGTTTTTCTTACAAATTAATATCTAAAAACTTTTAAAAATAAACTGTCAAACACATTATTTTTTTAAATGTAAATCTAATCTTACTCCTAAACTACTCATAAATTTCACAGATGTCCACGGCGGAATGAAACATTATTGTAAGACAATAGATTAAAAAAATTCATTGAGAGAAAAAAACCTAGAAAATATATTTTGATTTACGAGATTCATTAAACATCATAAACACAATAAATCGTAAGAAAATGCTCTTAAAACATTGTTCTAATAGACATAAGATTAAAAAAAACATTCATAAAAAACCTAGAAGTTTTCCTAAAGTAAACATCATGCTACCATGGATGTTTGATATCATTTGTCACTCTAAAATGTTCACAAAAGGTTTTTGAGTTTACCATAGATGTTTGATAATAATCCATTCCTTTACCATGGCGAATCACTCTTAGCATTACTAATTACTTCACAAATCACTCATGAAACAATAGAATCATCATAAGGATAATAAAAAATGAACAATTAAGTCAAGGACTCTAGCTAAAATCTAGATTTGAATTAAGTTTTATGCTTAGAGGCTAGAGTATAACTCATCATTGCCAACGGACAACTCAAATATGAGATTAGATCTAAATAAGGAATCTCAAGAAGATAGACGGTTAATCCAGCTTGATAATTGATTTCTAATCATTAGAACATACAAATCTAATAAAAAACAATAATTTAAATCAAATTAAACTTGAAATCCACCATAGATAGAGTTTCTACTTCCTCAAATCCTCTTCAAACTCCACAACAACCAATTAGGGATTTATTATATAGAGTTTAGGAGTTAAATATGCTACAAATAAAACTATATTCGCTCATTAACTAAATGTGAAGATAAATTTTAATATTTTGATTAAAATCCAAACCTTAGTTAATTGAATAACGAGATTACAAAGAAAACTACCTTAAATCACTAGGATATGAAAGGGAAATGATTGGATCTTCATGAAAATTATCAAAGGGTTCAATACCTCCATGGATGTAAGGGATCTCCATGTAGAAAACCTTTACATGAATGACATGGGAGAGAGAGATAGAGGGGGAGAGAGAGAAAGAGAGAGAGAGAGAGAGAGATATCAAATATTGGATTAGGTGTCTAAGCTCATAGCTATAACTGGTATAAACTTGAATAAATAGTAGCATAGTCCTTTTAGGTTGCCCTCAAACCTAGAAATTGGACAGGATGATATGTGCATACCTCCATATACATTTTGATATGTGCATTTCTCCGTACACATTAATTTTACATCATATCTTAATATTATTAGCTATATTAATGCTAATTATAGAACAAAAGGTACTTATTATGTTTAATATTTGTTATGTAGCATAAAAGATATTCTATGAAGCATGATGGAAGCTGGAAGCAAGAATGAAGAGCTTAGGCAAGAAGAAGACACAAGAAAGATGTTGTTGGACAGTTTGACCCCTCTTCAGTATTTTGATCATATCTCATGACTTGTAACTTTGATTAAGACGATTCAAAATAATCTGAAAACTAGGCACAATTTCGGACGACCTTCGTGTTTTGAGAAAAGTAGGATTTCCAACCACCACAACGTGGTGAATGGAATCTTCGCGATTCCTAGCGCTGATTAGGAGAATACGGGATAAACATGAAGACCACGTCGTGGTAGCTAGATTTTAGGCATATATATATATATATATATATATATATATATATATATATATATATATATATATATATATATATCCGGACATTATGACGAATTGGGGGACATGGAGGTGACTTTCTGAAGAAGTATTATGAAAAAAACCTATGGAAAACCCTTTGAAGAGAAGGAAATGATTGGAGCTCAAGAGTTGAAGAGATCTAGATGAAAACATGATCAATTCATTCAGTTTGATCATGTTTAGCTTTTTCCTATTGAGTTGTTGTGTTTGATTACTGCTATGAGTAGCTAATTTAGTAGACTTTCGTTTAGTTAGATGAAACCATAATAACTATGGTTTAATTTATTAGTTTATGTATTTATAAAAGTTGGTTTGGAGCTTGTGTTTGATTAGGTTACCTAGCATGTTAAAGTGTTTCTCTTTGTTGCTTTAATTCAAGTTAAGTGTAGTTTAGTGACCATTAAATTGTTGGATTAATGTCTAAGTCCATAACTATAATTGGTAAGACTTGACCCGACCCGGCATGGTCCATTTGGGTTGCATACCATCATGCACTTGGATAGACTATAATGAGAGAAATAAGACACTTATGGTTATTAATATATTATAAGTTCTAGTATATTAATAATAAGAATAATAAGATTATTTAATTAGTATTGATCAAGAATTAATCTAGGATTAATTAAGTGATCAAAAGAAGACTAATTAAATATATGGGTTGATTGTGTAAATCATCCATACTTATATAGTGGGCTAATGCTCCATGGATAATCAAGTTGGGCTAAAACCTATAGGATGGTCCATGGGTGCTCCATGGTGTATTTGAACCCATGGATTTACCCTAATTGTAACACTATATAATGATATTATTCTTGACAAAAAATCGGCCACTAGAGAGTGTAACAAAGGGCTAGCCGATTTCATGAAGTGTAGAACTCTCTCAAGTTATTCTAAGTGTTTTTGATGATTGTGATTCCATTTGAGGCTTCCACACTATTGGGGCTAGGCACTCAAGCTTCATGAAGACTTTCTACATCAAAGAGGTATGTATTCTATCTTGTTACACTCATTGTTTTGTATGCTAGATTAGGATAATACCTTGGATATTCTTATTTGCATGTATAATAGAGAAAACATAGATCCAAGGTATTTAGGGTTGCATGTACACTTAGGAGTGTTAGAATGCTCAAAACCCAACAGTGGTATCAGAGCCTAGGCTTGTTTTCTTGTTATACTTGCAAATGGAGCTGAAAAATCGAGTTTTGATGCTGTCAGCCCAGCAGACTCGCCGAGTCCATGAAGGGACTCGACGAGTCCAAGGCAAAATGCATCCAACTCGCCGAGTTATGTTCATGCACTCGACGAGTTGGACCCCAGACAGCATATTTTCGAGGTTTTTGGCTGGAAATGGACTAGGAACATTACCCTAAGTTGTTTTGAACTTATAAACTTGTTTTTTTAATGTGGTAATGTTCATGCTAATCCATTTTCAAAGATAACTGTCAATAGATTCATGTTTTGTATTAGTTTAAGGTTTAGACTAATTACATGAAGAAGTTTGATATGAATTATCTTGTTCTTATGAGTTTCTTAGATTAATAGAAAAGTTAATTGAAATAGTTGTTTTCAATCCATTTTAATCTAAGAGTTGAGTATAAAATGTGTTTGTGTAACTTGTCCTCAAGTTACATGAAGAGTCACATTAAAGACTCATAAAACTCATAAAAGTTGGTAATGGTTACAAAATGAAGAGTCTTGTGTCATTGAATTTTTTTTTTATGACTCCATAACTTGTCCTCAAGTTATGGAAATTCAAGAGTCACTTCATTAATAAATAAATAAATAAATAAAATGTAACCTTAATTAATTCCATAAGTTATAAAATAAAGAAAATTTAATTATTTTATTTGTTTAAAGTCTTCCATAAGTTATGGAACTTGAAGAGTTTTTGGATTAAAACTATTTTAAACACATAAGTTATGGAATTAATTAGTTTTGAATAGTTTCAAAACTTGCCCTCAAGTTTTGGAATTTGAAAAGTTTTCACTTATGAATACTTTAATTCCAAGTTAGCCCATAGAATTTTAAAAAAAAAAGGTTAAAATTCAACACTTATACTATTTATAACATTAATGGTTAATTATTATATATATGTATAAGAACAAGTCGTTTTACCGTTAGTAGGCCTCATTCACGAAGCCGGTCTATAAGGTGGGTATAAGGTTGTTGCCTATAAAATGGCGACTTAATGGGTGTATACTCTCACCCACCGCTTGCTTGACTGGTGGAGGGTCGTTAGCCGAACGGGTAGGACAATGACTTTAAATTCTCCCTTCATTAAAAGTATTAATGATAAATACTAAAGTAACTAAAATCTTAATAATTCCCAATCTTAGTTACTTTAGGAAAAATGTGAATTTGGTGCTAGCCCATGGAATTCACACTTTGTACCTTACCAAGTCGTTGGTGGAGCGTGTGTGGTTAACCGGCACACTAACTTGGACTAGTAAGGACCACGAAGGGTGACTTAATGTTTGTCATAGATCAATGGAGCGTGTGTGGTTAACCGGCACATTGATTAGGTGATAATATTAAGGGTACCAAGTGAATTGGTATGGTTATTCACACCTTGTTTTGTGATCCTCGGCATCCCAGTCACAAAATTTGAGAGGGCACACTCGAGATTGAAACATGCCATTGAAAAGTTCAATGAATCTCAAAAGATCTAGGAATTTCAAATCCAATTAAAACCTAATAAATTATTTCGTTTTTCATGGTGGAAATTGGTGAATCGTCATTCGCCTACCTTCAAATATTTTATAGCTTGGATTACGACATCCCTCTTCTAAGTTATAAAATAGTTTGTTGGGTCCTAGCCTTAATATTTCATATTGGGTGTCATATTAAGGACTTTAAATCAACTATCTTGAATATCTCCCAAAACATGTCTGATTTAGACATTTATGATCTTCCCAAATCTCTTGAAGATGATGTTCCTCAACATCATGCTTCACTTCCTCTATCTCCTCCAATCATTCTCCCTCAC
Source organism: Lactuca saligna (assembly GCF_052625555.1). Taxonomy (NCBI): domain Eukaryota; kingdom Viridiplantae; phylum Streptophyta; class Magnoliopsida; order Asterales; family Asteraceae; genus Lactuca; species Lactuca saligna. The sequence continues at coordinate 326,783,315 of NC_136420.1, forward strand.
CCACAAGTTCTTGAAAAGTTTAAAGTCACTCGAGCCCTATTGGCAAGTTAAGGTCTTGGTGTGGTCACATCTTGGAGATGTAGTCACATATTGACAAGACGGGAGAGTTGGGTGTCAAAGTCTCGTGAAAGTTGGATGTTCAATCACTTTCTTAGTAACATAGCGGGTCACTTTGGGACTACTATGAGACAGACTATGACACGAGCCTTAATGATCTTATCTATTTGCTTTGTGCTGTGGAATCAGCAATGATTTGGAACACTAGTAAAGCAAATTTTGTTAGAAGATCAACTTCCCAAACCTTAAATGGACATTGGCAATGGTAGCATTGGATATCTAGAAAAGCATTTCTCTTCCCAATGGAAAGGGACCGGCCATAGTCAACTCGGTTGACCAAATGGTAAAGAGAAAAGCTAAGTCTGTGATAGTCCCGTGTACCATTATCAAAGGGTCCATATGTTTATATTGCCAAAGAAAGGGGCATTGGTTGCAAAGCTGCCATAATTTACCTAAGGATGTTAAAGTCGTTAAGATTGACTCTACTTCAGGTAAAGTCCACTGTCTAACTCTATTAAGTTTCTATTATGAGATTCTTGATACATGATGTGACTGGGTCACATGGTGATGTTTTAAGAATCAAAGAAAAGGTAAAGAAACTTAAAGAAAGAATATGCTGAATCTGATCGCGTAGATGGATTTCTATCGCGTAGTTTGAAGATCGGATTCTTGAGCTACTTCTTAGGAGTTATAATATATTGCTTGTGAATAGATAACAAGTTTTTCATGTGTATTGTAAGGATAAGTTTTTCCGCAAAGTTTTAAAATAAAAGAAAAAAAAGGTTTTAATTTTATTTATTTTAAAAAATATCCTTACAATGGCATCGGTGGAAAATTGTTGCTTATATGTTTCCAGTAATAGCAATATTGGAAAGTGGATTTGATTCTTCATTTGTGGTAGTGTCTGAATTTACCAAATGAAGAAAGTTTTCATCACCCAAGTTTCAATTGGGCAGAAACTTGGAATCATACAAGTTGTATTGTATGACGAATGAGAATTTTCATCTTTGAAAATTAAGACTAATTCTTTGATCACATGTATATGTGGGATAATTGAAGGACTAAGGAATTAGGTACACTGGGTGTGCACTGGTCAAGGTCCACCACAAAGATTGATTTGTCATGATTTACTAAAGATTAGTAAATATGATTGTACTTATAAGGTTAAGTATAATTCTGTAACATTGGAAAGGTTACAATGTATGACAAAACAAATGAGAAGAATTAAATTAGGCAGAAAGATAAAAGTTTCTCAAATCTGAAAAGACGGGAGAGTACTTTAGTATCAGTTTTATGATCATCTTAATGATTTAGAAACCATATCACAAATTCATACTCTAAGGATGTCTTAGTGCATTGTTATGGCTAAGAAGAGAAATCATGAATTGTTGGATTGGTTAAGATCAAGGAGATGAGTCATACTTCGTTCCAAAACAATTCTTAGAGTCATACTCCAAGATTGTAACATTGAGTGACATAAAGTAAGGTTTAAAACACTTATCAAATGTAGTGTGAAATGTTTCTACTCTTGTACATTTGAGATTGGTAAGTTGTGATGTCTTGGATGAGACAAATACCAACTAAGACCAATTGTGTGAAGTGTTAGTCTTGATAAGAATCCGCACTATCCCTTGAATATTTGTTTTGTTAAGGAATGGTTCTTAACTGGGGAAACTTATATGACAAGAGGACAGTGGGAGCCTTAAAGATCCTGAAAGAGTTTCAAGAACTAATCAAGAGTGAAACCTGTAATTTATCACTAGCACACGGCTTAAGGTTTGCAACCTATCGTGTTGACATAATTCTTATTTCTGTACCTACTTCAAATAAGTTGAATTTGCATGTGAGTTATCAGAGTTCAACTTGGAAGCATTGGTGGGCCTTGTGTTACCAAGGTGACAAGAAACTAAGATTGAATAAGTTTAATCCATGTAGGGCTGAATTTGTCACTAACCTTATCTTGTGATTATGGTTTTGACAAATTCGCATGGATAGGAACTCATACACTATAAAATCTAAGTGTCATAAGGTTTCTCTCCAATTCATGAAAATGATGGTGAGGAAACGCTTTCACTAAATAGATTTTACGTAGATAGCAATTGTGTTATTTGCATTTTCAAAAGTCGTTAGTGGAGCGCGTGTGGTTAACCGGCACGCTAACATGGACTTGTGAGAAATGGAAAATGCCTAAGCAATTGAGACTATGATTACGGCATCCCTTTTCATAGTTCTTGAAATTGCTTAGACACACAGCTGAGCTATCTACGGAAAGGTGTATGAATCTAAATTTCAGAAGTCCAGTAGATTTTTGAAAATATGTCAGAGCTAGTGGGAGCATAAGTGTTATGCTGATAATCATCATGTTAGTGGGAGCATGATTATTATGATTAGTATTTCAAGCTAGCAATGTTAATTATAGAAAACAAAGTTTTAATTCGTGAAGTTGCAGGGGTTGAAAAGTTGTTTTGCTATAATTAAGGGAGAGGAAATTATACTTAATTTCAATTCTAAAGCTTAGATTGAGATTTTAATCATCTTTAGTCAAGAATATATATGAATTTTGTGTTGGAATGGTTCAACTTGAAGAAATTCTATATATATTGCATTTTCAAAATCCGATTATGATTACGGCATCCCTCTTCATAGTTAAATTTTGAAAACATGGCAAATAAAAAAATATTGTAGCAAAAGACTGGTCTAGTATCATGTCTTTATGTCAAACATCATGAATCGTGTCCCATATGCTTCGGATATAGGATCGATTTCACGTGCTATAATATTTATCCTTTCTAAATTTTCCAAATGCTTAAGGCATTTAGAAGGGAAAAGTCTAGAACTGGATATGACTAAAGTGATTAAGCAATTGTCGAGGACAATCTGAGGTTCGCCAAAGATTGGTTGCTCAGGGACATTTGGAAGTCTAGTGTTAATTTTGGTAGGACCATATTGACATTTTCTGAAAAGAGGTAACTCTTGTTCGGAAGTGATAGTCAAATGGGACTATGGAAATGTCTCCATAGGTGGAAGTTATTCAATCTATGTAAGATTAGGAAACTTAATGCAAGAAGGATGTTCCCAAGGAGCTGATCTCCTTTGGAATGCTCTGTAATGGTTGATGTCAAGTCTTTCTGACTTCGTGCATAATCATTACAAGAGGATCAATGCATATAAGTTTAGAATCTAACAGATTTCAGTAAATGATATGAATTTGGAATTCTTGCATTTACAATAAGGATTTGGGATTGTGAAATGAGTATCATTGGAATCATGTTCAATTGATCTACATCACAATGTAAGGATCATAGACAAACATAGTGTGCATACTTGGGGTATGGCATAACTATTGTTTAGAAAACAAAGTGTACATGCTAGGAGCATGGGACGACTGTTGTTTTATTCGAGTCTTAAGTTGATTAATTGAAACATTGAATAATGTGTAATCAATATGGTGATAAATAAAAAGTGGTTTTATTTATATTCAAAAGGGTTCTGAGACCATATTAGATTCGATTATTATTGTGTTTCACTTTGCATGTTTTGACTTCCAAAATAGCTAGGTTATTCTTTCTGAATGACTAAGTTATTTAAACACTCCACAGTCGTTCATATGTTGGAAGTAGGTATGAATCAAGACTGTCATGAATCGGGTTTGTAGATGGCTAAATGAGTTTAGTCATGGCAATGGTGCTACAACATTTATGAGTGCTCATAAGTTATGAGTATTGGAATAAACCCACGCTCACTTGTATCACTTCATGGAATTTATCTCGAGTGATCGTGAGACGGTAATATCATATAAATCTTCAAACCTAGAGATATGAGTTGTTACCTATGAGTTGGTTGTGCATTGATTGCACGTAAACGCATCAGTAACTTGATGTTATAAAACGTGCCTTTATGTACAATTCAACAAGTAGTAGAACAAGCATATGAGTCGAAGTTTATCTGTTCCTTCTAGAAATAGAAGCGATATCTGGGCCCTTCGATGATTTTGTTGTGACCTATGTACCGGCCGGTCAGAACTGAATTGATGTGTTCGATTAAGTTCTTTGTCAAACAAATCGAAAATCGGGAAACAAACTGCTGGACAATAAGTACGATGTTGTTCCATGTATTTGTCCGGCTGATATCATGAGAACAGAGGATTATATGATCCCTTATCTAATGGACAAGTCATTGACAAGATCAGAGTTCATCTACAAGGTCAGAGTTCGACAGAAGCTTTTGAGAGCTACGATTGCCGGTTGGTTCCTGAAGTCATACGCAATAATAGTTTTAGACTTATCCAAGTGGGAGACTGTTGGATTAATGTCTAAGTCCATAACTATAATTGGTAAGACTTGACCCGACCCGGCATGGTCCATTTGGGTTGCATACCATCATGCACTTGGATAGACTATAATGAGAGAAATAAGACACTTATGGTTATTAATATATTATAAGTTCTAGTATATTAATAATAAGAATAAAAAGATTATTTAATTAGTATTGATCAAGAATTAATCTAGGATTAATTAAGTGATCAAAAGAAGACTAATTAAATATATGGGTTGATTATGTAAATCATCCATACTTATATAGTGGGCTAATGCTCCATGGATAATCAAGTTGGGCTAAAACCTATAGGATGGTCCATGGGTGCTCCATGGTGTATTTGAACCCATGGATCCAAGGAAATGGAAAGCCATGACAATTAAGGATTTACCCTAATTGTAACACTATATAATGATATTATTCTTGACAAAAAATCGGCCACTAGAGAGTGTAACAAAGGGCTAGCCGATTTCATGAAGTGTAGAACTCTCTCAAGTTATTCTAAGTGTTTTTGATGATTGTGATTCCATTTGAGGCTTCCACACTATTGGGGCTAGGCACTCAAGCTTCATGAAGACTTTCTACATCAAAGAGGTATGTATTCTATCTTGTTACACTCATTGTTTTGTATGCTAGATTAGGATAATACCTTGGATATTCTTATTTGCATGTATAATAGAGAAAACATAGATCCAAGGTATTTAGGGTTGCATGTACACTTAGGAGTGTTAGAATGCTCAAAACCCAACATAAATTACATGAACTTGTTAACCTAGTGATTTAGTGACCATTAAATTGTTAGAGCTAGGATTGACCACATCTTAGTTAAGTGATAAAAGTAACAATTTAACTGTGTTAATTATGACAATAATTATGTTTAACAATCTTACATAACCCAATTATAATTAATAACTAATTTTGTGTTTGCATGTGTAGGGCCTTACAAAGTAGTACATGACTTGGTGAAAATATTAGTATATTTGACCAAATTTCTAATTACATATAAGTTGCTTCAGAAAAGAGACACAATGACCATGATGTTGCAATACAAGAGACAAGAACAATACTTAGAAACCAGCAAGCATCTATCCATAACATTAAGACACAACTGCGGCAACTTGCCCAACAAATAAATCAAAGGTCACTGGGAGAACTTCCTAGTAAAACCAAAAACAACCCACGAGGCGCACATATAAATATTGTGACAACTAGAAGTAGGAAGATAATTACCTCTCTGGTGCCTATTCAGAATGAAGAGCCCAAGCAGTCACAAAAGGAGGATGCAGAAAAACCGAGCCAAAGTTAAAATCTGCTAGACACAAACCCTATTCGCCGAGTCCAGAATATGGACTCGATGAGGCCATTGCCTAATCAGAAAAGTCAGATTCCTGCAAATCCATTTCAGCCTCCATTGCCATATCCAACCCGAGCTAAGCAAGAAAAGGAGGAGGAAGACTACCATAAGTTTCTTGATCACATAAAAGCTCTTCAAATCAATATACCATTCATCGAAGCAGTTGCACAAATGCCAAAATATGCCAAATTCCTCAAGGAGCTGCTATCCAATAGAAGGAATATGGAAGAAGTGAGTGAAGTGGTTCTCAATGAGAATTGCTCAACTGCCATGTTGAACAAGTTACTGAAGAAGAAGGGTGACCCGGGAAGCTTAAAATTGCATTGTCAATTTAGGAATTTGGCGACCATTCATGCTTTGGCCGATTCAGGAGCAAGTGTAAACCCCATGCCACATTCATTTTTCAAAAAACTAGATCTCCCGGAACCGAGGCCAATCCGAATGGCAATCCACTTAGCAAACAAAACTATTACATTCCCACGAGGAATCTATGAAGATCTCTTGGTAAAGGTGGATAAGTTCATGTTCCCCACGGATTTTATAATCTTGGACATGGAAGTGGATCCTCAAGTCTCGATCATCCTTGGAAGACCTTTCCTTAACATAACAGGCGCTATAGTTGACATGCGAGATTCAAAACTTACACCACGGGTGGGGGCTAATTCAGTCACTTTTGGGGTTGATCAAGCCATGAAGCATGCAAGGAATAGTGATGACACAACATTTTCAATTGATGTGTTGGATGAATTGATAGAGGAATGGGATAGTGAAGACTCAAACAAATCCACCATCATTTTTGATGAAGAACTTGATGCTGAAAAAGACCAACTAGAAATAGAGAGACTGCAGGAAGAAGCTGATTATGATGAGTTAATGAAGACCATGGAGCAACCTACTCGCCGAGTAGACTCGATCTACTCGCCTAGTCCGTTTGAAGAATCCTGAGAAATCGCGAATTTGGCACATGACTCGACGGGTTCCTTACCTATACTTGACGTGTTCCGCATGCAGTACGCAAAATCTGAGCTGAAGGCACTATCAGATCACTTGGAGTATGCATTCCTCGAATATGGTCAACAAAAACCTGTTATAATAGCTTCTGACCTCTCCAAATCTGAAAAAGAAGAATTAGTTCATGTCTTGAAGAAGAGGAAGAGTGCCATTGCATGGAGTATCATTGATATCAAGGGAACAAGCCCCTCTTATTGCTCTCACAAGATCAACCCGGAAGAAGCAGCAAAGCCGGTAGTGCAACACCAAAGAAGATTGAACACAAACATGCAAGAAGTGGTCAAGAAGGAAGTAGTCAAGATTTTAGATGCGGGAATCATTTATTCTATTTCCGATAGTCCATGGGTTAGTCCTGTTCAAGTGGTGCCTAAGAAAGGAGGGATGATGATCGTGACAAACGAGAAGAACGAGCTTCTTCCGACCCGAACGGTAACCGGTTGGCGAGTGTGCATCGATTATCGAAATCTAAACGATGTCACTCATAAAGACCATTTTCCTTTACCTTTTATTGATGAAATGCTTGAAAGATTGTCCAGCCATAGTTACTATTATTTCTTAGATGGATTTTCGGGTTACTTCCAAATACCAATAGACCCAATGGACCAAGAAAAGACCACTTTCATTTGCCCGAGTGGGACTTTTTCCTATCGCCGCATGCCTTTTGGGTTATGCAATGCACCTGTTGATGGGTTTTGGTCATAAGACATCCTATGTGCTCATACAAACCCTAATTCTTGGATCTAGGTTTCTTTATTGTACATGCTTTGAATCCAAGACTATAAACCCTAATTGTAGTATATGAAATCGATATTAACATATGAATGGGTTTGAGAACATACCTTGATTGTTATATAGCAATAACAATCCCAATTCCTCCTTGAATTGACTTTGGAAGGCTTAGAGTCATAAGTGTCACTCCTCTAATGGCTTACAAACACCAAGAGCAAATGGAGAAGGTAAAAAGAGAGAGGAGAGAGGTTAGAATTCGTCCTTAGGACTCCTTGGGAACAAGTACACGAATTCTAAGACCTTAGGGTCTTTATATAGGTGTAGAGATAGGGTTTCAATCATTATCCTTATCTAGTTGCTTATCCACAAAGCAACCATAAGATAAGCCTTGAAAACCCTTATCCTTTATCCTTTGGACGATTTCAAGGATCCTTATCTCCTTGAATTCGTTCAACCCATATTTAGGATAACCATTACCATATTTTGTAACTATCACATAATTACAATTTAGCCCCTCTAGTTTAATTAATTACACTTGATCACAAAATTAATTCCTAATTAATTATTGACCAATATTAATTAAGCAAATATTATTTCTCCTTTAATATATTATTCTTATAACATATCAATAAATCATAATAACCTTTCTCTCTTTATTTATTTCTCTAATCAAGTTGCTTTGGTGAAGGCAACCCAAAAGGACCATGCACCATCGGGTCAAGTACATACCAAAATAGTTATGGACTTAGACACTAATCCAACAGTCTCCCACTTGGATAAGTCTAATAACTATTATGCGTATGACTTCAGATCCTGATCTGCTATCGTAGCTTTCCAAAGCTGCTGTCAACTTTGATCATATCAGATACGCGTGTCCTTAGATAAAGGATCATATATTCCTCCATTCTAGATATCATATGAGATATGATTTCAAATCATTCTCTTTGTACTACTTCTCGATTTCTGATTTATGACGACAGACTAATTGAACAAATCAACTTAGCCCTAGCCCGACCGAGCATTTACGTTTGTCATCACTAAACCATCGAGGGGCCCAAAGATATCGCTTTTATCCCAACTTAGATAAAAGGAACGGATAGACTTTGATACAATGCTTGCTTGCACTCACTAACCAAATCACACACAACAATATGTTTTATAACACCAAGTTACTAGTGTGTTTACATATTATCAATGTGCAACCAATTCGCAAGATACAACTCACACATTTCAATTTCACGAATATAAGATGTTATCGTCTCACTAATCACTCGTGATACAATTCATGGAGTAATCCAAGTGAGCGTGGGTTTAATCCAATGCTCAAATCATATTCATAAACACTCATTAATGTTGCAACAAACATTTGCTTATGTCTAATACTCTTTTAGACAATCCACACACCAATTCACGACAGTCTTCATTCATATCTACTTCCAACATATGAACGACTGTGGCCCGTTTGAATAATTCAATTATTCTTAATAAACTCAATTATTCTGGAAGTCAAAACATGCAAATGTGAAACACAAGAATAATACTAATCCCATATGGCCTCAAATCTTTGAGTATAAACAAAACGCCTTTTATTTATCACCATATTGATTAGTCATTATTTGTCATTTCGGGTAATCAACTTCTTACTTGAATTATTACACTTGTCCCATGCTCCTAGCATGCACACAATGTTTACCTATGGTTTTTACTTTGTGAAATAGATCAAATTGAATACATTTCCAATCATTATCATTTCACAACTCCAAATCCTTTTCCATAAGTGAAAGAATATCAAATTCTTGCTACGTATAGAATATGCTAGATTCTAACATTTTATGCAATGATTCTTTCGTAATGTCACTGCACCAAAGTCACAAAGACTATTGCCAATGATATTACAAAGTCCTCTATCGGAGATTGTTACAAGACAATTCCTTATATATGATGTCTCTCACTCAAAGTACATTCCTTTGAACATACTTTTGCATAAAAGTTTCTAATCTAGTCATAGATATTCAATATTTACTTCCTATTATGGACACGCTTCCATATGTTCCATATGACAACTCATTTCTTAATAGAATCTTTTCTATTCGTCATAATGTCAATATGGTCCATTAATACCATGCTTCCAACTACTCACAAGCAACCAATCCTCATCGAACTTTGGATTGTCCTTTGATAGTTGTTTAATTATTTTAGTCAAAACCAATTCTAGTCCATTTTCCCTCTAAATGCGCTAGACATTTGGAAAATTTCAGAATGGTCAAACATTAAAGCATTTGCAATCGATCCTATACCCGAAGCATATGGGACATGATGCACAATGTTTTATTTGCTATGTTCTTAAAATTCGGATTGTGAAAAGGAATGCCGTAATCATAATCGAAATTTTAAGAACACACTATGTACCTTTGACTAAATTTATTAACATTTCTCAACCTAAGCCTTTAGATTTGAAATGAAGCATAATATTCTCTCCCTTAATTATAGAAAAACAACTTTACAACCCTTACGACTTTGCAAGGTATAACTCTTGTTTTTCTATAATTAATATTGCCAACTTGCAATACTTTCCATAATAATCATATAATCATAACTTTTATGCTCCCACTATCATGATGATTACTATAAAACATAACACTTATGCTCCTACTAGCTTCGACATGTATTCATAAACATCTTAACTTTCAGAAAGACAATACCTATTGAATTTCTTAAGTCCATGTTTCTAATACTTAGTGCTTTGATAATCTTTTATCAAGGCTTCTTGAACTTATACACCTTTGCCTTAGATAGTTCATATGTGTGTCTTAACAATTAAGACTAATTGCCAAACCTCACAATTCAAATTATGGAAAGGGATACCGTAACCATGATCGAATTCGAGAATGCAATTTTACAATCACTATCCTCACAATCATTTTCATGATGGAGGAAATCTTATGACACTTAGATTTAAATGGTGTATTTGTTCCTATCCATGTGAATTTGTTAAAACCAAAGTTTACGACAAATTCAAACTCATATGGACCGAGCCTTTTTTAATCTTGATTTCTTGCCTTATGGTAGCACAGCTGCCCACCACGTCTTCCAAGTAGTTAAGCAGCTCACCTTTTCCTATCAATGTACCTTTCATTGATTAAGGTGCCTTGCCTTTTATGCGTTCAAGATGAGAACTCATAGGACTCACATGCATAATTAACTCAATTAGAACAGCACAAAATCAAAATATTGTCAACACGATAAGTTGTAAACCTCAACTCGTGTGCTAGTGATGATCGATAAGGTTTGGTTGATTTGTTCTTGAAACCTTTCAAGACCATTAAGACTCCCACTGAATCCTTGACATATAAGATTTGTCTTGTCAATAAACATTTGTTGACAACCAAATATTCAAGAGTTAGTGTTGCTTTTATCAAAACACTTCATAAATTGCTCCAAGTTGGTCTTTGTCTTATTCAAGACATCACAACTTTCCACATTTTATGAATGTTATAAACCTTTAATACTTTTCACTCATTGCCACAATCTTAACTTTAAGACTTGTTATTAGAACGAAGTATGATAGACTTCTTGATTTTTTCATTTCTTCAATTCTTGATTCCTCTTCTCAAACATACAATTGTACTAAGACTTACTTAGAGGATCAATTGAGATATGGTTCTTAATCATTAAGACCTATCATAAAGCATAAAAGGTACTCTCTCTTCTTCTTAGAATGGAGAAACTTTTATCTTTCTGCCTACTTGACTCTTCTTATTTGTTCTGCTATTGATTTAAACATTTTCAATCAATTCAGAATTACACTTAATCATATTTACTAAACCTTTAGTAAATCATGACGAATGTCTTTGTTACTCTTATGGTGGACTTTGATCAACACGCAACTTTGTGTACTTGATCTCCTAGTCCTTCACTTGACACTTTGTCAACGAATTTGTCTAATTTCCAAATATGAAATTTCTCATTCATCATGCAACCAAGTTGCGTGATTCCAAATCTCAGTCCAATTGAATTTTGGGCGATGAGAAACTCTCCCTATTTGGTAAATTCTCGACATTTCCATAAATAACATAACTAAGAATCATATCCATTCGTTGTAGAAATATACAAACATCAATTTTCAGAACGATTTCATTGCAAGGAAGTAAACAAATAAATAAATAAGTCAAACAAAATTTATTTTATTTATTAAAAGCAGCGGAATAACATTTGTCCTTACAATGCAAAATCTATTGAAAACAATGTAAAAGGAAAATTTCTAACAACTCTAAGCTCAAAATCCAATCTTCAAGTCCATGCGATCGAGATCCATCTCTTGTGATTAGATTCATCTTGCTCTCTTATCAAGCTTCCTTTCTTTTCATCGATCCTGCAAAACATTCAAATGCAATCTTATCACATCATGTATTATGAATCAATGAACAGGAACTTAACGGAGTTAGATAGTGGATTTTACCTCAAGCGTAGTCATACTTTTGACTCTCCCATCTCTTAGATCTCTTAGGTAAATAGGGCAACTTCGTCTCCAATTCCCCTTCTCTTGGCAATAAAAGCAAATTGACTCTTTTGGAACAACACATGGAACTACTTCAGACATCGCCTTTCTCTTATGATCAAACTTTTCGATCATTGCATGTCTTTCATTGCCATTATCTATATCCATAGAGGTCTTGAAGATAGATTCACCAATCAACTTTGCTTTTCTATTGCGCCAAACCATTGCTGATTCAGCAGCAATAAGCATATAGGTGAGATCAATAAGGGTTACGTCGTGGTTCATCATATAGTACTCTCTTACGAACTCACTATACGAGTTAGGAAGTGACTGAAGAACCCAATCAACAACCATCTCTTCACCGACAACGGATCCCATCATCCTTAACCTATCAATGTGTGACTTCATCCCTAAGACGTGTGCACACACCGACTTTCCTTCTTTATGTTTACTTGCCAACAGGGCTTGAGTAATATTGAACCTTTCAATTTTACAATCTTGTGGTTTAGGGAGAAAAATTGGAGGAGGAGGAGGAAGTGAAGCATGATTTCTTGTTCCTCGATCGAATCGTGGAATGTCATCTTCATGTGGAATGCTTGTTCCACGGGATTTGAGAAGACCATAGTTGTCGAATTTTGACATCTACAGAACGGGAGAAAAACAAATTCAAGTTATTTGATAGATTGAGTCCTTAGTAAATCACCCAAACGAAATACTAAGGCTAGGACCCAACACAATATTCTACAACTCGGGAGAGGGATGTCGTAACCCTAATTGCAGAATATTTGAAGGTAAGTGAATGACGATTCACTAATTTCCACCACGAAAAACGAAAAAGAAATTTAAGTTTTAAATCTATGAAAATTCCTAGATCCTTTGAGATTCATTGAACTTTCAATGGCATGTTTAAATCTCGATATGCTCCTCTTGTTTGTGACTGGGATGCCGAGGATCACAAAGCGGGTGTGAATAACCATGCAAACTTACACGGTGCCCTCACATGTTACAATCACCTATTCGATGTGCCGGTAAACCACACATGCTCCACCGAACTATGATAAACATTGTGTCACCCTTTGCTACCTTTGCTTAGAACCATTTAGTGTGCCGGTAAACCACACACGCTCCACTAATGTCTTCGCAAGGGCACAAAGTGTAATTTCATGGAATTGCAGCAATTCAATTTTGCCTAAGTAACTAAGATTGGGAATTAGAAAAACATTTAGTTACTTTGTATTTCATTATACTTATAATGGAAGGCTTCGTCCTATCCTATCCGTTCGGCTAACGACCCTCCACTAGTCAAGAGTGCGGTGGGTAAGAGTGGATACCCATTCAATCGCCATATTATAGGCAATTTCCTTAAACACCCCTTATAGACCGGCTTCGTGAATGAGACCTACTAACAGTAAGACTGACTTTTACTCATACATATATATAATGTTAGACTTTTAATGTTATATATAGTATAGGGTGCATTTTACACTTTTAAAATATTAGGTGATCAAATTTAACAATTATACTTTTAATTCAATTAAATTGTAAACCTAAACTTTTATGGATTTATTAAACTTCCTTTAATTATACACCTTAATTGATTAATAAAACCATAAGGGTGTGATTTGAACTTTTCAAAACATTACTAGGGTTTTAGAATTTAACATTCCTAATTAAACTTTTGATCAACTTTTAAATTCCAAAACTTGAGGGCAAGTTTTGAAACATTTCAAAACAATTTAGTTTTAATCTATCTTAAAATTTCGAATTTATGACATTTAAATTAAAATTTTAAATATTAAAACTCTTGATTTAATAATTATCTTGAATTAGACTATTAATTTAATTATTAAATCATAAGGGATTATCTAAATAATGAGGATAATTACCATTTAGACATTTAAGTTATCCTAATCCCTTAAATATCTATATAGATTTCGAAAATATGGATGGATAATGCAAGATCTTGAATTACCATATATAACAATTAGAGGATAATTACAAGATATGGGATAATCCAAATCCCTAAAAATTAGGACCTTATCTTGGGGAGGAGGCAAATTTCAAAAAACAAGGGATTATAACAAACCCTAGATTTCGAAATTTAAGGGTTTAAGGAAAGGATTTGAAGATCTTATTCAAACTCTTGCAAATTAGGGTTTGCAAACCCTAATCTCAAAAAACCCTAGCCTCCTAGGGTTTATTGGCAATAAACCCTAATATATCAAGTTCATACAATTGAAACCAAACCAATGGCTCTGATACCACTGATGGGTTTTGGTCATAAGACATCCTATGTGCTCATACAAACCCTAATGCTTGGATCTAGGTTTCTTTATTGTACATGCTTTGAATCCAAGACTATAAACCCTAATTGTAGTATATGAAATCGATATTAACCTATGAATGGGTTTGAGAACATACCTTGATTGTTATATAGCAATAACAATCCCAATTCCTCCTTGAATTGACTTTGGAAGGCTTAGAGTCACAAGTGTCACTCCTCTAATGGTTTACAAACACCAAGAGCAAATGGAGAAGGTATAAAGAGACAGGAGAGAGGTTAGAATTCGTCCTTAGGACTCCTTGGGAACAAGTACACGAATTCTAAGACCTTAGGGTCTTTATATAGGTGTAGAGATAGGGTTTCAATCATTATCCTTATCCAGTTGCTTATCCACAAAGCAACCATAAGATAAGCCTTGAAAACCCTTATCCTTTATCCTTTGGACGATTTGAAGGATCCTTATCTCCTTGAATTCGTTCAACCCATATTTAGGATAACCATTACCATATTTTGTAACTATCACATAATTACAATTTAGCCCCTCTAGTTTAATTAATTACACTTGATCACAAAATTAATTCCTAATTAATTATTGACCAATATTAATTAAGCAAATATTATTTCTCCTTTAATATATTATTCTTATAACATATCAATAAATCATAATAACCTTTCTCTCTTTATTTATTTCTCCAATCAAGTTGCTTTGGTGAAGGCAACCCAAAAGGACCATGCACCATCGGGTCAAGTACATACCAAAATAGTTATGGACTTAGACACTAATCCAACACCTGTGACATTTCAAAGGTGCATGACGGCCATTTTCCATGACATGGTGGAAAAATTCATGGATAATTTTTCTGTTTTTGGAACTTCCTTCCATGATTGTCTTGCTAACCTTGATTTAATGCTTGCAAGGTGTGAAAAAACCGATTTAGTCCTTAATTGGGAAAAATGTCACTTTATGGTTACAGAGGGTATAGTTTTGGGCCACAAGGTATCCGAAGCAGGGATTGAGGTGGATCGGGCAAAAATAGTGTTGAGTCCATTTGTGTTGCGTCTTGGGATATATACTTTGTATCTGGATTGGGCCTGTCCATCCGTGTCTATGTAGATTAGTTTCGTTGTTATCTAGATTAGCTGTTAGGGTTATAGTATATATATATATATATATATATATATATATATATATATATATATATATATATATATGCATGCATGTATGCGTATTTTAACAAGTTGTCTATTACGTTGATTCTTGTAACCCTAAACGCCTCTACAGATTGAAGTTCTTTATCGAGCTCTTCTGAGGTGTTATTGCATTAATCATTCGACATATTCAGTGCCATACTTGTGTTCTTTATTACGTTATTATTTAATATCCTGCTTAGAATCATACGGTCCTAAAAGAAGTTTGTTCTAACAATTGGTATCAGAGCAGGAGACTGTGTGATCAATACAAATTCCTTCTGTATTCGTAATACTTTACGGTTTCCGCTTTTATCATATAAATAGAAGTCGTCGTCCTCATATCAACGACAACTCTGATTTTTTGATAAAACCCTAATCTCAAGTTTACAGGTTTGATTCTAGCAGCTCACCATGTCTCACGATGATTCACATACAAACCCCATTAACATCTCAAACAACATCGGATCAACAACCAGAGTACCCATACTCTATACTCAAGACTACGAAGTATGGGCTCATCACTTTGAAGATTACGTGGTTGGATCTGAAGACAATGGCTATCTCATCTGGGAAGCTATCACTCTTGGACCGTTTGTACATTCGGAGACAAACACAACTGTTAAGACGCAAAAGGATTACAACAAGTTGGTGACAGATGTTCAGAAGAGGCTACAGGATGAGAAGGACAAGATCTTGTGTAACGTTAAAGCCATGTGAATAATAAGATTCGCCCTACAATCTGACACCTTTCGGCTTGTAGGTTCATGCACAACTGCTAAGGAGATCTGGGATAGGTTGAAGGAACTTTACTCAACTGATGAAGATCTGGAACACTCCATTCAAACTCTGTTACTGTCAGAATTTGGAGTTTTCGAACAGAAACCTAAAGAGAAGCTTGTACAGACCTTTGATTGGTTCAATCATCTCTTAAGTAAGATGATCAAGCATGGGATAGAGAGGAAGCTGATCGAGCAGAAAGTAACATTCATGAACGGGCTGAGACCAGAATGGATGGCTGTGGTTTCCACTGTGAAGGTGCATGAACAGTTCAAATCGTACTCGCTGGCGAAACTAGTAGGGATACTGAAGTCCCATGAAAGTGTTGTAACCAAGGAAGCGAAAGTGGTCTCTGGTGTGGGATCGTTGACTCTTGTTTCTAAAGGAAAAAGCACTGCTGAAGAAGAAGAAGAAGAAGAAGAAGAAGAAGAAGAAGAAGAAGAAGAAGAGTCAGACATGTCAGAGTACGACCTTACAAGTGAGGAGTATGCCTTGATCATCACAAATCCAAATAAATTTGCAAGGAGAAAATTTCCCCTCAACAAGAACTGAAACTAGCAGGGAAATTATAGTTCTGAGAAGATGAAGGATGAATCAAAAGTCTCGTCTCAAAAGGATGAAGAGAAAAAGGAGAATAAGCTTGCAGGAGACTTTGAATACGACTGCAACTGTTGTCACGGCAAGAACCATTTTGCCAAAGATTGCATGTTGAGAAAGATGGTTGAGAAAAGAGAAGGTGAAGATGATGAGGCGTATTATACGCGCAAATTAGAAGAAGTCAAGAAGAAAAAGGCGTCCAACAGCTCAATGAATGTCTTAATCGTACAGGAGAATGCTGGGGAAGATGAGTTCGGTGGCGTAAAAGTCTGGTCAACCGACTCTAAAGACAAAGAGGTTAGAAGACCCACTCATGGAAAGGCGTATGTGGCAAAGAATGAAGGTTCAGGTGGAAAGTGCTTTATCGTCACTTCTGGTCCATTAACCGAAAGTGCAGATACGGAGCCGAACCTGACATAAAACAAGTGTTTTGTGGCCAAGCCGGTGAGTGAGAAGATCAACGACTGCGATCGATTGATCAAAAAGGTACATTCTATTCTTGAGTCTATTAAAATTTCAAAAACTAATTATCAAGAAGAATTAAATGAATCAAACTTTAAATTTTCTAACCTAAGTAGTAGCCTCATGCAAACCCGCTTAGCGAATTCTAACCTAACTGACCAACTCGGCAGGGTGTCTTCAAAAAGTGAGGAGAGGAGAATCTGGATTGAGCTGAAGGAAGCAGAGTTAGTTAGGGCTAGGGATGAAAGTATTTATTTGCAAAGAGACAATTTAAAGTTATTAAAACAAAGAAATGTTTTCTGCTTAATTGCTAAGCGTCTTTATACTAATATTGCTCAATTACATTTAAGTTGTGAAACTGGAAAGAAAATTCAAAAAAGGATTTTGACCTTTCTTGAATTTAAGGAAGATGAAATTATAGCAGAATGTGAATCAGAAGTGTCCTCTGAAGAAACATCAATGTCGTATAGGCTAGGTTTGGATAAGAGAGAAACTTTCATCGATTCTAAGGAACATAAAAGTATGTTAAAAGATATCTTAGATGAAAATGATAGGCTAAAGATTAAAACTGAAACTATACAAACATTCGACCTGTCAAATGCTAAAATTGTTAAAGATAATAAAATAAACTTAGATAATTCGTCTGAATTTGATGCGGAAAGTGAGATGAGTGAAATCTCAGTAGAGGATGAATTTGATTGCTCTAAGTTTATGAAAAATGAAACCGAGAATGAAAAACCTCTTATATCAGAAAACTCAGTTGAGTTTGCTCGTCTGTGAAAAGAACAGAAACCAAAACTCAAGGAAAAAGCCTTGGTCTATCAAAAAGTTCAGACCGTGCCAAATCAGGTTTATGTTGTGACTTGGGTCAATCAAAGGCAAACGGCAGAATTAAGAACAATATTTGACGAAGATAACGCTGAAGGATGTGAAGACTATTTCTGGTATGCTCCTATTGATAACGCAGACGAGACTGTGGGACTATTTGAGAAAACCACATGGAGAGTCAAAGGTAGATACATACCAGAACCCATCAACAAACCCTCCAATTTCGATATTCCAAGAACAAGTGGAACCAAAGATGTTCCTGAGAAACCAATGGTTGAACCTGATGTTCCAATCAAGAGGGAAGAACCGAAAGTTCTACTCAAGAAAGAGGAAGCACCGAAAGTTCAAACTAAGAAGAGTATAGAATCTAAAATGGAAGGTAAGACAACTGTAACTCAGAAGGAGAAACCAAGGGCCAGATTCAATGTTCACAAATCTCAGAAGGAGTTAGCTGAACAAAAATGCCTGAGAAATCAAAGATACGCCACGAATCTGAATGAACGGAAAAGGCATTGGAATTCTCAAAATGCCAACTATGAGCCTCCCAGGAAAGAATCCATGGACAAGGGAAAGGAAAAGTTGAAGGAAAATTTCAGTCCAAATTCCTATTATTCCAAATCCCAGAACCGAAAGCCAAGTCTCGATCTTGAACCCACTTTCGGTCCTCGACCCAGTTTCGGTCCCAGACACGGTTTCGATCCTAAACCCAGATTCGGTCCTCGATCCAGATTCAGTCCTAAACCCAGATTTGGTCCCAATCCTAATTGTGGATCCTCCAAGTCCCAAGATGAAACAAATTCCTTAAAGGACATCAAAGGAAAAGGAAAGCTGGTATCAGACTCTGAGAAGGAAAATAAGAAATCCTCTACTAAACCTAGGAATCAAACGAAAAATACTAAACCATCAAAAGCAACACCAACTGATACACTAAAATTTAAAGAAGATAAAACAAAAATCAAGGTGTATACCATTAACAGAAAAGATCAAACCACTCTTGTTAAACGAACTTATTTAGTTGATGCTTCTATAGTTATTGCTTTCTCTGTGAAAAACTCACCAGGACCCAAGAAAATTTGGGTTCCTAAATCTGCTTGAATTTGCAGGTAATCAGTGACGAGCAGTTTGACAACGAATGGTATATAGACAGTGGCTGCTCGTGTCACATGATAGGGAGGAAGGAAGAGGTAAGGGAGTTTCGGTCCCTGAAAGATGGTGGGTCTGTGAATTTTGGAAACAATTCCTATGGAACAATCAAAGGATACGACATGATAACTAATGGAGACTTCTCAATCAGAAAGGTGGCTTATGTAGACGGATTGCAGCACAATCTCATTAGTGTATCGCAATTAGTTGTGGGCACAGGTTTGAAGGTATCATTCGATGATGAGGGGTCTGAGATAATTGAAAAACAATCCAAGAAGGTTCTGCTGAAATCTGCGCGAAAAGGAGAGATGTACCCTCTGAATCTTAATCCAATTCAAGGGACACCAACTATCTGTCTGTTTTCAAAGGTAAACACTAATGAAATCTTGTTATGGCATCGACGTCTATCACACCTAAATTTCAAAGATATCAACAAATTAGTGATTGGTGATCACATTCGAGGCCTTCCTTTTCTCAAGTTCGATAAGGAGCATGTAAGTGCAGCATGTGAGATGGGTAAGCAGAGCAGAAGAAGCCACCCTGCACGCATCAATACTAAGATAGTGGAAGCACTTAAACTGTTACACATTGATTTGTGTGGACCTTCTGCTATAGAGAGTATCGGTGGAATTAAGTACATTCTTGTTATTGTAGATGATTTTTTGTGGTTCACTTGGGTTTTCTTACTTAAACAAAAATCAAATGCAACTCCCAAGTTGAAGGCGTTCATGAAGCAAGTGGAAGTGCAATTAAAGAAGACGGCCAGAAACATCAGAAGTGACAATGGACTGGAATTCAAGAACAAGGATTTTGAGGACTTTCTGGATGATAAGGGGATAACTCACAATTTTTCGGCCCCTTATACACCACATCAGAATGGGATTGTTGAAAGACGAAACCGCTCGTTATGTGAAGCAGCCAGAACCATGCTCAGTTACGCTTCCCTACCTTTATACTTCTGGGCTGATGCCATTGCTGCTGCTTGCTATACTCAGAATCGGTCCTTGCTCAACAAGAGATTCTCCATAACTCCTTATGAGATCTTAAACAATAGGAAACCGAACGTCAAATTTTTCCATATTTTCGGTTCAAGGTGCTTTATTTTTAATTCTAAAGAGAACCGAAATAAGT
Source organism: Lactuca saligna (assembly GCF_052625555.1). NCBI lineage: Eukaryota > Viridiplantae > Streptophyta > Magnoliopsida > Asterales > Asteraceae > Lactuca > Lactuca saligna. The sequence goes on from NC_136420.1 coordinate 326,803,691, forward strand.
TTGATGTTAAAGCCGATGAGGGCATATTTCTGGGTTACTCTCTATCATCAAAAGCATACAGGGTGTTGAATAAGCGTTCCAGAAAAATTAAAGAGACTTATTATGTCACCTTTGATGACAATTATATGAAGAAGGTTCAAAGGAATGAAAGTGCCTCAGGAGACATATTCGCAGAATCTGGACAGGTCTCGGTTCCAATATCCAACCTGTTTGAGGAATACATTCAGCTATTCGATGAACCAGAAAAAGCAATTCATTCATAGGCAAGAGCAGCAGACAACAAAGTAGAAAATCTCAAGAAGGTTATAGACGAAGCTACTAAAGAGATGGAAAGTGAACCACCAAGTCCTAAGTCATCAACATGCTCTCCAAACAAAGATTCAACGTCCCAGGGGGAGAGCTCTAGAACTTCAAAGACAACTGAAGTTTCTGTTGAGGGGGAGAATCCAAGTTCATCCCCAACATCTAAATGTTCAGATGATAGAGAAACAACTGATCCAAAACTAACAAGTGAAAGTCAAATCGAGGGGGAGACACCCACTTCCACAAGAAATGCAGACTCTGATGCTGACAGAGATTTCACTTCGCTAGTTGAGGGGGAGAAGGAGAAAGCAAGTGATAGTTCTACTGACGAAGGTGAAGGTGATCAGTCAGATGTTGAAATAGAGGTAGAAGCTGAATTGAATCCAGAATATTATCCAAGCTATCCTCCATTAGTAAAATAGACAAAAGACCATCCTAAAGAGCAAATTATTGGTGAAACTTCCGAAAGTGTTCTTACTCGATCTCAACTGAAGGCGAAACAAACTGCATTATTCTCTAAAGTGGAATTGTGTATGTTTAATTCGTTTATCTCCTAAATTGAGCCGAAAGCTGTAAATGTTGCACTTGATCATTCTGATTGGGTTCAAGCAATGCAGGATGAGCTCCATGAGTTCGAACGCAACAGAGTTTGGAGGTTGATTCCTACACCAAAAGATGCCTCTGTTGTCGGCCTGAAATGGGTGTTTAGAAATAAGACGGACAAAGAGGGGAATGTCATTCGTAACAAGGCTCGGTTGGTAGTAAAAGGTTATTGTCAAGAAGAAGGGATAGATTATAAAGAAACCTTTGCTCCATTAGCAAGGTTGGAATCTGTTAGAATCTTTCTTGCATATGCTGCTCACAAGAACTTCGAAGTTTTCCAAATGGATGTTAAATGCGCTTTCTTGAATGGAGAACTAGAAGAAACCGTCTATGTCGAGCAACCGCCTGGTTTTGTGAATGAAAAATACTCTGATCATTGCTATGTGCTGGATAAAGCTGTCTATGGGCTAAAATAAGCACCAAGAGCCTAGTATGAAATGCTAACTCGCTTCTTTAAAATGTCAAAATTTAAACAAGGTTCGGTTGACCCAACCTTCTTTCGTAAGAAGGAAGGCGAACATTTGATGATTGTTTAGATTTATGTTGATGATATCATCTTCGGCTCCACGAATCCTAGCTTAACAGCTGAATTCAGGAAGTTGATGGAGACTAAATTTGAAATGAGCACAATGGGTCCAATTAACTTTTTCCTTGGTTTGAATATTAGACAGGGACCAGAAGGAATCTTTATAAACCAGGAGGCATACACCAAGAACTTACTGACAAAATTTGGAATGAAGGGTGATTCAAAAGTGAAGGTTCCTATGTCATTTGGCACTAAGTTAACCCCATCTCTAGAGAAACCTGTTGTGGATATAACTCTTTATCGTCAAATGATAGGCTCCCTTATAACAGCTAGTAGACCATATATTATGTTTTTTGTTTGTTACTGTGCCAGGTTTCAAGCCAATCCAAGAGAACCTCACATGCTTGCTGTGAAGAACATTTTTCGATATCTGAAGAAAACTTCATCTCTTAGTCTCTGGTATCCTGCAAGATCTGGATTCTTCATCCAAGCCTTTTCTGATGCTGATCTAGGACAATGTGGACTGGACAGAAAGAGTACTACAGGGGGATGCCAATTTCTTGACGGAAAACTTGTTAGTTGGCAATCCAAGAAACAAACCTGTGTTTCCTTATCCACAGCCGAAGCTGAATACATTGTCGCTGCATCTTGTACCTCTCAAGTGGTTTGGATTCAAAGTCAATTAAGAGATTATGGGCTGAGTATGAAGAAGATTACTCTCTATTGCGACTCTGAAAGTGCAATTAGGATTTGCCATAATCCAGTGCAACACTCAAAAACCAAGCACATTGCACTTAGGTATCATTTCATCAAGGATCATGTAGAAGACGGGAATGTGGAAGTACACTTTGTTCGATTTGTTGATCAACTGGCTGACATCTTTACTAAAGCCTTACCAGAAGCAACCTTTAACAAAATCTTACAAGGCTTGGGCATGACGGAAGGAGAGTCGGTACCGAATTCTCAAATCTCTCTTTAAAAATTAGACAATCGAAATGGACAGACCGCTCGGTCTATTTTGGCTCTAGAATTTTAGGGAACCGAAATGGACAAACCGCTCGGTCTATTTCGGCTCCGTAATTTTCTGGAACAGAAATGAACCGAATGATCGGTCTATTTCGCTTCACTCATTAAAGGATAAGGTTTCGATTGTATATTTTGTGCATATCTTTCTTTTGATTTGAACTTAATTATTTTATCTTTCTGTTTTTATTCTTTTTCAGAAAATTTCAAAAATCCAAAAATATTTTATCTTTCTGTTTTTATTCTTTTTCAGAAAATTTCAAAAATCCAAAAATATTTTATCTTTCTGTTTTTTTTATTCTTTTTCAGAAAATTTCAAAAATCCAAAAATATTTTATCTTTCTGTTTTTTTTTTATTCTTTTTCAGAAAATTTCAAAAATCTAAAAACATTTTATATTTATGTTTTTAGTATTATTTTTCCAGAAAAATTCAAAACTTCCACTAAGTTTTATCTGTCTCGATTGTTTGTTTGGTTTGTTTGGTGTATTTCTTTATTCTTCTTAGGTGATACGAATACAAGTATAACCGACTGTGGATCTAAGGCATGTATGATTCAATTTCAAAATGAACTAGTTAAGGGTCCCTAGAAGCATGTTGCTGCATGTTGTCTTAAGCCTCTACTATCTTGAGTAGGCCTTAATGATTCGATTTATACCTATCGTTTCTTCCAAATCAGACCAATTTATACTACTCGTTCTAGAGCTATCTTACTCTTCTCATATGAGTTAAGAGTTTCTCTGCTCTGTCAGTATTATCAAGCATAAGGTACATTCTGTTCTTAAGCCACCTCCTTATATTCTCCATCTACTTTCGGTTCACCAACGTAACCCTTGAGACTCTCGGTCTTTACCACTGAGGTTTATGGTTACACAACATCTGTGTTTGTGATCTTAGATACGTTTACCACGTGCTGAGTGAAACCTAATATCCAACACCAAAAATGAACTGACAGTGAATTATATATTCAAGAACTTACTGGTTACCTAAGGAAATCTCTTTTATTTTTGTGTGATCTTTTCTGAAATTGTCTATAGCCAAGGCATTTCTTCCCAAAGAGATCCAGTTTTTTTTTTTTTTTTTTTTTTTTTTTTTTTTTTTTTTTTTTTTTGAGATTTCTGATTCCAATATAGTCACTAAAATAATATATCCCACCTACCTGTTCAACAGACCACATCAGTCTCACAGATACTTTTTCTAACGATCGATTTTATGTTAAAACTCGAAGTTCAGTTGAAGACAAGCTACCCTAAGCCTATGATTAAAAGAAGCCTTTCAATGTTTATTAACAAACAGTTTATCGTATTTTTCAGGAAACCACACAAGCACTTCAAGTCTCTCTTGACTTTGAAGGAAGTGATTCTTGCCAGGATTCCTCTGCTTTCTGTCTAATAATAAGACATCACTCACATCCCATACACATTTGATCTGTTTCTTTATCTTTGTCACACTTATGCACGAAATTTTTTATTTTCCAACATTCTAGTTACTGTTTGGTATGAGTTTTGGTTATCTATTATAACCAAACAAGGGGCTATTTGGAATTTCAAACGCCAATTAAAGATAAGATTTAGGCACATGAATTTGATCGGTTTCTAAACCCATGCGTGCTAACGTATTCCTGGGAGTAACCACACTGTCACATCGCGCTTTTTCAGGCGACGTTTTAGCAACCTCATCATCATGGTTTTCTCTCTCCAGGCAATGGTATATAAAGGGTTGAACGTTTTATTTGTCTTTTACCAGTACATAGCTCTCTCAAATGTAAACAACAAGTAAACACTATTCATCTTCTTCTCCACTCATCAATGGCGACTTCTTCTCCAGCACATGATCAAACAGCATCATCTTCTTTGCTCACCATTAAACCTAACCAAAATATGATCATTGAACTTAGTCCGTTCTTATATGACTCATATATGCTGCAGGTTGTGGAATGTTTAAAATATTCCCCCTGGTTTTAGCCCTAACCCAGGTTGAATCAGTCCCAATGTCGCTGTTATCACAGGTTTATTCCACAGTGACTTATGACAAGAACAAAGATCGATTATATTTTACCATCCACAACAAGAAGTCTTCGATTTCAAAAGTGAAGTTTTGTTCGATTTTGGGTCTTGCATTTGATTCTTCAATCATCTCGCCAGATTTTATCACAACATCTCAGTTATTTTCAATGATGTACGAGATGGAGTATACTGATGTGCTCACGACGATTACCAAAGTGAAGAAATCCTGTTTACCATCTCAATGGAATGGCTTGCTCACTCTGCTGATTAAGGGTTTGGCAGAACGTAGTGGTGGTTCCGATACTAGCAGCAAGGGTTTTCTCGCTATTCTTTACGGCCCCTACAACGGGATCAATCTTGATTATGGCTCCATAATCTGGTCTCAAGTGGTGCAGAGTCTCAATACTTCGACACGCCATTCAGAAATTTCATGTGGGCGTTTTTGGACCCTGATTACAAGGAAGGCCATTGATTCTTTGGAGATTCCAATCATGAAGGATGCTCTACTTGCTTCTATTGCCACATTCCATACAAAGAAGATTATTCTTTCTGATCCACGTAAGTTTCCTCATTATGGAATGATTCCCGAAACGATGTATCGTTGTGTTACAGAATAGAGCAACGTCTTGGCGGACTATAGGAAACTTCCTCCTATTGGACCGAGAGTTCTGTCTCCTGAGTAGCAAGTTGCATTGGATGCACTGGAGAACCTGCCAATAGAGGAAAGAGAGTTACAAAGAAAGAGGATCTTGAGGAATGTAAGTCCAAGTCCTCTAAACGCAAATCTAGTGAAGGAGATTCTGCTCAACCGAAACAGAAGAAGATAAAGAAGATGGCTCGCCGACCTAGGGAGAACACTCCTCCAAGCACTGATCCTGCTGATGAGCAGACTGAGGAAGAAGAGGTTCATCATGTCTAGCCCCGAGAGCCCACTCCTCCACGTTCTCCTACTCTACTAGAATCTCCAACTCACACCAAAGTTCCAAATCCACCCTAATCACTGAAACAGACAGTTCAACTTTCTGCTCCTACTGTTACTCCACCCATTATCACTCAAACAACAACTCTTCCAACTTCATCACCAATTACTTCAGTTCCTATCTCTACTATACCCTTATCTACTCCACTCGTAACCGAATCAACAACCACTACCATTCCCAAACCCACAGTAGAAGTCAATGTATCTGATACAGGGGCTACTACTGTGACTGAACCTCCAGTTATTAACATACCACCTTCACCAATCCCATCCTCTGATTCTGGTGCTACTCTTAGGGGAGACGATGAGGATTTTGACTCCGTCTACTACAGTCCTTATAGACTTCCAACCAAAGATGAAGCTGATGCTCCTATCACTAGTCAACAAATACAGGGCATTCATGAGAAGTTGGATCGATTGCTTGCAGACAGTAAAGCCTATGGTGGTGTTGTTCTCAAAGCATTTTTGGAGACAACCATTAAACAATACACTAACGCAATTGATAAATCTATAGAGGCAGTTAATGAGTCTACATTTACATCTAAGAAGGCTAACAAGGAAGTTTCTGAGGTTGTTCATACAACTCAAATTTTTCTTGATTCATTGAAGTCTCATGCTGACACCAATGCAGAAAAATATCAATCATCGCTGGATTCCTTTTCTAAGTCTCTTCATGATGAAACTGCCAAGTTTGAGGCTGTCCGTACTGAGCTCAAAACAGAAACCACTTCTTTCTTAAAATCCCTAGATTCTCGTTTTGATGCTCTTGCTGCTAATCTTGCAACTGAGAGTACTTTGAAGGAAGATTTGGTTAAACAACAGGCCACCATTGACGTACAGAAAGTGCAGCTGCCCCAAGCAGAGAAAGAAATTTCTTTGTTAAAAACTCAGAGGGCTGTGTATAAAAGTTGTGCAGGCAATGTAAAAGATATGCTGACCAATCTGCTTGAAGCACATGATCCAATCTTAACTTTGACCATTCGGAAACATCTTCAATCCAAACTCCTCCCTGCTATTGCAATTCTCAGTGAAATGAAGGGTGTTTCAGAGGGATTTATACCTCCAAAACAAGGGGGAGATTAATTTCCAGTTAAAGCAGAAAGAGGTTCGTATTGACAGTGATAGTGATACTGAAGAAACAATAGCTGATGCTCTCAAAAGAAAGAAAATAGACAGAGAGCTTGATGAAACAATGCAAGTGGCTAGAGAAGCAGAAGAAAGGGAAAGGAAGAATAAGGAAGATGAAGATGCCTTGCAATGCAAGAAGGCTTTATTTCCAGTGTGGAACAGAGATACACTTATCAATCAAGCGATTGAGTTTCCTTCTATCTATTGGTTGGAACCAGTTGCTTCTTTTGATTATGATAACTCCAAAGACTCGCAGTTTGACATACCAGAAAAGCTTTTACATTTCACTACTTTGAGGCAACTGCTGAGGTTCCATATCCACATCCAAAGGTTGACAGGGAATTAATTGATTTTTACTTGAAGAATGGTCAACCGTAGTACTTGACTTGGAGTGCACAGAAGATTACAAAAGTCAAGGTACTAAAACCTTCACCTGCTGGGAGATTCATAAATGTCAATTTTAAAATCAACCGTGTTTCAGTAAACATGGAGTCTTTTATCTCTCTGGCAGATCTTCCTTACCTCAATCCGCATGACTGGATTTTGCTATACAACATTCTACTCTCTAATATTATGAGTATGAGCCGATTCTTGAACATCTTAAAAGAATGTTGGCCTCCTATATTCATGAGCTTGCAACTATGGATCAGGAGATAGCAAAGGTTATGAATAAAAAGCCAACTGTGAAGCCAACATCTAAACCTGGGGGATGTAAACAAAATGAAATTGGGGTAGATAGATTCAACAAATCTAACTGTTATGTTCACAAAAGGTGATAGAAACAAGTTTATGTTTGCTCTGGTCGATAAGCATCTGTTTTCAACAGATTGTTTAGAGCATATTATCAGTATCATACACCGTTGCAAGCAGAACTCGGCGGCTGATAACAAGAACTTTACTGACATGCTTCGGTGGTATATTACCTTTCGGCATCATATCTTGGCCATTATACCGAAGGTGTTTAAAACTGTGAAGAAGCCTTCTACCATTAAAAAGGAATGAAGTTTCAGCTCCAAGGACGCAAATGGGGAGATTGTTGAGTCCATGTGTGTTGCGTCTTGGGCTATATATTATGTATCCGGATTGGGCCTGTCCATCCGTGTCTATCTAGATTAGTTTCGTTGTTATCTAGATTAGCTGTTAGGGTTATAGTATATATATATATATATATATATATATATATATATATATATATATATATATATATATATATATATATATATATATATATATATATATATATATATATATATATATATATATATATATGCATGTATGCGTATTTTAACAAGTTGTCTATTACGTTGATTCTTGTAACCATAAACGCCTCTACAGATTGAAGTTCTTTATCGAGCTCTTCTGAGGTGTTATTATCATTCAACATATTCAGCGCCATACTTGTGTTCTTTATTACGTTCTTATTTAATATCTTGCTTAGAATCATACGATCCTAAAAGAACTTTGTTCGAACAAATAGATACAATTGCTAAATTACCTCCACCAACTAATATAAAGGGGATTAGGAGTTTTTTAGGTCACACGGGTTTTTACCACCGTTTCATAGAAGATTTTTCTAAAATAACTAGACCTCTAACAAAATTACTTTTAAAAGATGCACCCTTTTATTTCACTAAAGAGTGTCTAGAGGCTTTTGAATTTTTGAAAGAAAACTTAACTAATGCCCCGATCATCATTACCCCGAATTGGAAATTACCTTTTGAAATAATGTGTGATGCAAGTGACTTTGCATTAGGATCTGTCCTTGGTCAAAGGGTTGATAAGCACTTTCGACCCATTTATTATGCATGTAAGACTCTGAATCTAGCCCAAGAAAATTACACCACAACTGAAAAAGAATTATTAGCCGTGGTGTATGCTTTTAACAAATTTCGCCCTTATCTTATTTTATCTAAAACCACTGTTTTTACTGACCATTTTGCTATTAAGTACTTGTTTGCCAAGCAGGATGTAAAGCCAAAATTGATACGGTGGGTTCTCCTTTTACAAGAATTTAACATTGAAATACGTGATAAAAAAGAAATGGAGAATGTAGCTGCCGACCATCTATCAAGACTAGAAAACCCGCACTTAGAAGTATTGGAAGAGGGTAAAATTGGAGACCACTTTCCGGATGAGTACATCCTAGTAACTACGGGGGAGGAACATGGTTTGCGGATATAGCTAATTATTTAGCTACCAAAATTTATCCCAAATGATTTTACCCGCCAACAAAAGAAGAAATTCTTTTCAGCAATAAAATACTACTTTTGGGACGAGCCATATCTTTTTCGAAGCTGCGCGGATGGGATCATAAGGACATGCGTATTCAGGAAAGAAAGATGTGAAATTTTAGAGCATTGCCACAGCGGGCCCACCGGTGGACATCATGGAGCACATTACACGGCAAAGAAGATATTTGATATTGGGTTTTTTTTTAGCTCACAATTTTTAAAGATGATACCCAATATGTTAAAGAGTGTGATGCATGCCAAAGAGCGGGAAACATATCTTCTCGAAACGAGATGCCACAACATAGTATTCAAGTGTGTGAAGTTTTTGATGTGTGGGGGATCGATTTCATGGGACCGTTTCCAATGTCAAAAGGGAAAAAATATATTTTTGTGGCGGTGGACTATGTATCCAAATGAGAGGAGGCACAAGCTTTACCAACTAATGATGCTCAGGTGGTGGTGCGCTTTCTAAAAAAGTTATTTTCAAGATTTGGAGTTCCTAAAGCCCTTATTAGTGACTGAGCACTCACTTTGCCAATGATCAATTAGAAAAGGTGTTAAGGAAATATGGGGTAACCCATAAATTCTCTACATCTTACCATCCACAAACTAGTGGGCAAACTGAAGTGATGAATAAAGCATTGAAAAGAATTTTGGAAAGATCGGTGGGTAGCAATCGAAAGGAATGGTCGAATAAGTTAGATGATGCACTTTCGGCCTTCTACATAGCTTTCAAAACACCTGTTGGTACTACACCATATAGGCTAGTTTATAGGAAGCAATGTCATTTACCGATGGAAATAGAGCATAAAGCTTTTTGGGCTTTAAAAATGTGCAACTTTGATATAGCTGAACTTAGAACCAACCGGTTGATGCAACTAAATGCTCTTGAAGAACTTAGGAATGAAGTCTATACTAGCTCCTTGATTTATGAAGAAAAAACCAAGAGTTGGCATGACAAAAGAATCAAGTGTAATAAAGACTTTCATGAAGGGAAAAAAGTGTTACTTTTTAATTCAAGGCTCAAACGCTTTTCGGGCAAACTAAAGTCAAGATGGGATGGTCAATTTCTAGTAAAGAAGGTTTTTCCACATGGAGCTATCGAGTTATTATCAAGAGATGACACTCCTTTCAAAGTGAATGGACATCGGGTGAAAAAATATGAAGAAGAAATCCCAAGGAATGAAAACCTAGAAGAAGGGTTGTTGCTGGAAGGCATGGCAGAAACATAGAGCGGGAAGGAGTCTAGCTAACGAATCCTTAAAAAGAAGCGCTTCCGGGAGACAATCCGAGTTAGAGTTTGCATTTCTTTTCCCTTTGTTTTTCTTTTTCACTTTAGGATCTGTTTTCTTTTCATTCTTCTTCTAAAATTATGCTTACAATGATTTCTTGAGGTCAAGCAATGCTCAAAGTGTGGGGTGGTGGTTTTAAAAAAAAATGAGTTTTTTTTTTTTCAAACTGAATGATTTACTCGCTGAGTTCATAAGATTACTCGGCGAGTACTTTTTGAATTACACGACAAATCGCGAATATGCGTTCCTACTTGTCGAGTAGGCATTTCTACTCGATGAGTACAAGCATTTAAACGGGTTTTTTTTACAATCGGTAAATAAGGGTTTCTTTTACCCTACTCATTTTCACCAGCCACTTCTCATTCATACTCGCCGAGCATTCAGTTTTCTCTCAAGCCATTCCTTTGATTTCTTGTTGAATCTTCATCCACAAATCAAAAGGTATGATTTTTCCTTTAAATTCTTGCTAAAGGTCACAGCTTTATCAGTTATTGGTCCTTATTTTGCTAAAATCCGGATATGGGGGTTCATTCCAATTCTAGGGTTTCGATTTAGGATAAATTAGGAGGATTTGGAAAAAAATTCTTGTTGATTTATGCTTAAGGGACTTAGAACAACAAATCCCTATGCAAATATATGTGTTTTAATTGACCTAATACGGACTGATTGGAAACTGTACTCGCAGTTCATCCTACTCGCCAAGTAGTTCATGGACTCGGTGAGTAGATGCTATGATAGACCTGTATGGTTAACTTTAATTGTTGGGTTTTGTTTGTTGTTGTTTTCTTGATGTTTTTCTGCAAAAATCATGTCCAGAAGATGTCAGAATTCAATAGGAGGAGGTCAAGAAGACATTCCATGGCTTAATTTTTCACAAATCACCTCAAGGTCATCGCAAGCTCAGGCGAAAAATAGATTGGAGGCCTTGAAACAAAAAGAGATCTATCTCCCCAATGCGCTTAGTTGGGACTGCCTAAGTCAAACCGGGTTGGAAGAGGAGTTAACCCCGTATTTGGTAAAATCTTTCGAAGTGGATGGCACAACAATAATATGTGACGGGTAGATGCAGCTGTTTAAAATACAAGAACTCGTATTCGCAGAATTGTGTTGGGAATTTTTTGCTACTATCTCATTTTGGGGTGGTAGTGAATATTATAACACCAACATTATCACTTTTTTCCTCGGAGGGGAGCTACGCCACTGCAGCATAGCGGAACTCACCTGGAGGGTTGGTGTCTATGACCAAAATGTCATCATGTCGAAGGATTTTGAAGCATTTCTAGAGCAATGCCACAAGGATATTCCTGAGGAAGTTGTTGCATCCACTTGGTGGAATACTATTGCAAACCGGGTCTATATTCCCTCTAGTGCTCAAGAGGGCCATATCCGTTCTCCGAACCATCATCTCATCCACCGCCTCATTGCTAGTACCATAAATATGAGGAAGGATGATGAAAAAGTTCCTACCCTCAACATTTTCTATTTGTGGAGCATCATCACCCCGTACATGTTTTGCACCTTGCCTTATTGTTTAGCAAGATACCTTGTGGATGGAGTGGTTAAAGAGAAGATTACCTCCAAAATTAATAGGGGTATGTTTGTGACAAAACCCGCAAGGTCATATGATATTTTGGACATCCAAGAGGCAAGGGCGTTGACCGTGATTTCACCTCCACTGTTTAGCGTTACATTATTCCGGAGGGCAAGGATTATGGAAAAATTTGGGGATTCTGTTGCAATCCCAAATGAAGACGAGGTGGTTGTTCCCGAGGATCCGGGAAGAAGAGTTCGACATAGGCGTGAACGGGTTCGAGAAGACCCACCGGTTATCCCGATTGAAGATGAGAACGAGGGGTGGAATCACATGGAGTATCGGGGGTATTTGGATGACATTGGCCGAGGCATTAACTATAAAAATGAGTCATTCAATTATCTCTTTGAACAAATGCACATTGCTCCACGTCCCGGGCCCGGATATCCGTACATTATGAATTGGGAAGAGCGGATGCATAGGAGAAACGACCAAACAGGAGGAAGTGGAGCAGGAGGGGCAGACATGGATAAAGAAGTTTGAAATTTGATTTTATTTGGATGTTTTCATGTTTTTATCTTGTTAAAATTTGATGTACTTGGATTTATTTTTTAAGTAGGACCTTGGTTTGTTTTCTTTCACTTATGGTTATATGTTTGTCAGCTTTCAAGATTAGGATGCATTTAGGAGTCTCAATTGTCAAGGCTAAAGTGAGGATTGCTTTAAATGAGAGTGCAAAATGTTACATTTAAGGTTGAGTCCGTTAGGAAGAAGAGTGACAAAATGTGTTATTACTGAAGGAAATAGAAGAAGAGTCACTGAAGTATCCTGATTTAGCACCTCAGTCAGGAATAAAAGCAGGAAAATTTATTTTCGACTCATCGATCTACTCGCCGAGTGCATGTGCAAATCCGCGATTATCTTCTGAATGCCAATATACTCGCCGAGTTCACGCTTGACTCTCCAAGTCCATCAATATTTCACACTCAAGATTTGTTTTGGGCACATTCACTGCAGTTCTTATCCATATTTTTCGTTGAGATTCATTCTTAGGAGAATTCTGAGAGCTTTGTCCTACATATTTGGAGCTATTTAGAGGTTTACCACACACGACATGACACCCAAGGCATGGATGAGTTGTTCCCATATCTAAATCCATTCGAAGTAGGAGCTAATTGAAGAAGATCAGCCTCGCGACTGCTACCCCAGGGGAGTTTTTTCCAATTCCCTCTACATTTCATATTTTTACTTTTTATGCATAACATGCAATGGGGACATTGCATGAATTAAGTGTGGGGGTAGGGGGTTGGTTACATTTTACTAAATTTAGAATCCTAATTTAGGTTTATTTTTAAAATTTTACAAATTTTGCATACAACATTGCTTAGGACTTAACTTAGAAAACTTTGGTAAAAGTAAGTAGGATTCCATGTTAGAATTATGTTGATCATTGCATGAAAACCCAAATGTTTAGTTGATCCTATGTACGTTCTTGTACATTTGTGGCCTCCTAATTCTAGTGAAATCATGGGATAAAAACACGACCTTACTTAGTTTGAAGGATGCAATATGTTTAGCATCGTGTACCAGAAATGTAACCAGGAAAATTATTATCGTTAATCAATAAAGGTTGAAGTTGAGCGCCCCTGCTTAAGCATGTAGGGTTTTGAGTGGAAAAAGTGAGTTACATGTTAAAAAAAAGAGAATTACAAGAAAAAGTTTGAAGAATTTTTTTTTGGAGCATCAAATTTAAAGTATGAAGTTCAAAGATCAATAATTCTAAAGAAATTCAAAAATTGAAGATACCCGAAAATCAAAGATCAAAATATCAAAGAAGTGAAGAATTCCAAAAGACCTCCATAGTGGTATCATAAATTGTAATTTTCTATGCTTGGGTTGCTCAACCAAAAATACCTTGAGGTTAGAAGGTTTTCTACGGATGGATTCGGAGGGATGCATAAAATGAGCATTGTTCGGAAAAAGTGGGAGAATATTTTTGAGGATTGTGAGTATTTAGAGTATGGGGATTCCTTAGGAAAATTTTAGACACAAATGCATGCGTTGCGGTCTTGGCATAATGGATGGGTTCAATTGGCATTGTCTTTTGTGATTCTAGTATGCTAAAATTCAGTTTTGCTTGGGGGCAAGCAAAAGTCAAGTGTGGGGTATTTTGATATGTGCATAATCAGCCATATGTTTAGTATAGATTTTTATCATTTATTATCTAAATATTTGCATAATATGGACAAAAGGTACTTAATAATGTCTAAATTATATTTTCAATCCATAAGACATGCTTGGAAACAAAAAGGAAGAAGGAGAAGCAATTAGAAGCTAGAGAATGAAGAAAGAGGAGAAATTTTGGAGATACTCGGTGAGTCCACGCGCCTACTCGGCGAGTGACCAAGAATATTCGTGAAGAAAAGTCAAGAATCCTTGTCGTACACAGATTTCTCCTATCAACTCGGCGAGTTGGGCACCTACTCGCCGAGTAGACCCTGTTTTGAGATAATTATAAATATCGGTTGAGATCCCGAATTATGGAGTTTTTTGGCTTCCTTGGAGAGCAACCTGCGACTGGAGATACCTTTGGAGACATGAAGAACCCTAATCTTTAATCATTAAGAAGACTCAAGGCGAATTAGGTTAAATCTTCCACTTAATCTAGAAGTGAATCATATTTAGTTTGATTGAATTCGTTTTTAGCTTTTCTATGACTGTAATCATGAGCTAAATTTCGTAGTTTCGGTTTAAGAAAGATTAATTTACTCCTATGATGTGATTTATACTTTGTTTGATTGATTATTGGTGATTTTATTAAACCAAGTTTGTTAAGAACATTATGCATTGATTATAACTATTCTCTGTTAATTGGAAGACAATTAGGCTGCATGTACATCTCTTAATTGTCAACCTCATATAATTTATGTGAACACTTCATTATATGCTTAGGATTAGTGAATATGAAACTAGGATTAATTAGAGAATGGGTAAATTAATGTGTGAACTTGTTTGGTAAACCAACAAACAAGAGGTTAGTTGAACCACCAATTTGATTAACCAATTACAAATCTTATTTAATCCAAATAATTGAACTAGGGAGTTAATTAGTTTAAACACTTGATCACTGCTTAAATTGAGTAATTTGCTAAGGGTTGGTAATAGCGAATGCGAATCTAATCACTAAAGTTGGTAACCAATAACAATCAATCTATTATTCTATCAGAAAATTGACCATAGGAGTGAATTAGTTGGACCTAAACAGAAACCTTTTATAAAATTTGGTGAATTTTTACTTGTCTTAGTTGTTTAGTTAATTACGTTTTAGGAGGTGTGTTTAAGTTTCTAGTCTTGTAAAACTAGAGAAAAACCCTTTACTTTTATTACTTGTCTAGTTAAAATTAGTTGTTAGTTTAATTTATGTTCCCTGAGTTCGATACCCTACTTATTTAACTATACCACTAAAAGACAGGTTCACCGCCTTTGTGTGCTAAAATTATATTTTTAGAGTAGGAATAAAATTAGTGCATTTTTACACACATCATATTTTTAGCCACTCCCTAACACAACTCAACAAAATCAAAAGTTACAACACTTGCTCACTTTTACAGGTATTGGGTTAGCACATTAAACAAATTATGGTCTTACTCTCGTGAAAACATGTGATGAAAAACATGCTCAACCCTTTTCATTTTACAAAGCATGACAATGACCAACTCCGGCTATTTGTTAACTAACAACAATCTTTTTCTAAAAAAATCTAAATATTTCCTAATAATTTCCCATATTGGTTACATGTTTCGAACCACTTACACCAGCCAAAGTAGTTAACAGCCAGTCCCGATGTCATAAGTTCAAGTTCAAGTCCAAGGGGATCTTTTGACAGCCAAGCTTATTTCCTAGTTGTAATTATCCATGCAACTTTTTTCTGACTCTTTTTCTTCTATCTTTTTTCTTTTTTTCGACTCTTTTTTTCTGAATTTTTTTCTTAACTCTTTTATATTTTGTCCCTGCACAACTCCTTTGAAGTTCCGCTCGCAGGGGCACATTTTCAAAGTTTCCAAAGATGCACTCATGCTTAAATACTGTCTTGACGCGACATACCAAGATGGTGTTCACGAGGAGGGAGCTACTATAGCATAAACAAATGAGCATCATTGTGAGGGAAGAGTATACATCTACATGTTTAAGTTATTTGCTTGGCCAAATTCTTTATCTTTTTGTCCTTGGATCTTTTGATTGTTGGGACATCTTACAGTCTATTACCGTGAGAGACTTCTAAGACATTTTTCGGGGGACTGATGTAAACACGCAAAGACCCATAAGTCTAGTTGGAAACAATGTCCCCAAGCAGGGTATTTAGAAGGGAATAGGAAGAAAGGACTTTTTAGAGCACTGTAAGATTCAAGTCACTAAAATTTTATATTCATTTTATGGTTCTTTTGATTTTGAGTTTGGATATGATTGAGCACTTACTACTCATAAGACCGGGTGTGTGTTCCAAAGGCTAACCTATACCTATCGTTATGCTTCGATGTTGATAAACTTATCATTTTTGGTTTTGCACAAGTAGCTTCGGGAGACGTGTTCGTGTGTGATTAGATTGCTTAGAGATTTTTTTTATAAAAAACGAAGTTCTAATCTCAAGCCACGACTAATTTACCGCTTCAACCTATTTAAGAAGATTAGGTTTTTTAGAATGATTTTTTTTGTATGCTTTAAAATGAATGCATGAAAAAAATAAAAATAAGAAAAGTAAAATATTTTTGGATTTTTTTATATGCGAAAAGAAAAAAGTACCAAAAACAGAAAATCTTTTTGGATTTTTTTATAAATGCAAAATAAGAAATAGTTAAAAACAAAATGCATGTGGAAACTAGAACCTAATGTACAAAGGCCGCTCCCCAAGCTTAAAATTAAACATTATCCTCGATGCTCGGAGAGGTTAGGGGAACCTACTAAGACACGAGTGTATAACTATATAGAGCAAATGAAGGAGTTCTCAACAATTCTAGTCAAACAATCTTAAGATCCATGCATCAAACTTGAGATATGGAAGGAGTGTACCATTCAAATGCTTGAATTTATGATGTGTGCTTGACTTTTTCACTTTTTCTTCAACCTCAAGAAAATTTGAGATCTTCAATTGTGGAATGCACATACGGAGGTAAAAGCTTCCCTTCTTCTTTACAAAATACCTCTCCAAACTTGCTCTTGAAACCCTACACAAGAATTTTGAAACGTAATACAAGAATCAAGTAAAAAGTTACAAAGCAAAAACTATGGTTTTATGCAGGATCTGATTTTTACACCTTCATGGGGAGAATTCTACCTAGATGAAGAAGAAGATGGAGTTAGGAATATAAAACAATATACCTTTGAGCTTTATTGTTGGATTGGTTGATGAAAGTCAAAAGTTTATGAGTGTTTAGGAGGAGAGAGTGCACGATCATGAGTTGTGAGGAGGAGGAATGACACAAAAAATCAGTTTTTTTTATTAAAAATAGTGAAAAACACACGGTCCAAGCCAGGCCGTGCAGTTTTATGATAGCCCGTGCGTTTTCGGAGGTAGCCATACGTTTTAAGCATGGTTTAGGTCATGTGCTTTTTTCCTTGCCCGTGCATTTTTTAGCATGGCCCATGTGAATTTTTTTTTAAAAAAACCTCGTTGGTCACACATGGTCAAAAAATTAGGTCATGCGTTTTTAAGTCTTGCCCATGCCAATTTCACATGTCCATGCTTTTTTTTCTGTTAACCTAAAAAATTACGTTTTTTTTGTATCCTCACAAAAACAATCTTTTTAACACTCGCTTTCAATCTTTTATATATATATATATTCGCATGGAGCTCTAAAAAGACTCAAAAACATTACAACACAACAAAATAAAGTCAATAAAAGAAGAATGGACATAAAATACTCACCGAGTTGCCTCTCGGTTAGCCACCATTATTTCAAGTATTTGCCTCAACTTGGCCATTGGAATATGTTATTCTTTGAATGTTAGGGCTTTCCAACTCAGTGAACTTCTTACTACTTCCTCAAATTATACACTTATCTTGTACCTGACTTTCTATTTGCTTGGGAACCATACTGGACTTAGAACCTTGATGACAACAATCATCCAATTGAACCCTTTCATGTACTTGTCCTTTAAGGTGATAAAGCCTTTCAATTGAACCCAATTGAACCCTTTCATGTACTTGTCCTTTAAGGTGATCAAGCCTTCCTTCGTTGATTGGGTGTCTTCCTTCTCGAGATTTGTATCCTTTGAATGGTTTGGCAGATTTATCATTTTCGGCTCTAGTGGTTGGCCAACCAGTGAAAGGACTTTCTTATTGGTAGTGGGTGGCTCAGTAACTTTTTGGTCAACCTACAATACATCCTCTACAACTTTCATGTCATCATTCTTAATTCCTACTTCTTCCTTGACAACCTTCTCCATTTCTACTTCTTCCTCTTCCCCATCTTCAAATTGCAATCTTTGGTCATCAAAATTTTCCCATCATTCTAGGTGATGGCAAAAACGGTATGCTTTGGGTCCTCTTCAGTCTACGATGGTAATTTTATTTGAGTTTCCACTATACACACAGATTGAGCAAGTTGTTGCTCTAAGCTTTTGAGGCTAGCTTTGGTTGTTTCCCAGAATATTTGGGTAGTAGTGGCAATGCTTTTCACAATGTCTTCCAGAAACATGCTCAACATTTCATTTTGTTGAGGGGGTGGAGGATATGGTTGTTGGAACTATTGAGTTGGTATTGGTTATTTCCCCAAGCTTGGTATTGGTTGTTTCCCCAAGCTTAGTTGTTTTCCCACCATTGATCATGTTGAGGTTGATCATAACTCCATTGGTTTGGAGAGTATTGGCTTCACAGATCTCGCACTTGTTCACACTCTCCTTGTAAATATGGACACATATCGATTGGGTGTCCCACTTTAGTGCAAACACCACACGGACAGGGAGTGGATTATACACATTTATCATTTCCAATCATCATGACTAACTGGGATACTTAGAAAGTTTGTCCTTAATGTAAGGAGTATTCATTTCTGAGCCACACACTTTGTTTTTCATTTCATGTTTCTTGTTTTTTTTGATAGAGATGTACTTGCTCACAAAAATCTTGGTATAAATAATTAGTAACACCTGTCCCCGACAACGACGTCAATTTGTTAGGCATGTCAAACCCAACAATTGATAGGCGTACAACAGACTCCAAATACACTGCTTTAATGCACTAAAAAGTAGTACAAGGCAAGCAGGGTCGAACCATAGAGACACACAACAAAAGTCTATACCTCTTTGCACAAGGTACTTTGGTCACAAAGGGAGTTTGTTTGGAAAAGTAAAATAATAAAATAACAATCGACTTTAAAAGCATGCACAAAATGAAATGAACTTGTAAACAATTTGATTGAATGGTTCTAGTCTAGTTCTCAATGTTGTCGTTCAACTTGATTATGACTTGATGTAATTCAAGATTTCTATTCTAAGTTGGTACTAAAAGATATTAACACGCTCTAATACCTCTCACTTGTCAATTTATCTAACCAAAACACGCTCTTTGAATAGACCTAACTTTACTAATTCAACCTAAACACACTCTTAGATTGTATTGAAAAACTGCATTAAGTTTTGTACAAGCTTCCCAACTATGTTCATTTCTTCTCATACGCTCGAAACTGTGAAAACAGGTGATATATGTTTTACAATAAGAAAACTTATGGTTTGTTACCAATCATTAACTTGATAGAACGATTAGGTGCCCTAAAAGTTAATCAACTGCACTAAAATTCAATTCATGAAAGTGGCTAATCAAACAAAAATCAAATTCAAGGATTCTAGTTTAAGCAAATACATAATCACTAGAATAGAATCATAAATCAGACATCAAATCATATGCTTCAAGTCAAGTTATCAACATGTTTTGAACAAAAACTAGAAACTTGGGTTTCTTAGCCACACATGGATATGAATAAATTAAACAAGAATAAAGATGGAATTGAAATGTTTAATGCTCACTAAAATTAAATCAAAAGTGTTTTGCAATGATTTGGTCTTCTTAAAATCTCCAAGAATTCTCCCAAAACTGCTCCAAAAACCGTCTCCTCGTAAAATGGCGACTTCCCCATATTTTAATAAAGCTTACGTGATTGCCATAGGGCCATGCATTTTTAGCATGACTATGTCTTTTTCCCATGTGTTTTTGGCATGGGGATTTGTCTTGACCATGTGTTTTTGGCATGGCCCATGCTTTTTGCAAAAAGTCCAATAAGTATTCACAGTTGGCTCCATCTTCAGTCTAGCTTCACTAAGAGTCACGTTGCTCAAATATAAGATGAAAAAGGACAAACACGACCTGTGTTGGTATGACATGAACCACGTTTCGAACGTACTCCTTTTCTATGATGACAATGCAACAATGAATCGGATTATGTCTTCATGTTTTATTCCATGGAATGACCGGTTCCTCTTCTCTTCATGCTCCAAAGCTCCACGCTCCATGATCCAAGATCCATGCTCCAGGCATCCAAGCTCCGTGCAAAATAAATCAAGAAATAGTGAAGTACCAAACATTCTTAATGAAATATGCAATTGCCCAAATAATTAACTAAATGCAAGAATTATGTAGTAGAATGCTATGCAAGGACAGAAATAAACTTGCAAAATAGATACATAAAATGAAACTATCAGTAACATTCAAAGATTCATGATGAATAATAACAAAACTAAAATATACATACTCGCTTTCTATTATATACAAGATCTATATATTTACTACAACCACAATGTCGACTTACAGTCACTTCTTACGTCTTAACGTTGTAACAAATCAGATGTATTATGATCTATATGCTCAAAAATCATTATAGAATGATATTTTCTAATAATATAGGATTATTTATAAGAATTTGATTCATCATAAATATTTATAACTCTTGTATTTATTTGAAAACCATTTATTTTATGAAAATATTATCAGAAGGTATGATTTATAATGTGTAGTATATATTTTTGGACTAAAAGACCTCTTTTATTATAGCTAAAAGGTAATGCTTTATAACTTATAAAAGAATGAGAGAATTTTATAAAAAAAAATCCTTCTTTTTATAAAGTCAAACAATGGCATCACATAAGGGGGCACAAAATGAGAGCTAGTTTCTTATTTTAATATATCACTCCATACTCTAGAGTATGGCGTTTTATAAGCTTGGATTTCAGAGACATATGTGTATTATAGGCTTAAGACACATAGGATAAAACATCCACTTTTATAAAGGTGTTCTTCTCTTCTTTCTAGCTAACCAAAACCATGGAAACTTTCCCATACTCTGTCTATGTTCTCTCTAGTTTTAAAGGTGTTAAGTTAGAGAATGAAGGTTTTGATACTTTATACTCTCCTTTAAGACAACAACCTTGTTTTGTTTTTAAAGGCTTAAGAGATTCTTTTCATTACAAGGACTAGCCTCCATATCATGTATCATGTTGGCAAGTTATTGATGGATATCTCTAGAGGAGTTCTCCTTTGCACTCTTGCCACACTTCTACAACTTACTACCTCCCAATAGGAATCAAAGTCTTTAAAGGTTGTACCACTTTCTTTCTATGGTCGTTTTAATCTTTCATATTCATGAAAAATGATCCTTGATGGGTTAAAATGGATTTAAATTTATTCAATATTTTAAAGCATCTGTTTTTTTATTTAGGCCCAAAACACAATTCAAGGGTTAAATCTCTTAACCAACATTAACTCCTTCCACAAGGACTAAACTTTGTCTCCTTAAGGCCCAAAGCCTTACACAGTCAACTTCCGGCCCACGTCGTAGAAATAGTGGGAAACAGGATGTTACAATTCTCCCCTACTTAAATTAGATTTCGTCCTTGAAATCCATCTTGATTACTATTCCTAAAACACATCAATATATTCCATGAACTCCCTCTAAACATTTTGAAATCAAGGCATCTTATAAATAATACTTGAGAGATCACTCGGAAACCCCAACTTCCAACAAGCAACTTGTTAACTTGAAAATGCTCAAACGCCACAATTTTTTTCCTAACTGCATGACCTAATTTCTAGAGAAACCCACAAAAACCGGGGACTCTCAGTACAATAACCACAAACCATCCTTGTTAGTATACTTCCTGAAACCGAGAACCTATCAGGTTGCTCTCAGAAACCTTAACCTAAGACCAATGATCATCCATTCGTCCAACCTACCCATATTCCCTGGCTAGGAACACCACCAAAAAGTGCTAAATAGATTCTCAAAACATTCCGATCATGAATTCCGCTCCAAAAACTTTGAATATACTATTGACTTCCTGACAAGTCATCACCAACCTGCTGCCCCTGTAGGCATAAGAATGGTCAATCCAAGAATTCACACATTTCATTGTAATCTCTCATTAGCTCAGGTGTACCTCCACCTGAAAAATCAATTGAAATTTTAGAACCAACTCCTCATACTGGAAGCCAAACTCCTAATAGACAGCCCACAAGAAGATAGGGTACACCATAGGAACCATTCATTAAACGAATTCCGGTGCACAAATAATTTACCATTCTAAATAAATTTTCCTGACCACATGATCCAAACCAGATGGTCACCGATTCTCTCAACTACCAAGAACAACACACTACATCTAACCAAGCCAATAAGAATACTGATCCTAGACGTAAGACTCTCAACCAAATGACTATTGGGTCTAAAGATACTTAACCATCATCCTATTGTCTTGCAGAAAACCCATTCACTATTCCTTTCGATGCTAATCAAACACAACCTAGACTATACCTTTTTCTCATGTACAATTCCTTGCACTACATAGGCTGCTTCCAGCGCAAAATCAGATGAAAACATGTCCGCACCCAACCAACGAATGGGATACGCGGTTGTATTTTTGTTCCAACTCAAGGGCTACAAAACAATTAAGAACCATATTAATGAATCCAGACCAGGTGTTCTCATGCTATCTTACTTAGTTCGTATACACCTCCCCATGACCACAATTGATGAGCTACCACAATATACATCCCCAAAAGAAAGCACATAACCATCTCTAGATCTATTGCATTCCTTCTTCCTCATAACCTTACTCAAAGGATGAGGTACTAACAGCTTTCAAGGAATGATGAACCTCAACCATTAACAGAAACAACCTCATACATGATGAACACAAGATGCTACACCTAGATGGAAACAGAACAGATTCCACCAGATGGTAACTAGCTCGAGAAAACTCCCAGTGTGATATGGAAATGTTGCCAAAACCTAAGCCTGCTATGCACAAAAATTCCACACTATAATTAAGAGTAAACATACCCATAAACCAAAGAAAATATAAAACACACAGAACTTGACAGTAGGTCGACACATCCATTGAACATCAATTGACACAACTTCAAACTTTCGAAGAACCTCTAGTTATGATGATGAACGAAAGTCCAACGATCGAGACTGCAATGACAACTATCAAATAACCCAGTACACTGCTTGCACAATACCCATGAGAGACTAAAAACACAAAACTTTGAAGTTGGTTTATTGATCAATACTTCCTACCCTAGAATAGGGATAGAAATGTATATAACAAGTCGAGGAATCCCTTAGCATTCGATGCTCAACCTAGCATCCCAAATGCCTCTTGATCTGTTCAACGCCATTCTGAAAGGAACCATTGGCTACAACAATCTCCTTATCCAACATCTTCTTGTTGCGAAGACAACTCTTGCATTCTTGAATACATAGAACTAATGATAACTTGCTCTGCACCTTTGTCTTGACCAAATCCTAAAACGAAGTTTCGTGTACCTGAACCGCAAATCCATGCGACCCATTCTACTGAAATCATAAACTCAAATATAGAAATGGTCCTTCAACCAAAATAGTTGTTCCTCCCCACTTAGAGTTTGAACAAACACCAAAGAACATTGCAAACATACCACATCTTAAACCGATCTTCCAGTTAATGACCAAGTGAATACAAGGTTATCCCGGATCTCAGATAGAAACCTTGAAAACCTCCCAATCCAGTACATCTAATATCAAAATCCCGTGTAAATGCACAAACAATAATTATGCCCACTTATGACACCAATTCTCCATCTAGAAACAAATGAAATACCACACAACTCGCTTAAATCCTAGCACACAATCCATCACGAGCATTGTCCATAGTTATAAGAAGCATCATTCTCTTAGTCAGGATACATCAGAGACATCATAGGTTACTCCTAGTGATTCACTTTTCTTGGTTCCTGAAACAATCAACTAGCACCTGACCTAACTAATCCTAAGAAAGTAGTCCCCTGAACTCATCTGAAAGTAAACACACCGCAGAAAACCTTTTGTGCATTCTTATGCTGCCATACTCGTCGACAAGAAAACGAAAATCTTCTAGACTCGTGCCGGGACTACATCCCATCGCTAAAAATCACATGAACACTCTCTCTTTCCTGTGATAGTAGAAAGATGGAAGTACATAACCCTTGTCAATTACAGTGACATCCCAATCCATCTGCCAATCACTTAATCTCTGGCTGGAATCCACGATACATTCATCACACGTGCTTCCTTCTTGAGTCCCACGACTCAGTTGTCACTACTTGAGCAAGGTACCCCAGATCTCAGAATCAACTAGCTTCCACGTTTATGCACCATTGAAATGCAACAGACATGGCCACTGAGGCCCAAAAAATCATCTGACACATCGTCAACCTAGACGATCATACCCGATAAACAGATAAAGGCGGAAATACACTGCAAAAAATCATGGTTCCAAACTGTGCCAACTTCCTTAACTAGTTTCATAGAATCCCCTAAATTTTCCTCGATTCGAGTATGTATCCTATGCTTCCAGTAGCACGGGCCCAATACTACCTTCCACACCAATCCATACTTTCCTCAAGAATCATCTCGAGTCCTCTAGATAACCATTCATGTACGCATTCGTCTTATCCATTCTTATACACCTGTTCTCAAATAAATAGCCATAACATAACAACATAGTCCAACCCACTACATCACATCCTAGGCTCTCCTAGGTTCCTAACCTCACCCTGCCCTTAGCTGCTCAAGAACTCCTAATAATTCTAGTTAACTACTTCATAAATACAATCACATGTATCAAAGCTTAGATAATCCTTCGAGTGAAATACTCATCCTAAAATCGGTTAGAATAAAACAAGAGTTGTGCAACAGGGTCAAATCCATCACTCTGAGATTATTTAACCTATGCCACATGTGACTTAACATATTCACTTAATAGTTAACTCACATCATTATCAGTCCCACAAAGCACAAAGCAAGCAACATTCATGCAGTAACACTTAAAGTCACAGCCAAACAGAGGACATATCAATCTCACTTCCTACCAAGAAAGATTTCAAATCTACCATAACATCCAATTCCTATTAGGATACAAGACATCACATATCAGGCCAATCCATCCACTAAACATTTCTACAACTGAGATACATGAAACATGCTATGGATCTAACTAAATAACTCGGGAAGATCCAGACGATAAGCAACCTGGCCCACCCAGGCCAAAACCCTAAAAATGACCGATGTACCTGGGGCAAACACCACACTACTCCCCGCCATTGGTTTCATAAGGATATCCCCCTAACATCCTCTAACTAGCTCATGAATACAACAACATATCACCGATACTAGATAACTCTTTTAATGAAAGGTATCACACTACAACATTTGGACTCAAACAATAGTTGCACAATAGAGTTAAAACCTAACCTTATAAAATTATATACTCTCAAAAATATGTAACTTAATATACTCACTTACTAGTTAGATGAGGTTAATGGAAACTCCTAAAAGCACAAAGCAAGCATCATTCGAGCATCGAGTAATTGAAACAAGCATAACCTAAAGAGACCATCCTATCACTAACCGATCAGCACTAGCATGCAAGTCTACAAGCACATACAATAAGTATATAAATTCATCTATCCTAGCATTCTATCATGAAAATCATGAGCATATCCTTATCCCTAACTAGCATGTGATTCACAGATTCACAAATCAAATCATATCCTAAAACATACATAGGTGTTTTGGAAAAACTTATGTGAGATCAGTTGATTGCATACACCACACCTTTTTTCTTTTATTAAAAAATCCCATTTATAAAATATTTCTTTTTGAAAAATCTACCAAACCCTCATTTTGAGTTCAGACACACCCGAGAGTATGCATGAATCCCTCAAACTAAGGCTCTTATACCAACTTGAAACGTCCCAAAATTTAAGACTTAAAATTTTGATTTTTAAACCACTATCCAAGCCAACATCATAAAAACCATAGTGAATCAAAGTGTATTAATAACATCCAAATATATCAAAGTAATATAAAATGCAAAGCGATGTGGTGTGTGCATTGCAATCATCTGAGGCTCTTCCCCTTCGAACCTGAAGTACCTGAAACATAAACTGAAAACCGTAAGCACAAAGCTTAGTGAGTTCCCCAAAATACCACATACCATACATATCAAACACATAAGGTGCCCCGCCCATCATCAAGCCCTGCCCGGTAAACATGTAAACCTATAAACACATGCAATAATCACAAAGATAAATAGCATACATAATAGTCATCGGGTTGTGCCTGGTAAACATGTAAACACATAACATATGAAATAATTATGCAAACATATAGCATCCTAAACATAGCAAACCATGGGCCAACATTGGAGCTTTCTACCCACTAAACACAGTGAGGAAATTCACCTCACAGTCTGAAAGAATAGTTGCATTGATCACTGCTCAGCGTATGCAACCCAGTCCTAAAACTCCATTAAGAGCTTATTCCATTAAGCCCTTACATCCAAAACTCATATCCAAGCCAAAAATGAAATCCTAAGTCATAAAGATTCCAACTTTATGACTTTGCATGGCTATAAAGTGCTTAATGAACAAAACCCTAAGGTCTTAACCCAATAAGACATCATAACTCTTCGATGGAAGGGATGAAGGGCCAAGATCACATTTCTATGGTTCATAATAGTTCCATAAATGATTAAGTTTCCAACTTTATCCATTAGAATCCGAAAAAAGAAGATCTAGTCTTTATGTCTCAAAGGGACCCAAAAGTGCATCTTTTTCATCTTAATCCATTAAGTCCAAGTATCCAGCCTTCAGATGTGAATCAAAATGATGTTTAGATGGATAATGTTTCTAACTTTATCCATAACAAGGTCACAAACTTTCAAGATCAAAACTTTATATACTTAAAGTGACCCAAAGCTCATAATAACCAAAAGTAGCTAGATCTAACAATTTGATCATCAAGATTAAAACTTTATACCTCTAGAAGAAAGATCAAGGTGAGCAAACCTTGGATCTACGAGCTCCAATGCAACCAAAAAATCTTCAATGAGGTCCTAGTTCTACAAGGTGCACCAAGAACACTCCAAAGCAATTAAAAATACCTTCTTTTTGCTTACAAGGCTCAATCTAGGGTTAGGGTTACAAGAGAGGGTGTTTGAGACGTGGAGGTTGAGAATGGAGTGGGTTTGGTGAATTTGATGAGCTTAAATATTGATCAACCCTTGAAAATATTGTTTAGGCACTGATCACGTATGCCCATCGTATTCAGATTATGCCCAGTGTACACAATTTATGCCCAGCGTACGCGCAGACCCAAAAATCGTCCTAACTTCAAACAGGCGTAACCTCTTCGTTCCAACTCCGTTTTCGACATTATTTATATCCATGGAAAGGTATCAAAGATCTCTACAATATTATCTAAATATATTGGACTAAAAACTTCTTGAACAAAAATCCATATTTCATGCAAGAACACGGCCTATGACTTTTCCTTTTTTGCCCTTTAGCCCAAAACACAATTCAAGGGTTAAATATCTTAACCAACATTGCCTCCATCCATAAGGAATAAAAATTGCCTCCTTAAGGCCTAAATCCTTACACAATCTAATTCCATCCCATGGCCCTAAAACGGATGGAAATAGGATGTTACACACCTCTTGTATGACCATGTTCATGGCATGTTTTCAACGAATCTCCTTTTCGAGTCGTTGAATCTGTTTCTCATGATGAAAATGAATCTGCATGACGAGTTCATTGGTAGCAGTAATGATATCATCATGAATCTTTGGTATGATGGTGGTGGTACAAATGTGATGGTTGGGACTATCATAGTATTTTTCTCAAGTTATACATGCAAATTATTATCTAAAGCATAAACCCTCATCTAGCATACAATTTTCGATTTTGCTAACTTAAACATAGTTAGAAGAATACCTTTTCTTGTAGCTTGTAGATCGTGACCTTCAAGAGCTTAATGTCTCAATTGTTACACCTCTGATGGAGTTACAAACACCAACTAGCAATAGATGAACAAGAGAGAGAGAGAGAGAGAGATAGAGAGAGAGGAAGGAGGCTAGAATTTTTGGCTAGGGATTCTTCTTGGAAGCAAGGGGCCAAAAATCGCATGCCAAGGGGTCTTTATATAGTTGTGTTGCTAGGGTTTTAGATTGAAACCCTAATTCTCTGCTTAGCCTTAAGTAATATATGGAACCCTTCTACAAGGTCCTTTAGATAAATTCTTCTATGGGCTTCCCATAGAATTCATCCAACCCCTTCAATTAGGAGTCCACAACCCAACTTGCAACTAATAGTTAATTGCAATACTAGTCCCCTTACATTTACTCAAACTCTTTTAATTACCAAATTAATTCCAAATTAATTTCTGATCAACACTAATTAAATAATATGATTTCTCAATTAATATATTATTCTTATAATATATTAATAAATCATTTATCAACCTCTTTCTCATAATTCATCCTATCAAGTTGCTATGATGAAGGCAACCCAAAAGGATCATGCTACTATTGGGTCAAGTACATACCAATTATAGTTATGGGCTTAGACACCTAATCCAATAGTTTCCTTATAAGGGGTTCAATTCGTAGCGGACTAACGCGAGGAATAACCAGTTACACTTTATAAAGTGGGAGCATGGTGAAGGTGCATTGTGATGTTGGGAGTTTGAGATTGAGGATTTTGTAAGAGGGTCCGTCAAATTTTTTTTGTATTTTAGTGTCAGTCGGATCCTCTACATGAATGCTGCTTGCTTTGTGCTTTGTGGAACTCATGAGTGATGTGAGATAGGTATTTAGTGAATATGTCAAGTCACATGTGATAAAGGTTGGTAATTTCAGAGTGAAAATTTTGACCATACTGCGCAAGTCTCATCTGAGTCCAACAATTGTAGGGATGAGTCTGTTACTCAGAGGATTATCTAAGCTTTGTTGCATTTGATTGTATTCATGGAATAGCTAATTGACATTGTGAGGACTTCTTCAACAGCTGATGGCAGAGAAGTGTGGAACCCAAGGATATCCTAAGGGGAGTATTTTAGTGTAGTTGTTTCGATGCCAGTTGTTTCAACAGTTGTTTTGATGGATAGGTATGGAAGGTAGTATTGGGCCCGTACTACTAGAAGTACAGGATCCATACTCGATTCAAGGAAGATTTTTCGGATTCTAAGGAATGTTCGGGAAGATAGCATGGTTAGATACCATGTTTGTGGTAATGTTTCTGTATCTATCGATCTTTTGGATTTGGTTGCTCGGGTGAGGATGAGTTTTGTGTTGTTCAGGTCCCAATGGAAATGAAGATATGGGTTGAGTGGTTCAGACCCGTATGAGTATGTTGGTTGGAGGTTGCAGAGTTTTGGCTCAGATTTCCAAGTTTGAAGGATTCGGCAGTCTTGTGACCACCCGAGTTAGGGTGTATTCCCAGCTTGACGTCTGTTGGTCGCAATGGTTAGCGACAGTATGTTAGCACTGATGTTCGTAAATGGTTTGATGTGGCATGAGTACCTTAGCGAAGCGAGCAAGTGGCATATTCTAAGGAAATGGGAAAGCCAGGTGCCAGATTTTCGTGTGGATTGCAGGCAAGGGGTGTATGTTTGGATCGTAAATTGGTAGTTGCCTATGCTCTGTAAGTGGTTATTATTAGGAAATTTAGAGGTCTTTAGCTGGAATTCAAGTTTCTCTTCGGGATCGATAATTCGTATATAGAGAACTATTCTACGTATGTTATTCGTTCCATGGTTAAGTATGGTGGTACATGGTTAGGTGGTTTAAGTTATGTTTTGGTTTCACCACTAGTGGGTGGTGGTTCAAGTTCTAAGTAAAGGAGAACTGGGATTCTCAGGTTGAGCGTCAGTCGTTGATGGTTTTGTTAATTTGTCGTTTGGATTGCTACTATCAGATTTGTTAGGCACATGTTGATCAGTGAACCCTTTCCAAAAGCGGGTATGTTTAACTCCTGGTGGATTTGTTGT
This sequence comes from Lactuca saligna, assembly GCF_052625555.1. Lineage (NCBI taxonomy): Eukaryota > Viridiplantae > Streptophyta > Magnoliopsida > Asterales > Asteraceae > Lactuca > Lactuca saligna. Next base: position 326,833,649 of record NC_136420.1, read on the forward strand.
CCTCTGATTTAGGTATCAAGGTGTTCTATACCATTGGTTGATGAGTTTTTCATTTAGTGGGAATTCTCTGAAGGATTCAACTGGTGACAGTTTAAGAGCAAGGAATGCATCACCTACCCTCCAGTGCAGTATGTATGTTCCCTTTATCCTTCTGTATGTTTACCCTCAGTGGTGAGGTGGAATTCTGATTCGTAGTAGACTTAGGTTTTGATAACTTATAGGATCGTCTTGGAGGTCTTCTCGAGCTAGTGTTGTAGTGATGGAATCCGTTCAATCTCAAACACGTATGAGGTCTTATTTGACCGATCATGAGGATATTTTATGTTTTGATTAAACTGACCTTTTGATTATCTCTAGTGTTTCTTTTATTTTAGGATGAGATTATGGGTTTCTTAAGTATGTGTGTTTGGGGGGGTGCTCCTTGTGAGTCGGGCAAGAGGGATTTGGGGCTCTTGATTCAAATTATTTGCATGGTTCTCTTGGATTTCAGCTTCCGATTTGGATCAAGAGTGCAACCGTTATCCATTCCATGAATTGTGTGCGACTTCGTTTTCGTAAGTTTTTTCTTGGTAGCCATTTTGTGGTGCTCAGTTGGCATTGTAAGGGAGTCGATTAGGTCCCTTCAAGGTAACGGAAAAAGGTGGGAATCCTTAATATCGTAGTGTTGGGCGAATGATGCGATGATGTCAGTGTTGGTGTGTTATTGGGAGCATTCCATTCATAAGTTGTGGGCCTAGTGATTATGATGTTTCATTTCTTATGCTGGTAGTGCTTTTGTTGTTGGCTCATTGACCCGGGGGAGGGGGGTCGGGCGAGTCATAAATCTGTTGGTTGGATAAGGGAAGTAGTAAGGATTGACGGAAGTATCAGTCAGTTATCAGAAAGTCTCTGCATGTTGTATGCATTATAATTCCAGTTGTTCGCAAGCTGTTGTTGAATTTGTGATCCTCAAGTTGGGAATTGTTTATGCAATCGTAAGTCATAAAGTTCTTGGTGATTGTATTGAGTGGATGCCCGGATGGGGGTACACCGGATCCAGTTAGGGTTGGATGTATCGCATAAGTTCATGGTTCGATCGTCGTTGCTCGCTAAAGCAGTGGTTGGTAATGACATAAAAAAGAGATTCAAGGGGTGTTAAGATTTTGGGTTCATCATGTGGTTCGGTTTTGGGCTAAGTTCGCAATCGGTGTGTTTTAGGATCATTCTTCATGGTTTTATTAATGCCCTGGTTAGGGACTGGGGGTGGATTCAATGGATGCTCATCATTTTAGGGAAGGTTCCGTGAGGAGGTATCATGGGAGGCATATTCGAGCAGGATTTTGGTAGGAACTCATGTTGGGAGTCGCGAGTGGGTCCGTGCAAGGTCTATATCCAAAGCGGAGAGGGTTATGAAATTTGTATATCAAAGGTATCAGTTGGAGGATTTAGAGTCTAGCTTATGTGACTATGCTCTGGGGTGGATACATCTTGTGAAAGAAGAGCAAGTGATGTGGTTTCGGGCTCTGAGCAGTTGTGTATCAGCCCGACGGTAGAGGAAGTCTGTATTTTGTATCTCTTGTGTGTTTATGGAATTGTCATCACCGAAGGTTGAATAGATCGTTCGAAGGATAAGTGTCATGTTTTTTGCAATCGGTTCAGTTTAGGAGGTTTATCAAGGAGTCAGACCAATTCAGTACCCAAGTTCGGATATATATAAGGTTGGGTCTTTACATGGGATTATGGGTGGTTCTTCTTCTGTTTCGCAGTTTCTGTTTGGGTTTGATTATTTTGGGAAGGTCATTTTATGTACAGAATTTTTGGATGCATTCCTCAAGCGTTGTTTTGTTACGAGTGTTAGTAAGAAGCGATTTCGAGGAAGAAATCTAATTTAAGTGGGGGAGAATTGTAACATCCGAAATCATGAAGAAAATTGTTGAGAATAACCCCATTTCTAGTTCAACTCGACGAGTTGGAGGGACCAACTCGACGTGTTGAAGATGGAAGAATCACAGGAATTAAATGAACCAACTCGACAAGTTGAGGAGCCTCAACTCGGCGAGTTGGCAATTGGGAAGGAAACCCAAATTTTTAGGGTCTTGCACCCTATTTAAATCCCTTAAATCCTTTTTTTGCCTCCTTATTAGCCTCCAGTGTTATCAAAACCCTAAAATGAGTTGTAGTCTCTATTGTCAATTTTTTGAGCCTTGGAAGGAAGTTTGATGTTTATTTTGTGCATTGTGAAGGAATTAAGAAGATAATGAAGTTTATAGCTTGGAGAAGGAAGTCTTGGATCCAGAATCAATCCATTTCTTGCAGTCACTTTAAGATATCAAGTTGATACTTTGATTTGTAGACGATTAGATCTCCTCATTTTGGGTTTTGTTGTGATTTGGCCTCTTTTTGGGGCTGATGATGGATTGAAGTCATTTAAGGGGTTGTTCTTTCAAATCTGAGTTGGTTTTGGTACCCTTGAGCTTGTAGGTGAAATTTTTATGAGGATTTTGGTGACATGCATGCATTAAGTCAATTATTAAGTCTATTCTAAGCTTAAGAGCTTCATTTAGACATGCATGAATGTAAAGTTGGCAACTTTATGTGGTTTTCCATCTCAAGGAAGTCATATCTATGTTTTGGATTCATGTCCTTATGGAATAAGTGCTTAATATATCAAGATGTGGGTTTATGACTGTAGCATCCATCAAAATCATACCAGATTTAAACTTTTTAAAACATCTCAAAACTATAGAATATTACAAAACTTGTTTTCAAAATAATATAATATCATAGTATCCTAGAAACAATGCCATAAAAATATGGGGAGCTGTATGATTACGCCTTTGCCTTCCCGCGATCATCTGATGTACCTGAAACAAAACTGAAACTGTAAGCCCAAAGCTTAGTGAGTTCCCCCAAAATACTGATACACAAAAAATAGCACATATAAAAATAACTGCATGTAATGGGTCCATAAATTTAGAGACTTGATTACCCCAAGGCCCACAGTGTGACACTGGCTTGCCTTTCAGGCACACAAGTCACATCTGGCTTGCCACTGAACCCACAATATGAGTCTGGTATGCCCTGCCCGACCCTCATCTCATATCTGGAATGCTCCTGAGCCTACAATATGAGTATGGCATGCCCTGCCCGACCCTCAGCTCATATCTGGAACGCGCTTGAGTCCTCAGTATGAGTCTGGCATGCCCTGCCCGACCATTAGCTCATATATGGAATACTCTAGGGTTTGTTGGCTACCGCACAAAGCAGTATGACCTCAACCCATCCCACATAACATTTCGACATACAACAAAACTAATGCATATACAGATATTCATATAGTAACACAGGTAATCCTATAGATCTACCAAACTGGTATAGGAACTAGCATGCATAACTAATTCACACTTAACATAACACCAGCTACTAGGATATCAGATCCAATGGGTCGGCATTGGTGCCTCCGACACCTTAGTATACTGAGGATAACTCACCTCATAACTATCGAACTGAAGTGATAAGCTCAAACTCTCGAATCACATCCACGAACTCCACCACCTGTATTTACCATAAAACCATTCCATAAATTTCAATTTACCAAAATACCCCCACCCCCATAAGTCAACTAGTCCATCCTTGGTCAAATTCAAAGTCAACGGTCAAGGTCAATAGTACATGTTGACCTAACTCGTCAAGTGCAGCTCAAAGACTCGTCGAGTCCTTCCAGAACCTAAGAAGTCATGAAAACCCCCCAGTTGACTCGTCAAGTTTCCAAACAACTCATCAAGTCCATGCATTTTCACTAGTCAAGAAAACCCTAACTAACTTATCGAGTCGTCTTGAAGACTTGTCGAGTTCATGCATAACCTTCAACGTCTAATCTTCATCGGACTTTCCGAGTTGGCCAAGAAACTCGTTGAGTCCCTTCAGTCCTTTCTCCATTCATATGATTTTAAGCTACCCCAAAGCTCCATATTGCAGATATAAGCTCCTAAGGCATACTTCCTACGTAAAGTTGAAAACTTTAAGTACATGCAAGGTGTTAAGGCCAAAATCAAGCTAAAGAAGAAGTTCTAGGTGGGGAAAATGCATTATCTTGCTAAAAGCTGAAGCTTTATGATCATAAGGGCCAAGATGAGCCTAGATTTGAAGTTGCAACTTCAGATCATGGTCCAACACCCGAAATGAAACACCAACATGCTAAAATGGCCCCAAACTCAAATATAAAATGATCTAGCTAGAAGGAGATCAAGGTAACGACTTCTTACCTTCAAGTGATACTAAACTAGAGTAAAACTCAAATCCAAAACCATTTCGTGCCTCAAGCTTCTTGATCTTCAAACTCCTTTCACCAAGATCCACCTTCCAAGCTTAAAAACAAACAAATATGGAGAGAAAACATGATTTAGGGTTTCTGAGATCAAAGGGGGTTGTAAGGGAGGCTAATGACCCTTTAAGTAGTGTGAGAAACCCTGGAAATTAGGGATTCATCCTCCAGCTCCAACTCGTCAAGTCGTGTCCTCTAACTTGTCGAGTTGGTCACTTAAATATGCGGCCAAATCCATTCCTACTCGACAAGTCAGGGCATCCAACTCATCGAATCGACCTTTAAAAAATGGAATCATAAGACTAAAAGTTTTATACGTGAGAGTCGGGGTGTTACAATTCTCCCCCACTTGAACTAGACTTCGTCCTCGAAGTCCACTACGATGAACAACTCAGGATAATGCTCCCGCATCTCAGCCTGAAACTCCCAAGTCTACTCAGATCTCCTCTGGAGCTCCCATTGTACCTTTACCAAAGGTACCTCTTTCTTCTGTAGAACCTTCACTTTCCTCTCCAGTACCCCCACTGACCTCTCTATGTAATTTAGGCGCTTGTCGACTTTTATGTCGTCCAAGGACACTACCGCCTCTTCATCTAATACACACTTTTGTAATTGTGACACATGGAAAGTGTTGTGGATCTGTCTAAGCTCCTCTGGTAGCTCTAGTCTATATGCCACCTTGCCAACCCCGAAAATGATCCTGAATGGTCCGATGTATCGAGTACCTAATTTTCCCCTCTTCCTAAAGCATATCACACCCTTCCAAGGCGAGACCTTCAGGGGCACCATGTCACCAACCTGAAACTCCAACTCAGAGCGGCGTCAGTCAGCATAACTTTTCTGCCGAATCTGTGTGGTCTGTTACCACTGCCTGATCTGCTAAATCCTCTCGGTAGTTTGTAGGACCACCTCGGTCCGTCTCATCACCATGTGGTCGACCTCCCCCGAAAAGACTGGGATGCGGCATCTCCATCCATATAACAGCTCATAAGGTGGAGCACCAATACTGGAATGGAAGTTGTTGTAGAAAAACTCAGCAAGAGGTAGGTAGGAGTTCTAGCTCCCACCAAAATCAATAAAGTAGGCTCTCAGCATATCCTCGAGAGTCTGTATGGTCCGCTCACTCTGGCCGCTAGTCTGCGCATGGTAAGCTGTATTGAAGTGTAAACGAGTGCCAAGTTCCTCGTGGAACTTCTTCCAGAAAAAGGAGGCGAACCGCACATCACTATCTAAAACAATAGATACCAGTACCCCATGACGGGAAACAATCTTGCCGATATATAAGTTGTCCAGCTTCTCGGCTGATGAACTCTCCCATATCGCTAAGAAGTGGGCGTTCTTGGTCAGTCAATCCATGATGACCCAAATAACGTCATAGCCCTTCGCCATCCTCGGAAGCTTTGTGATAAAATTCATCGTGATATGTTCCCACTTCCACATGGGAATCTCCAAGGGTTGTAGCTTACTATGAGGCCGCTGATTCTTAGCCTTGACCATCCAGAAGGTCAAGCAACCCTCGATATACCATGCAATCTCGGTCTTCATACTTGGACACCAGTAACTGACTCGAAAATCCTGGTGCATCTTGGTGGCCCCTGGGTGAATAGAGAAGCGAGACTTATGAGCTTCCTCGAATACGGTCTGTCTGATCCCACCAGTCATCGGAGCCCATACCTGACCGTAGTGACTCAATAGCACCCGACTATCCTACACAAATCGGGTGTTCTCACCCCCTAATATACTCAACCTTTCAGTTCTCCTGACGCATACCCTCAGCTTTAGCATCTCTGATCAAACCCACAAGTAGAGAATCCACTAATATCCTCATACATATTGTCGGAGTGGAAGATCCAGCTGACTTGCGGCTCAAAGCATCCGCCACCACGTACGCTTTACCTGGGTGGTAAAGGATCTCACAGTCGTAGTCCTTGACTACATCCAGCCACATACACTGTGTCATGTTCAGGTTCGGCTAATCCATGATGTGTCTCAGGCTCTTGTGATTCGTGTATATGGTACAGGGGACCCCATAGAGATAATGTATCCAAATATTGAGAGCGAATACCACCGCTCCCAACTCCAGATCATGAGTAAGGTATCTCATCTCATGCGGCTTCAGCTACCACGATGCGTAGGCTATCACCCGCCCTCTCTGTATGAGGACCAACCCCGGTCCCATGATGGATGCATCACAGAACACTACAAAATCCTCAATTCCCTCCGGGAGAGTCAAGACTGGACCCTCGCATAGTCACTGTTAGAGGGTCTCAAATGCCCTCTACTGCTTAAGGCCCCATCAAAAATCCACCCCTTCCTCTTCAGACGAGTGAGGGGTACTACAATATTGAAGAAATCTTGTATGAATCTCCGGTAGTACCCTGCCAATCCCAGAAATCCCCTGATATCCGAAGGATTTTTCAGAACCTCGCACTGCATAACTGCCTTGATTTTATCCGGATCGACCAAAATCTCCTCCTTGTTAACGAGGTGTATAAGGAACTGAACCTATCATAGCCAAAACTTGCACTTTAAGAACTTGGCATAAATTCGTTCCCGCCTCAAAACTCCCAATAACTCCCAAAGGTGCTCCTCGTGTTGCTCTCGGGTTTTAGAGTATACCAAAATATCATCTATGAATATGATGACCGAGCAATCAAGCATCGGTCTACAAACCCGATTCATTAGGTCCATAAATATTACAGGCATGTTGGTGAGCCCAAACGACATCACCATGAACTCGTAATGTCTAAACGAGTCTGGAATGCGATCTTCTCCATGTCCTCCTTCCTAACCCTAACCTGATGATACTCGAACCTCAGGTCTATCTTGGAGAACTAAGATGCCCCCTACAACTAATCAAAAAGATCATCTATCCTCGGTAGTGGATAACGGTTCTTCACCGTCAATTTGTTAACCTCCCGGTAATAATTGCACATCCGGTGTGAACCATCCTTCTTCCTAACAAAGAGAATCGGTTCTCCCCATGAGGAACTTCTCGGACAGATTAACTACTTGCCCAGCAGTTCCTGTAACTATGATGATAGCTCTTGAATCTCGGGTGGTGCCAACCGATACAACGCCTTGGCGATAGGGGCCGTACCAAACACTAGGTAGATCCTAAACTCGATCTGCCTCTTCGAAGGCACTCCGGGTATCTCCTCTAGAAATACGTCAGTAAACTCCCTAACCACTGGAACTTCCGAAACTGAAATCTGATCCCTGACCCGCGTATCTACCACATACGTTAGACAACCTGCACTCCCGTTCTGAATATACCGTTGAGTCCTAGCATCTGAACAAAACCCTAATCCCAATCTGGTACCCTCGCCATAGACAATCAGCTCTTCCCCACTTAGGGTTCGAACCACTACCCGCTGACCCTTGCAGTCAATCATGGCACCAAAATGACTAAGCGATTCCATACCCACAATCACACACACATCCCTTATGGGTATCAGAATCAAGTTGATTGTAAAAGACAACCCAAAAATCTCCAACTCACATCCCCGATAAACTAAAGAAGCAGAAACCCTGTGTTCGTTGGTGATAAATACTCGCAACAGACACTCTAGCTCTCCTACTGGCACACTGAACTCCCTACTAAATGTATGGGAGACAAATGACTGACTCGCCCCTGAGTCAAATAAGACTAATGCAGGCAAGGAGTTCACTAAAAATGTATGTAATCACAGGTAAAAATAGATAAGCATAAAACATATATAATCAATAAGATAAGGGATAGAAATATACCAGCAACCACATCTGGTGCTGCCCTAGCCTCCTTTGCTGAGAGCTAAAAGGCACGTCCCTAAGCCTTTGGGGGCTCTGCTCTACCTGGTCTCCCATCTATAATCCTCAGTGTAGCTGGCGTGGGAGCCTATTCCAGCTTGGCAGTGAGTAACAAAAAGTTGGCCTTCAAGTGGACAACCTGATCACAGTGGTAACATAGCCTCATACTCAGAACTGAGGCTGGTTGGTGACAATCCTTCGCATAATGCCCCTCCTTGCTACACTTGTAGCACCCACTACCTGCTCGATAAACCCTAGAATGACCCTTGCCACACTTTCCACAAGTGCGGCCCTACTGACCTCCGGTCCTAGAATTAGTGGTCTTAGACCGCTTCGGCGCCGGCTGTGGCTGTGTCGGGGCCTGCCGTTGCTTCCTTAACTGCATCTCAATCTCCAACTCATGCCTCCTAGCAGCCTTCTATAACTCTACTAGGGTATCACACCGTTGGGTATTAACAAACTTATGGATATCAGTCTTGAGCTTGCTCAGATAACGTGTCATCTAAGTCTGCTCAGAGGAAAACTCTGGGCAGAACATCGCCCTCTCTGTGAACATGCGGGTGATCTTCGTCACCGACTCACCATCCTGTCTTAATCCTAAAAACTCCTGAGCTAATCGTTCCCGCTCAACCCGTTGAATGTAACGAGCGCGGAACATATCCCTGATCCGCTCCCAAGTAACTGCAGCTCTTTGATAATCCATGTATGACCCAATCATCAATCTCCACCTGTCCTTTGCCCCGGACCTCAGTAGGTTCAGGGCACATCTGACCTTCTGGTCAGTAGGACATTAACATAATAAGAAATACCCCTCCACGTCAGAATCCCACCTCATGGATTTGATGGGGTCCTGAGTCGCATCAAAAGTATAGGGTTTCGTGTTATCAAAGTCCCTGTACTGAAAAGCCCGACTGGCTCCTCCCCTACCACCGTTATAGCTGATGTAGCTACTGCGGTAGTCGTGTCTGCAAGGGCTACGTAGCGTTCGTTCAAATACTCAACCATGGCGATCTTAATAGACCCAAACATCTTCGATAGTTGTGCCCGAAACAAAGTGGCAATCTCATCGTGCAGGATCTCTCGAATCATGGCGTCTAGCTCATCTATTCCCATCTGACCAATAACCTTGGGTGTTGTCAGTCCCTCTTGACCGCCATCTCTTGATCCTGATCCTGATCCATTCACATAGCACCTCGTAACCACCATCCTAAAAACATACCAAGAAGATATCATATAATCCGCATAAACAACAGGGAACCAAGTCCTGACTAAACCCTAGGGGTCGTGACTTCCTTGCTACGTGTATAAGTCTTGTGCTTTCAGTAGTACGGGCCCATACTACCTTCCATACCTACCTATATTTGTCTCAAGTATCATCACAACACCCTAACTGTATATATAACATGTTGAGTGCTCAATCCTCACTCCTAGAGGAATACTAAATATCTCAAAAGTAGCCTACCAGCCTCGCACAACCCTCACATACAACTTTCACTAACCCTGCAGCACTCGTCTATGCTAACCATACACAACACTGGACCCTATAGACATTCAAATACTCGGTCCTACTCTAATCCCACAACCAAAAAAAGGAATAGAAAATAAAGCTAAACCAAATATTCTCAGGCTATAAGATCTGAATTATGTATAGCCGTGATGTATACACTAAGCAACTACAATAATGACGTCAATCTCATATAAGAAAACCCTAGGCTATAAGGCATCATATATTCAGGAAATTCTATCATGCAATTCCTGAAGATCCCTAGACTAGTACTAGCATGTTGTTCTAACATATCACGATATCACATAACCGTATAGCATTTTGGGGTCTACTTACTGGCTCCGACTGATCGTACCCTCTGCATCCTCCTTTGATATTTTGAAAACCTTTTTGAAAAATCATTTTGAAAATCCTTTACTTGATTTGAGAATGGATTCACACAAGTGTTCCTCCAATTCACTCAAACCAAGGCTCTGAAACCAACTTGTAAGATCCATAAAAATGATGCCAAATTTAAACTTTTTAAAACATCTCAAAACCATTAAATATTACAAAACTTGTTTTCAAAATAATATAATATCAAAGTATCCCAGAAAAAAGGTCATAAAATATGGGGAGTTGTATGATCACGCCTTTGCCTTCCCGCGATAATTTGATGTACGTGAAACAAAACTGAAACTATAAGCCCAAAGCTTAGTGAGTCCCCCAAAATACTAATACAAACAAATAGCATATATACAAATAACAACATGTAATGGGTCCACAACTTTATAGAATGGATTACCCTTGGGCCCACAGTGTGAGTATGGCTTGTCTTCCGGGCCCACAACTCACATCTGTCTTGCCACCGAGCCTACAATACTAGTCTGGTATGCCTTGCCAGACCCTCAGCTCGTATCTAGAATGCTCCTGAGCCCACATTACGAGTCTGGCATGCCCTGCCCGGCCCTCAGCTCGTATCTGGAATGATCCTGAGTCCTATGTATGATTCTAGTATGTCTTTTCTGACCATCGGCTCATATCTAGAATACTCTAGGGTTTGTTGGCTACCACACGGAGTAGTACAACCTCAACCCATCCCACATAACATGTCGACATATAACATAACTAATGCATATATAGATAATCATATAGTAACACAGGTAGTACTATAGATCTACCAAATTGGCAAAGTAACTAGCATGCATAACTAATTCACACTTAACATAACACCAGCTACTAGGATATCAGATCAAATGGGACGACATTGGTGCCTTCGACCCCTTAGTATAGTGAGGTAACTCATCTTACAACACTCGAACTGAAGTGATAAGCTCAAACTCTCAAATCACAGCCACGAACTCCACCACCTATATTTACCATAAAAGCATTCCAAAAAATTTCAATATAGCAAAATACCCCCCAGAAGTCAACTATTCCATCCTTGGTCAAAGTCAACATCAACCTTCAAGGTCAACAGTCCATGTTAACCCAACTCGTTGAGTGCAGCTCATTGACTAGTCGAGTCCTTCTAGAACTCTAGAAGTTATGAAAACCCCCTAGTTGACTCGTCGAGTTTCCAGACAACTCGTTGATTCTATACGCTTTCACTAGTCAAGAAAACCCTAACTGACCCATCAATTCGTCTTGCAGACTCGTCAAGTTCATGCAGAACCTTCAACGACTAATCTTCATCGGACTTGCCGAGTCGGCCGAGAAACTCGTCGAGTCCTTTCTCCATTCAGATGATTTTAAGCCACCCCAAAGCTCCATAATGCATATCTAAGCTCCTAAGGCATACTTTCTATGTAAAGTTGCAAACTTTAGGTACATTCAAGTTATTAAGGCCAAAATCAAGCTAAAGAAGAAGTTTTAGGTGGGGAAAAGGCATTATCTTGCTAAAGGCTCGAGCTTTATGATTATAAGGGCCAATATGAGCCTAGATCTGAAGTTGCAACTTCGTATCATGGTCCAACACCCGAAATTAAACACCAACATGCTAAAATGGAACCAAACTCAAATATAGAAAGATCTAGCTAGAAGGAGATCAATGTAACGACTTGTTAGTTTCAAGTGATGCTAAACTGAGTAAAACTCAAATCCAAAACCATTTCTTGCCTCTAGCTTCTTGATCTTCAATATCATTTCACCAAGATCCACCTTCCAAGCTTAAAAACACACAAATATGGATAGAAAATATGATTTAGGGTTTCTGAGATCAAGGGGGCTGTAAGGGAGGCTAATGACCCTTTAAATAGGTGCAAAACCCCGAAAATTAGAGTTTAATCCTCCATATCCAACACATCGAGTCGTGTCCTCCAACTCGCCGAGTTGGTCACTTAAACATGCCACCAAATCCGTTCCTACTCAACGAGTCAGGACATCCAACTCGTCGAGTCAACCTTTAAAAAAATGGAATTATAAGACTGCAAATTTTATACTTGAGAGTCGGGGTGTTACAATGGTGAACTCAGCAAGTTTATGGATAAACTTGGGCGAGTTGGCCCGATTTTCCCCAACATTTTCATATTGATAGAGGAACTCAGTGAGTTTGTTGGTTAACTCGGTGAGTTAACTTGGTTTTTCCCAATCTGTGCAGTTGATGGAGAAACTCGACGAGTTAAAGGAAAACTCGGCGAGTTGGGTCAACTTGGATCGCTGACTTTGAATTTCGACTTGTGTCTTTAACCAAGTTTGTCCCAAGGGGTACTTGAAGTAATCTGAATTGTAATAAGGAAAATTATTTTACCCCAAGTAAGGTTTATGTATTATAGCATTGGAACCAAATTGCTAATTGGGTGTGTTGTTGGTATTGATAGCTCGAGAATCCGCCAGAGCAGCAACTAGGGATTTCTTTCGAGGAGCTTCTACATTCGAGGTGAGTTTTCCTCACTGTACTTATAGGTTGAAGGTACCAAGGCATGACCTTTGGATTGTTATCCTGGTTTATCGTATGAATGTGTATTGTGGTGATTTGTTAGATTCGTGTCCTGGTAGATAGGATGATGTTATGCTTAGTGATATGTTGGACCTACCTATTATTTGTTATGGCTATATGTTTTCCAGTAGCATGTGTTGATGTTGTGTGGTTGGTTTGAGACTGTACTGCTTTGTGCTGCTAATTAGCAAACCCGATAATGCTTATATCGGTACATTATATATATGCTTATATGTTATGTATATGTAGACATGGTTTGTGTGTGTAGTTGGGTTGAGGCAGACATGCTTTGTGTTGAAGGACAACAGAACAGGGTGGCCCGGATAGACTGAAGGCCTGTAAGATGGATCAGTCAGGTTGAAGGCCCGGAGAATGGTCCAGACAGGATGAAACCCGAGTGAGGTGGTCCAGACATGCTGAAGGCTTGGTATGCATGTATTTACTTGTATATGTTATCTGTTTGGGTGTTGGTGCTTTGAGGAAAAGTCACTAAGCTTCGTGCTTAAAATTTTGGTTTATGGTTTTTGGTACTTTTGTGGATCGTGTCAAGGTGAAGGCGTAACCGTACAGATCCTCACATTCTGCACTTATGATTTCTAGCAAACTCTGATAATGTGAATGTTTTGAAAACTATGTTGAAAGAGATTGTGATTTTTAAATAATGTTTTGGGAATAATGGTTTTTGAAAACACTTCTTTAGAAAAAGGGTTGTTTTTAAAAGTTTAAAGTTTATGAATTTTTATGGATGTTACAAGATGATTGCTCAGGTCTGTCATTCAGCGGTTATTTGGGGGTGCTTAGAACATAATCATGCTCCCATATACCTTCGTCATTGTAGTATGCCTATACGATTCAATAATGTATACTTTTAAATAATGTAAATGATGGGTTTTATACAAAAAATTTTATGTGTGCATGCAACCCTCGAATTGGATCTATGTTTTCTCTATTAGATACATAACTTTATGAACACAAGAAGAACCCTAGCATGCATCTATATATTTTGAATTTTATATACTAGAAGGGTTTACATACCTCTTCTTGTTATATTGCAATAACAACACAAATCTTCAATCTCTTGTCTTAGAAAGCAAGTACCACAAGTGTAGTACCTCTAATGACTCACAAACACCACAAGCAAATGGAGAGGCAAGAGAGAGAGAGAGAGAGAGAGAGAAAGAGGGGGAAAGTCAGGAAATTCGGCTCTAAGCCTTCTTAGGAACAATTGTCCGATTTCCCTTAGCCAAGGGGTCTTTATATAGGGTAGAGATTAGGGTTTTAGTCATTATCCTTATCTAGTTGCTTGCCCACCAAGCAATCCATAAGAAAAGTCTAGAACCTTATCCTTGGACGAAATCTAGAGCCTTATCCCCTTGAATTTGTCCACTCCTTCCATGGGGCATCCATTGCCCTAATTTGCAACTATCACATAATTACAATTCAACCCCTAAAGTTTAATTAATTTACATTTGATCAAAAAATTAATTATTGACCAATATTAATTAAACAAATATGATTTATCCTTTAATATATTATTCCTATAATATATTAACAAATCATAATAATCTCTTGCTCCATTATTTCTCTAGTTAAGTTGCTTTGGTGAAGGCAACCTAAAAGGTCCATGCACAACCGGGTTAAGTAGTTACCAAATATGGTTACGGGCTTAGACACAAATCCAATAGTCTCCCACTTGGATAAGTCTAGTAACCACAAATGTAAGTATAAATCGATTAGAAATCATAGCTCTCAAAGATGCTGTCGAACTCTGATCATATCAGTAACCTATCCTTTAGATAAGGGATCGTACAGTCCTCTATTTTAGATATTGTGTGGACAATCTCATAGTCATACTTATTGTCCAGCAGTTTGTTTCTCGATCTCAGATTCATTTAACATAGAACTTAATTGAACACATCAATTCAGTCCTGACTGGGCCCGGTACATAAGTCAAATCAAATCATCGAGGGGCCCTGATATCGCTTTTACCCTCTTAGGATAAAAGAAACAGATAAACTTCGACGTATATGCATTTACTACTCACTAATCTAATTATACACAACAATGCGTTTTATGACATCAATTTACTGATGCGGTTTCGCATTATCAATGTACAATCAATTAGCAACCAATAAACCATATATCTTGGATTTGAGACCATGTGATATTATCGTCTTGCGATCACTCATGATAGATTCCATGAAGTGATTCCAGCAAGTGCGGGTTTATTCCAATGTTCAAAACTCATTTATAAGCACTCATGAATGTTGTAACAAACCTTTGTTATGTCTAATACCTTTCAGACAATCTACACGCCAATTCATGACAGTCTTCATTCATACCTACTTCCAACATATGAACGACTGTGGACCATTTGAATAATTCGATTATTCTTAATTAACTCAATTATCCAGGAATTCAAAGCATACAAAGAAAAATAATAGTCAACCAATTAACATAAGACAGTAACTATACTAATAAATAACACTCCCTTATTTAATCATCAAATGTCAATTACAATTATCTATTACACATTTCTAAACTATCTAATCCAAAGCAACATCGTCCTTCAGCCTAATGCTCCTAGCGTGCTGCACATGCTTAACCCTACTCAGTCCCTTCGTAAGCGGATCTACTGGGTTATCTTCTGATGATATCCTCTTAACCACGAGAAGTCCTTCTTCTACCCGATGTCTAATAAAGTGATATTTTCTGTCGATATGTCGAGATCTACCATGATCCCTCGGTTCCTTGGTCAAGGCAACCGCTCCTTCATTATCATATAAATTTTCCATAGGCTCCTTTATGGAAGGTACAACTCCAAGGTCTCCAATGAAGTTCTTCAACCATATTTCCTCCTTTAACGCTTTGCTTGCTGCAATGTACTCTGATTCGCACGTTGAATCAGCTACGGTTTCTTGCTTGGAACTTTTACAAGTCACCGATCCTCCATTAAGGGTAAAGACCCATCCCGACTGTGAACAGTAGTTATCCCTGTCGGTCTGGAAACTGGCGTCACTATACCCTGGCACCTTTAAGTCATCACTCCCTCCGATTACTAGAAACCATTCCTTGGTCCTCCGAAGGTACTTAAGGATATTCTTGATTGCGATCCAATGTGCTCTGCCAGGGTTCCCTTGATATCTACTGACCATGCTCAAAGAGAAGGCCACATCAGGGTGAGTACAAGTCATAGCATACATGATTGAGTCAACTGCGGAAGCATAAGGTACTCAACTCATCTCTGCTATCTTGGCTTCGATACTCTGACTTTGAGTCTTACTCAACTTGGCATTACTTTGGATCGGTAATTCTCCCTTCTTCGAGTTTTCCATACTAAAATGTTTTAGTACCTTGTCTAAGTAAGTATTCTGACTAAGTCCTATTAGTCTTTTACTTCGGTCTCTCACTATCCTTATTCCCAAAATATAGGAAGCCTCTTCGAGGTCATTCATAGCGAAACACTTCCCGAGCCAGGACTTAACTTCCTGTAGTGTTGGGATGTCGTTTCTTATGAGTAATATGTCATCGACATATAACACGAGAAAGCTAACTATACTCCCACTGGCTTTGACTTATACACATGATTCATCTTCGCTTCGTACAAATCAAAACTCTTTGACTTTCTCATCATAGCAAAGATTCCATCTGCGAGATGCTTGTTTAAGTCCATAAATGGACTTCTTAAGCTTGCACACGGATGCTTCGTATCGACAAAACCCTCTAGCTGAGCCATGTAAACATCCTCAACCAACTTCCCATTAAGGAAAGCGGTTTTGACATTCATTTTCCATATTTCATAATCATGAAATGTAGCAATGCATAGAATCACCCTAATAGACTTAATTTTAGCAACTGGTGAGAAGGTCTCATCATAGTCAACTCCGGGAGTTTCAGTAAAGCCCTTCGCAACCAATCGTGCCTTATACATGTGCACATTCCCATCCATGTCTGTCTTCTTCTTGAAGATCCACTTGCACCCAACCGTCTTACGTCCTGGCACATTGTCAACCAAATTCCAAACTTGGTTGTAATACATGGATTGAATCTCGCTGTCCATCGCCTCTTTCCATTTTGCAGACTCCGGGCCTACCATGACTTCCTTATAGCTGTTAGGTTCATCTAGATTTACTAGTGTACTATCACTAATATACGTGTCCCCTTCGGTAGTAATATGAAAACCATACAACTGGGGTTGAACTCTAACTCTTTCGGAACGTCTAAGAGGTAAGGATTCGTCAATTGGTTCAACCGGAGTTTCCTCCTCGGGTTGAGCGCCAAATTTAGAGGTTCCTTCATCGCTCGTCTCTTGAATCTCTTCAAGATCGATTTGCCTCCTACTCTGTCCTTGGTTTATGAGTTCTCACTCTCGGAAAACCCCTCTTCTCGCAACGAAGACAACTTTGCCACTCGGTCTATAGAAGATATATCCAAAGGATTTTTGCGGGTATCCGATGAAAATACATCGCTCACTACGAGGTTCGAGCTTGTTGTGAGTCTCTCGTCTTACGAAAGCCACGCAACCCCAAACCTTGATATGTGCCAACGAGGGAGCTTTCCCTGTCCACATCTCATGAGGTGTTTTAGTAACCTTCTTTGTAGGGACTAAGTTAAGGATATGGGTGGCAGTCTCTAAGGCATACCCCCAGAATGAGATAAGTAGTGAAGCACGACTCATCATGGAACAAACCATGTCCAACAAGTTTCGATTACGCCTCTCCGCCACACCATTCAACTGCGGTTGCCTAGGCGGCATCAATTGTGAAACCATTCCGCATCCCTTGAGATAGTTGTGGAATTCAAGACTTAGGTACTCTCCTCCTCGATCGGATCGAAGCATCTTGGTTTTCCTGCCCAATTGATTCTCCACTTCTTGTTTAAACTCTTTGAACTTTTCAAAGGTTTCTGACTTGTGCTTGATTAAGTAAATATACCCATATCTACTATAATCATTGGTGAAAGTCACATAGAAGCGGTTCGCGTCCCTTGTGGTGGATCTAAAGGGCCCACACACATCGATATGTATGAGATCCAATGCCGGTGAAGGGTGACTTGGTCATCTTTCCAAGTAAACAAGATTCGCACACGTCATCATCCCTAAGGTCGAATGACTCCAACACTCCATCCTTTTGGAGTTGGGCTATGCGTTTCTTGTTGACATGTCCAAGACGACAATGCCACAAGCATGCTTTATCCATACCATTGGAAGAATCCACACACAACACATCATATCCTAAGTTATCTACAACCATAACATTTTCATAAATTCCATTACAAGGCAATGCTTCAAAATATAAAACAACATTTAGATAAGCATAAATTGAACCTTTCTCATTATCAAACGAATATCTAAATCCTTGTCTAAACAAACCATGAAATGAAATGATGTTTCTTGCCATATCTGGCGAATAGCAACAATTATCTAAATCTAAACCTAATCCATTACTAAGCGCTAAAGACTACACTCCAATCTTGGTGACAGATGACGATCTTCTGTTTCCCATGACTAGATTTATTCTTCCACACTCCACATCTCTATTTTTTCTTAGTCCCTGCAAATCAAAACATATGTGAAAACTACATCCTGTATCAAGAACCCAAGAAATAGTATATGATGAATCATTAGATTTAATTGTGTAAATACCTGCAAAAGACAGTTTGATCTTCCCATCCTTGATGGCGTGCAGATATTCCGGGCAGCTTCTCTTACAGTGTCCTATTTTGTGGCAGTGGTGATACTCTGCCTCCTTAGGGTTTGAGTTGGGCTTAGCAGGACCAACTTTGGTCCCACTAGAAGAGGAACCATCTTGGGGCTTTCCCTTGTGGTGGCTCTTTGAAGGAGCCTTCCTCTTTTTTCCCTTCTGTTGCCCAAAGGACAAAATAGGAGCATCGGGTGGAGTGGGAGTTGGTGCAATAGATTTGTCCTTGAGGTTGCTCTCAGCAGTCCTTGGAGTTTGCTTAGGGTTACTTCTTCTTTGTTCATGTGGTAGGTCATCCTAAATTGCTTGTAGCACGAGGGCAAGGAGTGGAGATTGATGTCGATAGCCAAGTCTTCCCCAAAGTTAACATTTAACTTGCGAAGACGATCAACATACCTTTGCATCTTTTGCAAATGCGAGGTTAGGGATTCCCCACTTCCGATCTTAGCGGTGATCATGTTGGTGATGATCTCGTAGCGCTCTTGCCTTGCGCTTTGGTGGTACCTCTCCAGCAAATCTTGGTGCATTTCATAGGGATACATGCTCTCATAGGACTTTTGGAGTTCAAGGTTCATAGTGGCTAGCATAATGCAAAGGACTTTTGTTGCATCACACCCATGGGTCTCAAAGACGACCATTTCTTCGGGAGTAGCGATTTCCGGATTGATCTTTTCAAGCTTCTCGTCGAGGACATATTCTTTGTCCTCGTAGCGAGCAATCATGCGAATGTATC
The DNA here is from genome assembly GCF_052625555.1 of Lactuca saligna. Classification (NCBI taxonomy): domain Eukaryota; kingdom Viridiplantae; phylum Streptophyta; class Magnoliopsida; order Asterales; family Asteraceae; genus Lactuca; species Lactuca saligna. Next base: position 326,852,594 of record NC_136420.1, read on the forward strand.
TTATCCATTCGTTGAAATTCGATCCGTCAAATGTCACCTTTTGACATAGGCTCATTAGCGAGAATGAACCGGCAACAACATTGTTGGTGTTTGCGTTAGACATCTGCAAATAGAAAGGAACAAAGTTTGATTAGAATTGAATCCCTAATTAAACACCCAAAATGAGGAATTAGGGCTAGGATCCAACAACATTATTTACACATTAGAAAAGGGATGTCGTAATCGAACATGCAAATAATTTGGAGGTAAGTGAATGACGATTCACTAATTCTTCACCATGAAAAACATAAAGGCTTAACTTTTAAATGTATTGAGAATTCCTAGATTTTTAAGATTAATTGAACTTTTCAATGGCATGTTTAAATCTCGATATGCCCCTCTCGTTTGTGACTGGGATGCCGAGGATCACAAAGTGGGTGTGAATAACCATGCAAATGTACATGGTGCCCTAATTGTTACAGTCACCTATTCGATGTGCCGGTTAACCAAACACGCTCCATCGAACTATAACAAACATTGAGTCACCCTTTGCCACCTTTGCTTAGAACTAATTAGTGTGCCGGTTAACCACACACGCTCCACTAACTTCTTAGCAAGGGTGTAAAGTGTAATTTCATGGGATTGCATCAATTCACTTTTGCCTAAAGTAACTAGGATTGAGAATTTTTGTAAAAACGTTTAGTTACTTTTATAGTTTCATTATACTTATTAATGAACAGAGGATTGCCCTATCCTACCCGCTCGGCTAACGATCCTCCACCAATCAAGGAAGCGGTGGGTAAGAGTGGATACCCATTAAACGGCCATTTTATAGGTCATAACCTTATACCCCCCTTATAGATCGGCTTCGTGAATGAGGCCTACTAACGGTAAGACTAGCATTTTAGTTATACATACATACATATATATATATATATATATATATATATATATATATATATATATATATTAATCTTGTAATAATATAATAGTATAGGGTTTATTTTAAACATTTTAAAATACTAGGGTTTTAATTTCAATTTAATTTTTTTTCAAAATTTATAACCTTTAAATTAAAATTTTAAATATTAAAACTCTTGATTTAATAATTATCTAAATTAAACAATTAATTTGAATTACTAAATCACAAAGGATTATCTTAAATTAAATAATTAATTTCATCCTAATCCCTTAAATCCCTCTAAATTTCGGAAATATGGGATGGGATAATTCAAAATCTTTAATTACTATATTTAACCATTAAAGGATAATTACAAGATATGGGATTATCCAAATCCCTAAATTTTAGGAACTTATCTTGGGGAGGAGGCGTATCTCAAAAATCTAGGGTTTGCAAACCCTAGATCTTGAATTCTTGGGGAACAAGGAAAAGGGTTTGAAAAGCCTTCTCTAGATTTCGAACACTAGGGTTCAAGAACCCTAAAATCGAAATCCTTGCCTCCTGGGGTTTATTGGCCATAAACCCCAAAGTGTCAAATTCATATAATTGTATAATTCTAATTGAAAACAATTAAACCATATGCTCTGATACCATTGATGGGTTTTATACAAACAATCTTATATGTGCATGCAACCCGAGAATTGGATCTATGTTTTCTCTATTAGATACACAACTTTATGAACACAAGAAGAACCCTAGCATGCATCTATATATTTCGAATTTTATGTACTAGAAGGGTTTACATACCTATTCTTGTTATATTGCAATAACAACACAAATCTTCAATCTCTTGTCTTGGAAAGCAAGTACCACAAGTGTAGTACCTCTAATGACTCACAAACACCACAAGCAAATGGAGAGGCAAGAGAGAGAGAGAGGGGGGGGGGGGGGGGAAAGTCAGGAAATTCGGCTCTAAGCCTTCTTAGGAACAATTGTCCGATTTCCCTTAGCCAAGGGGTCTTTATATAGGGTAGAGATTAGGGTTTTAGTCATTATCCTTATCTAGTTGCTTGCCCACCAAGCAATCCATAAGATAAGTCTAGAACCTTATCCTTGGACGAATTCTAAGGCCTTATCCCCTTGAATTCGTCCACTACTTCCATGGGGCATCCATTGCCCTAATTTGCAACAATCACATAATTACAATTCAGCCCCTAAAGTTTAAGTAATTTACATTTGATCACAAAAATTATTGACCAAAATTAATTAAACAAATATGATTTATCCTTTAATATATTATTCCTATAATATATTAACAAATCATAATAACCTCTTTCTCCATTATTTATCCAGTTAAGTTGCTTTGGTGAAGGCAACCCAGAAGGACCATGCACAACCGGGTCAAGTACTTATCAAATATGGTTACGGGCTTAGACACTAATCCAACAGCAAAAACATAACGATCATAAACAATTAAATAATTAAAAATGTACCCTCACCCCCATCGAGGTACCAACATCGTCTCCAGGGCTCTTATTGATAAGTTTTAGAACCATGGCTAAAGTAGTGTCATGCTCTGCTAAACGCTAATCATGTGACCTCAACTACTCACGACATTCACTGAGCTAATTTTTCAATTGACGGACCTTGTTTTGCAAGTCACTAATAATTCGTTCCTTGTCAGTTGATGGGTCGGCGGCCGGTGGTGGTGGTGGTGGCGGGTGAGATGGATCATTTATCCATGCCTTCTTTTCTTGAGGCTTATATGTAGGATAGTTTTTGGGTGATGGTGTTAGGAAGATGCCATGCGAACTTTAGTTTCGGGAAAATCAAGGCCATTAATCCACACCGATCTAACTATCCACCATTCAACACGTATCCCATCTTCTTTCGGCTCCAACTTCTGTTTGAGTCTATTATCCTGGTAACAAAATTATAAAACTCTAAATAAACATAAATTATAAAATAAATAAATATTTAAATAACAAAGTAACAATACGTCGTCAATTTGTAAAACTGATTGCATTCATTCTTTTTTAAAGGCATCAGTTTTGACCATGCAACAACCTGGTGGATCACATTCTGTTGTCGGGTACTAAACAAACTACTCACTAGAAAAGTCTCAAAGACCCGTATCTTAATGTTAGCAAAAAAACAAAAAAAAATTGTTAGAATGTCAGCAAACCAAAAATAAATAATAAAATTTTCATCATATAATTACCTTAAAAGCGCATAAAAAACCCGTTTAGGGTGTAAGTCATTTTTTAAGGTTGTTTCTCTTTTGGTTCGATTGGATATATATGGTTGTCAACCTTATTAAATACAGATTCTAACTGTGAGTACAATTTATTCCAAATTATCATCCACCATGTATATCTGCCACATAAAAAATTAATTAACAATTAAATTTTGAAATAATATTAGTAATGATAATTAATTATAATTAGTAATTATAAAATAGATGCCATTATGTCTATTGAATTCATCAATGTTGGATAGCAAATTGAAATACTCTTCTATAACAGACTGTTTAAGCAACCGTACATTGAAGCCTTTCTCTAACAAGTATATAAGACATACACGGATTGCATCCTTATCCGATAACTCATTAAGTGAATGTTTAAACACCTTAATAACATCGTCTAATTTGACCGAGACATTCCTCGGGACCATAGGAAAGGCATGGGAACTTAAGGCGGCGCTGAACGCAGAAGTAAGAAAATAGTCACCAAATCGGAAACCAGTGATAAAACAAAATTCTTTCTTTCTGAAAGAGAGCTTGTAACTCCCAATCTTAAAAACCATTTTATTTACTTGGCTTCGGGGGTCGGTGATAACTTCGTGGGTAGTTTAGAATCATTTGATGCTCATCTACATTAGGAATGTCTAACCACCTCCCAAAACATGTCTTCCAGAACATAGTCTCGCATTCGGGTCTGTCTCTGAATGCCGCAAGAATTTGCTCGCCGATTTTGGGTTTATAAGAAAGTGTATTGGTTGCTTCAAAAACTTTGTCGTGTTGCACAAATAAAAAAGGTGTTATCACTTCATTCCGAAATGAAAATGACCAATATTCTGGACCAGTTGTGGAGTAGTTTCTGACCAGTTCATCATGTTCTGGATGAGTTTCATTGTGTTCCAGAACAATCCATTGCGTTCCGGAGGCTTCCAGAATGAACTTTTTTGATCTGGAACACTACATTAGGAATGTCTAACCACCTCCCAAAACATGTCTTCCAGAACATAGTCTCGCATTCGGGTCTATCTCTGAATGCCGCAAGAATTTGCTCGCCGATTTTGGGTTTACAAGAAAGTGTATTGGTTGCTTCAAAAACTCTGTCGTGTTGCACAAATAAAAAATGTGTTATCACTTCATTCCGAAATGAAAATGACCAATATTCTGGACCAGTTGTGGAGTAGTTTCCGACCAGTTCATCATGTTCCGGATGAGTTCATTGTGTTCCAGAACAATCCATCGCGTTCCGGAGGCTTCCAGAATGAACTTTTCGATCTGGAACACTACATTTCGATGTAAATCAACGATACCAAAGAATCTAAACTACTTTTCAGTTGGTCCTACAATAATGACATCTTTAATTTAAACTCCGGAACGTTTTTAGTTCATTCCGGAGGCGTTCTATGCATTATGGAATAGTAATTGTAGATGAATAGGCATAAACAAACAAGAAAACTATGTAAAGAGAAATCGAAGAACATACCCGTAAAATAACATGGTCATAGTGCTCTTTCTCCATGCTGGAGTTGTGTGTCGGAGATTGAAATGACGATCGGAATCGAAAATCACATGACCTGGAATCGCGTTTCGGAATCGGAATCAAAAGTCGAAGCAAGATCCAAAATAAAGGCTTTGGTTTGAGTTTTTTTTCAAATTATATTCCAAAATTAAAAGAAATTCAAATTCCCGATCCGGAAAACGAACAGATAGATTCGGAACCTACAGTAATGGGCCGGATGACCCAAAAATTGGTCTAAAATATGTTTCGGAATGCACATTCCAGAATAAATGGTCATTTAAAACAAAAATGTTATATTTAAGAAAAAACACCCAAAAAATAATTAGATAACTTAATTTCCCTCCAAAATAATATATTAAATACAAATATATGTAAGACGTTTTTTAATTTTTATATATCAATAAAGTTGTGACATGTTTTAGTTTCTCTAATTTTCAAAAAAAAAAAAAAAAAAAACTCGTTACTAACCATATTTCATATATTTTTTTTACGTAATATAGCTTATAGATAGGATCAAGTTAAATAAAACAATATTATACAAGTTATGATGTGAAAGACAAATAGTTGGTGGGATAGAGAAGGTGTATATGTGTACAGTATGGGATGCGTCTGCGTTCGTGATAGAGACGTAAGAGAGAGAGGGGTTTAGGAAGAATAAGAATAAGAATAAATAGGTGGCGCGTGCTAGGAAACCAAATCTCCGACCGGTTTGACTGACAACCGGACAGGTGCCGGTCCATTTATTTGACAGACCCAACATAGCCTGCGATCAGGACCCCTGGCTCCGGTTCAACCAATCATCCAACGTCTACCTTTTACTAATTTCTTTTAACTATATATAAATAAATAATAAATGTTTATTTTCCATGTATTGTAGTTTTCAAATTGTAGTTAAGACATCACATGCGTTCGACCAATTTGGTGGTGCTGATTTTCAATCAATCGAGATTAAATGTTATATTCATGTTGTGCTACCTAAATTTGTTAATGTATTTATTTCACATTCATTATTTGTGGATTAGAATCTTATACATGTCTAGTACTGAAGAGACCATAGATAACAAAATGTACAAACTTTGAATAGTTCAAAAAGGACAAGCATATGGATGATGTGATCGAGTATTATGACAATATGTATATGTTTATTAGTTTGTACACATTACATTATCATACCATGTTACCAAGAAATAGATTGATGATATGGCGAAAAGGTATTTTTACTCTTAAAGAAAAACTAAGAATATTTTTTCTTGTGATACTACTAATATCATAGTAATTTAATTATGTGTACTATAAATGTGAGTTCTTAGATTAAGCAAACTTTTCAAATTTTTTTTATTTATTTAAGCATTGCATTATGTTAAGTATGGATGTCACCAAGCTTTTTAAATTTTTTTATTGATTTAAGCATTACATTATTCTCGTGGAAGATAGAATGATAACAATATGCATCCCGAACCCTTTAGGCCCTCGAGTATAAATGTCATGAGCTTCTCTCATGGCAGGGTGACCATGATCGTACACATCATCATCGGTGCCATGTTTATGTCGTTTCGTGGTGTGTGGCATGGGATGTAATGAGCCAATCACCTCTCTCTCTCTTTATGTGTGTGTATATATATATATATATATATATATATATATATATATATATATATATATATATATATATATATATATATATATATATATTCCTTCCATCCCAAAATTATTATCAACAGACAAAAATCTCTCTGTCCCAAAATTATTGTCAACAGAAAATATATATATATATATATATATATATATATATATATATATATATATATATTAAGAAAATATTAATTACCATTAACTTTATACAATAAAATGACAGTTTTATCATTACTTTGCATTTGATGTTCCATTAAATACTTAATTGGTTAAGTAATAATAAAAAAGTATTTTGGTAAAAATGTTATTTATTTTTAAAAGATAACTATTATTTTGGGATAAACCAAAAATAAAAGATGAATTATAATTTTAAGACAGATAGAGTATATAAATTGGAATTAGAGTGACTACCATAATGGTGGCTTATGGTGGTGTTGTTTGCAGGTCTAAAAGTTGTCTATGCTTCTTTTTGTGGTAGTATAAATTTCGGGTTTATGGATGATAAAACTAATTTTTTTAAAAATTATATCCATAAATTTTAGGATAATAACATTAGTATGTAGACATGTTTACTACTAACGAACTCAACAACATCTAGTACAAATAAATTAAATAAGCAATTGTTAATCAGAATTTAGATACAAATGAAAATATATGCAAACTTTAATAAAATTGTTACGTAATACGAAATGTTTAGTTAGTATTCGATGGATTAAAAACAAACAAAATAAAATAACAATTTTTCATTCAATGGATCTATAAAGTCCTCAATTTGAGTTAGAGCCCTACATTTTGGTATAATATGATCATTGAACTTTTTGTTGAGTGGAAAAACTATTTTTTTTTTCGCTTTAAATGTGCTGAGTTAGACTTTAACATATTGTAATAAATATATGATAAAGTTACATAAAAACATAAATACTAACATCATAATCCATTAAATTTTATATAATAGGATAAATTGTTGGAGAATTGAGTAAACTAACCTTAATAAACGTAGATTTTTAAATAACCGTTTTTTTATAGTTTTGAAAAATGCGCATTTTTTCCTAAACGTCTCATTTCGGACTACTATTCATTAAGTATAAATGTTATAACCATCAGAACCGGAACCGAAATTGATAATAAGGTCCGGTTACATGTTCTCTATGTTTATGAAAATCGGTTCTGGTTCTAAAAACCAGAATCGGTTTGACATTATTCATGTTCTTTAAAACGTACATAATTCACTCACATAAAATCGGAATTACTTGATTTTTCTTTTCAACGTGTAATTTGGAATTTTTAATTCATTTTTTAATATATTTTGATTAGATATTGAATCGGACACATGCCCCGAAAGAAAGAATATCGATGTTGCGTTTTTTTTCTATTTCAACACTTTTTTTGTTTTTTTTAATATCTCCCGTTTTTTGAAATGTGCATAACTCATTCATACGATGTCGGAATTAGTTAATTTTTTTTCCAGCATGTAATTGTTGTTTGTACTTCATTTTAGACTGTACAAACACGTATTTTGTTAGATATAGAATCAATTATAGACCCATGAAGATATCATATCAATGTTGCATATTTTCTTTTTCAACGTTTTGTTTTTACTTTTAGAAATTTGTTCCGCTTTTAAAATGCGCATAACTCACTCATATGAAATTGGAATTACTTGATTCTTTAGTGTTTGTACTTCAATTTAAAATGTAAAAAAGTTGTAATTTAGTTAAATATTGAATCATTTACAGACTTCGGAAGATAACATATTATCTACAACATTTCAACCGATTTTAGTTTTAAAAAAAATAATCGAAAACAGGGACCAGAATTGAAATCGGCGCTAGAACCGACGGTCGGGTTCCCGATTCTTATAATATAGGAAAATCGGTTTCAGTTCCGAACCGATTCGATTCTAAAGCTCATCTGTACTGTTCACATTCCAGACCGCTTTTCAAAAAAAAACCCCCAAAGAATGCCCCAGTCCGAAATGTTTATCGGGTTTGATCATCAAAATTTGGATTTTTTTTGGGTTTTTTACCACTTTTTTTTTGAAAAAAATATTCTCATTTATGTCCACAAATGTTTATTTCTAAGTATTAGTATCACCATTGTTAATAAAATGTATGATTATATATATATATATATATATATATATATATATATATATATATATATATATATATATATATATATTCACATTTACTATATTTGTTTAACTTTTTGTAAAATTGAAATAAAAACAATTTTTTTTCTCAAAATTCTGGAATTGTTCTTCAGATTTCAGACATATTCTTAAAATTTCAAAGTTTTTTTTTATCGGAATCAGAAGCAATTCCGGACTTCATCAAAAAAATATTTTTTTTGATCAAGAATGCTCTTTTCCGGACAAAATAGTTATTTTTACAAAAAGAAAAAAAAAGTTATTTTTTTCAAATACTCTTCACGAGCCAAATTTATTTTTCACAAACAAAAAAAATGGAACTGATTCGTATACAATATTTTTTTCTCCGTACACAACAATTTGTGTTTTAAAATGTTGTATTGTATAGCTCTATAATGCATAAACTGTTGTATATAACAAAAAACTGTTGTATACGAATCACTTAAAAAAAAACATACATTAAGGAAATATTAATTATCATTAATTTTATTAAATAAAATGGCAATTGTATATTTTGTTGCATTTACTTCTATCGTAGTTGAATTTAATGTCATTGTAGTTTAAACGTAATATTTATTTTTAAAAACGGATAATTATTTTAAAACAAATGAAAAATAAAACATAGAATATTAATTTGAAACGGAAAAAGAATAAATTAAAAAGTGATCGGTTTACTCAATTTTCCTAAATTGTGGTTGTTCTCATATTTATCACCATAATATATCTAAAACAACGATCTTTTAAAACTAGTTTTTGATTTTAATGTGGTAAAATTAATAAAATATGTATTTATCAAAGACGGTTTATTTTAAAATATGATGCCAGAAAAAAAAAAGTAACCCCATTCCAAGATATGATCGTTATCTGTTGGGATATTGTATTTAAAACGTGGTTTTTAACAATTATAATAATTGATTTATTAAACATGACTTCTATGTAAAATAAGTTTCCAACCATTAATGCTTATAGGATGTAAAATGTTTTAAAAGTGCCACCACCCACTCACTCCACTCTTATTATATATGACAACAATTTTATAATCATAGTTTTCAATTTGACAAACAATTGGTTTCAATATTTTAGTAAACAAATCTTAAAGTTAAGCTCATTTTCATGGTAAATAAATTCCAATCCGTAATTAATTTTATGTATATTGATGTAATGATGTGATCTTAACAATCCTATGGCATTTCTCTAACAATAATTTTTCCAAGATGCTTATTTTATGTTTTTGGTTTTATTATGTTTTTGTATATGTTAACAAGTTTACTTCTAAAAGTGGTAATTTTGTATAGAATAATAGATTTTGTCGAAAGTGAAATATGTTAGATTATTTAAATAAAAAAAATATGATATTCTATGAGATTAAAAACTAAATATGATTAAATCGGACCTTTACTCAACCAAATTAAATTCAACAAGCCTTAAATTCAATAAATGAATATAGGATTTCCAAAAGTAATGAGACAGTGAAAAAAATAGTTTATGGAATATACGGCTTGGTTGGGTAAAAAAGGAACGGTAAAAAGGTAAAAAAAAGAGTGGTAGATTTTACGTGATTGGTGGGTGAAGTGAGCGAGAATTCCGGCAAGAGAAATAGAATGGACTAGAGTACGAAGGGAGGTGAAAACGACGACGGATAAAGCGATAAAGATAGAGAAGGGAGCAATCCAATAATTGCATCCCCACGCTAATCCGACAGTCATCATTCTGTCGTTTGTAATTTTCTACATGATCTTCGCTTAGAGTGAGTGTGTGCATCCATCAGTCGCCATCACGACTACACCGTATTTATTTTCCGATTCTCCCGCTTAAGTTTTGGCTTTTTTCCATTGTCTTTTGTTTCAACCAAAAATTCTATCTGATGTCGTTTTCAATTTCTTTATTTATTTTTAGTTGATTTACAATCACAATTTCCACAAAATATATAATAACTAATAGTAACTAATAGACAAATCTTTCTTACTTTCATTTTCAATTATATAAAATTTCAAGTTACTTTTTTATTTGTTTTATTGATGGACCACCAATAAATATCAGAAATAATACACTTGATTTTAAGGTAATATACCAGAAAATATACGTTATGTTGAAAAAAAAAAATTCAACAAATTCACACTGTGATTGAAAATATGTCGGAAAATTTTAAAGATAGCACCGACTATCCTTGAAACCCTTGTGATTTGTTTAGTTTTTAGATTCACATTTAACTAGTGAATATTTATTATAAAAATAGTATTATGTTACTATTAAGATGTATCCTAAAAGGGTTTTGATAGTATATAATAGTTTGATTTAACGTAAACAAAATGTAAGGACGTTTTATCTTGGGATTCATTGAATATTATGGTATAATTTGATTAAGAACAAGATATAATAATATTATTAAATTAGTGTCGGTTGTATAAATTATAAATTGATAGAAACATAAGATATTATTATACAATTCGATTTAAAATATTATATTAAAGAAAAAAAATAGTAATAAACAAAAGAATTGTTAAATGAAGTGGTTAAAATATTTATATATACTGTATATGATGCATTTATGGATAAAACATATTTAGGTTCCGGTTTTGATAGTATAAGACAAGACGATTATATATTTCCTTTAAAAACTAATTACTACAAACATTATAAATATGTGAAAATTTATTACATAGATTACCGTATAACAGGGTTATATGATTTCACAATCTTTTATTAGAAAAAAAAAGTACGGAGTATAAGTTAATGTAAAAGTTGTTGACGACTTTCCGCCTATTTTATGCAATAAGGAATAAAGTTAAAAGCTAGGTCGGTCGTGATCAAATATTTTACACGGATTGCACCATGAGTTTATATTTCTTTCAACACCAAAATTATATTTAAATTAGGCTAACTACAATGAATGTAGCTACAACCTCTTTGTTCATGGTCCGTATGGACCATAGTAGGGTTCGATATTAGTATATTGTTGTTGTAATTACTTGTATCATCATTTTTCACCACCATTGGTGTCATCGTTGGCAGTCAATATTGTGTTTCGGGCCTAAGCAATTATATTCGACAAGGTAGTTTGTATGCATCGAACAATCTCATTAGCTAATTCTTCCCAGATGAAACATATCCCTTCCTTCCCATTTATCATTTACTAAAACACTTAAAGATATTTCATATTAAACAATTATCAGAGTACAATCCTAAAATCTCAAGGTTGCGGAAAATATGGGTGTATGCGCTGCGATCAAGTCAGACCATTCTCTTTCGAATCGGAAGTATCTGAAATCATAAATAACAACTGTAAGCATAAAACTTAGTGAGTTCCACAAATACCACATACCATACATAACATACGAGCCTTGCATAACATACATATCCAACATTCAATAGGAGGTGCTATCTGCCAACCATAGTTTTGCCATTATTGTAACAACCGAAAATACAACCAATTTAAATTTTTCAAAAACAACCCGATTTCATTAAATTGTTTACAAAAAGGTTTTTAATACAAATCATTTAGAGTATTCCCAGAATCACTTTGCTACAAAATCATGAGGAGCGGTACGATCACGCCTTCGCCTTGCCACAGTCTCCTGAAGAACCTGAAAAACATTAAACCACAACTGTAAGCCCGAAAGCTTAGTGAGATACCCCCAAAATACCAACCTCATATACCATACACATATCGCACTATCTCATAACGAATCACAGAACAGTCATGCATAACGGGTCTACTGTGGGACTGATCCGTCATGACGGGCCTTCAGTCCACCTGGTCCACCCTCCGAGTCCAATCACGTACCTCGAGTCTACAGTGTGGTTGGTCCGCCCGCACTGGGCCTTCAACTTACCTGGTCCACTCTCTGAGTCTACAGTATGACTGGTTCGCCCGCATCGGGCCTTCAGTCGGTCTGGTCCACTCTCCGAGTCTCGGCACGTCTGGTCCGCCCGTGTGGGGCCTACAACATATCCAGACCGCTTGCTGGGCCTTCGGAACAACCGGTCCGCCCTGAGTATCTTGGCCTACAGCACAAAGCAGGATCGCCTCAACCCATCTCCAGTCCAAACAACCATGTACACATAAACATATAATCATATAACAGTTCACATTCAAACAAGACGATCTAGCAGATCACATAGCATAACATACTCTAAGCAGGATACCGACCTAACAGGTCATTAGCATAGCATCTCCCTATCTCTCAGGATACCGATCTCAATCAGGTCTCTAACATATATCGTCCTAACTCTCAGGATGCAAACGTATCACAACAACAAAATAACAACAATTACCCGAATCTCAATCCGATAAGGGCCCGCCTTGGTGCCTTAGACCCAGTTGATATAGTGAGGATAACTCACCTCGAAACTGCCGGCTGAAAGGATAAGATCCCGCTGCTCCAACTCTGACACGAACTCCTTCACTGAACACCAAAACATTCAATTCAATAAATACCCTTAATTACCAAAATACCCCTAGAAGACAACTGATCAACCTTGGACAAAGTCAAAGTCAACCCCCGACTGACCCTACTCGCCGAGTCAACCCGATGACTCGCCGAGTCCCTATGCTCAGAACTTTCCTCAATCAGCTACCCAACTCGCCGAGTCCAACAACTCTGAGTCCACTCGCACCCAACTCACCGAGTCATCCCTTGACTCACTGATTCTCGACTCAACCAGAAATATTGGGACTCTTCGACAAGACTCGTCGAGTCCAAGAACAGACTCGCCGAGTCTGAGGCTATCTTCAACCTACTCTCTGAGTTGTTCTTCCAACTCACCGAGTTCCAGACCATCTTCAAGCAACTCGTCGAGTCCACCCATGTGACTCGACGAGTATCACCGGTCTGAATCAATTCAGAAGCACTCCAGGCCATGTAATTGATCCAAAACATAGATCCAACCTCCTACAATCCATCCATCACGTAAAGTGGCAAACTTTACGTGGATCCAAAGAGATCTAGGCCTTATTCACCTTAGAACTAAGGTTTGGGACATGATAGCTCCATTATCAACACAAGAACAGGGGCTTTAATGCTCTTAAGATCTTCTCCACTCCAGATCTGAGGTAGCAACCTCAGATCTATCCTTCAAACTCAAGATGCCCCACAACTAAGCTTCCCACACAACCCCAAAATGAGAATCTAAGAGAACACAACCCAAGAACGAAATATTACCTCCAAAGAATGCCCCAACAGCAATGAAACTCGAATCCAAGCAAAGCCCTTTGATCCAAGCCTCTTCTCCTTCAAGATTTCTTCAACAAACACCTCTCCAAGCTCCAATTTGCTCAACAATGGGGTCCCTCCACGAAATTAGGGTTTCTGGGACTCAAGGGGGATCAAGGAGGCTGTGGAGGAAATATAATGATCTTTATATAGGGCTCATTCCCCGGATTTAGGGATTTCTTCGCCCAGCACCTACTCGCCGAGTCCATCTTTGGACTCGCCGAGTAGATCGCTTGACACACGACCAAAGTTGCGACTCTACTCGCCGATTCCATCCATGGACTCGCCGAGTCGCCCTTCAAGATTTACACTTTTAGCCCCTTCAACGCTACTCTTGCTATTCCGGGATGTTACAATTTTGCCACGAGCCGTATCATGGTTTTTCATTGCCAAGTCGGGGCCAAAACCCTGGGTCCTACAGACAAGTTCCATGAGCCACCTCCTGGTCTTCCATGCAAGCATCACAAAGACAACTAGTGTAAAATCTACAGCTAACTAACGACTTAATTCCCAGAGTCCAAACTCTGGTCTTGCGTACATATTTTCCAGGAGCCACCTCCTGGTCTTTCATAAAAATTCTAAGGGCCGCCCCTGGTCTTCCTATATTAAATAAACCAATATGTTGACATTGATGCCTTCAACCCAATAATATAGTGATGTGACTCACATCACACTACTGAATCACACTGATAATCCTTGGCTGCTGGTCCGATAATTTCCGAGCAATCAATATCAAATAACACCCGATTAACATTTGAGTTCCAATCCAAATCTAACAATCCATTCATGGGGTAAAAATACCATTTTACCCCTCACCTAGTTTAGTCCAAGACTAAGGCCAAAAATCATAATAAAAAAGGCCCACAAACCAAATAATCATCCAAAGCCCACTTATGGCCTAATTTTCCAAATTAGGCCCAAACCCTTACTTGGCCCTTACCGTAAAGCCCAATAACTTTTTCCTAGTCCAAAACACTTGTTTACAGATATCCCAACAATGCCCCAAGCAACCAAGCCCAAACTCGAAGCCCAAACATGCGAGGCCCCACAGACCGAGTACGTGGGGCGTACTCAGCATGTACGCACAACATACTTGCTTGGATGCTTGTACACCAAGTGTACCTGCTTGTACACCCAGCGTACTCACCCTCTTCAGCCCAAAACTAGATTCAACACTTAATCCCTTAAGACAAATCTCCAAAACATAGTTCTGACTTCCTTGAACTGAATTATCACATGAAGTTGCTAAATTTACGCTCATGCATGGCTAAATGAAGCTCTTAAGCTTAAAAAGGACTTAATAAGCGACTTAATGCATGCATGTGACCAAAAATCCCATAAATCTTGCACCTTTATACTTAAGGGGTCCAATACAAACTCAAATCTAAAAGGACATGCCCTCAAAACGTCTTAACTGTTCCATCAACCCAAAAGAACCAAAAGCTTAACAAAATAAGCTATAAGGAAATCTAAACATCTACAAACCAAGGTTTAAACTTGATACCTCATAAAGCTTGCACAAAAGATGATGATTATGGATTTAAAGCTTTCTCGCCAAGCAAGGCAACTTCAAGCTTTTCTTCTTCCTTCACAAAAGCAAAAATGTACACCAAAGTCTTCTTAATAGCTCGAGGACACCACCAAGAGGCTAAAGGGTCGATTTAGGGTTTCAGGAGGTTTGGGGCTAGTAAAGAGGCCAATCCTAAAGGCTTATGATGCTTAAATAGGGTACAAACGCTCAAAGTTAGGGTTTATTGCGTCCCTCGTATACCCAACGTACTCCTCGTACGCCCATCATACAAGGCTGAGGCTTTGTGATCCTTCCTCCTTGGTACGCTAAGCGTACTCCAGTGTATGGCCAGGGAACAACTCTTCGCACCAGTATGCCCCGCGTACTCTCTATGTACCCCCTGCGTGCTAGGGTTTCCTTTTAAACACTAAAACACTTGGAAGGCCATAACTTTTTCGTTATAAATCCGATTTTGATGATCCTTATATCCATGAAAAGGTAACGAGAATCCCTACACTTTTATTAACTCGTACTTTCCAGAAAATTTCCCAAAAAAAATCTAATTCCCATAAAATCCTGTTGTCGTTTTACCAAAATACCCCTTGGCAGCAAAACCAAATCCGAACACCCGAATCATCTACATTACATCACCCACACCCAAATGGGTAATGATTCGGGATAAGGTGTTACAACTCTCTTCCACTTAAATTAGATTTCGTCATCGAAATCATTACTTATCATTTTAGCACACCAAACAGCTTGAACAACACAATCACAACCCTTGCGCACACCACAAAATTCTCTCCCAAAGGCAATTGAACCTAACCCTAACAGAACTCTCCAAACTCGATGAAGAACATATCCTTAATCTTATGTAGAAAACCAATTCTACCTTCCCTGAAACATGAAATCTCAAATTGGTCTGACTCCCCGACAGACCACCCACATTAAACCACTACCATGCCAAATCCTTATTGAATTCCAGACTTAAACAAAGTGCTTCCAACCCTTGATTATCTTAATTCTTCTAATGGGAACAAAAACCCTGACCAATTATTGTTGCAGAACACTTATACTTGAGAAAAGGCTCATATAATCCAGAGTTAGATGAGAGTTGCGCAACCGGGTCAAGTCAATTACTCTGAGATTATCTATTCCATACTGTAAGTGACCTATCATATTCCCTGAATAATTATCGAATACACAAACGAATTCCCAAATCACTAATACCACCCGGACTCATCTTGTTGTCCCTTAGTTGCTTTCCAAAAGCAGTCGAGACCTCCCTGGTCCCAACTTGTATGCCAACTAACTGAAACACCGGATTCCCGCCCAGTTGCTGAGTCAAAAGACACACACATTCGCCCCATGTGACTTCCGAAAGAAAGTCTCTTCTGGAAATAATTTCCCAAACTATCTCGCCACCCAATCCAATGCTAAAAGTGAATGCTACATGGCCAACTGTAGTCTTACATCACACCCGACCTCCAACGTCCTACCACTTCCTGATTCCATGAATGTTGTGGCTTTCCCATAATATACCGACCAACTCTAGTCTAATCCATCCAAAGAAGTCCATGAATAATCATGGGATTGCCATGCTGTCACCACTACACAAGAACCGGTGAATGCTATGAGTCACCTTGCAGTCTTACAATCACTCTCACACTATCTGCTAACCTAGTGGATGCTACAGGCCACCCTGTAGTGTTACAACACTCCTATCTTGCTATGGGAACTTCCTATGGTCTTACCACTCATCTATCAATCCATCCACACTCATCCTCAGTCTTACAACACTCATCCTATTTTTTTATTTATACAAAAAATAGGTGTTTATATACAAATGTATTTATAATAAAAGAGGTGTTTGTATAGATTTTTTTGTAAAATACGTGTCTGTATACATTTAAAAAAACGGATTTGTGTATATTTATGTACTTAATAAATACTTATTTTTATAAATAGGTATTTTGTATACAAAAAGTTTTTTTTTAAAGTTTTTTTTAAAAAGTTTTTATATATAAAATATAAGATTTTTTTTATGTGAAATTTGTTTTTCTGTATAAATATGATTTTATAAAGAAAAAACATATTCAAAACAAAATTTTGAGAAAACAAGTTGTAAAAAACTAAATTTAGGATGAATTCATAACAAAATTTTAAAATCTGGGCCAAAAGGGTAATAAAATTTAAAATCTGGGTTAAAAGTGTAAATTTTTTACCAAATTTGTAATAAAATTTGAAATACCGGCCAAAGTGTAATTTTTAAAAGTTGGATGACCTTTTGACCTGGTTAAAGGGTCAAACTGGAATATGATTACCCGTTTTTGGAACTTAATTGAATAAAAAAAATATAGAATGACGAAATCGATTATGAGACCAATATGTAAGTAATTTTTTGTAATTTTCCCTTCTTGTAACGACTTGTATCCTAATTTTCATCACCATCGCTGTCATCATTGCTATTCAATATTGTGTTTCAAGCCTGAGCAATTATATTTGACAAGGTAGGTTCTATTCCCCAAACAATCTCGTTAGCTAATTCTTCCTTGATGACCCGTATTTGTTGCATAACCCCACCCCCGACCACGACCACGATTGAAATTAGATCTTGTATATGTCGATTGTGTATGAATTGGTATCATGATGGCTCATTGGCTTTTTCCCCTACCCATACCTCGCTTTCATCCTTAGTCATGCCTACAAGTTGCAGTTAGGGTTAGAGGAGTCTTTAGCACACCCCTTTGTGTAGTGATTTGGGCTTCAACTGGGATGTCTACCCCATCAAATGTAATTTAGTAAATCTCTTTGTAAAGACATGATAACTACATGTCAACGATTTCAAGACAGTAAAGGAAATAACCATGCATGGTTATGTGAAACGTAAATTCCAACATATTATAAAATAGGGAAATATTTTGTCTTTTTCAACACCACAACAAAACTTAAACAAACAAACAAAAAAATGCCTCAAAATCCATAAAGTTCCTTTATTCTATATGGAAAATGTTACTCTCACTCCTTAATATTGGGGTCATTATACTTCAAAATTTGTTTTCACTCCTTCAGATATTTTATATCTTTTTCTCCTTCCAATCTTTAGGCCTGTTTAGGATGACCAACACCTCAGGCCGTGGTCATTACCTATGTATCTCCAAGACAATGAATTCCTAGGTTACGACCTTGGTTTATCTCGCAAGACCCATCAATCCTCCCCGCAACCTATGTAGGGTGAACTTCTTCAATTGTTATACCACCCTTTCCAACTTTCAAATATTTCTTTGCGTCCCATGTCATTCTTGACCCACCTCCTACTATTTGGTATGTACCACGATCCATCCTCATCTATTCATTCGATCTTCCTCTTCAAGCTATGGATTCCACTCCTTACTTGTGGCATGTCTTATTTAAATAACGTATCTTAGAATAACCAATAACTTATAGGGGTGTGCTCAGTGTACGATATATGAAATGCTTCATACTCCCTGTAGCACCAGGTTCCGGGTACGTATTCATTGTAAATAATATTTCTTAATTTAATAGAATTTGCCTTGGACTCGACGAGTCGAAGGACTAACTCGCCGAGTAGAAGCGGGATGAAACGCGGGGTCTGAGCCTCGGACTCGGCGATTCGGTTCCCGTACTCGACGAGTAGGCCCTGTTTGGGCAAAAACCCTAACCCGGGTGTTTTCACCCTATTTAAGCACTCTAACTTGGCATCTATTGTCCCTAACACTTCCAGAAGAGCTGTAGAGCAAAACCCTAGCCCCTTTTTGTCCTTGTGAGTGATTTTGGCCTTGTGAATGAAGTTTGAAGCTTAAGAGAAGAAGAAGGAGGTGGAAGAGTGCAAGGAGGAGAAGTAGATCTGACATCTACCTTGCACGAGGCTTCCATTCAAGTAGAAAAGTCCCTACCTTGATCACTAGTTCATTAGATTCCCTTTTGTCCCTAATTGGTGGTTTTCAAGCCCTAAAACACCAAACTCCATGTGTTTGTGCTTTATGATCCGAAAGGACTTCAGATCTAGACCTTATGGACGTATTAGAAGTATAAAGTTTCTGTGGTTGAAGTGATTGAGGTCCCCATTGAGTGTATGACCTCATAAAGAGCTTGGATTTGCCTTTTGGAGCTTGTAGGGCCATGCATGCACGTAAAGTTTGCAACTTTACATGATAAGCATGCTCGAGGAACATAGATCTATGGTTTGGAAGCGTTGCATGTCTCAGATTTGGTTTGTATGGGAAATGGGTCGAAGGGACTCAGCGAGTCCCAAAGTGGAACTCAGCGAGTTCTATGAAGATGGCCTTAGACTCGACGAGTTGGATGAACAACTTGGCGAATCCTATGAAGATTGCCTGGAACTTGACGAGTTGTTCTTCAAACTCGACAAGTCATATGAACGGTTACTGAATAAGAGGGTTTAGGTGTTGAAGGTCTAACCCTTCGTATCTGCACGCGAAATTAGCAATTTAACGTGTAGCAATTGTCCCAGAAACCCAAATCCTCATAAAGGATGCTCTGGTGAGGATTTGGAAGCGAGTATGAGATCTGCTCGTATGTTTATGTGCTAGTATGATGTGATGCTATATTCTAGTGACAGTAGGGGAGATAGTCCCCATATTAGCGGTCGATAGGACCGAAGGGGCAGTCATGCCCAGCCATGCTAGATAGATTATGTTATGCGTGTTATGTGGTAGCGGTAGGGGGTGAAATAGTCCCCAACATCCGATCGAGAGGATTGAAGGGGAGACCAGCACCCAGGTATGCTAGTTAGCATCTGGTCGAGAGGACCCAAGGGGAGACCAGCACCCAGATATGCTATTTAGTATCCGGTCGAGAGGACCGAAGGGGTAGGTCGGGCACCCAGATATGCCTGACAATATATATATATATATATATATATATATATATATATATATGTATATATATATATATATATATATATATATATATATGTATGTTATGTGGTTATTTGGTATGTGGTACGGTGGGGGGAACTCACTAAGCTTCATGCTTACGGTTTATAGTTTTGTTTTCAGGTACCTCTTTAGCGAAGGGGAAGGAGCTGGCGCAGTAGCGGCATATCACACAAATGCTCTTTGTTTTCCTCACTACGAGATATTCTGGGATTCGTACTCTAACATTATGGTTGTTTTTATGTTTTGGTTTCGGACACGAAATATGTTTATGAAATGATGATGTTTATTCACAAATGTTTTCCAAAATGTTGATTTAAAAATGAAATTTTTGGCTGTGAAAATTGGGTCGTTACACTCCCGCTCCATCGGGTCCTCCCCAAAGTCTCCCAACCCTGAGGTACATGCAATGTAACTACTACTAGAGTATAGCGGCTAATCGATATCCTCTTCCATATCTTACTCGAAGAGGCTAATAGAAGTCAATGGTTCAAGGTCGTCATCTAAACTATAGATATTACCGAGCATTAGACTCTTATGGGGGAGGAATCTACAGATGCCCTATGTTGAAACCTCGATCATCATGCAAACCCTAAACCTTGGATCTAGGTTTCTCTATTGTACATGCAATTCATCCAAGACTTATAAACCCTAGATCTAGCATACTAATTTTGAAATTGACATGTAAGAACAGATCTAGATGATTACCTCTAGTAGAATGGCTTGAATCTCTCCATTCTTGTTTTCTTGGAGCTTAGAGTCACAAATGTCACTCCTTTAATGGTTTACAAACACCACAAGCAAGAGGATGATGTTGGAAAGAGGGGAGGAGAACCAAAAACCTCTAAGATCTGCTAGGGAATGCTTAACCATGTTTTTGGGATCCCTAGGGTTTCAGGAGAAATGTCTAAGATCTGCTAGGGAATACTTGTATGGGCTGCTAGGGTTTCAGGAGAAACCTTAATTCTCTGCTTAGGCCTTAAGCAACCCATAAAACCTTTCTGGAAGGCCCTTGGACGAAAATCATATGGGCTTCCCATATATTTCGTCCAATCCCCTTCCCTTTAGGAATCCATAGCTCAGAATATAATTATCTTATAATTACAATATTAGTCCCCCAAGTTTAATTAATCTCTTTCAGCCATAGAATTAATTTCTTAATTATGTCTTGTCTAATATTAATTAAACTATATGATTTCTCTTTTAATATACTACTCTCATAATATATTAATAAATCATAATAACTTCTTTCTTTATAAATCATCCTATCTAGTTGCTTTGGTAAAGGCAACCCAAAAGGACCATGCACACCCGAGTAAAATACTTACCAAATATTGTTACGGGCTTAGACACTAATCCAACAGTCTCCCACTTGGATAAGTCTAGTAACTATAAACGTAATTATTTTCCGATTAGCAATCATAACTGTCAAAGACACTATCGGACTCTGATCTTATCAGTAACCTGTCCTTTAGATAAGGGAGCATTTATTCCTCCATTCTAGATATCGTATAGACATGAGACATGGATTATAACATACTCTAAGTCTATGTGTTGTTTCCCGATTTATGTCGACCGGCAACAGACTACAATTGAACGCATCAACTTAGTAGGGCTTAGGGTGTCATCACTAAATCATCGAGGGGCCCACATATATCGCTTTTATCTACATTGGGTAAAAGGAACGAATAAACTTCAACTCGAATGCTCGCTTGTACCTACTCATCAAATCACACACAACAATATGTTTTATAACACCAAGTTACTGGTGCATTTACATATTATCAATGTGCAACCGACTTGCAGAATACAACTCACACATCTTAGTTTCAAGAATATAAGATATTATCGTCTCAGCAATCACTCGTGATAAATCCATGAAACGATCCAAGTGAGCGTGGGTTTAATCCAGTACACTATTCTTATAGGAGCACTCATGAACCCTACAACAAACTTTTGCTATGTCTAAAATTCTTTAGACAATCTACAGTCAGATTCATGACAATCTTCTTTCATACCTACTTTCAAAGTATGAGCGACTGTGGAGGGTTTGAGTAATCTTATTATCCGGGAAGTCAAAACATGCAAAGTGAGACACAAGAATAATACTAATCCTATATGGCCCCAAACCTTTGAGTATAAATAAAACATTTTTATTTAATCACCATATTTATTACTCATTATTTGTTGTTTCGGGTAATCAACTTCTTACTTGAATTATAACAACAGTTGTCCCATGCACCAAGCATGCACACTACGTTTACCTATGGTCCTTACTTTGTGAAATAGATCAATTGAACACATTTTCAATGATACTCATTTCACAATTCCTAATCCTAGTGTAAGAATACAAAATTCTCTCCACTATTAGAATATGTTAGATTCTAACTTTTTATGCAACGGTCATTTCGTAATGTCGCAATGCCAAAGTCACCAAGACTTTGCCAATGAAATTTCAAAGTACTCTATTGAAGATTGTTACAAGACAATCCCATAAATGTGAGGTCTCACATTTAAAGTATATTCCTTTGAACATCCTTCTTGCATAAAAGTTTCTAATATAGACATAAATTCTTAAGGGAAACATTTCCATATTTGCTATATGACAACTCATTCTAAATAGAATCTTATCTATTCATAATAATGTCAATATGGTCAATCCATGACTATGCTTCCAACTGTCCACAAGAGACCAATCCTCGGTGAACCTTAGATTGTCCTTGATAGTTGTTTAATCATTTTAGTCAAATCCGGTTCTAGTCCCCTTTTCCCTCTTAATGCCCTAGGCATTTGGAAAATTTTAGAACGGTCAAATATTACAGCATAATGTCTTACATAAAAGCATGATACTTTATCAGCAATTTTCCATAATATTTCTATTTGCCATGTTCTCACAATTCGAACTATTAAGAGGGATGCTGTAATCGTAATCGAATTTTGAGAACGCAATTAATATATCCTTGACTAAGTTTGATTAAAATTTCTTGATCTAAGATTTTAGATTGGAAACTAAGTATAACATTCTCTCCCTTAATTATAGCAAAACAACTTTTCAACCCCTCCAACTTTGCAAAGTGAAACTTTTGTTTTCTATAATTAATATTGCCAACTTGCAACACTTAAAATAATAATCATGCTCCCACTAGCATGATGATTATATCCATTCCAGCACAACAGTTATGCTCCCACTAGCTTTGACACGTATTCAGAAATCAACTAAACTTCTAGAAAACAATACTTATTGACTTCCAAAGTTTGTCTTTTCGAATTCGATATGCTTCGATAAGCCTTTATCTAAGCTTCTCAAATTCATACACCTTTCCTTAGACAGCTCACATGTGTGTCTAAACTAATTCAGAACTTATATTACTAAGTCCTAAATGTTCAGACTAATCATCAAATCGCACAATTAGAACTATGAAGAGGGATGCCGTACTCATAATCAAATTTTAGAATGCAATTTACATAATCGCTATCTCTTTAAAATCTTTCTTAGTGAAAATGTTTACTCACAATCATTTTCATGACACTTAGATTTTATGGTGTATGTGTTCCTATCCATGGGAATTTGTCATAACCATAAGTCCATAATCATAAGATAATGTTTGTGACAAATCCAAACTCTTATGGACAGAACTTGTTCGTTCTTGATTTCTTGCGATCAAAGATCCCACCATTGCTTCCAAGTTATTTAACAGCTCACCTATACTACTCAATGTACTTTCATTGAACAAGATGCTTGCCTATATGCAGTCTATTGAGAACTCATAGAACTCATATGCATAGTTGACTAAACTGGAATGGTACAGAAACAAAAATATGTCAACACGATAGGTTACAAACCTCAAGTCATGTGCTAGTGTTTAACAATAGGTTTACTCTTAATTAGTTCTTGAAAATTTTCAAGATCTTTAGGACTTCCACTGACCTCTTGACATATAAGATTCTCTTGTCAAGAAAACATTTCTTGACAAACAAATATTCAAGAGTTAGTGCAGATTCTTATCAAGACAACCACTGCACATAATTGGTATTAGTTGATCTTTGTCTCATCCAAGACATCACAATTTACCAATTTCAAACGTGCAAGAGTAAGAAAAACAATTTTCTACTACACATTTGAAGAGTGTTTAGAACTTCTTAAGATGTATCACTCAATTCACAATCTTGGAGTACGATTCTAAGATTTGATTTTGGAATGAAGTATGACTCATCCTTTTGATTTAACCATTTCCTATTCCTCTTCTTAGCCATACTAGTACACTAAGATTAATTGTGATATGGTTTCATAATCAACAAGACGATCGTAAAAAATACTCTCCCTTCTTCATAGATTAGAGAAACTTTTATCTTTCTGCCTAATTGATTCATCTTATTCGTTCAGCCATACATCAAAACTTTTCAACGATTCAGAATTACACTTAATCTTGTAAGCATAACCACATTTATTATACTTTTACTAAATCGTGATGAATAATCTGATTGTTTTGTTGTGGTGGACTTGACTAGGGCCCAACATTGTGTACCAGTTCTCATAGTCCTTCACTTGACTCTTTGTCAATGAATTAGTCTTAATTTCCAAATATGAAGGTTATCATTCATCATATAATACAATCTGTATGATTCCATGTTTTTGTCCAATTGAAACTCAGGCAACAAGAATCTTTCCTTATTTGGTGAATTCTCAACATTTCCACGAATAACATAACTAAGAATCACATCCATTTCAACATTGCTAAAACTAGAAATACACAAGCATCAATTTTTCATACATGCTATTGCAAGGAAACATATAAATAGGAAAAAACAAAATTTTATTTTATATATAAAAGGTGCGGAAAAAACTTGTCCGCACAATGCAAATTAAATGAAAACTAAGCTATTACATATTCCTAAGCAATCTATCATAACTCGAAAAGTAGCAGCTCCAAAAATCCAATCATCGAGTCATGTGATTGAAATCCATTTCTTCGCGATCAGACTCAACTCACTTCTTCCTTTAAGCTTCCTTTCTTTTATTTGATCCTGAAGTAGAGCCATACGTCTTGACTCTCCCATCTCTTAGATCTCTCAGGTAGACAGGGCAGCTTAGTCTCCAATGCCCCTTCTCTTGGCAATAAAAAAAATTGACTCTTTTAGAACAGCACACACAACTACCTCAGACTTAGCTTTTCTCTTATGGTCAAGACTTTCGACCACGGCATGCCTTTTGTTGCCATTGCCTATGTCCATGGAGGTTTGGAAGGCAGACCTACCAATCAACTTTGCTTCTCCAGTGCGCCAAATCATTGCTGATTCAGCAGCAACAAGCAAATAGGTGTGATCGATGAGGGTTACCTCTTGGTCTATCATATACTACTCTCTTACAAACTTACTAAATGAATCAGGAAATGATTGAAGAACCCAGTCAACAGCTAGATTCTCACAGACAACGACTCCCAACATTCTTAACATGTCAATGTGCGACTTCATCTCTAAGACGTGTGCACACATTGACTTTCCTGCTTCGTGTTTACTTGCCAAAAGGTCTTGAGTGAGCTTGAACGTTTCAAGCCTTCGAACTTGTGGGTTAGGGAGAACAATAGGAGGATGTGGAGGAAGTGAAGAATGATATCTAGTTCCTCGATCGAATCGTAGAATATCATCTTCATGTGGAAAGCTTGTTCCAAGGGATTTGGGAAGACAATAGATGTCATACTTTGACATCTACAAAACGGGAGAAAATTCAAGTTAGTTGATTGAGTCCTTAATAAATACCCAAATGAGATATTAAGGCTAGGACCCAACACAATATTCTAGAATTTGGAAGAGGGATGCCATAATCCAAGTTGCAGAACATTTGAAGGTAAGTGAATGACGATTCACTAATTTTCCACCATGAAAAACAAAAGTAGAGATTAAGTTTTAAATGTACCAAAAACTCCTAGATCTTTTGAGATTGATTAAACTTTTCAATGGCATGTTTAAATCTCGATATACCCCATCATTTTGTGACTGGGATGCCAAGGATCACAAAACAGGATGTGAATAACCACACAAATATACACGGTGCCCACAATATTGTAGTCACCTAATCGATGTGTCGGTTAGCCACACACACTCCATCAATCTATGAAAAACATCGAGTCACCCTTTGACACCTTCGCTTAGACCCCAATTAGTGTTCCAGTTAACCACACACACTCCACTAATCGTCTTTAGCAAGGGTACAAAGTGTAATTTCATGGAATTGCATCAAATTCACTTTTTCCCAAAGTAACTAAGATTGGGAATTTTGTAAAACATTTGTTACTTTATAATTGATTATACTTTTAGTGGAAAGGGTTTGCCCTATCCTACCCATTTGGATAACGACCCTCCACCAATCAAGGAAGTGGTGGGTGAGAGTGGACACCCATTAAACGACCATTTTATAGGCCATAACCTTATACCCCCTTATAGACCGGCTTCGTGAATGAGGCCTACTAACGGTAAGACTAGCATCTTTACTCATACATATATAATATTAGACTTTTAATTTTATATATAGTATAAGGGTGTATTTTACGCTTTTAAAATACTAGGTGGTCTAATTTAATAAATTATACTTTTAATTTAATTAAATACAAACCATATCATTATGGATTTAGTAACTCTCCTTTAATTATACATTTAATTAACTTAATAAAACTATAATGGTGTAATTTGAACTTTTTCAAAAAACTAGGGTTTTAGAATTTAATATTTCAAAGTTAAACTTTTAATCAAAATTTTAAATTCCAAAAGAGGACAAGCTTTGAACTTTTCCAAACTTTTAGGGTTTAGAATTTAAATATGTCAAAATTAAACTGTTAGTCAAAAATTTAAATTCCAAAACTTGAGGACAAGTTTTGAACTTTTCAAAACATAATCAAGAACATTCTAGATCAAATTCTAATATTTCAATTAAACGATTAATTGGTGGATATCTAATCTTGAGTTAATCCAATTTCTTGCAAGATAATTCAAAACAAAATTACAAATAATTAATATTTATATTATAAAACAAGTAATTATCTTAATTTTGACAATTATCTTTTATTTTGGTAAGGATAATCACCAAATATTGATAAAATTTGTATTTTATTAATGAAAAACACTTATGGTAATTATCCCACAGCCAAAACCGCAAGAATCCTGAAATATCCTCTGTCTGACCCTTGGACTCGCCGAGTCAGGGACTGGACTCACCGAGTTAATCCACTGACTCGCCGACTCAGATCGGGCAGAGGGCAGAAAAATGATTTTCAACAAGATGAACATACAAGGCATCAATACAATAGAAACCAATCAAGGCTGTGATACCACTGATGGGTTTTATACAAAAAAACATCCCATGTGCTCATGCAAACCCCAAAGCTTGGATCTAGGTTTCTCTATTGTACATGCAATTCATCCAAGATCTATAAACCCTAGATCTAGCATTCTAATTTTGAAATTGACATGTAAGAACAGATCTAGATGATTACCTCTTCTAGAATGACTTGAATCTATTCAATCTTCTTTGCTTGGAGCTTAGAGTCACAAATGTCACTCCTCTAATGGTTTACAAACACCACAAGCAAGAGGATGATGTTGGAAAGAGGGGAGGAGCACCAAAAATATCTAAGATATGCTAGGGAATGCTTAACCACGTTTTTGGGATCCCTAAGGGTCTATTTATACTTGTGTGGGCTGCTCGGGTTTCAGGAGAAACACTAATTTTCTGCTTAGGCGTTAAGCAACCCATGGAACCTTTCTAGAAGGCCCTTGGATGAAAATCATATGGGCTTCCCATATATTTCGTCCAATCCCCTTCCCTTTAGGAATGAATAGCCCACAATCTAATTATCTTATAATTACAATATTAATCCCCCAAGTTTAATTAATCTCTTTTAGCCACAAAATTAATTTCTTAATTAATTCGTGTCTAATATTAATTAAATTAAATGATTTATCTTTTACTATATTATTCTCATAATATATTAATAAATCATAATAACCTATTTCTTCATAAATCATCCTATCTAGTTGGTTTGGTGAAGGCAACCCAAAAGGACCATGCACAACCGGGTAAAATTCTTACCAAATATAGTTACGGGCTTAGACACTAATCCAACACCAAGTTGTGGTCAGAATTAGCCAATGGATTACCCGTTCATCTCGTCTAAACTTTTTCATTTATACAAGCACATAATATGCTTAAAACTCGAGATGGGTAGCGGAGGGGGTGCAAGCCCCAACACCCATCGTCCCACAAGAGGTCAAGATCGAGCCGCAAGAAATTACTGGTATGTATGGTGAGCCCTAGTTTTGTAATGATATTTATATCTAGCATCAATATGTTCCTTTCCAATGTTGTACCGTTAGACGAGAGTCCTTTTTTGTGATAGAATTGTTAGAATCATATTGGAATTTCTACAATTTCATCGGGATGGGGTTTTATCCTGGGTGCTTCATTTTTCAGAGGTGTATGGATCACTCTTGCTAGGTTTGAAGTTGTGACATGGGAACATTCCAATAACTCCATCTAAAGTTCAAGGATCCTCTATGATTGACTAAGTCATCATTCATAGAATTTTCATATGCCATTTTGCATACCGTGGGCCGTATATAGAAAAGGCTTGAGTATCCCGCATGGAAGACTAGCATCTAGTCAGATCTTTAGTGGTATAAGCCAGAATGATATGAATCCACAAGGTAGGCATACCGAGTTTGAATGTAGGATGTGTAGGGGTGTTCATGGTTTCCAGGTTGTTAGGAATTTGTTCGGTTATGGGTGTAGGATCGGTAGTTTTTAAGTTCAAACCTTTAGAGCAAGGTTAGATGCAGGTTGCATGCAAATATCTCTAAGCGCAAGTAAGTGGTTGAACAGATTGGGTACTTGTTTGATATTGAAATGTTGTTGTTGATCAACCGATCAGTCGCCAAGGACTTATAGTGGATTCAACGGAAAGTTCCTGGAGATTTGTTGAGGTATTGGGAATGATCTACCGGTGTTGGAATGTATAAGCACTAAGTTTGGCTTCTCAAGGAAGGTTGGATGTTGTAAAGCTCAAGTTGCCGACTGCTACTATCAGTAGGGATTAAGCATTAGTAATGTATTACTATTAATTCATGGGAAAGCGTTGTTCGCATGGGTTATTTTAGTCATTGGGATTCTCAATAGAAACCAAATGGTATCTTTTGGCAAACTTTGAATACATCGATCCTTCGTATGATGAGTTTTTGAATTTGTGATCTGTCTGTTCTGGTTAAGGGTTATAGTTCTATGACACGAGCCGAGGTGGCTTAAGGATTTAGAGTTGTAGCATGGGAAATACTTGGGATTATTGAGCCTATTGAGAATTTGGGAAGTGTTCTTCATCTGGTTTTGGAATGTATGTGGTCGCTGAGGTTGGCTAGTGATGGAATGCTAGTTCTGATAAGCCCTGATTGTTAATAGTTGAATTGTTAGGTTATGGGATGGATTAGGTATGTGGATGGATCTAAGTTGAAGGTTGTGTTAGAACCTCTATGTCTATTCTTGTCTGATGAAAAATGGGGGGTTCGAAGCATAACCTGATCATTTGACTAGGTATAGTCGGAAGCTGGTTTGACTCATAATGAATATGGTTAGTTTGGTAGATGGACTGTAAAAACATGGGTTGGGCCCATGGTAGTATGGAAGTGTTGTATGACTACACGAAAACCGTAGCATTCACAAGACTGGTATTTTGATGTTGGAATGTTGTAAGACTATGGGGTAGTCGTAGCATACAAAAGAATGATACACTATCAGTGAAGTGTTGTAAGTCTGCAATGGGATCGTAGCGTTAATCAGAATGAGGTGGGCCATTATGGGAATGATCGTAGGAGTGGAGAATGATCAGTTCATGCCTAGGTTGAGGTGGACATTATTGTCAAAAGATTAATATTAACTGGTATGAGGATCGTTGGAACTGAGGCAAGGTTATGCCTGTACAACACTTGATTGGGTGACACCCTTGAGAGAGGTCCGCTCTGATACTATTTGTAACATTCCCTTCTGGACGTATCACAATATTGTCCGATTTGGGCTATCAGAACAAAAACTTCCCATGGGGTCACCATCCCTGGATTGCTCTCGCCCGAACATGCATAACTGAAGAGTTCTTATGGGATCTGCTACCCTCACGGCTTTAAAACACGTTGTGACAAGGAAGGTATCCACACCCATTATAAGGAATGCTTAGTTCTCCTTCCCAATCGATATGGGATTAAGAGTAGCTAACCTGCCTTCCTTCACTTGTAACATCCCAAAAATCAGTGGGTTAAAAGTTCATTCCGAAAATCATGTATTTCGGAAAACACGGGTGTATGTGTTGCGATTAAGCAGGGCCCTTCCATTTCGAATCGGAAGTACCTAAAACCATAAACCATAAACTATAAGCACAAAACTTAGTGAGTTATCCAAACACCACATATCATACATATCATATCATGCATATCCAACTATCAATAAAATTGCTATGTGCCAACCATATTCTTTTGATTATGCCACGAGTCGTATCATGGTCTTCCTTGCCAAGCAGGGGACTCAAACCCTTGGTCTTACATACAAGTGCCAGGAGTAACCTCCTGGCCTTCTATTCAAGCATCACAAAGAGAAGTAGCATATAATCTACACAACTTAACTAATTGTAACGCCCATGTTTCTAGGCTAAGCATTAATTTAATGGTGTAATAGTTAGGTTCAACACTTATAACCTACTTTGAAATAATAAATAGGAATTATTTGCATATTATGTGATTTTATGTGCCTTATACTTCATTATACGATATAATAAATTAAGAATAAAAATAAGCGTCAAAAATAAAATAATAGATAGGTCCAATATCTGTGAAGAAAGTTGTAGTGGTCGGGACAAGGATTCCGGAGATATAAAGAACGCCGAAATCCGAGTTATAACAAAGAATATATGACCTGTCGAAGTTTCGCATCAAAACCAGCACGACATTGAGAATCGTTGTAACGCCTGTGTTTCTGGGCTTGCCATTTTTAGCAATGTAATAGTCTAGGTTAACCTTTGTAACCCGTTTTGAAATAATATAAGTGTATTATTTGAGTATTATGAGTTTTGTGCTTAATTGCTTAATTATGTGGTTTGATTAATTAAAAATAAAAACAAGCGTCAAAATTTAAGTGTAAACTAAACTTGATATCTTTAGATAATGTTGTAGTAGTTGAAACAAGGTTTACGACGATATAAAGAATGCCGAAATCCGAGTTATAACGAAGAAGTTATGACCTGTCGAAGTTTCGCGACAGAACCGGCACGACACAGCGCGACGTAAAAAGTGAATTTACGTTAGAGCGATATTTAGCCTTAGCAATCTAAATGAAAGTTGTATAATACGTTAAACCATGAGCGTGCATAAAAAGAACGCCCAAATCTGACTTCGTATGAGGAAGTTATGATTTTTCGAAGTTTTGACTTAGCGGTATGCACCCCGAATGCTCGATTTGAGACCGAGCGGTTTTTAGCCGAACAATCTAAATGAGAATCGAAGGTATCGTTAATAGGAGTAAAACGATAAAAAGATAGGCGAAAACGGACGTCGGATAAAGAAGTTATGATTTTATAACGGAGTTTTCCTGTCCCAGCCTACTAAAAATAAATAATAAAAATAAAGTCAAAATTAGCCGACGGAGTCTAAACGAAAGTTGTGGATTGTAGTCTCACCTACGCGTGGATATCAAGAACGTCAAAAACGGAGTTCGTATGAGGAAGATATGAATTTTTGAAGTTTATTAAATATTTTCGATATTTAATTTAAATATATATTGGCCGATATTATCCATGGGGGGAGTCAGCGACCTTATCGTCGTTACTCCCCGCGTAACCTAAAATTACACCCCGCATAAATCGCAGATCCAGCCCCTATAAATGGAAGTCGAGTGCAGCCGATTCAGTTGCTCATTTCTTCCCGTTTTCTCGCGTTTTTGCATCGTTTTTTGTGCAAGAAATATCCTGAAGCCCCGGTATCATTCCCAAACCCCGAAGCAAGTCCCGAGATCCCGAAGATCCCGAGAAGTGCAAATCCCGAGCCGAAGCTCTGCCCGCGAGGAGTCCGGTTTTTGTGAAGATCTTCCAGATCTACCGAAGACTACTACTTCTACAAGCCGTAGTGCTGTCTGATCATCTTCTGATCAAGTGAGTGTGTAGTTACTTTCTTCTAACGCATAATTATCAAATATTTTATACGAAATACGTGTTATGTGTATAATTTTGTTGTTATGTGCGTGAATGTATATTCACTCTCTTTAATCTCATTGATCTGATTTGTTTTCTATGAAATACGTGTTATGTGGGTATGCCTTATCTGTTATGTGAAATATGTATTGGATGAAAATGCTATACAGGTTTTAGAGTATGTATAAAAATATATATATTTTTATGTACTAATATGTTGGGTAGAACATGGGTATACATTTGGTGTGTAATAAACAGATGAGAGGCCTCGATGTTGTTGTTGTTAACCTAGTTATTCAGCGGAGTATGGATAACGACCACAAACTCCTTCTAGACAGTCTCGTGGAACGCTAGCAGGTTCATAACCTGTAGGTGTTGTGAACGATGTGTTCACCGGTGTACTGTATCTCCTTCATGGTTGCCTTTAGGATATCTATTGTTGAGGAAACCCCTTAGCAGTAATGTCCGTCCCGATGAAAATCCTAGATTAGGTCCCTTGAGATAGATGTTGTTTTAGGGACGTAAAGTGAGGATAACAAGAATGGGTATTCGGGATAGTGATTGGTTGGTGAAATAAAATATAATTTATTTATTGTGGGTTAAAAACCCTATATGCTCACCAGGCTCCCAAGCCTGACCCACTCAGTTTTATTTGTATTACAGGAAGTGGCGCAAGGGCGTAAGATGGATGAACCATCAAGTTGTTTTGTTTACAAGTCTGCATATGTATATATTTGTTGAATGACTTGTAATGTTATCGTTTATGCTTATTGGTCTGTATCGGAACATGACACCCCGAGTTTTGATTATATAAGGAAAAATACATTTCTTTTATGAAATACTTTGGTAAACATTGTTTTATCATGTTTTGTTTTTGGGAACAAATTCCGCAACTCTTTCAAATCAAAAGGATTTACTCTGAAATTATTTTAAAAAGCATAAATGAAATCGGTCTTTTCTGGCCGTGATTTTTGGGGATGTCACATGCTACAAAAGTGAGTTTATGATAAACTACTTTTTATCCTTAGGGGTCTAAATGAAAGTTGTAGAGTATGTCTCCACCTACTCGTAGATATAAAGAATGTAAAAAACGGAGTTCGTATGCAAAAGTTATGACCTTCCAAAGATACAGCTATCTAAGAGCATGACACGTGTTAGAAACCCTAATTTGATTGAACTCACGATGTGAGCCTCTTTTCTCACGACGTGAGGAATCAAAACGCCACATTTGGAAGCAACGAGTTGATTCATCCATGGATGACGACGTGAGTAATGAATTCTCACGACGTGAATGGGGCGAAATCAGCCTATAAATAGGAAGTTCGACCTCATTCACTTCTTACACCAAATCTTCCTTCTCTCTCTCTCTCTCTCTCTCTCTCTCTCTCTCTCTCTGTCTTGTTTTCTGAAGTCGTTCCGCATCCCGAGCCCGATGATCACGAGCCGTTGACCATTTTTAGATTCTATCTACTCCTGCTACTAAAGTGAGTGCGTATTTATTTTCTTCTTACGCATAGATATGAAGTATTTTATATAAATTACATGATATGTGTGCATATTGTCTATATACTTGTTATCTATGTTAGATGAACACTATTATACATGGTTTAAATGATTTAAACTATATATGTATTTTATATCTACAAATATGTTGGGGTAAAACATGGGTAGATGAAATAGTTGGTGTGTGATGAAATAAAATGATGAGAGGCCTCGATGTTGTTGTTGATCCAGTCATCTAGCAGAGTATAGATGACAACCACGGACTATTCTAGACAGTCAAGTGGAACGCTAGCAGGCCCGCAACCTGTAAGTGTTTGTGAATGATGTGTTCACTGGTGTACTCTATCCCCCTCATGGTTGCCTTACGGACATTTATTGTTGAGGAAAACCCTTTGCAGTAGTGTCCATCCCGATGATAATCCTTAGGCTAGATCCCTTACGATAGGTGTTTTAGGGACATAATGTAACGCCCGCAGATCCGGGCTAGTCAATTTAGAGGCAATAGGGGTCGAAAATGACTTTTCGACAAAAGATTATTTAGAATAAATAATCTTAACCAAGTTGTAGAATATGTCACATGGTTTCCGTACATATAAAGAACGTCGGAATCCGAGTTATAACGAAGAAGTTGTGGCTCGTCAAAGTTTCGCGACGGAACCGGCACGGCACCGGGAAGTGTAAATAGTGAATTTACGATGGAGGACTTTTTAGCCCTAGTGATCTAAACGAAAGTCGTAGAATATATTAAACCGAGAAAATCCATAAAAAGAACGCCCAAATCTGACTTCGTATGAAGAAGTTATGATTTTTCTAAGATTCGGCCTAGCAGTGTACAGCCCGAAACTCGAATTTTAGTTCGAGCGGTTTTTGGCTTACATGACCTAAATGAGAGTTGAAGATCTCATTAATAGGAACTCAACAATAAAAAGACAGACGAAAACGGAGTCCGTATGAAGGAGTTATGAATTCTTCGCGATCATTTAACAGTCTAAACGCCTCCTACTGCTAAATTTGAGATCGGTCGAGAATTAACCAACGGAGTCTAAATGAAATTTGTATATCTTGATTTTACCTACGCGTGGATATAAAGAACGTTGAAAACGGAGCTTGTATGTGAAAGTTATGATTTTTCTAAGTTTGAAGGCTGATACGCGATAGGGGGTGACGTGGCACCACCAGAATTGGACACGTGGCACCACCAGAAGGCCACCACATGGACCAACTCGGCGAGTAGGTCCCTCCTACTCGGCGAGTCCATCAGATTTTTGCACTATAAATAGAGGTGTCGGGTGTAGCCTCTTCTTCACACCTCCCAAACCTTCTTTCTCTCTCTAAACTCTCTCTAAGCCTCCCTAACCCCCTAAAGCCTAGGGTAACTCCCTAGCACGAGGCGGAAGCCCCGGAGCACCCGACGACTCCAAGAAAAGAGCCTTTCGGCTCGGGAAACGCTGCTCCAGCGAAGCCCGGTTTTGCGAAAAACCCGCTGTAAGTGAGCTACACCTACGCTAGTTTTAATATAGCTTCTAATTAATTATAGTAACATTATTAGGACGTGAAAATAATTATTTGGGCTATTATTATGAGTTATATTGAGTGTTATTTAACGCTTATATAATAATAATAATAGTCAGACTATTAATTTGTCGCGAATATCGGTAGACTAAACCCTAGTGGTGTTGATACTAGGTTTTATCGAAGGAAAGTTGTTTTGAGAGTATCGAAGCGCTGTCTGAGTGTTGAGTCACCACCTTTCAAGTGAGTGCATGGTCCCTTTCATCTTACACATAGATATGAAGTATTTTATTATAAATTTCGTGCTATGTGTGCATATTGTCTGAATACTTGTTATCTATGCTGATGAATGATTTTTATACATGTTTTAAATGATGTAAAATGTATAAACTATTTTATATCTACAAAATATGTTGGGTAAAACATGGGTAGATGAATAATGAGCGATAAAAGTTGATATAGAGGAACATTAGTAGCATGGACCTAGTGCCCTATGGGTATACATTGGCAGCAGTGGACCTAGTACCCTATAGATGAGCACTGGTAGCTGCGCCACAACCTCTAGATGTTTTAGATCTACGGTAAAAATCCTAGCAGCTGCGCTCTAAGGACAGTATCGGCAGAAGCGCCTCATAGAAAATGTCCCAATTCTGGCAGCTGCGCCAAAGTGACAAGATTAGCAGCTGTGCTTGACCAATGTGTCATTGGCAACAATGGACTTCATGTTGTTTCCTTAGGATGATCCTTAGGAATGAATGAATGAGAAATAGCTGATTCTTAGGGTAGACCCTTAAGAATAAAGAAGATAATGGGGATGGATAATTGGGTTGATTGTTTGATTATTTAAACATAATGATTATATTATTGTGGGTTGAGAACCCTATGTACTCACCAGGTTTCCCAACCTGACCCACTCAGTTTATTTATATCACAGGTGTTGATACAAAGTCACTTTACACTGAGAGATTTAAAGAGATGTAGATCACTAGTGTACATAAATGTAAGTTCGGTTTATGCTTATGTTTCTATATTAACGATGACAACCCAAACGTTTTGAAATGAATAAAATACGTTTCTTCGAAAATGTTTTAATAACATATTTATCATGTTTTTCTGGGAACAAATTCCGCAACATTTTTATGAAAAGAAGTACTCTGATTTTTATAAAGCATAAACAAAATCGGTCTTTTCTGGCCGTGAAAATGGGGATGTCACAGTTGGTATCAGAGCATTAGTTTAAGCGAACTAGGAATATGGATTTATTTCTTGACTTAAACTTAGAATGCTAAGCGATGATATTGAGGTGTGAGCACTAGATTATTTTAGGAATTGTGCCTAAAATGCTTTTATGTGCTAAATACTTGTGCCTGATATGGTGTTAGTTGTTCGGATCTATGGTCTGTTGTCGACCGGATCTGGAAACCTTATGTGTTTAGGATTCTAAACGTACGACTACGATATTAGAACTAGCATATAAACGTTTCGGAGTGATAAGGATGATTTAACCATCAATCCTAAGTAAAGATCTAGATTCACCTTATTCGGTGTATAGATCAAGATGGCAAGAACCCGTAGCGGAAACGTGAATGCAAATGGGAACAAAAACCAACCCCCAGTGATTGAGCAAATACCGGTGATGGAAGCCACCGCTGAGCCAGTCACAATGGCCGGAGTGCAAGCGATGATCCAAGCGATGTTGGATCGTCAAATGGAGGAAACTAGACGCTTGCTCCAGCAAAATCGAGAGGAAGCCACTATTCAGATCGAACAGCCCGAGTTGAATGAAGGGCAGACTGAGGAAGGAGACTACAGTGGAACTGTTGGTCAAGTCAACCCACCAATAGTTCGACAAAACAACCACGACGACGAAGTTGAGAGGAATGGATGCAAGTACAAGGATTTTCTGACTTGCAAGCCATCGACTTTCACTGGAAAGGAGGATCCGATCGGGGTCATGGAATTAGCTTTCATGACGTGCAGTTGCAAGGGAAAACAGCAGACCACATTTGCAGTGCGTCAGTTTCGAGGAGGCGCTGTACGTTGGTGGAATACCTTGGGGAAGACTCTGAGCCCCAATGAGCCCCTGCAACTGACATGGGCAGAATTTTTGGTGCAATTCAAACGTAGGTATTGCTCAGCCCAAAATCTGTTAGAGCTAGAAAACCAATTCCTTACCTTGAAGAAAGGAAGCATGTCTGTTGATGAATACACCAACAACTTCACAGAGAAGATGGAGTTCGCATTACGTCTTGTTCCGGATGAGCTGACGAAAGTTGACAAGTATGCAAAAGGACTTCCATGGGAGTACACGGTGCCAGTGCGTCAGGCACCTACTTTGGAGGCAGCTATCTGGGCTGCCAAGTCGGTTGAGGAGATGATCAAGGGAAGAGCCGCCAACAAGACCGAGGTTGGCGAAAAGAGAAAGTTTGAGGGGTCTGCGAAGCCCGATGAGAAAATCAGGTCCAGTACAAGGAAGTTTAGAGGAGGAGGGAGTGAAGAAAGATGGTGCGAGAAGTGCAAAAAGAAACACTCTGGAAAATGCGGTGAGGAGGTGACTTGTTTCAAGTGTGGGAGGCATGGGCATTATGCCAACGAGTGTAAATTCAACAAAAGGGTGTGTTACGAATGTAACGAGGAAGGGCACTTCAAGCAAGATTGCCCAAAGAGAGAAGGGGCTACAAAGCCAAATGTGCCGCCAAAACCAAAGGCAAGAGCATTTCAAATGATCCTTCACGAAGCAGCTAACGATGCAAGGAATTAGGAGTAAGGATGGATATATAGAGATCGAGTTATGAAGAAGCCATATAGATAGTGTCACATGATGTAACCTATTAGAGGCATAATCTAGGGTGAACTTGAACACCCATGTAATCATTTCAAGTAATAAAATAAAACCTTCGTTTTGTTATCTGATGTGTTGAATGATTGTGTGATTTGCTGAATGGTGACTTAGGAAACTGCGGGACAATACTTGGGACGAGTATGAGTAGGTGTGAATGGTAGTAGAGGCCTATACTACCGGAAGCACAGGACTCACACTTGGATCAGGGAAAGTCACAAAGTTACCAAAAGCCAGTAATTGATTTCGTTTTATTCAAGTATGTCGTTACCATTGTTTCGGTAATGACTAAGAAGATTGTTGTTATCCCGACCCTAGTGGTCATATCACATTGAGTCCGACTACGATGAGTAGGTTACGTGGCTCAGAGAACCAAGTTTGATATAGCATCCGACTTAAACCAAACGATTAAAATCAAAGAGATCAATAGAAGTATCGCGCTCGTTGGTAGCTAGAAATGCTACATGTTAAAATATGTTTATATCACATTAGAACATGAAGGAAGGCTTAGTCTGTTTTAGAATTTAAGAGACCTGAGTCTAAACGTGCATCACATGATGATAGGTCATAATTTGGAGTCTAATCTGAGGTAGAGAGCAGGTGCACGATCAAGTACTGCTTACAGTCAATAAGTCTAAAAGATAGACTTGAAGGAATAAAGAAGTTATAATTATTACCTAGGATGAAGAGATGACGTATGGAGTCATTATACGATCCTTGTTTCGTTGATGATTCCGGGACGTAATCATCCTAAGGGGGAGATAATTGTAACGCCCGCAGATCTGGGCTAGTCAATTTAGAGGCAATAGGGGTCGAAAATGACTTTTCGACAAAAGATTATTTAGAATAAATAATCTTAACCAATTTGTAGAATATGTCACATGGTTTCCGTACATATAAAGAACGCCGAAATCCGAGTTATAACGAAGAAGTTATGGCCCGTCAAAGTTTCGCGACGGAACCGGCACGGCACCGGGAAGTGTAAATAGTGAATTTACGATGGAGGACTTTTTAACCCTAGTGATCTAAATGAAAGTCGTAGAATATATTAAACCGAGAAAATCCATAAAAAGAACGCCCAAATCTGACTTCGTATGAAGAAGTTATGATTTTTCTAAGATTCGGCCTAGCAGTGTACAGCCCGAAACTCGAATTTTAGTTCGAGCGGTTTTTGGCTTACATGAACTAAATGAGAGTTGAAGATCTCATTAATAGGAACTCAACAGTAAAAAGACAGACGAAAACGGAGTCCGTATGAAGGAGTTATGAATTCTTCGCGGTCATTTAACAGTCTAAACGCCTCCTACTATTAAATTTGAGATCAGTCGAGAATTAGCCAACAGAGTCTAAATGAAAGTTGTATATCTTGATTTTACCTATGCGTGGATATAAAGAACGTCGAAAACGGAGCTTGTATGCGAAAGTTATGATTTTTCTAAGTTTGAAGGCTGATACGCGATAGGGGTGACGTGGCACCACCAGAATTGGACACGTGGCACCACCAGAAGGCCACCACATGGACCAACTCAGCGAGTAGGTCCCCCCTACTCGGCGAGTCCATCAGATTTTTGCACTATAAATAGAGGTGTCGGGTCTAGCCTTTTCTCCACACCTCCCAAACCTTCTTTCTCTCTCTAAACTCTCTCTCTAAGCCTCCCTAACCCCCTAAAGCCTAGGGTAACTCCCTAGCACGAGGCGGAAGCCCCGGAGCACCCGACGGCTCCGAGAAAAGAGCCTTTCGGCTCGGGAAACGCTGCTCCAGTGAAGCCCGGTTTTGCGAAAAACCCGCTGTAAGTGAGCTACACCTACGCTAGTTTTAATATAGCTTCTAATTAATTATAGTAACATTATTAGGACCTGAAAATAATTACTTGGGCTATTATTATGATTTATATTGAGTGTTATTTAACGCTTATATAATAATAATAATAGTCAGACTATTAATTTGTCGCGGATATCAGTAGACTAAACCCTAGTGGTGTTGATACTAGGTTTTATCGAAGGAAAGTTGTTTTGAGAGTATCGAAGCGCTGTCCGAGTGTTGAGTCACCACCTTTCAAGTGAGTGCATGGTCCCTTTCATCTTACACATAGATATGAAGTATTTTATTATAAATTTCGTGCTATGTGTGCATATTGTTTGAATACTTGTTGTCTATGCTGATGAATGATTTTTATACATGTTTTAAATGATGTAAACTGTATAAACTATTTTATATCTACAAAATATGTTGGGTAAAACATGGGTAGATGAATAATGAGCGATAAAAGTTGATATAGAGGAACATTAGTAGCATGGACCTAGTGCCCTATGGATATACATTGGCAGCAGTGGACCTAGTACCCTATAGATGAGCACTGGCAGCTGCGCCACAACTCGTAGATGTTTTAGATCTACGGTAAACGTCCTAGCAGCTGCGCTCTAAGGACAGTATCGGTAAAAGTGCCTCATAGAAAATGTCTCAATTTTGGCAGCTGCGCCTAAGTGACAAGATTAGCAGCTGCGCTTGACCAATGTGTCATTGGCAACAATGGACTTCATGTTGTTTCCTTAGGATGATCCTTAGGAATGAATGAATGAGAAATAGCTGATTCTTAGGGTAGACCCTTAAGAATAAAGAAGATAATGGGGATGGGTAATTGGGTTGATTGTTTGATTATTTAAACATAATGATTATATTATTGTGGGTTGAGAACCCTATGTACTCACCAGGTTTCCCAACCTGACCCACTCAGTTTATTTATATCACAGGTGTTGATACGAAGTCACTTTACACTGAGAGATTTAAAGAGATGTAGATCACTAGTGTAAATAAATGTAAGTTCTGTTTATGCTTATGTTTCTATATTAATGATGACATCCCAAACGTTTTGAAATGAATAAAATACGTTTCTTCGAAAATGTTTTAATAACATATTTATCATATTTTTCTGGGAACAAATTCCGCAACATTTTTATGAAAAGAAGTACTCTGATTTTTATAAAGCATAAACAAAATCGGTCTTTTCTGGCCGTGAAAATGGGGATGTCACACGTAAAGTGAGGATAACGGGAATGGGTAATCGTGTTATTGTTGGTTGATGAAATTAATAAACTTATTTATTGCGGGTTGAAAACCATATGTGCTCACTAGGCTCCCAAACCTGACCCACTCAGTTTTCTCATATACAGGTAGTGGAAAGAGAGCACAAGAGTGATGATGTGATGAGAGATCAATGGATTATAGGCTACTAGAATAAATAGATATTATAATGCCTATGTTGTTTATGTTTATGCTTTTCATATGTATTAACAATGATATCCCAAAGTTTTTAATATAATACATTTCCACGGAGATGCTTTGATAAATTCTTTTTCATATATTTTTGGGAACAAATTCCGCATTATATTTATTTAAAAATATACTCTGATTTTCAAATAAAGCATAAACAAATAGATCTTTTCTGGCCATGAATTTGGGGATGTCACACTAATTACCTGCCAGAGTTTAGACTCTGGTCTTGCATACAGTTTTCCAGGAGTCACCTCCTGGTCTTTCATACAAAATACTAAGGGTCACCCCTGGGTCTTCGTATAATACATAAACCAAATGGTCCGACATTCCTTCCTTTGACCCATAGAACAATGAGGAGACCTACCTCGATAGCTAAACCCACGAATAACTCTCTGATCACTGATCCGCTAGAAACCCCGAGCTATCAAACAAATTCTTGGATTAGTGTCTAAGGCCATAACTATTTTGGTATGTACTTGACCCGATGATGCATGGTCCTTTTGGGTTACCTTCACCAAAGAAACTTAATAGGATGAATTATGGAGAGAGAAGATTAATTATGATTTATTAATATATTAAAGGAGAAATCATATTGTTTAATTAATATTAGTCAAGAATTAATTGATAATTAATTTTGTGACTAAAAGAGATTAATTAAACTTAAGGGACTGGAATTGTAACTATAACATAATTGCATTTGGGCTATGGATCACCTTGGAATAATAGGTTGAACGAATTCTATGGGGAAACCCATTACAAATTGTCGAAAAGATATTCTAAAAGGGTCCATGGGCTGCTTAGGGCTTAAGCAGTCAAATTAGGGTTTCCTAGTTGAAAACCCTACTAGCCTACATGTATATATAGTACCCTTAAGCCCCAAAAACGTGGCTAAGAGTTCCACTAGGGTTTCCACACGTTTTGGGCAGCCTCCTCTATCTTTATTCTTCATCGTCTTGCTCTTGGTGTTTGTGAACCATTAGAGGAGTGACACTTGTGACTCTAAGCTTTCTAAAGTCATTACAAGGAGGATTTGAGATTGTTATTGCTACATAACAATCAAGGTAAGATCTAAAAAGCCATTAACAAATTAATATGATTAATTGTATGCTAGAACTAGGGTTTAAAGTCTTGGATGAATTGCATGTACAATAGAGAAACCTAGATCCAAGCATTAGGGTTGCATGAGCACATAGGATGTTCTTATGGCTAAAAACCATCAGTGGTATCAGAGCCTTGATTGGTTTCTATTGTATTGATGCCTAGTATATTCATTCATGTTGCAAGATTGAGTTTTTGGCCATCTGCCTGACAAACTCGTCGAGTTCCAATGTGGACTCGTCGAGTAGGGTGAACTCGGTGAGTCCATAAGGGGACTCGGCGAGTTTAGCTGTCAGACAGGCAGATTTTCGAGATTTTTACCTATTTTGACTTAGGATAATTTCCATAATTGTTTAAAATTAATAAAATTCGAATTTTATTGATTCCTTATGATTATCTTT
The DNA here is from genome assembly GCF_052625555.1 of Lactuca saligna. NCBI lineage: Eukaryota > Viridiplantae > Streptophyta > Magnoliopsida > Asterales > Asteraceae > Lactuca > Lactuca saligna. Next base: position 326,895,491 of record NC_136420.1, read on the forward strand.
GTCAAAATAAAAGATTTTGGTCATCTAATTAGATAATTGTTACCTTATATGATAAATATTAAATTATTTGAATTATTTGATCATTATCTTGCTAGAATTTGAACTAGATCTAATTAGATAACCACCAATTAATTGTTAATTGCCTTATTTGAACTATGTGATCTAGAATATTCTTGATAAAGTTTGGAAAAGTTTCAAATTAATCCCTTTAGGTTTTATAGTTTAAATTTGAACTTAGAAGGTTTTGTTTTGAAATTTAAATAAGTTAAGCCCTAATGTTTTGAAATGTTTCAAAACTTGCCCTCAAGTTTTGGAATTTAAAAGTTGATTAATAGTTTAATTTAGAAATGTTAAATTCTAAAACCCTAGTATTGTTTTGAAAAGTTGAACTCACACCCTTATGGTTTTATTAATTAATTAAAGTGTATAATTAAGAGAGATTTAATAAATCCATAAAAGTTTTGGTTTACAATTTAATTAAATTAAATGTATAATTATTAAATTTGACCACCTAGTATTTTAAAAGTGTAAAATACACCCTATACTATATATAACATTAAAAGTCTAATATATATGTATGAGTAAAAGTCAGTCTTACCGTTAGTAGGCCTCATTCACGAAGCTGGTGTATAAGGGGTGTTTACGGAAATTGCCTATAAAATGGTGATTGAATGGGTATCCACTCTTATCCACCGCACTCTTGACTAGTGGAGGGTCATTAGCCGAATGAGTAGGATAGGACATAAACCTTCCATTATAAGTATAATGAAGTACAAAAGTAACTAAACGCTTTTACAAATTCCCAATCTTAGTTATTTTAGGCAAAAGTGAATTGATGCAATTCCATGAAATTACACTTTGTGCCCTTGAGAAGACGTTAGTGGAGCGTGTGTGGTTAACCGGCACACTAAATGGTTATAAGCAAAGGTAGCAAAGGGTGACTCAATGTTTGTCATAGTTCGGTGGAGTGTGTGTGGTTAACCGGCACATCGCATAGATGACTGTAACATGTAGGGGCACCATGTAAGTTTGCATGGTTATTCACACCCGCTTTGTGATCCTCGGTATCCCAGTTACAAACTAGAGGGGCATATCGAGATTTAAACATGCCATTGAAAAGTTCAATGAATCTCAAAAGATCTAAGAATTTTCAATAGATTTAAAACTTAAATTTCTTTTTTGTTTTTCATGGTGGAAATTAGTGAATCATCATTCACTTACCTTCAAATATTCTGCAACTAGATTACGACATCTCTTTTCTAGGTTGTAGAGTATTGTGTTGGGTCCTAGACTTAATATCTCATTTGGGTGATTTATTAAGGACTCAATCAATCAACTAACTTGAATTTAATTTTTCTCCCATTTTGTAGATGTCAAAGTATGACAACTATGGTCTTCCCAAATCCCGTGGAACAAGCCTTTCACATGAAGATGATATTCCATGATTCGATCGAGGAACATGAGATCATGCTTCACTTCCTCCATCTCTTCCTATTATTCTCCTTAACCCACAAGTTCAAAAGATTGAAAAGTTCAAACTCACTCAAGCCCTTTTGGCAAGTAAACATGAAGAAGGAAAGTCAGTGTGTGCACACATCCTAGAGATGAAGTCACACATTAATAGATTAAGAATGTCGGGATCTGTTGTCTGTGAGGAGCTGGCTGTTGATTGGGTTCTTCAGTCACTTCCTGACTCATATAGTGAGTTCTTAAGAGAGTATTATATGATGAACCACGACGTAACCCTCATTAATCTCACCTATATACTTATTGTTGCTGAATCAACAATGATTTGGCGCACTGGTAAAGCAAAGTTGATTGGTGGATCTGCCTTCCGGACCTCTATGGATATAGGCAATAGCAACGAAAGGCATTCCATGATCGAAAAGTTTGATCATAAGAGAAAGGCAAAGTCAGAAGTAGTTCCGTCTGTTGTTCCAAAGAAGTCAATTTGCTTTTATTGCCAAGAGAAGGGGCATTAGAGACGAAGCTGCCTATTTACCTAAGAGATCTAAGAGATGGGATAGTCAAAACGTATGGCTCTGTTTTAGGTAAAATCCATTAACCAACTCTTTTAAGTTCCTATTCTAGATTCTTAATACATGATGTGATAAGATTACATTTCGATGTCTTGTAGGATCGAAGAAAAGAGAGGAAGCTTAAGGGAAGAAGTGAGCGAAATCTAATCGTGAAGAAATCGATTTCGATCACAGTACTTGAAGATTAGAATCTTAAGCTACTACTTGGAGTTAGAATAAAATTGGTAAGAAATATGTATTAACATAGTTTTTCAATTAAATTGCATTGTAAGGACAAATTTTTTCCGCAATAAAATAAAATTTGATTTTATATTATTTATTTATCCTTGCAATGGCGTGTATGAAAAATTGACGTTTGAATGTTTCTATTATTAGCAATAATGTATTTTTTTCTTAATTATGTTATTTGTGGAAATGTCAATAATCTACCAAATAGGGAGAGTTTCTCATCGCCCAAGTTTTAATTGGACAGAAACTTGGAATCATGCAACTTGGTTGCATGATGAATGAGAAATTTCATATTTGGAAATTAGACTAATTCGTTGACAAAGTGTCAAGTGAAGGACTAGGAGATCAAGCACACAAGGTTGTGTGTTGATCACGTCCAACATAAGAGTAAAAAAGATATTCGTCATGATTTTCTAAGGTTAAGTAAATATGATTATACTTATGAGATTAAGTGTAATTATCAGTTGATTGAAAGAGTTTCAATCAATAGCAGAACGAATAAAGAAGAATCAAGTAGGCAGAAAGATAAAAGTTTCTCTATTCTAAGAAGAAGGGAGAGTACCTTTTATTATGTTTTATGATAGTTCTTAATGATTAAGAACCATATCTCAATTGATCCTCTAAATGAGTCTTAGTACAATTGTATGTCTGAGAAGAGGAATCAAGAATTGAAGAAATGGTTAAATCAAGAAGTCAATCATACTTCGTTCCAAAAACAAGTCTTAGAGTTAATATTGTGACATTGAGTGACAAGTCTTAAGAATGTTTATAACATTCATCAAATGGTGAAAGTTGTGATGTCTTGGATAAGACAGAGACCAACTAGGACCAATTTTGTGAAGTGTTTTGTCTTGATAAAAGCTACACTAACTCTTGAATATTTGTTTGTCAAGAAATGTTTATTGACAAAAGAATCTTATATGTCAAGGAGTCAGTGGGAGTCTCAATGGTCTTGAATGGTTTCAAGAACAAATCAAGAATAAACCTCATCAATCATCACTAGCACACGAATTGAGGTTTACAACCTATTGTGTTGACACTATCTTGTTTCTGTGCGGTTTGAATTGAGTTAATTATGCATGTGAGTTCTATGAGTTCTCATTTGAACGCATAAAAGGCAAACACTTTGATCAATGAAAAGTACATTGATAGGAAAGGGTGAGCTGCTTAACTACTTAGAAGACATGGTGGGCAGCTGTGTTACCATAAGGCAAGAAATCAAGATTGAGAAGGTTCGGTCCATATGAGTTTGGGTTTGTCGCAAACTTTGGTTTTGACAAATTCGCATGGATAGGAACACATACACCATTAAAATCTAAGTGTCATAAGATTCCCTCCTTCATGAAAATGATTGTGAGGAAATGCTTTTACTAAGAGGGATTTTAAAAAGATATTCATTATGAAAATTGTATTCTCGAATTCGATTATGGTTACGGTATCCCTTTCCATGATTCGATTTGTGAGATTTGGCGATTAGTCTAAATTGTTTAGACACACATATGAGCCATCTAAGGCAAAGGTGTATAAGGTTGAGAAGCTTTGATAAAAGATTATCAAAGCATTAGGTATTAGAAATATGAACTTAAGAAATTCAATAAGTATTGTTTTCTGAAAGTTAAGCTATTTTCTAAATACATGTCAAAGCTAGTGGGAGCATAAGTGTTATGCTTGTATGATATTAATCATCATGATAGTGGGAGCACAAATATTATGCTTGTATGATTATTAAGGCAAGTATTGCAAGTTAGCAATATTAATTATACAAAACAAGAGTTATACTTTGCAAAGTCCTAAGGGTTGAATAGTTGTTTTGATATAATTAAGGGAGAGAATATTACGCTTCATTTCAAATCTAAAGGCTTAGTTTGTGGAATGTTAATAAATTTAGTCAAGAGTACATAGTGCGTTCTCAAAATTTCGATTATGATTGTGGCATCCCTCTTCATAGTTCGAATTGTGAGAATATGATACATAAAATATTATGGAAAAAGATTGATAAAGTATCGTATCTTTGTGTAAGACATTATGCATCCTATCCCATATGCTTCGGGTAAAGGATCGATTGCAGATGCTATAATATTTGACCATTCTAAAATTTTCCAAATGTCTAGCGCATTTAGAGGGAAAAAGGACAAGAATTGATTTTGACTAAGATAATTAAACAACCATCAAAGGACGATCCAAAGTTCGTTGAGGATTGGTCGCTTGTGAGTAGTTGGAAGTATGGTATTGGATGGACCATATCGACATTATTATGAATAGATAAGATTCTATTAAGAATGATTTGTCATATGGAAAATATGGAAATGTTTCCATATTGGGAGTTGGATATTGAGAATCTATATTAGAAACTTTTATGCAAGAAGGATGTTCAAAGGAATGTACTTTGAGTGAGAGACATCATATCTATAGAATTGTTTCTGATAGAGATTAGCCAAGTGTTGATGACTTTGAGCTATGAATTTACGAAAGAATCATTGCATAAAATGTTAGAATCTAGCATAAGTAATAAAATTTGATATTCTTATACTTATGATAAGGATTGGGAGTTGTGAAATGAGTATGATTGGAAATGTGTTCATTTGATGTATTTCACAAAGTAATGACCGTAGCTAAACATTGTGTGCATGCTGAGAGCATGGGACAAATGTAGTAATAATTCAAGTAAGAAGTTGATTACTCGAAACAACAAATAATGAGTAATCAATATGGTGATTAAATAAAATATTTTATTTATACTCAAAGGTTTGGGGCCATATAGGATTAGTATTATTCTTATGTTTCACTTTGCATGTTTTGACTTCCTGAATAATTAAATTGGTTCAGAACAATCAAATTATCCAAACGGACACAGTCGTTCATATGTTGGAAGTAGGTATGAATGAAGATGGTCATGAATTGGTGTGTGGATTGTCTAAAGTGTATTAGACATAAGCAAATGTTTGTTGCAACGTTCATGAGTGCTTATGAATATGATTTGAGCATTGGATTAAACCCACGCTCACTTGGATCACTTCATGGATTTTATCACGAGTGATTGGTGAGACGATAACATCTTATATTCTTGAAACCGGGATGTGTGAGTTGTATCTTGCGAATCGGTTACACATTGATAATATGTAAACGCACCAGTAACTTGGTGTCATAAAACATATTGTTGTGTGTGATTCGGTGAGTGAGTACAAGCAAGCATTGAATCAAAGTTTATCCGTTCCTTTTATCCAAAGTAGGATGAAAGCGATGTCTTTGGGCCCCTTGATGATTTAGTGCTGGCACCTAAGCGCTTGGCCAAGCCGAGACTAATCTGATGTGTTCAAACGTTGTCTGTTGTCAGTCATCATAAATTGGAAATCGGGAAACAACATATAGACTGAGAGAATGATTTCAATCCATGTCTCACGTCTATACAATATCTAGAATGGAGGAATATATGATCCCATATCTAAAGAACGCGTATTTGATAAGATCAGAGTTGACAGCTGTGACAACCCTAAATCTATTCCCGTTACAAATCCCATTTTCACTAACAGAATACGTTAACGTACGTTAATTTATGTAATATTTGGAATCGTTAATATCCGAATATCTAATTATATGCATGTCCTAATATCATTATAAGTAATATAACTCATACGTGTTAATCTAGTTTAACCTAATAGAGTTGTATTACTGTTTCAACCACTTCACCCGGGTAAAAAGTTTTAACCCCGTTAAACTTTAGCATCGAGTAGCCGTGTATCGGGTACAATACCCGAGACATATAAAAACACTTGAACACTTCAATTGGACTCTTTTACCACAATTACACCTCTCTCTCACTACTTTCTCTCTCTAGACCCGAAATCGACTCCAAATCCGCGAATTTCCGACTTCCAAACGTAAGGATTCATCCCCTAACTTAATCTAATCATACTTTACTGCTTTTAGAGTCCAAAATCATGAGAATCAAGGACCATAAAGGAGTTTACAGCCTAAGAAGCTCCTTAGGCCGTAAACCCCCAAAATCATGCCAAAGATCAAGTTTTTCCTCATGTTAAGCTAGTATACTAATTAAGGCATGTATCTAGAAGGGTTTAGACACTAAAACACATGGATTAGACATGTAAAAAAGGAGTTTACGGTCCAAGAATGTGCTTAGGCCGTAAACACCTCAAACACCCCAAAAACACTTGTTTAATGTCCCAAAAACTCATCTAGGGTGTTTGGCAATTTAGACTTGACAACAAAGAAGGCTTAAATGCATCAAACAACATCATTTGATGGCAAAAAGAGGAGTTTACGGCCAAGGCTAAGCTTGGGCCATAAACACCCATATTTTGTGTCAAACAAGTCCCAAAACCCCTCAAATGCTTGTAAGGAATTTAGTTAAGGCCTTTGGAAGTGTGTTGTACCATTTAACTTCACATTTGGACACAAAATGAAGAGTTTACGGCCAAGGGTGTTCTTGGGCCATAAACTCCCCAAAAATATATGCCAAATTGTCCCAAACTCACTATATGGCCTTCTAGGATTTATCTAAGGTGTATGAGACTTTGTTGTACCAATAAAACATACATCTTGAAGGGTTTACAAGAGTTTACGGCCCAAGAACAAGTCTTGGCCGTAAACTCCCCAAAAATGTCACAAATTATGATGTTTAATCCCTTAAGATAGTCCAAGACACATACCACTAAATCAAGGAAGTGAAATAAGACCTTAAACATACACTTTGGAGTGCCACAAGAGTTTACGGCCAAACCTAGGGGGTTTACGGCCGTAAACTCCCAAAGGATGGCCTTTGGGCCATAAACTCCAAGGGAGTGAGCTCATGGACCCTCCCGTAAATCATTCATGACCTTGTACCACTCCCGGGAACCCCTTCTAGGCCTTAAAACCCCGAAAACGATGCTAGAATGTCCAAATACTATAATGAAAAGCATAAGATGATTAACTTCTTGTAAAATACATATTTCATATGACATTAGGGTCCTAGGAGGTGCTCAAGAGGTTATTGGGTACCAAACGCTCAATCGACACTTTTACCCGATTTACCCGATTTCCGCGATTTCAGGTGAGTTCATACCCCTTAAATGAACCTTTCAAATGTTTTATATGTTTTAGGGGGAAGATACAAGTTGAATACACATGTTTATGAAAAGTTATACAAAACTATTTTTCAGATTTCAGAATTAATCACATGTGATTCACAACCTGTAGTTCAAATCATATGTGATTAATCACTATGCTTTATAAATAAATCAATTGTCTTCAAAACTACTTTGGATTAAATAACAAGTTTTTAATGTTCCTTTCGTACAATACTTTTGTTAAATAAAACTCTTTATAAGAATGTAATCATACTAATATATTTATATAAGTAATCATACTAATATATTTATATAAGTAAGACTTGAAAGACTTAGGACCGATAGCTCGCCTTATTTCCTGTTTCTTGTTTGATTGTGGACTTAGGGTAGTAGTTATCCATCCGACTGTCATTGATTTCTTAATTATATATCTCATATATTAGTACAGATTATGAGTACTTCTTAATTCATTAATTACCTGAATCACTACTTGATTAGAACCACATACACTAAATTAACTATAATGAGTATAGTTAAGGATTCTATCCCTTGTTTCCACTATTACTCTACACTACTATAATTCTCTATATTATAAAGCAATACACTAATAAGAGAATACAATACAAGTTATACGAAAGATTACTACACTATAATACAAGAGAATGCACTAATCATGAGACAACTCACTAATCCACTACGGGATACTCTATACGCTATACACTATGCCCGAAGTTTTCCGATAGGAAGACGACACTATATGTATAGATCTATACGGGGCAGGCGCTATTACATCCCGACTGATAACTTCAGTCCGAGCCGCTCAGGCCCAGGGATGCTTTTACTCTACTACACTATGCATGACTGAGAAGGTCATGGGGGTTCGCTATTACTCACACTATTGGGAATATACTAGAAAGACACTATAACCGCACTAAAATACTAAAAGAAAGATGAAGTAATATCCCGAAACAAATAAGTATCTAATACTAAAGGATGCTGCACCACTATTATATATTCTAAGAATAACTCACTATATTACATTACTTAATGGTGAGTCACTATTATACTTCTATGATAAATGACATTCAAAGATAGAAACAACAGATTTCTTAAGGATTTTCATTTACTAAGCAGTTCTGGAGAATATGGGATTTTCTAGGTTTCACCACTATTTATGATTTCAAACTTCAGTTTTCATAATAATGACTCTAATGCTTTTTATACAAGTACTCACACTAAAACTCTTATGAACGCACCAGCTTTATGCTGATATTCTTTTCAAAATAACTTGTATCTTCAGGTCAAAGATAGACAGGTACAGCAGCAACATTTTTGGAGAAGATGGAGGATACAAGACCCATCTCTTATTTTTGTTTACTTTTGGTGTTTGTCAAACATTACAAAACACACTTGTAAATACACTTACTATATAAATGAAATGGTTGTATGTTTCTTGCTTTTACTATTATACAATTGTGATGATACTGTACACTACGTCATCCACCCCAAAACGTATTCCGCCGTTATCGGTTTTGGGGAGTGACAGATTGGTATCAGGGCATTGTTTATAGTGAATCAAGTATATCAACCTATAAAAGATATACGAACTATAAACACTTCGGGACTAAAACACTCTGACCAAGAATATATACTGTTAAGTATCTTAAAGATTTAACTAAGTATATATATACACACATCACTATAAAACACAGAAGTCAGTATCGTCCTAGAACAAAACAAAAGTATTAAGATTGTTGGATAGCACAATTGAGCTTAGAGACATATAGTCACATTTAGGGGGATGTAGCCTGATCAACTACGTCTTCCTGGGAGTGACTAGCATGTGCCTAAGTTTGGTTGTGGTATTGCAACAAGTCTAAAACTTACCAACACTACCACAATAACGTTAACATTAGAATACTATAGGAGTATTCTGTACCTCAAAAAAAAAAAAAAAAAAAAAAAAAAAAAAAAAAAAAATACTGATGGAGCAATAGTTGCTAAATGGATACTTTCCGGTTACACGTGACTAGGGCGTTATAGACTTAGAATCTGTGATCTTTGCTTTACTTCCTGTTCCTTGTTTGGTTGTGGATTTAGAGTTAGGGTCACTTATTCGACGGACTATCCTGCCCCAATCACATGTAATTAGTATGCATTATGCAAGTATTGGTCAAACTCGTGACGACCGTCTTATAAGTAATTTAGGTTAGTACGCCTATTAACCTTCTTTTCCCCTTTTCTCGCATAGATACCATGGCTGGCTTCCACCCTCCAGGCGACCCGTACTACCCAAACGAGGGTAATGGGGGATGGCTCAGTGAAGAGCAGGGTCAGCCCACACCATACAATGGAGACCGAAGTTTCTACAACATAAACGAAGGTGGATCAGCAGATCAGGTTCTGCCCATCATGATCCGAAGGATTGCCAGGAATGTCGAGCAAGGTCAAGTTGCAATAGGTCGAGTTGTGGAAGTGGATGCCAACTCAAATCTCAACACAGTTCGCATCCGCCAACTCGAAGAAGCCATGGACATGACAAGGAGGACTAACGAGGCTCTGCAGCACCAGCTGGCTGCATCCCGAGCTGAAGTTAGAGAACTCCGTGCACGCCAAAGGACTCATGATCGACACCTTCAAGAAGTTGTGCGTCAACTAGCAGAACTGAGGATTCACCCGACAAGTAACCGTCGCCAGTAGAAGACGTCTAGTTACCTCTATCTTTTGTTTAATGGATTAACCTATCCACTCTATGTTCCGTAGATCTATTATCTATAAACATTCCTAGCTTGAAAGTACTCTAGTCAAACCTCTAAACTGCCAAACCTTTTCTCTATGGTATGATGTAAGACCTATTGCTAGGTCAAATTTTCATGAACTTGTGTTGCATCATGGATACCAATATATTGGCAGTTGATTTCTCTATTGCTATAACTCTCATCTTGATCTTGGATTATGTTGATTTAGTCCACGAAACACTCTATTTATATTCGCAATAGACCCTTACTATTGCTATCATTTCTATACTTCTTCCAGTAAAGGATGCCTCCACGAAAGCGTCCCGCCAGAGGAAGACCTGCAACTCAAACCCCTACTCCACCACCCCCCCTCCACAGATCGATCCGGTGTTATTTCAAACAGCGGTAACTGCGGCCGTGACAGCAGCCATGGCCCAAATGAATTCTGGGGATGCGAGTGGTGGTAACTCCAGGTTCGGTGAAGTCCATCATCGAGTGCAGGGATGTACTTATAAGGATTTCATGAACTGTAAACCCACCTTCTTCGATGGTACTGGAGGAATTCTGACATTATCTCGATGGTTCGAAAGAACCGAAGCTGTGTTCGAGATGTGCTCTTGCCCCGAGGAGAGCAAAATCAAGTTCGCTACCGCTACCCTTACCAACAGGGCCTTGACATGGTGGAACGGCCATGTTAGTTCACTTTCCTTGGTCACAGCCAATGCTATGAGCTGGGACACTCTGAAGGACCTCATGAGAGGAGAATACTGCCCTAGGGGCGAAATTCAGAAACTTGAGGAAGAACTCTGGAACCTCAAGATGAAGGGGACCGATATAACAGCTTATACGGCCAGGTTTTGCGACTTGGCAGCTATGTGCCCCAATATGATCCCTACAGAGAACAAGAAGATTGAACGGTACATCTGGGGTTTAGTGCCCCCGTATCAAGGAAATGTTCTAGCTTCACGCCCTACAACTTTTGATAGCGCCAAGGAATTGGCCCAGAGTCTGATCAACCACGAAATCCCCTCCACTCCGACGACAACAACCACTGCACCGCCCGCTTCATCTGACAGAAAGAGGAAGCGATGGGATAAGATGAAAGGCAAGAAAATTCAAACCTCCTCAAAGGACCAACAAATTGTGGCGGTCCATGCTGCCACCACCCCGACTACTCCAGCTGCTCCAGCCCCGCCAAAAGCTTACAGTGGAAACTTGCCCAAGTGTCCCAAGTGCCCTTTCCACCACAACGGCCCCTGCCGTGAACTGCAGTGTTCCAACTGCGGTCGAAAAGGCCATACTGTCCGATTTTGTAAGGCCCCTCCCAAACCTATCACGCAGGTTCCTGGTACGGGAGTGACCCCAACTTGTTATGGCTGTGGAGAGGCGGGTCATTTTAAGAGAAACTGTCCAAAGACCACAAATGCTGGAGGAACTGGAAGGCTACTCGCTATCGGTCACAATGAAGCGGTAGCAGATCCCACATTAGTCACGGGTACGTTTCTTCTCAACAACTCCTATGCCTGTGTCTTATTTGATAGTGGGGCAGAAAGAAGCTTCGTAAATCATAACTTTAAACACTTACTCAAACAAACCCCTCAACCACTAAAAGAAACATTCGTCGTAGAAATGGCTAATGGGAAAACAGAAAGCTCTAGCGAAATCTACATAGGGTGCACTCTTATGTTAGACGATCACTCATTCCCAATCGATCTTATGCCAGTCTCAATCAAAAATTTCGATGTCATTGTTGGTATGGATTGGTTGAGTCTCCATTGCGCCGATATCCTATGTTCCGACAAAGCCATTCGTCTGAACCTTCCGAATCATGAAACCCTCTTGATATATGGGGATAAGCCGAGTACGAGCCTTCGTATCATCTCCTGTGTTCAGGCTCATAAATACTTACGCAAGGAATATCGCGCCTTTCTTGCCCATGTCGTTGACACTAACCAGAAATCGAAAGATCCAAAAGACATTCCCGTAGTATGCGATTTCCCTGACGTCTTTCCGGAGGATCTTCCCGGCCTACCTCCCAAACGTCAGATTGAGTTCAGAATCGACCTAATTCCAGGAGTTACCCCCGTAGCTAAGTCGCCTTACCGTCTAGCGCCCGCCGAAATGCAAGAACTATCCGGTCAACTCCACGAATTGCTCAGCAAGGGCTTTATAAGACTGAGTTTCTCACCTTGGGGAGCTCCGGTCTTGTTCGTGAAGAAGAAAGACGGATCGTTTCGGATGTGCATCGATTATAGAGAACTCAATAAACTCACGGTTAAAAATCACTACCCCCTCCCTCGTATCGACGATCTGTTTGATCAACTACAAGGAGCAAGTTACTTCTCCAAGATTGACCTTAGATCTGGGTATCATCAGTTACGGGTACTTGAGGAAGATGTTCCGAAGACAGCTTTCCGAACCCGCTACGGACACTTTGAGTTCGTAGTGATGCCCTTTGGACTGACCAACGCCCGCGCAGTATTCATGGACTTGATGAATAGAGTGTGTCGTCCATACCTGGATCAGTTCGTCATCGTCTTCATTGACGATATCCTCGTTTACTCTCGGAACGAGGAAGAACACAAGGATCACTTACGACGAGTCTTGGAAACGTTGCGATCCAAAAAGTTATATGCGAAGTTCTCTAAGTGCGAGTTCTGGATCCGAAGAGTTGAATTCTTAGGTCACGTGGTTAGTGAAGAAGGAATTCATGTGGATCCCTCCAAGATTAAAGCTATTGAGAACTGGTCAGCACCGAAGACTCCTACGGAAATTCGTCAATTTCTAGGCCTCGCTGGCTACTACTGTAGATTCATTCAAAACTTTTCTCGGATTGCGAAACCTCTCACTATGCTGACACAGAAAGGAGTACCGTTCGACTGGGAGGAAAGACAGGAGAAGGCATTCCAAACCCTGAAGCGAGCCCTATGCATCGCACCGGTATTATCCCTTCCCGAAGGGACAGAATATTTTGTCGTATACTGTGATGCATCCAACCAGGGGCTCGGTTGTGTCTTGATGCAACGGGGTAAGGTTATCGCGTATGCCTCGAGACAGCTAAAGACCCATGAGGCGAACTACACTACGCACGACCTCGAGTTAGGAGCGGTTGTTTTTGCACTAAAAATCTGGAGACACTACTTATATGGGACGAAGAGTGTGGTATACACTGATCATAAAAGCCTCCAACACATAATGAACCAAAAAGAACTCAACATGAGGCAGCGTCGATGGGTCGAGCTACTTAACGATTACGACTGTGAAATTAGATATCACCCGGGAAAAGCCAATGTAGTAGCAGATGCACTGAGCAGGAAGGAGTATACTAGTCGAAAGACCAAATCGTTAACGATGACTATCCATTCGCACCTCTCCACACAGATCAAAGAGGCTCAGCTGGAAGCCTTAAAGCCCGAGAACGTGTTGGGAGAATCTCTGCGCGGAATGGATAAAAATATGGAGGTTAAGGGTGACGGAGCCTACTACTTCATGGACCGAATCTGGACTCCACGCCATGGAGGTTTTAGAGATTTGGCTATGAGGGAAGCGCATAACACTCACTACTCCATCCACCCGGGTTCAGATAAGATGTATCTGGATCTCAAAAAGCTATACTGGTGGCCAAACATGAAAGCGGAGATCGCCACTTTTGTGAGTAAGTGCCTTACTTGCGCGAAGGTCAAGGTTGAATATCAAAAGCCTTCAGGACTCCTTCAACAACCTGAGATACCAGAATGGAAGTGGGAGCGTATCACAATGGACTTTATAACCAAACTTCCCAAGACAACGGGTGGATTAGATACTATTTGGGTCGTTGTCGATAGGTTGACTAAGTCCGCACACTTCTTACCCATCAAAGAAACGGACAAGATGGAGAAACTCACTAGAACATACATTAAAGAAATAGTACGACTACATGGCGTCCCTATCTCTATTATCTCAGACAGAGATAGTAGATTCACCTCTAGGTTCTGGCAATCGTTGCAAGAAGCACTAGGGACGAGGCTGGACATGAGTACAGCCTACCATCCGCAGACCGACGGACAGAGTGAGAGGACGATTCAAACCTTAGAGGATATGCTGCGAGCTTGTGTGATTGACTTCGGTAAGTCATGGGACACACACCTACCTCTTGTGGAATTTTCTTATAATAATAGTTATCATACGAGCATCAAGGCAGCCCCATTCGAAGCCCTCTACGGCCGTAAGTGTAGATCCCCTCTATGCTGGGCTGAGGTAGGTGACACTCAACTAGCTAAAGGAAGAGTTCCTGATAGCTCTCTCACTGGTCCGGAGATCATTCGAGAAACGACCGAGAAGATTGTACAGATACGCGAACGACTAAAAGCCGCTAGGGATCGACAGAATAGCTACACCGACAAACGAAGAAAACCCTTGGAATTCCAGGTGGGAGATCGAGTCCTGTTGAAGGTCTCACCCTGGAAGGGCACGATACTCTTTGGAAAGCGTGGAAAGTTGAACCCAAGGTACATAGGGCCTTTTGAGATTCTCGCTAGAATCGGCCCCGTAGCTTATAAACTCAACCTACCTCGCGAACTAAGCAACATACACCCTACCTTTCACGTCTCTAACTTGAAGAGATGCCTATCAGACGAGACACTCGTAATTCCCCTTGACGAGATTGAGGTCAATGAGAGCCTCAACTTCGTGGAAGAACCTGTTGAGATTATGGATCGAGAAGTAAAACGAACGAAGCAAAGCCGTATCCTAATTGTGAAAGTTCGGTGGAACGCCAAACGAGGACCGGAATTCACTTGGGAACACGAAGACCAAATGAAGATCAAATACCCCCATCTCTTCACGTAGTTGTACTGTAACTCTTATACGTATGAATTCTAAAATTTCGGGACGAAATTCCCCTAACGGGGGGATGATGTGACAACCCTAAATCTATTCCCGTTACAAATCCCATTTTCACTAACAGAATAGGTTAACGTACGTTAATTTATGTAATATTTGGAATCGTTAATATCCGAATATCTAATTATATGCATGTCCTAATATCATTATAAGTAATATAACTCATACGTGTTAATCTAGTTTAACCTAATAGAGTTGTATTACTGTTTCAACCACTTCACCCGGGTAAAAAGTTTTAACCCCGTTAAACTTTAGCATCGAGTAGCCGTGTATCAGGTACAATTCCCGAGACATATTAAAACACTTGAACACTTCAATTGGACTCTTTTACCACAATTACACCTCTCTCTCACTACTTTCTCTCTCTAGACCCGAAATCGACTCCAAATCCGCGAATTTCCGACTTCCAAACGTAAGGATTCATCCCCTAACTTAATCTAATCATACTTTACTGCTTTTAGAGTCCAAAATCATGAGAATCAAGGACCATAAAGGAGTTTACGGCCTAAGAAGCTCCTTAGGCCGTAAACCCCCAAAATCATGCCAAAGATCAAGTTTTTCCTCATGTTAAGCTAGTATACTAATTAAGGCATGTATCTAGAAGGGTTTAGACACTAAAACACATGGATTAGACATGTAAAAAAGGAGTTTACGGTCCAAGCATGTGCTTAGGCCGTAAACACCTCAAACACCCCAAAAACACTTGTTTAATGTCCCAAAAACTTATCTAGGGTGTTTGGCAATTTAGACTTGACAACAAAGAAGGCTTAAATGCATCAAACAACATCATTTGATGGCAAAAAGAGTAGTTTACGGCCAAGGCTAAGCTTGGGCCGTAAACACCCATATTTTGTGTCAAACAAGTCCCAAAACCCCTAAAATGCTTGTAAGGAATTTAGTTAAGGCCTTTGGAAGTGTGTTGTACCATTTAACTTCACATTTGGACACAAAATGAAGAGTTTACGGCCAAGGGTGTTCTTGGGCCGTAAACTCCCCAAAAATATATGCCAAATTGTCCCAAACTCACTATATGGCCTTCTAGGATTTATCTAAGGTGTATGAGACTTTGTTGTGCCAATAAAACATACATCTTGAAGGGTTTACAAGAGTTTACGGCCCAAGAACAAGTCTTGGCCGTAAACTCCCCAAAAATGTCACAAATTATGATGTTTAATCCCTTAAGATAGTCCAAGACACATACCACTAAATCAAGGAAGTGAAATAAGACCTTAAACATACACTTTAGAGTGCCACAAGAGTTTACGGCCAAACCTAGGGGGTTTACGGCCGTAAACTCCCAAAGGATGGCCTTTGGGCCATAAACTCCAAGGGAGTGAGCTCATGGACCCTCCCGTAAATCATTCATGACCTTGTACCACTCCCGGGAACCCCTTCTAGGCCTTAAAACCCCGAAAACGATGCTAGAATGTCCAAATACTATAATGAAAAGCATAAGATGATTAACTTCTTGTAAAATACATATTTCATATGACATTAGGGTCCTAGGAGGTGCTCAAGAGGTTATTGGGTACCAAACGCTCAATCGACACTTTTACCCGATTTACCCGATTTCCGCGATTTCAGGTGAGTTCATACCCCTTAAATGAACCTTTCAAATGTTTTATATGTTTTAGGGGGAAGATACAAGTTGAATACACATGTTTATGAAAAGTTATACAAAACTATTTTTCAGATTTCAGAATTAATCACATGTGATTCACAACCTGTAGTTCAAATCATATGTGATTAATCACTATGCTTTATAAATAAATCAATTGTCTTCAAAACTACTTTGGATTAAATAACAAGTTTTTAATGTTCCTTTCGTACAATACTTTTGTTAAATAAAACTCTTTATAAGAATGTAATCATACTAATATATTTATATAAGTAAGACTTGAAAGACTTAGGACCGATAGCTCGCCTTATTTCCTGTTTCTTGTTTGATTGTGGACTTAGGGTAGTAGTTATCCATCCGACTGTCATTGATTTCTTAATTATATATCTCATATATTAGTACAGATTATGAGTACTTCTTAATTCATTAATTACCTGAATCACTACTTGATTAGAACCACATACACTAAATTAACTATAATGAGTATAGTTAAGGATTCTATCCCTTGTTTCCACTATTACTCTACACTACTATAATTCTCTATATTATAAAGCAATACACTAATAAGAGAATACAATACAAGTTATACGAAAGATTACTACACTATAATACAAGAGAATGCACTAATCATGAGACAACTCACTAATCCACTACGGGATACTCTATACGCTATACACTATGCCCGAAGTTTTCCGATAGGAAGACGACACTATATGTATAGATCTATACGGGGCAGGCGCTATTACATCCCGACTGATAACTTCAGTCCGAGCCGCTCAGGCCCAGGGATGCTTTTACTCTACTACACTATGCATGACTGAGAAGGTCATGGGGGTTCGCTATTACTCACACTATTGGGAATATACTAGAAAGACACTATAACCGCACTAAAATACTAAAAGAAAGATGAAGTAATATCCCGAAACAAATAAGTATCTAATACTAAAGGATGCTGCACCACTATTATATATTCTAAGAATAACTCACTATATTACATTACTTAATGGTGAGTCACTATTATACTTCTATGATAAATGACATTCAAAGATAGAAACAACAGATTTCTTAAGGATTTTCATTTACTAAGCAGTTCTGGAGAATATGGGATTTTCTAGGTTTCACCACTATTTATGATTTCAAACTTCAGTTTTCATAATAATGACTCTAATGCTTTTTATACAAGTACTCACACTAAAACTCTTATGAACGCACCAGCTTTATGCTGATATTCTTTTCAAAATAACTTGTATCTTCAGGTCAAAGATAGACAGGTACAGCAGCAGCATTTTTGGAGAAGATGGAGGATACAAGACCCATCTCTTATTTTTGTTTACTTTTGGTGTTTGTCAAACATTACAAAACACACTTGTAAATACACTTACTATATAAATGAAATGGTTGTATGTTTCTTGCTTTTACTATTATACAATTGTGATGATACTGTACACTACGTCATCCACCCCGAAACGTATTCCGCCGTTATCGGTTTTGGGGAGTGACCGATTGGTATCAGGGCATTGTTTATAGTGAATCAAGTATATCAACCTATAAAAGATATACGAACTATAAACACTTCGGGACTAAAACACTCTGACCAAGAATATATACTGTTAAGTATCTTAAAGATTTAACTAAGTATATATATACACACATCACTATAAAACACAGAAGTCAGTATCGTCCTAGAACAAAACAAAAGTATTAAGATTGTTGGATAGCACAATTGAGCTTAGAGACATATAGTCACATTTAGGGGGATGTAGCCTGATCAACTACGTCTTCCTGGGAGTGACTAGCATGTGCCTAAGTTTGGTTGTGGTATTGCAACAAGTCTAAAACTTACCAACACTACCACAATAACGTTAACATTAGAATACTATAGGAGTATTCTGTACCTCAAAAAAAAAAAAAAAAAAAAAAAAAAAAAAAAAAAAAAAAAAAAATACTGATGGAGCAATAGTTGCTAAATGGATACTTTCCGGTTACACGTGACTAGGGCGTTATAGACTTAGAATCTGTGATCTTTGCTTTACTTCCTGTTCCTTGTTTGGTTGTGGATTTAGAGTTAGGGTCACTTATTCGACGGACTATCCTGCCCCAATCACATGTAATTAGTATGCATTATGCAAGTATTGGTCAAACTCGTGACGACCGTCTTATAAGTAATTTAGGTTAGTACGCCTATTAACCTTCTTTTCCCCTTTTCTCGCATAGATACCATGGCTGGCTTCCACCCTCCAGGCGACCCGTACTACCCAAACGAGGGTAATGGGGGATGGCTCAGTGAAGAGCAGGGTCAGCCCACACCATACAATGGAGACCGAAGTTTCTACAACATAAACGAAGGTGGATCAACAGATCAGGTTCTGCCCATCATGATCCGAAGGATTGCCAGGAATGTCGAGCAAGGTCAAGTTGCAATAGGTCGAGTTGTGGAAGTGGATGCCAACTCAAATCTCAACACAGTTCGCATCCGCCAACTCGAAGAAGCCATGGACATGACAAGGAGGACTAACGAGGCTCTGCAGCACCAGCTGGCTGCATCCCGAGCTGAAGTTAGAGAACTCCGTGCACGCCAAAGGACTCATGATCGACACCTTCAAGAAGTTGTGCGTCAACTAGCAGAACTGAGGATTCACCCGACAAGTAACCGTCGCCAATAGAAGACGTCTAGTTACCTCTATCTTTTGTTTAATGGATTAACCTATCCACTCTATGTTCCGTAGATCTATTATCTGTAAACATTCCTAGCTTGAAAGTACTCTAGTCAAACCTCTAAACTGCCAAACCTTTTCTCTATGGTATGATGTAAGACCTATTGCTAGGTCAAATTTTCATGAACTTGTGTTGCATCATGGATACCAATATATTGGCAGTTGATTTCTCTATTGCTATAACTCTCATCTTGATCTTGGATTATGTTGATTTAGTCCACGAAACACTCTATTTATATTCGCAATAGACCCTTACTATTGCTATCATTTCTATACTTCTTCCAGTAAAGGATGCCTCCACGAAAGCGTCCCGCCAGAGGAAGACCTGCAACTCAAACCCCTACTCCACCACCCCCCCTCCACAGATCGATCCGGTGTTATTTCAAACAGCGGTAACTGCGGCCGTGACAGCAGCCATGGCCCAAATGAATTCTGGGGATGCGAGCAGTGGTAACTCCAGGTTCGGTGAAGTCCATCATCGAGTGCAGGGATGTACTTATAAGGATTTCATGAACTGTAAACCCACCTTCTTCGATGGTACTGGAGGAATTCTGACATTATCTCGATGGTTCGAAAGAACCGAAGCTGTGTTCGAGATGTGCTCTTGCCCCGAGGAGAGCAAAATCAAGTTCGCTACCGCTACCCTTACCAACAGGGCCTTGACATGGTGGAACGGCCATGTTAGTTCACTTTCCTTGGTCACAGCCAATGCTATGAGCTGGGACACTCTGAAGGACCTCATGAGAGGAGAATACTGCCCTAGGGGCGAAATTCAGAAACTTGAGGAAGAACTCTGGAACCTCAAGATGAAGGGGACCGATATAACAGCTTATACGGCCAGGTTTTGCGACTTGGCAGCTATGTGCCCCAATATGATCCCTACAGAGAACAAGAAGATTGAACGGTGCATCTGGGGTTTAGTGCCCCCGTATCAAGGAAATGTTCTAGCTTCACGCCCTACAACTTTTGATAGCGCCAAGGAATTGGCCCAGAGTCTGATCAACCACGAAATCCCCTCCACTCCGACGACAACAACCACTACACCGCCCGCTTCATCTGACAGAAAGAGGAAGCGATGGGATAAGATGAAAGGCAAGAAAATTCAAACCTCCTCAAAGGACCAACAAATTGTGGTGGTCCATGCTGCCACCACCCCGACTACTCCAGCTGCTCCAGCCCCGCCAAAAGCTTACAGTGGAAACTTGCCCAAGTGTCCCAAGTGCCCTTTCCACCACAACGGCCCCTGCCGTGAACTGCAGTGTTCCAACTGCGGTCGAAAAGGCCATACTGTCCGATTTTGTAAGGCCCCTCCCAAACCTATCACGCAGGTTCCTGGTACGGGAGTGACCCCAACTTGTTATGGCTGTGGAGAGGCGGGTCATTTTAAGAGAAACTGTCCAAAGACCACAAATGCTGGAGGAACTGGAAGGCTACTCGCTATCGGTCACAATGAAGCGGTAGCAGATCCCACATTAGTCACGGGTACGTTTCTTCTCAACAACTCCTATGCCTGTGTCTTATTTGATAGTGGGGCAGAAAGAAGCTTCGTAAATCATAACTTTAAACACTTACTCAAACAAACCCCTCAACCACTAAAAGAAACATTCGTCGTAGAAATGGCTAATGGGAAAACAGAAAGCTCTAGCGAAATCTACATAGGGTGCACTCTTATGTTAGACGATCACTCATTCCCAATCGATCTTATGCCAGTCTCAATCAAAAATTTCGATGTCATTGTTGGTATGGATTGGTTGAGTCTCCATTGCGCCGATATCCTATGTTCCGACAAAGCCATTCGTCTGAACCTTCCGAATCATGAAACCCTCTTGATATATGGGGATAAGCCGAGTACGAGCCTTCGTATCATCTCCTGTGTTCAGGCTCATAAATACTTACGCAAGGAATATCGCGCCTTTCTTGCCCATGTCGTTGACACTAACCAGAAATCGAAAGATCCAAAAGACATTCCCGTAGTATGCGATTTCCCTGACGTCTTTCCGGAGGATCTTCCCGGCCTACCTCCCAAACGTCAGATTGAGTTCAGAATCGACCTAATTCCAGGAGTTACCCCCGTAGCTAAGTCGCCTTACCGTCTAGCGCCCGCCGAAATGCAAGAACTATCCGGTCAACTCCACGAATTGCTCAGCAAGGGCTTTATAAGACTGAGTTTCTCACCTTGGGGAGCTCCGGTCTTGTTCGTGAAGAAGAAAGACGGATCGTTTCGGATGTGCATCGATTATAGAGAACTCAATAAACTCACGGTTAAAAATCACTACCCCCTCCCTCGTATCGACGATCTGTTTGATCAACTACAAGGAGCAAGTTACTTCTCCAAGATTGACCTTAGATCTGGGTATCATCAGTTACGGGTACTTGAGGAAGATGTTCCGAAGACAGCTTTCCGAACCCGCTACGGACACTTTGAGTTCGTAGTGATGCCCTTTGGACTGACCAACGCCCGCGCAGTATTCATGGACTTGATGAATAGAGTGTGTCGTCCATACCTGGATCAGTTCGTCATCGTCTTCATTGACGATATCCTCGTTTACTCTCGGAACGAGGAAGAACACAAGGATCACTTACGACGAGTCTTGGAAACGTTGCGATCCAAAAAGTTATATGCGAAGTTCTCTAAGTGCGAGTTCTGGATCCGAAGAGTTGAATTCTTAGGTCACGTGGTTAGTGAAGAAGGAATTCATGTGGATCCCTCCAAGATTAAAGCTATTGAGAACTGGTCAGCACCGAAGACTCCTACGGAAATTCGTCAATTTCTAGGCCTCGCTGGCTACTACTGTAGATTCATTCAAAACTTTTCTCGGATTGCGAAACCTCTCACTATGCTGACACAGAAAGGAGTACCGTTCGACTGGGAGGAAAGACAGGAGAAGGCATTCCAAACCCTGAAGCGAGCCCTATGCATCGCACCGGTATTATCCCTTCCCGAAGGGACAGAAGATTTTGTCGTATACTGTGATGCATCCAACCAGGGGCTCGGTTGTGTCTTGATGCAACGGGGTAAGGTTATCGCGTATGCCTCGAGACAGCTAAAGACCCATGAGGCGAACTACACTACGCACGACCTCGAGTTAGGAGCGGTTGTTTTTGCACTAAAAATCTGGAGACACTACTTATATGGGACGAAGAGTGTGGTATACACTGATCATAAAAGCCTCCAACACATAATGAACCAAAAAGAACTCAACATGAGGCAGCGTCGATGGGTCGAGCTACTTAACGATTACGACTGTGAAATTAGATATCACCCGGGAAAAGCCAATGTAGTAGCAGATGCACTGAGCAGGAAGGAGTATACTAGTCGAAAGACCAAATCGTTAACGATGACTATCCATTCGCACCTCTCCACACAGATCAAAGAGGCTCAGCTGGAAGCCTTAAAGCCCGAGAACGTGTTGGGAGAATCTCTGCGCGGAATGGATAAAAATCTGGAGGTTAAGGGTGACGGAGCCTACTACTTCATGGACCGAATCTGGACTCCACGCCATGGAGGTTTTAGAGATTTGGCTATGAGGGAAGCGCATAACACTCACTACTCCATCCACCCGGGTTCAGATAAGATGTATCTGGATCTCAAAAAGCTATACTGGTGGCCAAACATGAAAGCGGAGATCGCCACTTTTGTGAGTAAGTGCCTTACTTGCGCGAAGGTCAAGGTTGAATATCAAAAGCCTTCAGGACTCCTTCAACAACCTGAGATACCAGAATGGAAGTGGGAGCGTATCACAATGGACTTTATAACCAAACTTCCCAAGACAACGGGTGGATTAGATACTATTTGGGTCGTTGTCGATAGGTTGACTAAGTCCGCACACTTCTTACCCATCAAAGAAACGGACAAGATGGAGAAACTCACTAGAACATACATTAAAGAAATAGTACGACTACATGGCGTCCCTATCTCTATTATCTCAGACAGAGATAGTAGATTCACCTCTAGGTTCTGGCAATCGTTGCAAGAAGCACTAGGGACGAGGCTGGACATGAGTACAGCCTACCATCCGCAGACCGACGGACAGAGTGAGAGGACGATTCAAACCTTAGAGGATATGCTGCGAGCTTGTGTGATTGACTTCGGTAAGTCATGGGACACACACCTACCTCTTGTGGAATTTTCTTATAATAATAGTTATCATACGAGCATCAAGGCAGCCCCATTCGAAGCCCTCTACGGCCGTAAGTGTAGATCCCCTCTATGCTGGGCTGAGGTAGGTGACACTCAACTAGCTAAAGGAAGAGTTCCTGATAGCTCTCTCACTGGTCCGGAGATCATTCGAGAAACGACCGAGAAGATTGTACAGATACGCGAACGACTAAAAGCCGCTAGGGATCGACAGAATAGCTACACCGACAAACGAAGAAAACCCTTGGAATTCCAGGTGGGAGATCGAGTCCTGTTGAAGGTCTCACCCTGGAAGGGCACGATACTCTTTGGAAAGCGTGGAAAGTTGAACCCAAGGTACATAGGGCCTTTTGAGATTCTCGCTAGAATCGGCCCCGTAGCTTATAAACTCAACCTACCTCGCGAACTAAGCAACATACACCCTACCTTTCACGTCTCTAACTTGAAGAAATGCCTGTCAGACGAGACACTCGTAATTCCCCTTGACGAGATTGAGGTCAATGAGAGCCTCAACTTCGTGGAAGAACCTGTTGAGATTATGGATCGAGAAGTAAAACGAACGAAGCAAAGCCATATCCCAATTGTGAAAGTTCGGTGGAACGCCAAACGAGGACCGGAATTCACTTGGGAACACGAAGACCAAATGAAGATCAAATACCCCCATCTCTTCACGTAGTTGTACTGTAACTCTTATACGTATGAATTCTAAAATTTCGGGACGAAATTCCCCTAACGGGGGGATGATGTGACAACCCTAAATCTATTCCCGTTACAAATCCCATTTTCACTAACAGAATAGGTTAACGTACGTTAATTTATGTAATATTTGGAATCGTCCCAGGGATATTCTAAAAGGGTCCATGGGCTGCTTAGGGCTTAAGCAGTCAAATTAAGGTTTCCTAGTTGAAAACCCTAATAGCCTACATGTATATAGAGTACACTTAAGCCCCAAAAACGTGGCTAAGAGTTCCAATAGAGTTTCCACATGTTTTGGGAAACCTCCTCTCTTTGTATTCTTCATCCTCTTGCTCTTGGTGTTTGTGAACCATTAGAGGAGTGACACTTGTGACTCTAAGCTTTCTAAAGTCATTACAAGGAGGATTTGAGATTGTTATTGCTACATAACAATCAAGGTAAGACCTAAAAACCCTTTCACAAATTAATATGATTAATTATATGCTAGAACTAGGGTTTAAAGTCTTGGATGAATTGCATGTACAATAGAGAAACTTAGATCCAAGCATTAGGGTTGCATGAGCACATAGGATGTTCTTATGGCTAAAACCCATCACAAATAACACCCAATTAAGAATTGGGTTCCAAACCAAAACCAATAATCCACATATATGGGGTAAAAGGTCCATTTATCCCTCGCCTAGTTTGGTCTAAGGCTAAGGCCCAAACTCACAATCAAAGGCTCACAAACCAAATGATTAACCAAGGTCCACTTATGGCCCAATTTTCTAAATTGGGCCCAAACCCTTACGTGGGCCTTATTCTAAATCCCAATAACCCTTCCCTAATCCCAAAACACTGGTTCTCATATGGCCCAACAATGCCCCAAACAACCAAGCCCAAAAGATAGCATAATCCAAAAATACCTAATAGTCAACCATGGTCAACTTCAAAAGTCTAGGTCAAGGTTAATAGTGCTTGTTGACCCAACACGCCGTGTTCTTCCATTATCCATATAATTGGGAAATCCCTAGCCAATACACCATGTTGGCTTACAAACACGCCGTTTTTTCTCGAGATTCAACAGCTTTACCAATAAGCACTTAATCCTTAAGGACATGTCCCCAATACATAGATCCGACCTCCTTAAGCTGGATTATCATGTAAAGTCACCAAATTTCAATCCATATATGACTAAATAAAGCTCTTAATCTAAAAAGGGACTTAGGAGATGACTTGAATCATGCATGACACCATTCCTCTCGTAAGGCTTGCACCTTTATGCTCAAGGATACCAAAACAAACCTAGATCCGAAAGAACAAGCCCTTAAACAACTCAAATCATCCTAAGACCCAAAAAGGAGACCAAAATCGTAATAAACTAGCCATGAAGAGATCTAATCGTACACAAGCCAAGATGCAAACTTGACACCTCAAAGAGACTGCAAGAAATGGAGAGATTATGGATCTATGATTTTCCTTCCAAGCTAAGCACCTTCAATCTTCAAAGATTCTGTTAGAATGAGAATAATAACCCCTAGAAGCCACTCAAGGCTCAAGAACACCACCAAAAAATCTTAAATGACGGATTAGGGTTTAAGTGACAATGGAGGTTGGTAAGGAGACCAACCCTTTGGGCTTAAGGAGATTATGTCGGGTGCAATCTAAGGTTTCATTCCCAGCTACTAACACGATGTGTTCAGACACCAACACATGGTTTTGGTCTTAATGAATACCATGTTTTCCTTAATTAGACACACTGTGTTGGCTCATCTAACACGTTGTGTACCAATCCCCAAAATGGGATTCATTCCTTTCCATTGCTCCTTAAGATATCAGGTGTTACAGGTGAGACCCGGTAAGAGATTGGTTAAGTCAAGGTATTTGATTACGTTTCGAGTGGGAGAACTCTATGGTCAGTGATTGGTAATCCTTGAATTTATAGGATATGGTATCCTTTATCATTTAGACTCTCAATGAGGTCTGGTGGTTGGACCAGGTGTGAAATTGTCAATCTCAACGTTGGATGAGGGATGTTATATCGTATTTTAGTGGAAGGTCGTCATGGGATTAGAAAATTTAGAATATAATGCAAGTGTAAATCTTTGGATTTCGGAATATGAGTTATGTGTATCGGGTTGAAAAATGGGTGGGACTCGCGTTGAGAGTTGAAAGATCATTTTATCCTTAATTTATGGTTATTGAATCTGTCTATCAAAGGTATCAGTTAGATAGTACATAATCAAAAGGTCGTTTTTTTTTCAGTTCAGAATATAGTGTAGGGTCCTAGTGATTATATTTTGGGATTGTACTACCTATGTGAGGTCAGTAAGTATGGGGTTTTAGAACTATAGCAGTGAGGTGCTGGTTTTTCAGTTACTTCATCAATGATTTTATTACCAGTAGGGTGCATTAGTTTGGTTAATGTTGGATTTTGATAGTAGCCTTCGAGGGTTAATGTGTGTAAAACCAACTAGTTTTAATCCTACTAACTTAAACACAAAGACAAACACACGAAAGGCAGTGTACCTATCGATTAGTAGTTTAGTTCAGGTAAGTAGGGTATCGAACACAGGGAACGGTAAACAATTAAAATAGAGGCTAATATTATCTAAATAAAAAAAGTAATAGAAAGGAGTTTTCTCTAGTTTTGCAAGACTAGAAACTTAAACAATTAACTAAAACTTAAACTAAGAAACTAAGAGCTAAGCAAATAAAAATCAACTAAATCCAATAATAAAGAGGACTTCTGTTTAGGTTCGACTCATTTGTTCCCATGGATGATTTCAATGTATCGGATTAATTCTTCATTGGCTACCGACTAAGATGATTAGTTTCACGTTTGCTATTATTAATCCTTAGGAAACAAATTAACTCAAGCAGTGGCCAGTTATCTAAATTAACGAATTTCCTAGTTATTGATTCGGGTTAAATAAGACTTGTAATGGTTAATTAAATTGGCCCTTCAATTAACCTCTTGCTGATGTTCATCAAACAATCTCACACATTAACTTACCTATCTTCAAGTTAATTCTAGTTTCACATTCGTTATTCCTAGACATACAACTATGTGGTCACGTAAATCATATGAAATTAGCAACTAAGAGATGTTCATACAACTTAATTACTAATTTATTAACAGAAGAATAGTTATTGTTAACACATAAGGTTCTTTAACAAGCTTAATAAAACATAATCACCAATTAAAATTAATCCTAATCAAATAATCAATCCATGTTCACAAATTCATCTACCTAAACAGAAGTTATGAGTTTTTAGCTCATGATTATAGCAGAAACAAGCACAAAAACAAAATCAATTGGTAAAAACATAGTTCAAACAAGAGATTAGGTAAGAGTAAACTTGATTTTGACTTAATTCTCCTTAAAATTGAATGTAGGGTTGATTCCCTTGCTTCCCACGCTCCAGCAGCATCTTTAGTCGACAATTGGCCTCCAAGGGTTCATCTATATGCTAGGGTATCGATCTGAAAGTACCTTTATATAGATTTTCACAAAACAGGGGCTACTCGGCGAGTCCAGTGACCTACTCGGCGAGTACATCACTTAAAACCCGTGTACGGCAAGTCAGCGCGTCCAGAATCGCGGAACTTCAGACCAACTCGGAGAGTAATCGACCCTACTCTCCGAGTATGTTTGAAATCAGCATTTTCTCAAAACACGAAAGTCATCCAAAATTGTGTCTAGTTTTCAGAACATTTTGAATCTTGTCAATCGGAGTTACGGTTCATGAGATATGGCCAAAACACTGACGAGGGGTCAAGCTGTCCAGCAACGTTCTTCTTTCTTCAAAATCCATGATCCAAGCGTCCAATCGCTAGTTCCGCTTCATTTTCCTTTCGAGCATGTATTTGTTGCTGAAAATGAAATATTTAATCTAATTAAGCACCTTTTGTTCATTAAATGAGACAAAATCAACATAAAGTATTAAGATAATGCATGAATTTTATAACTAAATATGCCCATATCAAAATACCCCACACTTGACTTTTGCTTGCCCCCAAGCAAAACTGAATTTTAGTACACTAATATTACATAAGACAATCTCAATCAAACCCAGCCATTATGCCAAGACCGCAACACATGCATTTGTGTCTAAAATTTTCCTAATAACCCCCCATACTCCAAATACTCACAATCCTCATAAAAATTCGCCCGCTTTTTCCGAACAATGCTCATTTTATGCATCCCTCCGAATCCATACTCAGAAAACCTCTTAACCTCAAGGTATTTTTGATTGAGCAACCCAAGCATACATAATCTAGACAATTACAATTTATGATACCACATTGGATCTCTTTGGAATTCTTCACTTCTTTGACATTTAATCTTTAATTTCTTTGAATTCACCACCTTGTTGTTTGATTTTTGGTATCTTCAACCTTTTGAATTTCTTCGGAATTTTTGATCTTCTAATTTCATACTTAACTTTGATGCTCCAAAAATTCTTCAAATTTTTTCTTGTAATTCTCTCTCTTTTTTTTTTGAACATGTAACACACTTTTTCCACTCAAAACCCTACATGCTTAAGCAGGGGCGCTCAACTTCAACCTTTATTGGCTAAAGATAATAATTTTCCTGGATACATTTCTGGTACACGATGCTAAACATATTGCATCCTTCAAACTAAGCGAGGTCATGTTTTTGTCCCATGATTTCACTGGAATAAGGAAGCCACAAATGCACTAGAACGTATATAGGCTCAACTAAACATTTGGGTTTTCATGCAATCATCAAATATAATACTAGCATGATCCCTAATTGCTTTACTAAAATTTTCTAAATTAATCCTAGCAAATTTTATGCAAAACTTTAAATTTAACTAGTGTAACCAACCAACCCCCTACCCCACACTTAATTTATGCAATGTCCCCATTGCATATCATGCATGATAAAGAACCATAAAAATAAGGAGAGAATTGGAACAAACTCCCCTGGGATAGTAGTGGCGAGGTAGATATCTATTCTCTTCAGCTCCATCTTCAATTTACTTTAGACATGGGAACAACTCATCCATGTCTTGGGTGTCAAAATCTCGTGTGGTACAGTCTTTATAAAAGCTCCAAACATAAGGGAAAAACTCTTGGAAATGCTCGGAAAATGATCTTCAAAGAATAGAATCAATGCCCATATCAAATGTCATTAAATCTTCAGCTCAAAAGTAAGAAGAATGAGCGACTCGTCGAGTCAGTATGTAGACTCGCCAAGTTGAAGCGTAAATGGCAGAAGAATCGTGAATTTTCACATGGACTCGGCGAGTCCATAAGATGCACTCGGCGAGTAGACCGCTGTGTGACAAAATTTTTATTCTGCCCGAGTCCGTTTATGATGTATGGGGGTTATATAAACTAATAATTTCCCTCATTTTTCTTTAGGTAATAAACACTATATAACCCTTGTATCAATTGGACTCATAGCTTGACTCAAAACTTCGTTTCCTCTCTCGCCTAAAATCAATTTCTCGCTTCGTCAGCCTTGACTCTAGACCCTCACATGCATCCTTACACTCAAACTGAAAAGATCAAAAACAAATACCAAGTAATAATAAAAATAAATCAAAATAAAAATCCTAAATTATCCCTAAATACTAGAAGTTTAGAAAGAAAAAGAAAAGAAAACTCTAATGGCGGGTTGCCTCCCGCAAGCGCTTCTTTTTGTGCGAGTCTTTAGCTGGACTCCCAACCTAATAAACTTCTAATAAGTTTGATGCCCATCCATCCATTGCATTAAATATTTTCTTTGGACCAATTTGTGAAATTTGGCTCTTTTCTTCAAAAAGTGGCCAAACGAGCTTGAATTCATAAAACCCAAGAATATTGACAAGGGTTGGAACCGGTTGGATACTAATCATAAATGGACCGTGCTTCAGAACTTTCTCCAAAGTTGGAATCGTCACCCCATGCTTCGAAACACAAACTGGAAGAACAGGGGACCATGTCGTGGTAATGATCAAACCATAACTTGGTTCCTGCAACTCGGGTTTTTCTTGTTCTTCATCTGACCCTTCTGCCAACAACGTTTCCAGCTCCTCCAAATCTTTTTCTGGATTAAATTCTTCATCTTGTAAATCTAGTTCTCGTGACTCAGATTGTTCTTGTGTGTTGGGCAAGATGTTACCTCACCATCTATCAAATTTCTTCAAATCTTCATCCCATCCACACTCCTCATCTTCTTGCTCAATTTCCTGTACTACTTCCTCAAGAAAAGCATCAAAAGCATCGAGATTTGGAAAATACATAATAAATAAAAATAAAAATAAACTAAATAAAAAAAATTAATCAACAAATAAAATAAAAAATATGATAACAATTAACAAATAAAATTAACTATTTAGAACCGTTCCCCGGCAACAGCGCCAAAAACTTAATGTGTGTAAAACCAACTAGTTTTCATCCTACTAACTTAAACACAAAGACAAACACACGAAAGGCAGTGTACCTATCGATTAGTAGTTTAGTTCCGGTAAGTAGGGTATCGAACACAGGGAACAGTAAACAATTAAAATAGAGGCTAATATTATCTAAATAAAACAAGTAATAGAAAGGAGTTTTCTCTAGTTTTGCAAGACTAGAAACTTAAACAATTAACTAAAACTTAAACTAAGAAACTAAGAGCTAAGCAAATAAAAATCAACTAAATTCAATAATAAAGAGGACTTCTGTTTAGGTTCGACTCATTTGTTCCCATGGATGATTTCAATGTATCGGATTAATTCTTCATTGGCTACCGACTAAGATGATTAGTTTCACGTTTGCTATTACTAATCCTTAGGAAACAAATTAACTCAAGCAGTGGCCAGTTATCTAAATTAACGAATTTCCTAGTTATTGATTCGGGTTAAATAAGACTTGTAATGGTTAATTAAATTGGCCCTTCAATTAACCTCTTGCTGATGTTCATCAAACAATCTCACACATTAACTTACCTATCTTCAAGTTAATTCTAGTTTCACATTCGTTATTCCTAGACATACAACTATGTGGTCACGTAAATCATATGAAATTAGCAACTAAGAGATGTTCATACAACTTAATTACTAATTTATTAACAGAAGAATAGTTATTGTAACACATAAGGTTCTTTAACAAGCTTAATAAAACATAATCACCAATTAAAATTAATCCTAATCAAATAATCAATCCATGTTCACAAATTCATCTACCTAAACAGAAGTTATGAGTTTTTAGCTCATGATTATAGCGGAAACAAGCACAAAAACAAAATCAATTGGTAAAAACATAGTTCAAACAAGAGATTAGGTAAGAGTAAACTTGATTTTGACTTAATTCTCCTTAAAATTGAATGTAGGGTTGATTCCCTTGCTTCCCACACTCCAGCAGCACCTTTAGTCGACAATTGGCCTCCAAGGGTTCATCTATATGCTAGGGTATCGATCTGAAAGTACCTTTATATAGATTTTCACAAAACAGGGGCTACTCGGCGAGTCCAGTGACCTACTCGGCGAGTACGTCACTTAAAACCCGTGTACGGCAAGTCAGCGCGTCCAGAATCGCGGAACTTCAGACCAACTCGGCAAGTAATCGACCCTACTCTCCGAGTACGTTTGAAATCAGCATTTTCTCAAAACACGAAAGTCATCCGAAATTGTGTCTAGTTTTCAGAACATTTTGAATCTCGTCAATCGGAGTTACGGTTCATGAGATATAGCCAAAACACTGACGAGGGGTCAAGCTGTCCAGCAACGTCCTTCTTTCTTCAAAATCCATGATCCAAGCGTCCAATCGCTAGTTCCGCTTCATTTTCCTTTCGAGCATGTATTTGTTGCTGAAAATGAAATATTTAATCTAATTAAGCACCTTTTTTTCATTAAATGAGACAAAATCAACATAAAGTATTAAGATATTGCATGAATTTTATAACTAAATATGCCCATATCAAGGGTCACTAAGGGTATGAGACAACCTTTCTGATTATTCGAGGAAATCAAGAGGTATTGGTCGGAGTGTTTTGGGTTTCAGGAGGATGGTAAGAATGTAATTTTGAGGAAGAAATCTAATTTAACTGGGGGGGGGGGGGGAGTTATAACACCCTGTTTCAAATTGTTTCATAATCTGGGGCCATGAACTGAAGATCAGTTATCATAGAGGTATGGGCCTTCGGGAAGGAGAGATTTAGACCGCCTTAGATGTGGACAATATAGATTAGGTGATTTGAGAGTTCAATTTGTGTTTTGGAGCCTAAGGGTATCACAGTAAAGTGATAATTTGGGCCTTTTTTGAATTTTCTATTTAAGCTCAGGAAGTTTTAAGGCAAAGGAGAGATGATAGAATTGTAGAGCTTCTCATTACCTTTCAGTGGATATAAACAACGTTGAAATCAGAGTTAGAACAAAGAAGTTATGGCCTTTGGAAGATTGGTGGTTTTAGTCCCTAATAGAGTACACTAGGTGTACTCTCGGTGTATTCTAGGCGTACTAGCTTAATAATCAGACTGCAGAGGCACCCACATACGCGGGGAGTAGGTGTAGATATGGGGGGCCTATGGCTAGCAGGGGCAACCCCTAATGTTTAGGGTTTGTGCTATATTTAAACACCATAAGTTACTCCTAGACTCTCTTATGACCAACATCCACCTCTCCAAACCCTAAGTTCCTTTTGAGTGTTTTGATCTTAGAAGTGAACTTTGAGTGTGTTTTTGGTGATTTTGAAGGAAAATGAGCTCTTGGAAGTTGCATTGGTGTGGCTAGAGCTTGTGGATCCAGAATCATCATCAACTTGGAAAGCTTTTGAGGTATAAAGCTCTTAACTTGATGCTTCATTTTGTTGGATCTAGTTAGGGCTTGTTTTTGTGCTTTTTATGGTCAAATAAGTCATGTATGATAATATGAGCTACTCCAAAATATAAGGATGATAGATCTTGGCATTTTTGAGATCCTTTGTTCATAAAATTGCAATATTGATTAGTTATAATGGACCATGCATGAGTTAGGGCTCTAATTATGGATTTTATTAAGTATTGGGTCCCATTAAGACATGTAAAGGAGTAAAGTTGCCAACTTTACGTATGCATACATCATTTAGGATAAAATATGAGAGTTGGACATAGTGGCTTATCCAATTAATCACATAATGGCAAGTTGGTCTTGTTGTGGAGTATGTTGGGTGTACCCAGCTTGTACACCATGCATACTGGCCAAAGATGGATTACGCTGGGCGTAATTCTTAGTACGTCGGGCGTACTCAATAGCCTAACATTTTGTTGACTTTTGCGATTTGGGCCATATTTGGACTATTAGGGTTTTGGGTCTTGTTGGGCCAATAGTCTTTCTGAATTTGGGCCATTTTTTAGGCTTTAGGACTTCTTCGATTTGGGCTCATAATGGGATTTGGGCACCATTTAGGAATTTAGGCCATATTATGCTTTTGGAGCCATTAGGTTGGGCCTCGGTTTTTAGGCCAAGTCAGGAAAGGGTAAAACGGTCTATTACCCCGGGTGTTGCAAAAATGAATTTGATTCCTAGTTATGGTTTATGGCCCAATTATTAATTGGGGTTTTAGTTGATTGATTAGCATCGGGATTATTCAGATCAGCAGTCCAAGCGTTTATCTGATATTCAACGGTTCAAAGTAAGTCTCCTCACTATGCTTGGCAGATCGAATCCACCAATTTCAGACCGTGATTTATTATTATTAGGATGCTAGTTGTTTGTGTGATTCTAGCATGTGTAGTATGTGATATGTATATTCACGGGATCCGATGCCAAGAGAGGCCTGATGGATGAATTGTATGCTATTTATCTTAGTTATTCTTGCATGTGTTTATATGTTTTTATGAATTCTGGATGGGGCCCGAAGAATAAGATGGGTGAGGCCCATATCATGTTCCGATAGATATGTTCCGAGCGAGGCCCGATGGTTCTTGGGCATGGCCCATTGTTTGTTAATTTTTATGGTATAAGGTATTTTGGGGAACTCACCAAGCTTTGTGCTTATGTTTTTCAGTTTATGTTTTAGGTACTTCTGTATCGAAGGGGAAGGGCTTGGGATGATCACATCGCACACACCATGTTGTTCGCATTTTATTGACTTGATATACTTAGATGATTATGGGCATACTCTAATTTTATTTTATGTGAACACGTTTTGGATGATGGTTTTATTATTATAAAAATGAAAAGTTTGGCCTTAAATTCTGGCACATTACAATATTAAAACATTTTGAGTACAATTGTTGTTTCAAAATAACAAAACCCTAAGGATGTCATAATCACTACACGACATGAAGTTACATTGTAAAGACTTATTGGCCTTGAATACTATTGCGAATTGTCTCTTAATCACCCGACATCGTATACAAGTTCTAGCAGCTTTATTTCTTTTACTTGTAAGGCATATAGTTTGAGTGGGTCAAGTTTGGAGAAACCTGGTGAGACACATAGGGTTTTCAACTCCATAATGTTTTAATGATAATAAATCATGTACATTTATCTTGCAAAACCAACTATTATCAAAAAATATAAATATATCATGTGACATAGATATCAATAAGAAAATATACCTTTAGTACATATTTTGTCGATTCTTACATATTGATCCTATAACAATGATCTAATGAGATCTATCCTGATGGATCACTATAAGTAACGAATTGACTATACTACTTCGGGGATTATGTAACAACATGTTTGGAACACCTGGTTCCTGGTATGTATTTTAATCATAGTTTTTTTTTTTGCATTTTTAGCTGTGACTCAACGAGTTGTAGGCCCGACTCGCCGAGTAGAGTCGAGATATTGAGCACGTTTAAGTTGGCAACTCGGCAAGTCCATATCCTGGACTCGGTGAGTCCGCCAGTCTGGAAGAAACCCTAGATCCATGGGTTTTGTATCCTATTTAAACCATGTTATGAGACCCGAAACTCGCCTCCTTCACTCTCAGAGCATCCTTTAACAAACCCTAACCCTCCCCTTTGTGATTTGAGTGTTTGTGTGCTTTTCCTTGAAGGTTTAAGAAGAGAAGGAACGAAGGACCAAGGAGAAGGAGGAGAGCAAGGATCTAGAACTTAATCCAGAGTCCATTGAGGTATATTACGGATCTTTTCTGTTGCCATGATGATTTTTCTTTTAGGAACCCCATTTAAGCCATCTTTATCCATTTACTAGCTTGATTGTAATATAGAGATCATATTGAGTGGAGTGGCCTTTGAATCTATCTAGGTTTGAGCTTCAAGAGCCCATATCTACTGCCTTTATGGAGCCATTTTGCATGAACGCCCTAGATCTACTCTTTTAAGTGTCTTTTGAGCCTTTAAAACCCTTTTCATGCATATGTACACGTAAAGTTGGAAACTTTACGTAGTAAACAAGCCTTAGGAACCCATATCTATATATTATATGCAGTGGTTTTGAGCTGAATCGATTGTATAGAAGTTTCATGCAACCGACTCGGCGAGTCGTTTTTCAAACTTGGCGAGTCGGGTCGCGAGTCCTTGAGTTTTCCCCTTCTATGTATTATGCCGAGTGGAACAAGTGAGTTTTAGGGGGACTCAGTGAGTCGGAGATCGGACTCATCCATGGAGTGAATCGGCGAGTCAATGCCCTGACTCGGCGAGTCCATGTCAATCTTCATATCTCAAGAACAGACCCGACGAGTTGTTCATACAACTTCGCGAGTCCCAGTTGGAGTGTCCATATGATGAAGGAGAACTCGATGAGTTGTTCATACAACTCGGCGAGTCGGATGCATATTGACTAAGTGTTTGTATCAAAGAGGAACTCGTTGAGTCTATGCCAAACTCGACAAGTGGTAGCGAGCAGAATTGAGAAATGAGAATAGAGACTCGACGAGTTGGTGGCCTAACTCGACGATTCAGGTCAACTGTAGGTTGACTTTGACCATGAGGTTGACTTTGACCAGGGGTAAAATAGTTATTTTATCCTCAGTATAATTATCAGTATTTGATTGAGTGTTCTTATGGAAACTGTAGCCGGGGTGAAACCGGAGCAACAACAGACAGATTCCAGAGCAGTTCATTCAGCAGCTAGACTACGAGGTGAGTTTTCCTTCCAGTAGGAACAGGTCTACGATGACAATGCCGGCCCGTTTAGTTATCAGTAGTTCCGGACCTCGGTTCGATGCAGTAGTTAGATTGCTTGATGTCTTTGTGATTCAAGTATGTTTTGTATTATGTGTTCCGGACTTCGGTCCGATGCAGTGTGCAGTATATGTGCTTATGCTAGTTGATATGTTCATGCTATGCCATGTTATGCTCGGTCAGTTTCCGGACTTTGGTCCGATGCAGGGGACAAGGTCCCAGTCAGTTCTGGATTTCAATCCGATGTAGTTAGTTTTGGAATTCGGTCCGATGCAGGGGACAAGGTCCCAGTCAGTTCTGGATTTCAATCCGATGTAGTTAGTTTCGGAATTCGGTCTGATGCAGGGGACAAGGTTCCAGTTAGTTCCGGTCTTCGATCCGATGCAGTTTCCGGGCTTCGGTCCGATGCAGTGGGCAAGGACCTAGTAAGTTCCGAACTACGGTCTGATGCAGTTTCCGGACTTCGGTCCGATGTAGTGTGCAAGGCCCAGTATGTGTTTATATGTTGTTGTATGTGGTAGTTTGGGGGATTTCACTAAGCTTCGTGGTTACAGTTTCAGTTTTGGTTTCAGGTACTTCCGCGAGTAAAGGGAAGAGCTCGGGATGATGGCATCGCACACACCACCGCTTCAGTTTTTGTCGTGGGAGTTGATTTAGCTTTTCATTGACATGATTTGATACAGTCTTGATACAGGTTTTCTTGTGACACTTTGTTATGGTTTTGATACATTGACGTATGGGTTTTGTTCTATGGTATTGATCTAATGATTTTAGTAATGATTAAACAAAAATTTTTGGGTCGTATTTTGGGATGTTACAAGTTGGTATTAGAGCCTTGGTTTGAGGGATTCGGATACACTTTCGGGTGTGTCTGAACTCAATCTAAGGAAACGGTAAAAGATTTTCAAAGGAAAAACATTTTCGAAAAAGTTTTTTCTGAAAAGGAACTTAGAAAGAAAAAGAGTTTGATAAAGAGAAAAAGGTGTGGTGCGTGCGATTAGCCGAGCTCAAGTAAGTACTCCCGAATTACTCATACAAGTTTATGATTATCAGTTTTAGTTTCAGTTTCAGTTTCATTTTCAGTAGAACATCATGCTATTATAGGACTAAGGATCTAGGAGGATTCCTTTATGTTCCTGCTTTATGTGTTTCAGCTTCATGAGAATTGCATGCTAGTAGTGAATAGGCAGTAGTAGGATAGCCTGTGTAGGTAATGCCTGATAGCATGAGCTTAGCCTTGTATACTAGTACAGTTTCTTGAGAATAGTTTGCATGAGTATGCTTCCTTTATCCGAATGTTGCTTGCTTTGTGCCTAGTGGGACTCTGAGTGATGGGAGTTAGCCATTAGGTGAATACATCACATCACATGTGGTCAGGGTTGGATAAAATCAGAGTGTTGTATTTGACCCTATTATGCAGCTCTCGTTTGAGTCTAATCGTTGTAGGGATGAGTCTTGTACTCGAAGGATTATCCGAGCCTCATTGCATGTGATGGTATTCAGGTGGTGGCTAATTGACATTGCAAGGAGGCCTTCAACAGCTGAGGACTGGTTTCGGTGGACTCAAAGGTTTCCCTAGGGCAAGCCTAGGATGTAAGTAGCAGAAGTGAGTAACAGTAGAGTGACTTGGTGGAGTCGAGGCGGTTCTTGAGGAAAGTACGGATAAATGTTGAAGGTAGTATGGGCCCGTACTACTGAAAGCAGAGGATCCGTACTCGAATCAATGAAGGCTGAGATGAGATCGGGAAGCTTGTAGTAGCAGCGATCCCTTGAGACATTTCATTGTATTGATATTTTCCATGATATGTTTTTAGAATGGTGGTTTTTCGAACTAGGCCAGCAGCCGGCAGTTCAGGTGCCGGAGAGGGATCAGGATCAGGCTTGGGAGCCGAACATCTAGATGAGCAGACCAGAGAGTTCTTCACTTCAGAGGTGACCCGTATCATTCTTGTGCAGACTCCAATGATCTTTGGTTCGGTCAAGGATGGTATACTAGAGTTAATAGGGGAGAGACTAGGCACATTTCGTGCTGAGGTAGTGGACATGATGGGGTCGCGCACGCTTAAAGATGCGACATCGTTCTTCGGTGGGTCTGCTGGTCTTCTACTGTGACGGAGATCTGACATCACAGTGCAAACCCGTTAGAGCAGCCCCAGGGACTGTGCCTCGGGAGTGGGCTCCGACGGTCAAGTTAGATCAGCTAGAAGATCTGAGATGGTGCTCCATAGCTGGAGAGAACCATCTTGGTGCTGGTGGCTGACGGTGGTCGGTGGCGGCTGAGCCACCCGGCCGGAGTATAGTGGCGGCTGAGCCATGGGGGAAGATCTAGGGAAGGGTCCCCCTCCATGGAGGAGATACTATTCATTATATAGGGGACAATTAGGTCAGGCCTTAGGCCAGCCCAATTCAGCTCTAACTAGCAAGGAGTTGGGCAAGGCCGCCCGGAGGCGCCAGGCGGGGCTGGCGGGCGCACACCAAGAGAGGATGGCAAGGGAGTGCCAGGTGAGGGAGCGTCTGGCCGAGCCGGCAGGAGAGTCCCCAGCAAGGCTGGCAAGGGAGTCCCCATCAAGGCTGGCAAGGGAGTGTCAGGCAAGGCTGGCAGGAGCGTGCCAGGCCAGGTTGGCGTGCTAGAGCAGTCTAGACCGCGCCAGTGGACCATATCTCATTAAGTTCCCCAGTCTGGTCTTATTGGTACGCGGCCAATGACATCGGACTGGACTTAGTCGGATAAACCAACAGGAGAGTCCCCAACGGGGCTGGCAAGGGAATCCCCGAAAAGGTTAGCAGGAGCGCGCCAGGCCAAGCTGGCGCGCTAGAGTAGTCTGGGCCATGCTAATGGACCATATCTCATCAAGTCCCCCTAGTCTGTTGTTATTCATATAAACTGTGTGTCGTCAAGTCCCTTTAGTCTGATGCGATTGGGTTGCTGACAATTGGATCGGACTAGATAAAGCACCAATACAATTAAACATAAAGAGAGTGTCCAAACCTTGCCCATGAGGGTCGTGGGGTTGTGCAACAAGCCAAACACTACTTGAGCTGACTTGATACTCCTTTATTGAGAGGAGTGCGTGCCGTTCGATGAGATGCAATGTAACGACTGCTGTGATCATGCGGACCGAGGCTGCTAAAGGGTGTTCCGTGACATTGATATCGGTGGAATGTCGGATCGGGGTAGCTAAGAAGCGTAAGCTTGCCATTTAGTCCCTGAGACTGTTATCCGATGTGATTGTTATGGTAGTCATACGAGATGGGATGTCACCAGTAACCATCTACATAGTCTGCATTAACAACCATCTTGAGGATCTTTCTTGCTCGGGCTACGCCTAGCTGGATTGCGGCGTACCAACCCTATTCCCCCCCCCCCTCTTTTTCTTAGAGAAGGCGAGGAATAGATTCCGAGAGCTGGGCGACTAGGTTGCTAGCGAGGGTCACGTAGTAAGAGTATTGTCGATAGCCAGACAACAGAATTGTTGAGGAATAGGTAGTGAGGCTATAGGTAGGAAACATGCAGTGCGACTGTTGCCGAGAGCCAGGCAGCAGATGCTGTGGGGTACACGGCAAGGCTACAGGTAGGGTTGCAGAGCGAGACCATTTCTGAGAGCCAGGAAACAGAGATGTTGTGGGGTACGCGGCGAGGCCATAGGTAGGGTTGCACAACGAGACCATTTCTGAGAACCATGAAACAGAGATGTTGTGGGGTACACGGCGAGGTTACAGGTGGGGTTACGCAGCAAGACCGCTTCCGAGAGCCAGGAAACAGAGATGTTGTGGGATCGTAGATAGCGGGCCGCTGTCGGGATGACCTTCTTGGTGGAGAGTATCCTCACAATAGCAGGTTGTAATGTGGATAACACTTCATCGATTGTCCGAGCACAAAAGAGCCATGATGACTGGAGATGTCTTGCGAGAAAGCATCGCGTATGATAGATCAGGTTTGCCTGCTAACGATCGTAGATAGATCACGCGAGAGGGCATCACATGGAATGGATTGGGCTTGGCTGCCAGCGATCATAGACCGATCATGCAGAAGAGCATCGTATGGAATGGTCGGGGCATGTTGCTATACTGGAGTCGAGTTGAGAAGCCAGGTGACTCGAGGCAAGGGTACTGAACCTCGCATGTAGAGCTTGTCGGTATAATGGAGTCGAGCTGAGAAGCCAGGCGACTCGAGGCGAGGGTACTGAACTTCGCATGTGGAGTTGGTCACTATAATGGAGTCGGGCTGGGAAACCAGGCGACTCGAGGCGAGGGTACTGGACCTCGCATGCGGAGCTTGTCGCTGTAATGGAGTCTGGCTAAGAAGCCAGGCGACTCGAGGCGAGGGTACTGAACCTCGCATGCGGAGCTTGCCGCTATAATGGAGTCGGGCTGAGAAGCTAGGCGACTCAAGGCGAGGGTACTGAACCTCTCATGCGGAGCTTGCTGCTATAATGGAGTCGGGCTGAGAAGCCAAGCGACTCGAGGTAAGGGTACTGAACCTCACATGCGGAGCTTGCCGCTACAATGGAGTCGGGCGGAGAAGCCAAGCGACTCAAGGCAAGGTGTTAAACCTTGAAGGGCTGGGCATAGCATCCTACAATCTATGTGTCTGGCCGAGGTGATCAGCTCGTGTTGAAGTGAAATGGCACCTGATGCTTTGCTGCATCACTAGTTTGGTGATTGGTGCCTAGCTGTCTTGGCTATCTGTCGAGGGCTATGCAGCGATGCTACTTAGAGTTGTATAATGTAGTTATGGTCAAGTGGTGCGCAGCGAGACTACCGTCGAGAGCTGGTCAATAGGGCTGCTGAGAATTGAGCATCGAGCTGCTAGCGATACATGAGCAACATGACCACTAAGATTTGGGCAACGAGTCTTCCGAGGATTGAACCACGAGGCTGCTCTTTCAATCTGGAATATTGGTGTCACCCTGGGGGTGCACTGTCATGCACAACATCAGCTCTTCTTGTACACTAACTCTGCCCATTCGGAGTAAACATTACTTCTGCATAGTGCCACACCACCCCTTCCCCCCCCCCCCCTCTTTTTTTCTCTTTAGAGGAGGCGAAGAAAGGGAAAAATGGATGCATAGCCGCTGAAAATTAAGATACATAGTTGCTGGAAAGAACTAGGCGACCCAAGTACTAACAAGAATTTGGTAGGGCGGCTGCCGAAAGCCAAGCAGCGTGACTACTGATGATTGGGCTTTGGGGCTGCTGAGTTGGGTCGCGTGGTTGCTGGGGGCCGAGCTGTGCGACTACCGAGAGTTGGGCAGTAAGACTATCGGGGGCCAGTTAACATGAATGGTGAGAGCGGATTACCAAGACTTTCCGGGATTGGTCAACACGGCTGCTGATAGCCGCGCAACGCAGTTGGTGATTGTTATTTCGAAATGCTTCACGAGTAGCAGTAGTAGTGTACTACTCTTCTCCCCTCCTTTTTTTGAAAGTTCCGAGTTGATTGGACCTTGCTGCGTCTTTTAAATTTTGTTGGAGCGTCAAGTGGTTAATTGGCTAATTTATTTTTGTAAGAAACCAATCCATTTTAATTGTTTTAGATAGCCCAATACCAATATATGAGGAGTCCAAATCGAATGTCCTGGCCAAAATATGTAATATAGCCCATTTTGCAAATAAACAGCCCATATTGTAATTTATGAGCCCAAATACCACCTGTGTGGGAGCCCCAATGGCGTTTGGGTGGCTCATTCTTTGATACGAAGGGTTGCGTCTTCCCTTCTTCCACAATCTATTTCAGATGAGTGCCCAAAGAGGAAACGACAACTGGTATTTGGTGCTTCTAGATGGCTACTCGCCGGTGATTCAAGAAAGGTGAGTCCTACACCCATCACTTCGTTGTTTCACCGAGAATACCTGCGGTGGTCGAGGCGATTATTGATAGGAGGTTTCCTGGTGGGTTTGGTGGTTCGGTGATGGCAGAGATGCATCGTGCAGGCTGTCGTCAACTAGCTGAGCGCGACGGGTGATGGCATTAGGTAGCGTTTCCGGCGCTGTTTTCCTAGTTGTCGGGGCCAGCGGTGCTCTAGCTACTGGCGGTGAATCAAGAAAACAGAGACGATTATAACTTCCGGTATTGGGTGCAAGAGTTGTTGTTGGAGGCACTTAGGTGGAGTCGCCGCCTGTAGATGGAGACCATGGCTAAGGTTCCTCCGGCGACACTACCTTGTTTGATCCTGGTGTTGAAGGTGCTATCATTGGGAATCAAAAGATTATCCGACGGTGGGAGAAGCGACAAGATGCAATCGGATAGAAGGGTATCGACTGGCGAGGCTAGCAGTGATGTTGTGGCTTCGGCTGGCGACTGCACATCGTCCGGCTGAGTTCGCCTATTGTAACACAGGACCGAAATAGCGATTCAATTTCAGGTGCTGATCTGTTGGTCGCTTTTGGGGCGTGGCATTGAGGTTGCGATTCAAGAGGCCTGAGGCTATAATTGCTTCTAGTTAGCTTTCAATTTAGCCGGAGATGGACGGCGATAGTAGACAAGTTCTAGTCGTCGAGGTCGAAAGCACCTGGAAGAGCAGCGATGGCCATGATGACGAGTGGATGAGGTTGTAATTGTCCGCTGGGTCGCCAGTCAGGGTATACGACAACGGCCAATCGTGGAGTCGGCTGTCGTCCGATTTTCCAGAGTGAGAAGATGGCGTAGGTGTGGCCCTTTGTGGTTTTTGGTTACTGTTGCTGAATTAAAACGTAGAAATGGGGCCCTTTGTGGTTTTTGGTTACTGTTGCTGAATTAAAACGTAGAAATGGAACAGCTAATGGTGGGGCCCAACTTCTTTGTCTTTTGACTTTCCCTTGACTGCTTTTTGTCACTTGTCTATGAACTATGTACCCTCCCCCCACCCCCTTTTCTTTTTATACGTCCCATGTACTTTTTCTTTTTTACCACACAAATTTGTTACGGGCATGGTAAATTGTAACTGATGTGGTAGGGTAAGTTTTGAGGTGATTTGATAAACAACTTGTACAACAAGCTAAGTTGGGGTGAAAGCTAGTGTACAAGCATAACAGTAGCATTTACCAACAAACTATTTCAATGGGTGAAGATATATACGAAAAAAATTAGGTAAAAAAGGGGGGTTGCTGAAGATATGTGAATGGGGATGGGATAAAAGCTCAGAGAAAACTTCTTTCGATCATAATGTTTGCTGAATGATCAAGACATGGACATTAACATAAACTTTTGAAATTTTTTGGAAATGAACAACCGTGAGAGTTGTATATACAGAAAATGAGGTAAGAGCTGATAAAAGCTTATTTTATTTTATCTACCTAAATAAATTACCAAAATAAACTATCATAAACTAAAACTCATAAAATCTTCTTTTTCTTTTTTCAAACTTCTAAAGAAAAAGCACCAAATAAACAATAACAATTTCTCTTCTTCTCAAACTTACTGAAGAACACAACATATGAACAAAAACAAGTCTGATGTGGTTTTTCTTTCTCATAAAACTTTTATTTGTTTTCAGCTTGTTCAATAATCCATTAAAATATGAACAAGAAAATAGATCTAAAAAATTTTGCAAACATAAAATTCGTTTGGATGAACAAAAACTAAAATAGATCTACAGATCTGATGGATTTTGGTGAAGGTATAAACGAAACTTTTCAAGTATCACAACCTTGTTTACAAACAACTATTTCAGATGATGCAAAAGATTCATCTAAAGAACGATTTTATGGTGATGTGTGTGTTGAACATGGAATAAAAAGCTCGTAAAAATTACTTTCTTTCCTCTTTGCTAATCAAACCACCAAGATACAAACAAAAAACCCATCTGATAAGCTTTTTGCAAACTTGGGGAATGTTAAATGAGCAAAAAACGGGCAGATCTAGAGATTTGAGGTTTAAATGAGCAAAATAAATCTATAGATCTTCTGCTGCAGCGGAGATCTGACATCACAGTGCAAACCCGTTAGAGCCACCCCACGGACTGTGCCCCAGGATCGGGTTCTGACGGTCAAGTTAGATTAGCTAGAAGATCTGAGATGGTCCTCCATAGCTGGAGAGAACCATCTTGATGCTGGTGGCTGACGGCGGCCGGTGGTGGCTAAGCCACCCGACCGGAGTATAGTGGCGGCTAAGCCATGGGGGAAGATCTAGGGAAGGTGTAACAACGTGAATTTTCAAAACAATTTTTCATTTCTTAAAAACATATTTTCATCCAAATCAACCATAAAAATCCAATGTATCATAATCATAATACAAAACATGTCAAATCCCAAGATCATAAATAAATCTTCCGACAGTGTGTACAGATCATGGTGGCGCCTTCCCACGGTCCTCGCTAGTACCTGAAACACATATCACAACAATTGTAAGCATAA
Source organism: Lactuca saligna (assembly GCF_052625555.1). Classification (NCBI taxonomy): domain Eukaryota; kingdom Viridiplantae; phylum Streptophyta; class Magnoliopsida; order Asterales; family Asteraceae; genus Lactuca; species Lactuca saligna. Next base: position 326,939,996 of record NC_136420.1, read on the forward strand.
ATGCTTAGTGAGTTCCCCAAAATACTACTTACATACATACGCCTTTCCAGGCCATGACCTTCCGGTCCATGTGTCTCAGGGGACTTCCGTCCCAACCCGGTAAACCTTCCGGTCCTACCCGTATCGACCTTCTGGTCCTCATCACAATGCCTTCCGACCCATCACATAATGCCTTCCGGCCCATATCAAGCATAGCATACATAGCACATACAAAACAGTTAAGTTAATCATATACAATGCATACATCTTATAACATATCCGACCTTCCGGTCACACATAGATACCCTTCCGGGTACAGTATAGTGAGAAGACTCACCTCGTAGGAAGTCTAGAATCTCACGTGCTCGATATTACTGAATCTCGAAACGATGACCCAACCCCGCCTATTCACAACGAATAATCATTCAAATTAATATAGGCTTCCAAGACTAAGCTACACCCGTTTTCACAATCCCACAGAGGGCTAAAAGAACATTTCACCCCTCCTTGACTCAAAATTCCACATGTTGACCAAAATCCTAAAGTCAACAAAAGTCAATAGCAAGCGGTACGCGGGGAGTACCAGCTTCTGTACGCGGGGCGTACATCGACGAACTACAATCGGGGTCTCAACCCCTTACGTTGCGCATACTGAGAGTTACGCCCAGCGTAAGTCTCAATTTCAGCCATTCCATGAATTTTGGTCTTAAACGGTTAAGACACTCCTTCAACTTCCAGATCTGGCTCTCCTTAAGCATCTTATCCCATAAAGTCAGAACCTTTAAGCCTTGGCATGGCTGTAAAGGTCCTTACGCCCTCTAACACCTTTCCTTTTCCCCCCAAAGGTCTAGATCTCATGCATGGCTTAATATTTACGTCCAAGATTATATTTTTATGAACATACAACTCAAATAGTTCTGGAATATGATAGATCTTGGCCAATGGAGACTACTTGCTCATAAAGTCTCCATCTTGGGACCAAAAACCCTAGAATTTGGTCCAAGAACCACACCATATAAACTACAAGGCAAGATCTGAACTTTTTACCTCAGGAAGAAGCTCTCACCTTTGTAGTCCTCGGATCTACACTTGTCCACCAACTTCTAGCCTCCACAATGGACTCCTCTTCTCTTTTACTACCTTGAAATGATACTTTGAATCCTAGAACACTCACACCCAAGCTAAAAACGAAGGAAATGGTCTCTTAGGTTTTCTTTCTGAAGGATGGTGACTGAGGGACAAGACGATCTCATTCGTTTTATAGCCCTCAAGTCATATTAGGGTTTTGGGTCTGGACCGGTTACGCCCGGCGTAACCGTATGTACACCCAGCGTACCCGGGTGACATCGCGTTCCAATTAAGCGCACGAGTACGTGCAGCGTACTCCTTGTACGCCCAACGTACTCGCCCAACACAAACGGCCAAAATGACATTTATGGAAAAGATGAAGGGTTAAATGGTCGTACCTGAATTTCGGGCAGTTACAGAAGGGCCCCCATCCATGGAGGAGATACTATTCATTATATAGGGGAAATTTAGGTCAGGCCTTGGGCCAGCCTAATTCAGGTCCAATTAGTAAGGAGTTGGGCAAGGCCGCCCGGAGGCACCTGGCGGGGCTGGTGGGCGCACACCAGGAGATGATGGCAAGGGAGTGCCAGGCGAAGGAGCGCCTGGCCGAGCCGGCAGGACAGTCCCCAGCAGGGCTGGCAAGGGAGTCCCCATCAAGGTTGGCAGGAGTGCGCCAGGCCAAGCTGGCATGCTAGAGCAGCCTAGGCCGCGCCAATGGACCATATCTCATCAAGTCCCCCTAGTCTAGTCTTATCGGTACGCAGCCAATGACATCGGACTGGACTTAGTCAGATAAACCAACAGGAGAGTCCCCAGTGGGGCTGGCAAGGGAGTCCCCGACAAGGTTAGCAGGAGCACACCAGGCCAGGCTGGCGCGCTAGAGCAGTCTGGGCCATGTACTGGCCATTCGGTAGATGGGTGTTGGGTGGTTTATGATGGCTTGTGCCGGCGGCGGCGATGCGGTCGTTGAACTTTGTCCACCCGTCAGTTGGAATGACGATGGTGTTGCAAACAACGACGAGGTGTTGGAAACGTGGTTCGACGGAAATGTTGCTGGGTGGAGCAGTTGTGCCTGTTGTATCGGCGGTACAAGGAATGGTGGCATCTGAAGTTGTGTAGACGGAAATGGCCCTACCGCTGCCGTTCCTTGCTGGGAGAACGACGGTCGTGGAACATTTCTAACAATCGTTGTAGAACATTCTTCACCCAAAATGGCCATGTTGACCATTGTAGGCGGTGGTGTTTCGCCCAAAGTCGTCATGGGACGTATGGGACTGACCGGTCATCCCTCACTGCCATTGGACGCCATTGACGTTTACTTTTGTGCTTTTTGTTTGTGTTCATCGTCTCACAAACGGATGGCGCCAAATGATGTGACCTTGCTCCTGTTCTATCCACCTGATGTTCTCCGGCGTTCAGTTATCACTGCAAGATCAAAAAGAACAAAGGTCGTCAGCCGCTTTCCGGGAGGGGCTCCCGGAACAACGCTCCCACGATCAAGTTAGAGGGTGTTTAGGGTATGTGTATATTCTCCGGTAGGGGTCCCTTGAACTTACCTCGTAGGTATGAGAGTGTACCCTTTTATACCTCATAGGTCTGCGTTTAGGGAGTTCCGGGCATATGGAGCTCTAGATTATCACGGGGCGCGGGACCCCAAAGCGAGTACTAGATGGTTGGAGGATGTGACCAATGCTTTCTGCACGAGCAGATGTCCTGAGGGGGACAAGGTCATATTGGCATCCTATCTTCTGAAGGAGAGGGTACGGGATTGGTGGGAGGAGGTCGGACATGTCATTGGAGATGATGCAGCTTTGGATGCTATGACCTGGGCTGACTTCACTGCCAGGTTCAAAGCTGAGTTCGCATCGATTATTAAGGTGCAACAGTTAGCCAGGGAATTTCAGGACCTCAACCAGACTACAGAGACAGTGGCAGAGATTACCGCCAAGTTCAGGGAAAGGGTGCTTCTCGTTCCTCTGTACGCAGCTGATGAGGAAATGAAGAAGGCCCGTTGTCATGAGATGCTGCGGAGTGACATCCACCAGTTTGTGAGCCGGTCCAGCTGTAAAACGCTGGATGACATGATTGCTAGGGCGAGAGAGAGAGAGAGAGAGAGAGAGAGAGAGAGATTGACCTTGAGATGGATAGAAAAAGGAAGTCGGAGGCGGCATCGGGTTCAAGGATTTCAGGAAAAAAGCCCAAGGTTTCAGATCACAGATCCAAGAGTCAGCAGAGCCACGGTCGGTGTGGAAAATGTGGTAGATTGCACGACGAGGCGTGCAAGGCGGGGAGTTCCGGCTGCTACAAGTGCGGTCGGACTGGGCATATGAGCAGAGATTGTACAGCCACAACTGCCGCGATTGCGGCATGAGATCTGATTTGCTTCCAGTGCAATCAGAGGGGACATAAAAAGTCCCAGTGTCCAAGTTTAACTGTTGCGGGGGAGATGTCAGCACCTGATCCTGCTACTTTGAGGATTACATATGGTCGTCATGGCCGAGTTGCGATGCCGGTGGCGAAGAGTAGGGCTTTTCAGCTAGCAGCAGAGGAGGCGCGAGCCATTAGGGTGGCGAGAGTACTTAGAGGATGTTCTCTACAGTTATTCGACGAGCAGTTTCCGGTGGACTTTGTCCCTATTCCCCTACGACAGAATAAGCTCATAGTAGGCATGGATTGGCTGAGCCCCAATGGGCGATGATAGATTGTGAGTTGCAGTTAGTGAGGGTTCGCACTCCCAGTGGGGGAGAGTTAGCGATTCAGGGTGAGAGGCCACAACGTGAACCAGTTCTGTGTTCAACAGCGAGAGCGAGGCGCTATTTCCAGCAGGGTTGCGCCGGCTATATTGCCCATGTTTTAGATGCCCGGGCGAAGGGCAAGATGACAGTTGATGATGTTCCGGTAGCGCGAGACTACCCAGATGTATTTCTAGAGGATTTTCCTGGAATACCTCCCGAGAGACAGGTCGAGTTCAGGATTGACCTTGTACCTGGTCTGGCTCCGATAGCTAAGGCACCGTATCGGTTGGCTCCCCCAGAGATGCAGGAGTTGTCTACGCAGCTACATGAGCTGCTAGACAAGGGTTTTATCAGGCAGAGCAGTTCACCCTGGGGAGCACCGATTTTGTTCGTGATGAAGAAGGACGGTCGCACCGTATGTGTATAGATTATCAGGAGCTGAATGAGGTAACGGTGAAGAACCGTTACCCACTTCCGAGGATAGATGATTTGTTTGATCAACTGCAGGGAGCGTCTTGGTTTTCCAAGATCGATTTACGCTCCGGGTATCATCAGATGCAAGTCAGAGACGAGGATGTGCAGAAGACTGCTTTTAGGAACCAGTATGGTCATTATGAGTTCGTGGTGATGCCGTTTGGGCTCACCAACGCTCCAGCCGTATTCATGGATCTCATGAACCGCGTGTGCAGGCCGATGCTGGATCGGTCTGCAATAGTATTCATAGATGATATTTTGGTGTATTCCAAGACTCAGGAGCAGCACGAGGAGCACTCAAGAGAGGTGCTAGAGATTTTCAGGAGGGAGAGACTTTTTGCAAAGTTCTCCAAGTGCGAGTTCTCGTTGCGCGAGGTGCAGTTATTTGGACATCTCGTCAACCAGAAGGGTATTTTGGTAGATGCGGCCATGATAGAGGCCGTGATGCAGTGGGAAGTCCCGAGATCTCCATCCAAGATTCGGAGCTTCCTAGGTTTTGCAGAATATTACAGGAGATTCATCCAAAATTTCTCCAAGATAGTTGTACCGCTCACCCGACTGACTAAAAAGTCGGTGGTGTTTCGCTGGGGGCCTGGGCAGCAGGCAGCATTCGAGACCCTCCGACAGAGATTGTGCGAGGCACCGATCCTTACCCTACCAGAGGGAGTAGAGGATTTTGTAGTCTACTGTGATGCTTCAATCACAAGTATAGGAGCAGTGTTGATGCAACGAGGTCGTCTGATAGCTTAAACCTCGATACACTTGAAGCCTCACGAGACTAACTATCCTACGCATGATTTAGAGCTGGGAGCAGTGCTGTTTGCTCTCAAGATTTAGAGGCATTACCTTTATGGGGTCCATTTTACCATCTACACGGATCATAAGAGTTTGAGGTATCTCATGGATCAGCCGAATCTTAACATGAGGTAGCGGAGCTGGTTATATGTGGTAAAGGATTGTGATTGTGAGATCCTTTATCACCTAGGGAAGGCCAACGTAGTGGCTGATGCCCTGAGCCGTAAGGCGGCAGCGGCCCCGATCAGGGACATATGTTTGAGGATGACAGTAATTACTCCATTGTTAGAGCAGATCAAAGAAGCTCAGGTCGACGGCCTCAAGGAGGAGAGGCAGAAGTGTGAGAGGATTGTGGGCCGAGTAGCTTCCTTCGACTATGATAGTCGAGGATTGTTGACCCTTCCTGGGAGAGTTTGGGTACTGCACTGGGGCGGAGTACGGCTAGTGTTGATGGACGAGGCTCATAAATCTCGATTTTCTATCCATCAAGGGGAAATGAAGATGTATAGGGATCTGCGACCCGACTATTCGTGGCCCTGCATGAAGCCGGATGTCGCCTGGTATGTGGAGAGGTGTCTGACCTGCAGGAAGGTTATGGCGGAGCACCAGAGGCCTCACGGTAAGATGCAACCGTTAGACATTCCAGTGTGGAAATGGGAAGACATCACCATGGATTTTGTCAACAGAGCCATAGTCAGTGCGGCAAGTGTGGTAGATTACACGACGGGGCATGCAAGGCAGGGAGTTTCGGCTGCTACAAGTGCGGTCGGACTGGCATATGAGCAGAGATTGTACAGCCACTACTACTGCCATTGCGGCATCAGATCTGATTTGCTTCTAGTGCAATCAGAGGGGACATAAAAAGTCTCAGTGTTCGAGTTTAGCTGCTGTGGGGAAGGTGTCAGCACCTGCTCCTGCTACTTTGAGGATTACAGATGGCCGTCAGGGCCGAGTTGAGACACCGGTGGCGAAGAGTAGGGCTTTTCAGCTAACTGCAGAGGAGGCGCGAGCGACTCTAGATGTGGTGATGGGTATGTATTTTTTCCCTTATCTTTGCATTTATTATTGATTGTTTCTTATGGTTATATGTTTTGTATAGCGTCGTTCTCAGTGAACGGCATTTCAGCCACAATATTGTTTGATTCGGGGGCTACCCGATCATTCGTCTCTCTTGTGCTTAGCAAGAGGTTTAGCAGAGCTCCATGGGAGCTAAATTGTCCACTTGAGGTTGAAATATCAGCTGAAAGGACCATTAGGGTGGCAAGAGTACTCAGTGGATGTTCTCTACAGTTATTCAATGAGCAGTTTCCGGTGGACTTGGTCCCTATTCCCCTGCGATGGAATAAGGTCATAGTAGGCATGGATTGGCTGACCCCAATGGGGCGGTGATAGATTGTGAGTTGCAGTTAGTGAGGTTTTGCACTCCCAGTGGGGGAGAGTTAGTGATTCAGGGCGAGAGGCCACAACGCGGACCAGTTCTGTGTTCAGCAGCGAGAGCGAGGTGCTATTTCCAACAGGGTTGCATCGGCTATATTGCCATGTTTTAGATGCCCGTGAGAAGGGCAAGATGACAGTTGATGATGTTCCGATAACGCGAGACTACCCGGATGTATTTCCAGAGGATTTTCCTGGAATACCTCCCGAGAGACAGTTCGAGTTCAGGATTGACCTTGTCCCTGGTGCGGCTCCGATAGCTAAGGCACCGTATCGGTTGGCTCCCCCAGAGATGCAGGCGTTGTCTACGCAGCTGCATGAGCTGCTAGACAAGGGTTTTATCAGGCAGAGCAGTTCGCCCTGGGGAGCACCGATTTTGTTCGTGAAGAAGAAGGACGGGTCGCACCGTATGGGTATAGATTACCGGGAGCTGAATAAGGTAACGGTGAAGAACCGTTACCCACTTCCGAGGATAGATTATTTGTTTGATCAGCTGCAGGGAGCGTCTTAGTTTTCCAAGATCAATTTACGCTCCGGGTATCATCAGATGCAAGTCAGAGACGAGGATGTGCAGAAGACTGCTTTTAGGAACCAGTATGGTCATTATGAGTTCGTGGTGATGCCGTTTGGGCTCACCAACGCTCCAGCCGTATTCATGGATCTCATGAACCGCGTGTGCAGGCCGATGCTGGATCGGTCTGCAATAGTATTCATAGAAGATATCTTGGTGTATTCCAAGACTCAGGAGCAACATGAGGAGCACCTGAGAGAGGTGCTAGAGATTTTGAGGATGGAGAGACTTTTTGCAAAGTTCTCCAAGTGCGAGTTCTCGTTGCGCGAGGTGCAGTTCTTTGCACATCTCGTCAACCAGAAGGGTATTTTGGTAGATCCGGCCAAGATAGAGGCCGTGATGCAGTGGGAAGTCCCGAGATCTCCATCCAAGATTTGGAGCTTCCTAGGTTTGGCAGGATATTACAGGAGATTCATCTAGGATTTCTCCAAGATAGTTGTACCGCTCACCCGACTGACTAAGAAGTCGGTGGTGTTTCGCTGGGGGCCTGAGCAGTAGGCAGCATTCGAGACCCTCAGGCAGAGATTGTGCGAGGCACCGATCCTTACCCTACCAAAGGGAGTAGAGGATTTTGTAGTCTACTGTGATGCTTCGATCACAGGTATGGGAGCAGTGTTGATGCAACGAGGCCGTCTGATAGCTTACACCTCGAGACAGTTGAAGCCTCACGAGACTAACTATCCTACGCGTGATTTAGAGCTGGGAGCAGTGGTTTTTGCTCTCAAGATTTGGAGGCATTACCTTTATGGGGTCCATTGTACCATCTACACGGATCATAAGAGTCTGAGGTATCTCATGGATCAGTCGAATCTTAACATGAGGTAGCGGAGGTGGTTACATGTGGTAAAGGATTATGCTTGTGAGATCCTTTATCACCCAAGGAAGGACAACGTAGTGGCCGACACCCTGAGCCATAAGGCGGAAGCAGCCCCGATCAGGGACATATGTTTGAGGATGACAGTAATTACTTCATTGTTAGAGCAGATGAGAGAGGCTCAGGTCGAGGGCCTCAAAGAGGAGAGGTAGAAGTGTGAGAGGATTGTGGGCCGAGTAGCTTCCTTTAACTATGATAGTCGAGGATTGTTGACCCTTCCTGGAAGAGTTTGGGTACTGTACTAGGGCGAAGTACGGAAAGTGCTGATGGATGAGGCTCATAAGTCTCGATTTTCCATCCATCCGGGGGCAACGAAGATGTATAGGGATCTGCGACCCAATTATTGGTGGCCCTGCATGAATCGGGATGTCGCCTGGTATGTGGAGAGGTGCCTGACCTAAAGGAGGGTTAAGGTGGAGCACCAGAGGCCTCATAGTAAGATGCAGCCCTTAGACATTCCAGTGTGGAAATGGGAAGACATCACCATGGATTTTGTCACTAACCTCCCCAGGATCGCATGTGGAGTGGATTCGATTGGGTTATAGTGGATCAGTTGACGAAGAGTGCTCATTTTACACCGATCCAGGAGAGCATATCGGTTGAGACGCTAGCCGATATTTATGTGCGCTAGGTTGTGGCACGTCATGGGGTGCCTGTTTCAGTGGTGTCAAATCGAGATGTCCATTTTACTTCCAGATTCTGGAAGTGGTTTCATGACGAGATGGGTACTCGTCTCCATATCAGCACCGCTTTCCACCCTCAGACGGACAGGTAGAGCGAGAGGACGATTCAGACTCTTGAGGACATGCTTCGGGCGTGTGTCCGAGATTTCGGTGGCAGTTAGGATACGTATCTTCCGTTAGTGGAATTTTCGTATAACAACAGTTATCTTGCGAGTATTTACCGCCATCCCTTCGAGATGCTCTACGTGAGGAAGTGCAGGACTCCGATTTATTGGGGCGAGGTCGGTCAGTGTGTCATTGGGAGCACCAAAGTGGTGCTCAAGACGACAGAGTTGATCCAGCAGGTTCATAGTAGACTGCAGACTGCGCAGAGTCGGCAGAAGAGTGGATATGGGAGGCTGACGAGGAGATGACGGACAAGGTGGTTCAGCTGGTAAAGGTGCGGTGGTAGCATCGAAAGGGGTTTGAGTGGATATGGGAGGCTGACGAGGAGATGAGGGAGCACTACCCAGAGTTGTTTCCTGATGTTGCAGCGACAGACTTCGAGGACGAAGTCTAAAATAAGTGGGGGAGAGTTGGAACACCTGGTTCCTGGTATGTATTTAATCATAGTATTTTTGCATTTTTAGCTGGGACTCGGTGAGTTGTAGGCCCGATTCGCCGAGTAGAGTCGAGATATTGAGCACATTTAAGTTGGCAACTCAGTGAGTCCATATCCTGGACTCAGCGAGTCCGCCAATCTGGAAGAAACCCTAGATCCCTGGGTTTTGCATCCTATTTAAACCATGTTATGAGCCCCAAAACTCGCCTCCTTCACTCTCAGAGCATCCTTTAACAAACCCTAACCCTCCCCTTTGTGATTTGAGTGTTTGTGTGCTTTTCCTTCAAGTTTGAAGAAGAGAAGGAAGGAAGGACCAAGGAGAAAGAGGAGAGCAAGGATCTAGAACTCAATCAAGAGTCCATTGAGGTATATTTCGGATCTTTTATGTTGCCATGATGATTTTTCTTTAAGAAACTCCATTTAAGCCATCTTTACCCATTTCCTAGCTTGATTGTAGTATAGAGATCATATTGAGTGGAATGGCCTTTGAATCTAGCTAGGTTTAACCTTCAAGAGCCCAGATCTACTGCCTTTATGGAGCCATTTTGCATGAACACCCTACATCTACTCTTTTAAGTGTCTTTTGAGCCTTTAAAACCTTTTCATGCATATGTACACGTAAAGTTGGAAACTTTACGTAGTAAACAAGCCTTAGGAACCTGGATCTATATATTGTATGCAGTGGATTTGAGCTGAATCGATTGTATAGAAGTTGCATGCAACCGACTTGGTGAGTCGTTCTTCAGACTCGGTAAGTCGGGTCGCGAGTCCTCGAGTTTTCCCCTTCTATGTATTATGCCGAGTGGAACCAGTGAGTTTTAGGGGGAGTCAGTGAGTCGGAGATCAGACTCATCCATGGAAGGACTCGGCGAGTCGATGTCCTGACTCGGCGATTTTAAGGCAATCTTCATATCTCATGAACAGAAACGACTAGTTGTTCATACAACTTGGCGAGTCCCAGTTGGAGTGTTTATGTGATGAAGGATAACTCGACGAGTTGTTCATATAACTCGGTGAGCCGGATGCAGATTGACTAAGTGTTTGTATCAAAGAGTAACTCATCGAGTCTATGCCAAACTCGACGAGTGATAGCGAGCAGAATTGAGAAATGAGAATAGAGAATCGACGAGTTGGTGGTGCAACTCAACAAGTCAGGTCAACTGTATGTTGACTTTGAACAGGGGTAAAATAGTCATTTTATCCTCAGTATAGTTATCAGTATTTGATTGAGTGTACTGATGGAAATTGTAGCCGGGGTGAAACCGGAGCAGCAACAGACAGATTCCAGGGCAGTTCATTCAGCAGCTAGACTATGAGGTGAGTCTTCCATCCAGTAGGAACGGGTCTACGACGATAATGCCGGCCCGTTTAGTTAGCAGTAGTTCCGGACCTCGGTCCGATGCAGTAGTTAGATTGCTTGATGTCTTTGTGATTCAAGTATGTATTGTATTATGTGTTCCAGAGTTCGGTCCGATGCAGTGTGCAGTATATGTGCTTATGCTAGATGATATGTTCATGTTATGCCATCTTATGCTCAGTTAGTTTCCAGACTTCGGTCCGATGCAGGGGACAAGGTCCCAGTTAGTTCTAGATTTCGATCCGATGTAGTTAGTTTTGGAATTCGGTCCGATGTAGGGGACGAGGTCCCAGTTGGTTCCGGTCTTCGGTCCGATGCAGTTTCCGGGCTTCCGTCCAATGCAGTGGGCAAGGACCTAGTAAGTTCCGAACTACGGTCTGATGCAGTTTCCGGACTTCGGTCCGATGTAGTGTGCAAGGCCCAGTATGTGTTTATATGTTGTTGTATGTGGTAGTTTGGGGGAGTTCACTAAGCTTCGTGGTTACAGTTTCAGTTTTGGTTTCAGGTACTTCCGCGAGTAAAGGGAAGAGCTCGGGATGATGGCATCGCACACACCACGGCTTCAGTTTTTGTCGTGGGAGTTGATTTAGCTTTTCATTGACGTGATTTGATACAGTCTTGATACACTTTTCTTGTGACACTTTGTTATGGTTTTGATACATTGACGTATGGGTTTTGTTCTATGGTATTGATCTAATGATTTTAGTAATGATTAAACAAAAATTTTTGGGTCGTATTTTGGGATATTACAAGGTTAAATAATAAAGGCAACCATCGGGGGGGGGGGGGGGGGGGGGATAGAGCACATAAATGAACACATAATCATTTTCCTTAGATAAGTATGATCCATTAACACCAACAAACTTTGATTTTTTTCAGACCTCAAAGGAAGTTTATTTAGTGGTTGTCATCTTACTCCTACAGATGTCCAGACATACCCACCGTTTGTCCGATATAGGGACGCCATTTCTAGCTATATAAAAAGTGGAGGAATACTAATACAATACTCTGGTATGTAACCTATACCCAGACACGTAATAGTATCTCAAAATAAATCTCTATTCAAATATCATACACACCCCAATATAAAAACTACCTACTTATTTAACTTAGTTTGAGATAAGTATCCTTGACAAGCCTTAGTTTATAACTAGACCATATTTCAATACTTGTAATTCACTTTCAATACAGTCTTCCTCTTCTTTCAGTATTATCACAATATCGCGTCTAACTACCGACTTATTCAACTTATTTTGAACTAAGCATCCTTTATATGTCTTATTTTATAACTAAACAAGACTATAATCCCTAAAATCAATTTCTAATACAATTTCCTGCTTGTGCAATACAAGCATAATACAAGTATACATTTAGAGCACAAAAGTAAGTATTTAGTATACATTTAATCTTTTTATGTAATAATACTTATGCTAAGATTGTAGTGTTACTAAATACACGTTTAATACATATATAACCATATCTGGCTCACACAGTGTATGTTATGTAATATTACCAAAAATATATTTAACACATATTTCAGATAATAAGCATTTAATTCACATACAAGTTTTCAACATATATTCACTCTTTTAAGTAATAGATACTTATATTAAAATCATGTTCATGAAAGCGACCATGCATTCACCTGACTAAAGGTGGAAGATTCACGGAAAATTTAGCTCCTCGACTAACACTTCAACATTTCCATTTTAAATGACCTCGATACGAATATTAATACGTATACATATTCATCGTTCGTATTTATAAGGTTATAATAACCATTTCTAGATTCTTCAATAATCCCAAAGAATATCGAGTTCTATCAAATAAGGAATGACCAGGTTAGATCATATTAGAGGTAGGATCTTTTTGGTACATAAATATACTGTTTGGAAAATCCACTAGAAACACCTCACTAAGTACTTGCCTACACATAAACTCGCATAAATAGATCAATCAATATTATAAGTAGAATGAATGTTAAATCATATGCATGGGTTCATAACAATTACATTGACAATGAACATGAATATATATTACACTTAAAAGCAAAGTAAGTACAATTCAACTTTAAGGTTTTCTAGCAAAACTTGGAAACTTCACAAACAAAACTTTGATATTGAATACTTCTTTTCGTTGAGCTTCCCAATGCTGCAAAGCCTCGCTAAAGTTCTCGAGACTCGGAAAGGAAAATCCAGGGCGTTCGCGAATGGTTTGAGAGAGAGATATTTGGGTGAAAATGTGCAAGAAATGAGGAGGTTTTCGGATCCACAGATTCATATTGACATGTATTACAACTTTCATTTAGAATTGATCAACTAATTTGCAATCTATTTTCATTTTACAATCTATACAGATTACAGTGTAAAAAACTTTAGGAAATTTATATCTTCTTCATACGGGCTCCTTTCTCAACGTTCTTTATATTAACATACTCATATTTATGACGACATCAATTCTCGTTTACATTGTTTTTTCTAACAAGTAACCTATCCTTGTTTCATATTTTATCACCCACACAACTGTAATATGTCAAACACGAAACTTCCTCATAACTTCTTCACACGAAATTAGATATTGGCATTATTTATACTTACGGGTTCATAATCACAACTACTATAAGTTTCATTAAACATCCCAAAATCATGGTAAAATTTTCATTTTTAAAGTAATAGAAATCGTTGTTTTCAAATAAAACCCATACCAAAACCAAGTATCAACTACAAATATCCCAACATCATTGTATCACAAAATCTTCCAGAAACATGTCATTGAAGGATGCGTACGATCACGCCTTTTCTTTCCCCCGGACATCTACAGTACCTGAAACCATCACAGTCAAACTTCAAGCACGAAGCTTAGTGAGTTCCCACAAAATACCACCACACAAACATAAAACCACAAGCATATTGGGTCTACAACTAACATATAGGATTACCCCTAAGACAACAACATGAGTCTGGCTTGCCTTCCATCCCACAGCTCATGTCGGGTTTGCTCCCTAGCCCACATCATAAGTTTAACTTGCCTTTTTGGCCCACAACTTATGTCGAGCTTGATCCCGAGCCTATAGCAAAAGTCTGGTTTGCCTTACTATCCCACAACTTATGTCTGACTTGCTCCCAGGGTTGTTGGCTTCTACAAAGAGCAGGATTCTCTTAGCCTAACCATACTATGTCGACATATACATAATATATAACATATATCCAGTAAATAAATAATCATATAACCAATCAAACAAAGATCTAACAGATCACTAAAACACAACAACATCTTCTTTGATATGATACATAACCTAGAGGGTCGACATTGATGCCTCTGACCCACAAGTACAGTGAGGAAAACTCACCTGAATCAAAGAACTATGAAACACTACAATACGATCCCTTTTTCTACACTGCTTGCACCCGCGAATCCATTAACACTAGGACTAAATAAAATCTTAATCAATAGCCCAAGTCCTCATGTTCAAACTTGGTCAAAACTAAATGGCCAGCAAAAGTCAAAGTCCAAGACTGGTTGCATACCCCTAGAGTACTCCACGTATACGATTCAAGTCCAGAACACAAAGTAAATTCCCTGCTATGCCCAACGTATGTTGGCTGATCCCAACATTCCATTAAGCACTTTATCCCTTAAGACCTTTTGTTCATAGCTCAGATCTAGACTCAAAACATCGATTTAAGTCATAAAGTTTCCACATCTTTGACTTACCATGGCTAAAAAGGGTCCAAAAGCTAAAGCCCTAACTTATTAATCCATTAAGACATCATAAGTCTTTCATGGAAGGATAGAACGACCAAGATCACATTTTTATTGTTCCTAATAGCTCCATAATGGATAAAGTTTCTAACTTTATCCATTTGAATGGTCCAAGAAACCAAGATCTTGTCCTTGAAATTTCAAATTGACCAAAAGTGAATCGTTCTTACTTAATCCATTAAGTCCAAGTTTCAAACCTTCAGATCTAAATCAAAATGATATCTAGACGGATAAAGTTTCCAACTTTATTCATAACAAGGTCACAAACTTTCAATATCTAAACTTTATGCACTAAAGTGACCAAAAGCTCATAACATCCAAAACTAGATAGATGTAGCAAATACATCATAAATATTCAAGCTTTATACCTCTAGAAGAAAGATCAAGGTGAAAAAGGTCTAGATCTACAAGCTCCAATGCAACTATCACTTCTCCAACGATACCCTTCTTCTCCAATATGCACCAAGAACACTCCAAAGCATTCAAAAACAACTTCTTTTGCTCATAAGGGTCAAACAGTTGTTAGGGTTCCAAGGGAGGGTGTTGGAGAGGTTGACACTGAGAATGGAATGGGTTTGGGGAAGTTAAGGAGCTTAAATAGGGCTCAAACCATGGAAATAGGGTTTGGTAACTAATCGCTTACGCCCAAAGTACACAACTTAAGCCAAAACCATCCTAACTTCAAACGGTCCTAACTTCTTCGTTTCAACTCCGATTACGAAGATCTTTATATTCACGTAAAGGTGATGAGGAGTCCAAAAATATTATCTAAATATCTTGGACTAAAAAACTCTCAAACAAATCCCATATTTCATGCATGAACTCGGACTATGAATTTTCCCTTTTTACCCTTTAGCCCAAAACACAATTCAAGGGTTAAATTTGTTAACTATCATTAACTTCTTCCACAAGTACTAAACTATGCCTCTTTAAGGCCCAAAGCCTTACACAATCGACTTCCTATCCATGACCCTGAAATAAGAAATGGGAACTAATCGCGTACGTTTAAAGTACACTTAAATTAGATTTCGTGATGCAACCCCTCACAACAACCAAGTTGTCCGAAAACCCACAAACTTGATCGGCACAAAACCTTCTCGACCAAACGTCTTCATGCTTATCCGCACATAAATGCACCATCGCAATGAGACTACCTGATCATATACTAAACTAGACCACACTCCTACTCGGCTCCGATAGCCCAGCTTAGCATTCCACTGACAACACTCAGACTCATTCATGATCCACTAACCAACCACAACACTCAGGCTTACCCATGATCTACTATAACCCAAGTTGCATCTTTGGGACATCTGAGGTAACTTGGTGAGGAAATAAATGCTAACAAAGTGCTTAAGGGTGGTCAATCCAAGAATTCACATGTCGTATCAAAATCCCTCATCAGCTCTTGTGTACATCCTCTTAACAAAACACTCAAGATATCTGCAACGAACTTCATGACTTGAGATTCCATAATCGATACCCAACCTTGGAAACCATACTCTTAATACATAGCCCGCAAGAAAATGGGCTTCATAAGGCAAACACTTCTCAAGGGACTTGTGACACAGAACCATTACTCCCAACAACCTTTAACTGCCCACATGATCCAAATTAGCTAGTCAGTGAGTCTCCCGACTTCCAACAATGAAATATCTCTAAAAGTACCCTACATGGAAAAATAAACAATCATGATCATTTGGGCCACAACCTATGTCTGGAATACCCATACAAGGTCCTCAACATAAGTCTGGATTGCCTTCGATCCTACAACTTAAGTCGGGAATCCACTTCCCAGCCCTCAGCCCATGTATAAATGCTCCTAGTATCATGTCGATATTGTCGTCATTCTATAACTTGCCTGAAAACTCATTACCAGCACCACAGGGGCCTAAAGATACTCAACCTCTTTCCACCACCTTGCAGGAACCCAATGTACATCCCTCTCAATGGTAACATAACACAGTACTAACATAAACTTTTACCACATACAAATCCTTTTACAGTGCAGGATACTACCAACACAAAATCCGATGGAAACATGGTCGCACACTAACTGAGAATGGTATAGAGGGTCACACTCTTTTTCCAGTTCAAAGGCTATAACTCAAATAATAATCATGCATATAATTTGAACCAAGTGCTCCATTCTTATCTTGTCCAGCTCTCATACACCCCTCACGATAGTATTTAATGAACTTACCACAATACACACCCTTAAGGGAACCCACCACCTTACCCAAAGGGTGAAGTACCAGAGATCTAACGAATGATGAATCTCAATCATTAACAGAAAACATCCTCATGAATGATCGAAACAAGATCCCATACCTTGATTGATATTTATCAGACCCCATCAATACATTACTATCTCGATAAAACTTTTAAAGTTAATCAGAAATGTTGCTAAAACCATGGTCGGATCCATCCAATTATCAACCCTACCAGCACAATATGCTAAAAATTAGTTTCTACGCATATCTAATAGCCTGTTAGGAAAATTGAGCAACACTGCCCCAAATTCTAGACTTCAAATAACCAAGGACATCTTCCAAACTTGATGATAGGTAGATAAATCCATTAAACTTCAACTAATACAACTCAAAACTTCCAAGGAATCTCTGATTTGATGATGAACGAAATGACCAATGATCGAGAATGCATTGACACATAATCCAATAAACCAATATACTACATAACCAAACCACATGTAGATATGAACATACCAATCTCTAAAACTAATTTACCAATCGTCAACTATACAGTCCAGACTAAAAATAGCAATCCATATAACAAGCTGAGAAATCCCTCAACAACAGACACTCAACCTGAGTGATCCTAGTGCATCCTCATCTATTCATTGGCATCCCAAAAGGAACCAATGGATACAATGATATCCATGACCAAATACTTCCTGATGTGCGTGTATTTCCTGAACACATACATTTGATAGCCACTTGCTCTACACCCTTGACTTGACCAAATCTTGAATCGAAATCTTGCATACCCGCATCGAATATCTCTATGAACCATTCTTCTGACACCATAAACTCAGACAGATCGATGATCCTCCAATCATAATACCTAGTTCTCCCCCACTTGGGGTTTGAACTACCACCCACTAGTGTTGCAACCAAACCATATCTCAAACCAGCTCAACCAAGTACAAACCATCCCTGACTATTGGAATGTATAAAACACGCAAGAAGATATTTCTGATAATGACCAAGCAAACCTTAAGAGATTCTAAACCTCAAACAAAAACCTTACAAATTTCCAATCATAACCACTAGATGCAGAAAAAAAATAATTATGATAGTCCTTTCATAGCACCGATTTTCTATCCCGAAACAAATGGACTACCACTTACCTCATCCATAATTCCCTAACCATCAACCCAATACATGACCTGCCTATATCCAATGAAAACAAACCCATGATTTCATATCATGCAAATGAATCCCAAAGAATCCCCTTGTGCATTCCCACATTGATATTTTGCCGAAAAAATCGCAACCATCTAGCCGTATGTTGGGTATACACCCTAACTCTAAAGTTTACATGTTTTCTCTCTCTCTCTCTCTCTCTCTCTCTTTCCTTTGAACGTACAAAGTCAGAATAACATAAGCCCAACCATATGTGGTGACAATCCTATCCATCTGTCAACCACCCAGCGTTCAACTGAAATCCTTGAACCGATCATAATAATCACTATCATCTTGAGTCCCACGGCTCTACTGGCACTTCCTTGGGTAAGGCCTTTGAGACCTCACAACCAACTGACTCACATAAGTCAGCACCACTAAAATCCAACCTGAAATGGGTATCATGGCCCAAAACATTACTAGATCCAACCTCAGGCCGAATAACCATAACCAAAAGATGGGCATATATGGAAACATTGCCACAAACCTAATGGGTTTTGAGCATTCTAACACTCCTATTGTGTACATGCAACCCTAGAAACCTTCGATCTATGTTTTCTCTAATATATATGCAAATTTGATTTTTCCAAGGTTCTCATCGTATCTAGCATGTTATGGGGAACTTGCAATATAAAAACTAGTAGAATTACATACCTTTGTGTGTTTCTTGGATTCCTAAAGACTTTGTGAGCTTAGCACCCCAAATGTAATTCCTCAAATGTTTCGCACAACACCACACCACTTGGAATAACTTGAGAGAAGAGCATTTTGAGCACAAAGTCGGCTATCCCTCGCTCTTATTGTCTTAGTGCCAATTTTGCTCCATATGAGGTTCATTATATAGTGTGTCACATTAGGGTAAACCCTAATGTGCATGGATTTTCATTTCCCCATGAACCATGGGTTTATAACCTCCATGGAGCATCCATGGAGCACCTATTGGGTCCTAGCCCAATCTAGTGAATCATGAACCTTAAGCCCACTATATAAGAATGAAAGATTTACATAACCAATCCTTATATATTTAATTAGTCTCTTTTGATCACAAAATTAATTCCAAATCATTTCTTGATCAATAATAATTAAATAATTTGATTTCATGTTAATATATATTAAAACATATTAACAAATCATAAGTGTACTTATTCTCATTTTTGTCTATCCAAATGTTGAGATTCCATGCAACCCAAATCGACCATGCCAAGTCGGGTCAAGTACATACCAAATATAATTATGGACTTAGACACCCTATCCAATAGTCTCCCACTTGGATAAGTTTAATAACTATAGTTACAGGTATGACTTCAGGAACTGACCAGAAATCGTAGCTCTTTCAATGTCTAGCGAAACTAAGATGACGATGCGCCATTTAAGATAACTGATCATATAATCCTTTGTTCTCGACATTAGCCGAAAAAATACATGCAACAATGTCGTATTCTGATTTCTGATTTGTTTGACATAGAACTAAACTGAACACATCAATTTGGTCTTGGCCGGGCCTGGCACATAGGTCAAAACAAAATCATCGAGGGGCCCGGATATCACTTTTAATCCTCCAAGGACTAAAAGGAATAGATAAAATTTGACCCGTATGCTTGTACTAACTACTTATTGAATCATACACAAAAGCACGTTTTATAACATCAAGTTACTGATGCGTTTTCGTGCAATCAACTCACAACTAACTCATAATCAACAACTCATATTTGCGGACGTGTATGATATTACCGTCTTACGATCACTCGAGATAAATTCCACGAAGTGATACAAGTGAGCGTGGGTTGAATCCAATACTCAAAACTTATGAGTACTCATGAATGTTGTAGAAACTTTTACTATGTCTAAGACCTTAGACATCTACAAGCCAACTTCATGACAATCTTGATTCATACTTACTTCCAACATATGACTAACTGTGGAGAGTTTGAATTAAGTAATTATTCTGGAAGTCAAAACATGCAGAATTGAAACAATAGTAAACAATTGACACAAGATTTCAACACTTTACTTATAAATAAACAAAAACTTTTATTTAATCATCAAATGTCAATTACATCTTACAAGTTTCAGAAAAAGCTATCTAATCTGTAAAACTAATATCATCCTTTAGCCCGATGCGCCTCGCATACTAATAAATGCTTAACCCTACAGTCCCTTCGTGAGGGGATCTGTTGGGTTCTCATCTGATGATACCCTATTAACCACAAGGAGTCCTTCTTCTATTCGATGTCTAATGAAGTGGTATTTTCTGTCGATGTGTTTGGATCTGTGGTGATCCCTTGGTTCCTTAGCTAAGGCAACTGCACCCTCATTATCTAAGAAACTCTCCATAGGCTCCTTAATATCTGGTACAAGTCCAAGGTCTCAAATGAAGTTCTTTAGTCGTATTTCCCCCTTTGCTGCCTCGCTTGCTGCTATGTACTTTGATTCGCAAGTTGAATCAGCTACTGTCTCCTGCTTGGAACTTTTCCAAGTAATTGCTCCTCCATTTATGGTAAAGACCCAGCCCAACTGAAAGCGGAAATTATCCCTATCAGTCTGGAAGCCAACATTCATTATACCCCACTACTCTAAAGTTATCACCCCTACCGAGGGTAAGGACCCAGTCCCTAGTCCTTCGTATGTACTAGAGAATATTCTTCACCGTAGTCCAGTGAGCCTTGCTCGGATTCCCTTGATATCTGCTGACCATGCTCAAAGCAAAGGCCACATCAGGGTGCGTACAAGTCATAGAATACATGATCAAGCCAACAACAAAAGCACACGATACTCAACTCATCTCAGCTATCTCAGCCTCTGTACTCGGGCTCTGAGTCTTACTCGGTTTGGCATTACTCTGGATTGGTAAGTCACCTTTCTTGGAATCCTGCATGTTGAACCTTTTCAGCACTTTATCCAAATAGGTACTTTGACTAAGAAGAATTAGCCAAATACTTCCGAAGCTAGGATTTAACCTCCTGCAAGGTCGGGATGCCATTTCCTATGAGTAGTATGTCATCTACATACAATACCAAAAAGCTAACTATACTCCACTAGCCTTAACATATACACAGGACTCATCTTCGCTCCTCGAAAAACCAAATCTTTGACTTTCTCACCAAAACAAATATTCGATTTGCGAGATGCTTGTTTCAATCCATAGATGGATTTCTCAAGATTACACACTCTATCAGGGTACTTTGCACTGATAAAACCTTCTGTCTGACCCATGTAAACATCCTCAACCAACTTTCCATTAAGGAAAGCGGTTTTGACATCCATTTTCCTTATTTCATAATCATGAAATGCAATTATGGCTAGCAAAACCCTAATAGACTTAATCTTCGCTACTAGCGAGAAGGTCTCATCATAGTCAATTCCTGGAGTTTGACTAAAGCCCTTCACAACCAGTCGCGCTTTATAAGTGTGTACATTCCCATCCATGTCGGTCTTCTTCTTGAAGATCCATTTGCACCCAACCTTCTTACCACCCGGTACATTATCAACCAAGTTCCAAACTTGATTGTCATACATGGTCTGAATCTCGTCGGTCTTCTTCTTGAAGATCCATTTGCACCCAACCTTCTTACCACCCGGTACATTATCAACCAAGTTCCAAACTTGATTGTCATACATGGTCTGAATCTCGTTGTCCATGGCCTCTTTCCATTTTTCGGACTCAGGGCCTGCCATGGTTTCCTTAAAGTTTTTAGGCTCATCCAAATTTACTAGTGTACTATCATAGATAAATGCATCGCCTTCTATAGTAATATGAAAACCGTAGTAATGCTCATGTGGATTCAACTAAAGGACCCAACCCTACAACGATTAGACTCAGATGAGAGATGCACAATAGGGTCGAATCCATCATTCTAAAATTATATAACTTTAGATCATGTAACTTAACATATTCATTTAATAGTTATCTCACATAAATAAAAGTCCTACAAAGCATAAAGCAAGCAACATATGAGCAGTGAAATCGACTGGCACTAAGACACAATAAGAACAAACAGATTCTTACACATAATCCCGGACCACTATGCCAAACATCAAGGATACACATAATTCCTTCATCTACTCTCCCAAGAGTGTCTAATCATTCCTTATTTTGTCCTAATATAAAATTTACCCACTCATGAAACTTCCACCAACCCAGCTGTCACTCGTACATGCTAATCATACATAACGCTAGATCCCATAGATAGTCGAATACCTGATTCTACCCTAATCCCTTTATCAGAGAAGAACACGAAATAAGGCAAAATTAAAGAAATAAGGCTAAATCAAACATTCTATGGCTATAAAATTTTAGTTATGTACAACTATGATGCATACACTACGCAACAACAACAATCTTGTCAATTTCATCTGGCATACAAGAAATTCTCTTAGACTATCGGGCATCATAGATCAGGAAATTCTAGCACGCAATTCCAGAAGATCCCTAGAGTAGTACTAGCATGCAATTCTATCATAATCATCATAAACAAATAACAGTGAGGGCATCTTGGGGTACGCTTTCTTGCTCCGGCTGATCGTACAGATCTCATCCTTCTTTGGTTACCTTTGAAAACAATTTGGAACACAATTCTAAAAACAACTATGAAAATATTTTGAAAAATTATATTGATCCTTAGCTTAAGATTGTATTCACATGAATGCTCATGTAAATCACTCAAACTAGGGATTTGATACCAACTTGAAACATCCCAAAATCACGGTAAAATTTTTATTTTTAAATTAAGTGAAATCATTGTTTTCAAACAAACCCCATATCAAAACCATGTATCGAATACAAATATCCTAATACCATTGTATCACAAAATCGTCCAAAAACATGTCATCGAAGAATGTGTATGATCAGGCATCTGTTTTCCCCCGATCACCTAAAGTAACTGAAACCATAATAATCAAACTGTAAGCACAAAGCTTAGTGATTTGCCCCAAAATACCACCACACAAGTATATAAAAGCATGTCACTACTGATAGAACCTATTTATAGGTTCATAGTGACGACTTCTAACAAGAAATATAAGTTACATAGAAAAGGCTAGATTGTAGCTTAACTTACAGAGGTTCTTCTTGACATAAGTTGGGAAATAAAATTGGAAAAGCTTGTACTCTCTAGCTACTACTTCTTCAAGGATCGTAGGGATTCACCGAAGGCTAAAACTAAGGGAAATGGGTCAAAATCTGGAGAATTTTGAGAGAGATGGGGATGGGGAGTGAGGAAACTAATGATTAGTCGGAGCCCAATTATAACACAACTGTGCATCGTGTGTGGTGTGCATGCGCCTCGTACACTTGAGACGTCGCTCCTACTATTTTCTGCCAAGTGTCGCGGTGCGTGCCGTGCAACCCACCTGCGCCTGCCGCTTCTCGAAAAACTTCATAAAATTGTATATTCTTCATACGGTCTCCGTGTGTGGTGTTTTTTATATCCCCATAAATCTCTTGACGATATCTAAAACTTTCCTTTGGATTACGTCGACTAATTTTTACTTTATTTTTAAAGCTCTATTTTAACAAGCTTAGACTGTTAAAGTCTTTTAAAAATCCATACCTTCCTCATATGATATCCATTCTTGACTGTCTTTATATCGACGAAGCCATATGGACGATATCTTTAACCCTTGTTTAGATTTCTTTTCCTAACAATCACTTGATTTTTACTTTGGTTTCTGAGTCGTATACTGTTACGCTGAAACTTCTAAAAATCCTAACTTCCTTTTACGAAGTCATATTGGAGCATTCTCTATATCTACGCTCTCATTTTGACTACTACGACTTTTGTTTAGATTACTAAGGCTAATAATCATCCTAACTCCAATTTTCTATTTACAATATCTTAGTCGTGTCAGTTTGAACATGAAACTTCAATGGGTCATTACTCATCCGTTATAATTCCGTTTTGAGTGCTCCTTATACCTCTGAAATCCTTATTACGACTACTTTGTCTCACTCATAATCTATTCCTGCTAATCTTTAATCTATTTAGATGTAGATTTTACCCCTAATTTATTACATAGCTATAAACACACAATGTATACGTGTGTATACATCAAAATACCACATAATAATAAAAAAAAACCTCTATTATTAACCTCAAATGATTACAATTATTGACCCTAACTACTTCATCATCTTTAGTAATGTCTAGTGGGTAACGTGGGTGTTACAATTCTCTCCCGTTAGGATGATTTTGTCCCGGAATCATCAAACAGATGAGGATAATGACTCTTCATGTTGTCCTCTATCTCCCTGGTGAGATTCGGCCCATTCGAATGTTTCCATCATGCTAGCACAAATTTGACCATCTTCCACCGTAACTTCTTTGTCTTATGGTCAGCAATCTTCTTGGGCTCTTCAATCATCCTCTTACTCTCATTAATCCTTAATTGCGAGAGTCGAATTATATCAAGAACTTCTCCAAAGAATTTCCATAAATAATACACATGGAAGGTCTTATGATGTCCATTAAGATCTGTTGGCAATTCCAACTTGTAAGCTTAATTTCCAACTCTTAGAAGCACTTTGAATCATTTAATAAACCTTGGACTTAGCTTCCCTCTCTTATAGAATCTTATAAGTCGCTTCCATGGAGAGACTTTAAGTAACATCAAATCTTCAAATTCGAATTTCATTGGTCGTTGCTTCCTATCAGTATAGCTCTTCTGGCGATCTTGCGCTGCTAACATCCTTTATCTAATCACCTTTAGCTTATCAGCAGTCTGATGGACTGTCTCTAGTCCCATAAACTTCTTTTCTCTAGCATCAAGCCAACAAGACGACATACGATACTTCTATCCGTACAAGGATTAATAAGATGTCATCTTAATGCTTAAATGGTAAATATTGTTATAGGAAAACTATATTAGGGCTAGATATTCATCCCAGTTACCTTGAAATTCTAGGGCACATGCTCTTAGCATATCTTCTAATGTTTCAATCGTCCTTTCACTATGACCAACAATCTATGGATGGTAGGTTGCACTCAAACACAACTTCGTACACATTTCCTCCTGTAGGCATTTCCAAAACTTATAAGTGAAACGACTGTCATAATCAGACACAATTGTTAAATGAACATTGTGAAGTCTTACTATCTCCTTCATATAGACATATGAAAGCTTATCCATATTCCATTTCTCATTGGGTGCTATGAAATATGCACTCTTTGTCAATCGATCTATGATTACCCAAATCATATCATGACCTTTCTTCATCCTAGGCAACCTAGTCACAAAATCCAAGGTGATGTCATCCCATTTACCCATGGGAACTGGTAAAGGCTCCAATTCTCATAAGGTTCCTAGTGTTGCACTTTAACTCTTGTGCAAGTCACACAGTCAGGCACATACTTTGTAACATCGAGATTCATCATTGACCACCAATAGTAAGGTTTCAGATCCCTATACATCTTAGTACTACCAGGATGAATCAAGTAAATGGTCTTGTGGGCTTCTTCCATGAGAAGATCTCTCATTCATCCTCCCTTAGGTACCCAAATAATGTTTTGGAATACCTTCAACCCTTGACTATTCATAACGAATTCCAACGTTTTGCCTAAATATTCCTCTTTTAAGTTATCTCTTTCAAAATATTCCTCTTAAGCTTTCCTGATGCTTTCTATAATTGTTGAGAAAATCTCTATTCTCAATGCTCTTGGTTTCTTTCTTTCCAAATTTACCTTCCTACTCAAAGCATCTGCTACGATATTCGTATTACCATGGTGGTAAGGTATCTCACAGTCATAGTCCTTGAGTAACTCCAACCAACGTCGATGTTGCTGGGTTTTGTACATAAGAACATTCCTAAGTGCGCATACAAACCCTAATGCTCGGATCTAGGTTTCTCTATTAAACATGCTTTGAATCCAAGACTTCTAATGACTTATTAGGAGTAAGAACAATACAAAATCAGAGCTAGAATCATACCTTGAGACACTTGTTTGATCTTCTTATTCTTGGAGCTTTAGAGTCACAATTGTCACTCCTCTAATGGCTTACAAACACCAACTAGCAAAGAGGATGATTTGAGAGAGAGGAGAGAGGATGGAATTCGGCCAGGGTATCCTTACTTTAGAGGAGGTGTCGAATTCCCTTTGCCATAGGGTCTATTTATACTTGTAGACTCCTTAAGGGTTACAACTTAAACCCTAGTTGGAAAACTATTACTCAAAGCAATCCAAATCCTCCCAAGATAATGCCTTGGACGAATTTAGGCTTATCCTAGCCTAGAAATCGTCCAACCCTTTATCCAATAAGGATTTACAGTCTAAAGTTTAACTATCAAGCAATTGACAGTTTATTCCCTCTTATTTAATTAATCTCCTTAAGTCAAAAAATTAATACTAATTAATCTATGACTTATATTAATCAAATAACTATATTATTATTCCTTATATTATTTTCATAATATATTAATAATATCTATTCTCTCATAATAAATCATCCTACCAAGTTGGTATGGTGAAGGCAACCCAAAAGGACCATGCACAATCGGGTCAAATACTTGCCTAATATAGTTGCAGCCTTAGACACTATTCCAATAGTCTCCCACTTGGATAAGTCTAGTAACTATATGCGCAGTTACATTCCGATTTGCAATCGTAGCTCTCAAAGACGCTGTCAAACTCTGATCTAATCAATCTTGTCCTTTAGATAAGGGATCGTACAGTCCTCTGTTAGATATCATGCTGACAATACTATGGAATAGTTAGTCTAGCATTTGGTTTCTCGATTTCCGATTTATTTGACATAGAACTTAATCGAACACATCAATTCAGTTCTGACCGGGCCCAGCACATAAGTCAAATCAAATCATCGAGCGGCCGAGATATCACTTTTTCCTTCAAAGGATAAAGTTACAGATAAACTTCGACTTATATGCATTTACTTATTCATTAACCAACTACACACAACAATGCGTTTTATAACATAGAGTTACCAATGCGTTTTTCGCATTATCAATGTACAATCAATTAACCAATAACAAACCATATATCTAGGTTTTAAGACTATATGATATTATCGTCTTGCGATCACCCATTTACTATCATATTCCATAAGGTGATTCCAGCAAGCGCGGGTTTGTTCCAATGCTCAAATCTAGTTCATAAGCACTCATGAACGTTGCAGCAATCTTTTGCTATGTCTAACACCATTTAGACACTCTACACACCTATTCATGACAATCTTCATTCATATCTACTTCCGACATATGAACAATTGTGGACTATTTGAACAATTCGATTATTCTTAATAAACTCAATTATTCTGGAAGTCAAAACATGCACAGTGAAACAATAGTTAAACAATTAACATAAGACAGTAACATTACTTATAAATAAAACGCCTTTATTTAATCATCAAATGTTAATTACATTTATCTATTACACGTTTCTAATACTATCTAATCTATGCTAATATCATCATTCAGCCAAATACTCCTAGCATGCTGCAAATGCTTAACCCTACTCAGTCCCTTCGTAAGCGGATCTGTTGGGTTATCTTCTGATGATATTCTCTTCACTACGAGTTGTCCTTCTTCTACACGATGTCTAATAAAGTGATATTTTCTATCGATATGTCGTGATCTACCATGATCCCTCGGTTCCTTGGTCAAGGCAACCGCACCTTCATTATCACAGAAAATCTCCATGGGCTCCTTTATGGCAGGTACAACTCCAATATCACCAATGAAGTTCTTTAGCCATATTGCCTCCTTCGACGCTTCGCTCGCTGCAATGTACTCTGATTCGCACGTTGAATCAACTACGGTTTCCTGCTTGGAACTTTTCCAACTTACTGCTCCTCCATTTAGGGTAAAGACCTAGCCCGACTGCGAACGGTAGTTGTCCCTGTCAGTCTGAAAACTGGTGTCACTATACCCTCGCACCTTCAAGTCATCACTCCTCCCAAAGACTAAGAACCATTCCTTCATCCTACGAAGGTACTTAAGGATATTCTTCACCGCAACCCAATGGGCTCTGCCAGGGTTCCCTTGATATCTACTAACCATGCTCAAAGAAAAGGCTACATCAGGGCGAGTACAAGTCATAGCGTACATGATTGAGCCAACTGCGGAACCGTATGGAACTCGGCTCATTTCAGCTATCTCGGCTTCAGTATTCGTACTTTGAGTCTTACTCAACTTGGCATTGCTTTGTATCTGTAATTCTCCCTTCTTTGAGTTTTCCATACTAAAACGTTTTAGTACCTTCTCTAAGTAAGTGTTCTGACTAAGTCCTATTAGTCTCTTACTTCTCTCTCTTACTATCCTTATTCCCAAAATATAGGAAGCCTCTCTGAGGTCCTTCATAGCGAAGCACATCCCGAGCCAGGACTTAACTTCCTGCAGAGTCGGGACGTTATTTCCTATGACTAATATGTCATCGACATATAGAACGAGAAAGCTTACTACACTCCCACTGGCTTTGACATATACACACGATTCATCTTCACTTCGTACAAATCCAAACTCTTTGACTTTCTCATCGAAGCAAAGATTCCATCTGCGAGATGCTTGTTTAAGTCCATAAATAGACTTCTCAAGCTTACACACTTTATTCGCATGCTTCGGATCCACAAACCCCTCTGGCTGAGCTATGTAAACATCCTCAACCAACTTCCCATTAAATAAAGCGGTCTTGACATCCATTTGTCAAATCTCATAATCATGAAATGCGGAAATAGCTAGCATCACTCTAATAGATTTTATCTTCGCAACTGGTGAGAAGGTCTCTTCATAGTCAACTCCGGGAGTTTGAGTAAAGCCCTTCGCAACTAATCACGCTTTAAACGTGTGTACCTTTCCATCCACGTCGGTCTTCTTCTTGAAGATCCATTTGCACCCAACGGTCTTACGTCCAGGCACATTATCAACCAAATTCCAAACTTGGTTACCATACATGGATTGGATCTCGCTATCCATTGCCTCTTTCCATTTCGCAGACTCCGGGCCTGCCATGGCTTCCTTATAGCTATTAGGTTCATCAAGGTTTATTAGTGTACTATCACTAATATACGCGTCCCCTTCGGTAGTAATATGAAAACCATACAACTAGGGTTGAAACCTAACTCTTTCGGAACATCTAAGAGGTAATGATACGTCAATTGGTTCAACCGGAGTTTCCTCCTCAGGTTGAGCGCCAAAGGTTAAGGTTCCTTCATCTATCGACTCTTGAATTTCTTTAAGATTGATTTGCCTCCCACTGTCTCCTTGGCTTATGAGTTCTCGCTCTCGGAAAACTCCTCTCCTCGCAACAAAGACAACATTGTCCTTTGGTCTATAGAAGAGATATCCAAAGGATTTTTGCGGGTAGCCGATGAAAATACATCGCTCACTACGAGGTTCGAGCTTGTCGTGAGTATCTCGTCTTACGAAAGCCTCGCAACCCCAAACCTTGATATGTGCCAACGAAGGAGCTTTCCCCGTCCACATCTCTTGAGGTGTTTTGGCAACCTTCTTAGTATGGACTCAGTTAAGGATATGGGCGGCAGTCTCTAAGGCATACCCCCAAAAAGAGATAGATAGCGAAGCACGACTCATCATAGAGCGAACCATGTCCAACAAGGTTCGATTACGCCTTTCTGCCACACCATTCAATTGTGGTGTCCTAGGTGGCGTCAATTGTGAAACTATTCCACACTCCGTGAGATAATCGTGGAATTCAAGACTTAGGTACTCTCCTCCTCGATCGGATCGAAGCATCTTGATCTTCCTGCCCAATTGATTCTCCACTTCATTCTTAAACTCTTTGAACTTTTCAAAAGTTTCTGACTTTTGCTTGATTAAGTAGATATACCCATATCTACTATACTCATCGGTAAAAGTCACGTAGAAGCGGTTTCCATCCTTCGTGGTAGATCTAAACGGTCCACATACATCAGTATGTATGAGGTCCAATAGACCCTCACCCCTTTCACACGTACCAGCGAAGGGTGACTTAGTCATCTTTCCAAGTAAACAAGACTCGCATGTGTCATCTTCCCTAAGGTCGAATGGCTCCAACACTCCATCCTTTTAGAGTTGGGCTATGCGTTTCTTGTTGACATGTCCAAGACGACAATGCCATAAGGATGCCTTATCCATACTATTGGAAGAATCCAAATACAAAACATCATTTCCTAAGTTATCAACAATCATAACAGTTTCATAAATTCCATTACATGGTATAGCTTCAAAGTAAAAGACACCATTTAGATAAGCTAAAATAGAACCATTCTAATTATTAAAAGAAAATCTAAAACCTTGTCTAAACAAACCATGAAAAGAAATGATGTTTCTAGCCATTTCTGCCGAATAGCAACAATTGTTCAAATCCAAAGATAAACTATTCCTAAGCACTAAATAATACACTCCAATCTTGGTCACAGGCGACGCTCTTCTGTTCCCCATGATTAGATTTGTTCTTCCATGCTCCACGTCTCTAATTCTTCTTAGTCCCTGAACATTAGAACAAATGTGGTAACCACAACCGGTATCAAGAACCCAAGAAGTATTGTGAGATGAATCATTAGATTTAATTGTACATATACCTGTGAAAGATGGCTTGATCTTTCCTTCCTTGATGGCTTGCAGGTACTCCCGGCAACTTCTCTTCCAATGTCCTATCTTGTGGTAGTGGTGGCACTCTGCCTCCTTCGGGTTAGAACGGGGCTTAGCGGGATCAACTTTGGTCCCACTAGAAGAGGCACCATCTCGGGCTTTCACCTTGCGATAGTTCTTTGACGAATCCTTCCTCTTCTTTCCCTTTCCTTGTCCAATTGCCAAGACAGGAGCAGCGGGCGGATTGGGAGTTGGTGCAACAGACTTGTCCTTGAAGTTGCTCTCAGCGACCCTCAAGAGACCTTGGAGTTTGCTTAGGGTGACCTCTTCTTTGTTCATGTGATAGGTCATCCTAAATTGATTGTAGCTCGGAGGCAAAGAGTAAAGCACCATGTCGATCACCAAGTCTTCCCCAAAGTCAACATTTAACTTGCGAAGGCGGTCGACATACCTTTGCATCTTTTGCAAGTGCACGGTAAGAGACTCTCCATGACCCATCTTAGCGGAAATCATGTTCGTGAAAATCTCATAATGCTCTTGTCTCGCGTTTTGATGGTATCTCTCCAATAAGTCTTGGTGCATTTCGTACGGATACATGTCTTCATAGGACTTTTGGAATACGGAGTTCATTGTCGCGATCATGATGCAATGCACTTTCGTTGCATCACGCTCGTGAGTTTCGAAAGCGGTGATTTCGGCAGGAGTAGCAATTTCGGGGTTGATTTTCTCGAGCTTCTCATCGATGACATACTCCTTATCCTCATAGTGAGCAATCGTGCGAATGTATCTTATCCATTCGCTAAAGTTCGTTCCATCAAAGGTAATCTTTTGACAATGGCTCATCAAAGTGAAAGAACTCGCAGCAGCATTGTTGGCGTTCGACATCTATAAATATAAAGGACAAAGATAGATTAGAATATGAATCCCTAATATTCACCCAATATGAAATTAGGGTTAGGATCCAACAACAATATTTACACATTAGAAAAGGGATGTCGTAATCTAATATGCAAACAATTTGAAGGTAAGTGAATGACGATTCACTAATTCTCCACCATGAAAAACATAACTTTAAGTCCTAAATGTATTGAGAATTCCTAGGTTCGGATGAGATTCATTGAAACTTTTCAATGGCATGTTTAAATCTCGATATGCCCCTCTTGTTTGTGACTGGGATACCGAGGATCACAAAGCGGGTGTGAATTACCATGCAAATTAACATGGTGCCTTCATTGTAACGATC
This sequence comes from Lactuca saligna, assembly GCF_052625555.1. Classification (NCBI taxonomy): domain Eukaryota; kingdom Viridiplantae; phylum Streptophyta; class Magnoliopsida; order Asterales; family Asteraceae; genus Lactuca; species Lactuca saligna. The sequence goes on from NC_136420.1 coordinate 326,971,535, forward strand.
ACCTATTCGATGTGCCGGTAAACCACACACGCTCCATCGAACTATGATAAACAATGAATCACCCTTTGCCACCTTCGCTTAGAACCAATTAGTGTGCCGGTAAACCACACACACTCCACTAACTTCTTAGCAAGGTGCAAAGTGTAATTTCATGGGATTGCATCAGTTCACTTTTCCTAAAGTAACTAAGATTGAGAAATTTTAAGAAAACATGTAGTTACTTTGTATTTCTTATTATACTTTTAATGAGAGGATGAGGTTGCCCTATCCTACCCGTTCGGCTAACGACCCTCCACCAATCAAGCGAGCGGTGGGTGTAAGTGTACACCCATTAAGCGCCATTTTATAGGCCGCAACCTTATACCCACCTTATAGACCAGCTTCGTGAATGAGGCCTACTAATGGTAAGACTAGCATTTAAGTTATACATATATAGATATTAATCTTGTAATATTATACTAGTATAGGGTTGTATTTTAAACTTGTAAAATTCTAGGGTTTGAAATTTAAATTGTCTAAATTAAACTTTTAATCACAAAACATAAATTTCAAAACTAGAGGACAAGTTTTAAACAATTAAAACATAAAGGATCAAATAACAAATAATTTAAATTAACAATTAATCACATAATTATCTATATTTGATTAATAATTATCATATAAGGAAATTAAATATTTTATTAATTGATAATTATCTTCAATTAGATCAAAAATATAGTCATATATATCATAAAATCGGATTAGGGTTGATCTAATATGATTAAGGTAAGTTTCCATAAGATAAATATGATTAAGGTAAGTTTCTCTCATAATAATCATCCTACCTTTTGGTAGGACCATGCACAATCGGGTCAAATACTTGCCTAATATAGTTGCAGCCTTATACACTATTCCAACAGATGTCTCATATTAAATTCCTTTTGATCAAAGAGATATTAGAGACTCTTATGATCAGTTTAAAGCTTACACTTTGTGCCATAAAGATAATGCCTCTATATCTTTAATGCAAATACTACTGCTACAAACTCTAGATCATGAGTGTGGTAGCTCTTCTCATCCTCCTTCAGTTGTCTTGATGCAAATTAAATTACTTTATCTCTCTAGGTCAGAACACAACCTTACCAAAGTCCAGATGGATCACTATAAACTGCAGAGTCTTCAATTCCATCAGGTAAAAAAAGAATCGGTGCTTCACACAAATACTTCCTTAGCTTCTCGAAAGCTTCTTCATGCTTTTCACTCCAAGTATATGTGGCTCCTTTATGAGTTAAAGATGTTAAGGGATGAATTCTCAAAGAAAAGCCTTGGATAAACCTTTTGTAATATCCAACTAATCCTAAAAAGCGATGAATCTTAGTGGGACTTTTTGATCCATCCCACTTCATTACAGCTTTGTTCTATGCTGGGTAAACCATTATTCCTTCTTGGTTAACCACAGGACCTAAGAATTGGACTTTCTGAATCTAAAAATCACACTTGGAGAACTTTACGTACAACTTCTCTTTCTTCAGAACTTCTAACACTTTGCTTAAGTGTTTTCCATTCTCATGTCGGCTCTTCGAATATATGAGAATATCATCAGTAAACACTATTACAAATTTGTCGAGGAAAGGTTTACAACCCTATTCATCAAATCCATCAATGTCAATGGAGCGTTGGTCAGTCCAAATGACATAACCAAAAACTGATAGTGTCCATATCTCATTCTGAAAGAAGTTTTCTCTATATCCTGTTCTCTCACCTTCAACTGATGATATCCTGACCTAAGATCAATCTTCGAGAAATATCTTGCACCCTGCAGCTGATTGAATAGGTCATCTATCCTAGGAAAACAATACTTATTCTTTACTATCGCCTTATTCAGCTCTCTGTAGTCAAAGCACATCCTCATGCTTCTGTGTTTCTTCTTCATGAATAACATCAGAGCTCCCCAGGGTGAAGAACTAGGTCTAATGAAACCTTTGTCCGAAAACTCCTGAAGTTGCATCATAAGTTGTTTCATCTCCGTCGGTGCTAGTCGGTAAGGTACTTTGGCTATCGGTGTGGTTCCTCATAACAAGTATATCCTAAATTCTACATATCTATCAGGGTAAAATCAAGGAAGATCTTCGGGAAAGACTTATAAAAAGTCACACACAACCGGTATCCTCTACATCGCCTTCTTCTTTTTCTTCGTATCGATTACAAACGCTAGATATGATGTACATCCCTTGGACAAACATTTTATATCTTTCATCAGGGTGATGATTTCATAATTTACTCTACGTTCGTCCCCGTACACCATAAATGGTTCTCTTCCAGGCAGTTTGATCACTACGATCTTCTTTCTACACTTGATTTCGGTGTCGTGCACACTAATCCAATCCATTTATAACACTATGTGGAAGCCATTTAACTCAATAGGCACCAATTCCTCATGGAATATATTCCTATTAAAGTTAATGATAATATCCCTAATGCATTCATTAACAGGTACAAATTTGCCACTAACTACCTCTACTACTAGAGCATTATCTAGTCTATCTACAGGCAATGCTACTCTTCGACCAAATTTATGCAAAATAAAGGAGTAGTTAGCTCCAGAATCAAATAAAATATTGGCAGGCAATCCATTTACTATAAAAGTACCTGAGGTGACATCTTCTTCCTCCCTAGTTGCTTCTAGTGTAATCTAGAATGCTCTTGCCTTAGGCCTTGGTGGCACATTAGGATTTGCAACCTCCTTATTCTTTGGGTAGTCTTTAGTAATATGCACTTCTTCATTACATCCGTAACACACCTTCTCCTTGGATGTACATTCGATTGAATAATGATCTGTCCTCCCACACTTGAAACAGGTCAACTCTTTTCCACACTTCCTAGAGTGCTTCTTCTTGCACTTCTCACACCATTTTGCTTCACCTCCTCCTCCAAACTTCTTGGAACTGGACTTCAAGAACCTCCTTTTCTTGTTGGGCCTTGAAGATCCATTAAACTTTCTTTTCTCTCTTACCTCAACTCTCTCTTGACCCTTCTCCCTTAATTGGGTCTCAACATTCTTAGCTACCCAGATGGTGGCTTTCAAGGTTGTTACTTGTTTGACCATTGGAACAAAGTCTGCTGGCAATCTATTAGCAAATTTTTTGACCATGGAGAGTTCAGTTGGAACTAAATAAGGAACAATCTTTATTTTATCCATAAAACTTGCAGCGTACTCGTTAACGCTCATACTTACCTTCTTCAAATTATGGAACTCGTTGTTGATCTACTAGAAGATCCTTCTCAGAGCAGTAATGCATTTTCGGTTGCACCAAAAAGTCTTCCCAAGACATCTTACGAGCTTCTCGTTTGGGCATGGTATCAGCTAGTAGCTTCCACCAACTTAATACCCTAGTCTTTAACTGTGTAACCGCAAGAAAAGTCTTTTGCTTTTTGCTGTAGGTGCAACATTTAAACATCATTTCTATCTCGGAGATCCAATCCATGACTTTCGTTAGTTTTGGGCTTCCATAAATACTTGGTGGCTTGGATGCCATGAAATCCTTGTACTTTCAACCACGTCCATCATCTCCTTCATTTTCTTGGTTCCTTCTAACCACACGGGGTTCCAAATGATTGATAGTCCTACAATAGTTCCCTTCTTCCAATTGTTCCTCTTCCAACCCACTTTGCATAATAGGTGCAGTAGGTTCTCTCCCATTCTACCGAAGTAGCTACCTTCTCTCCTCTATCTAATGGTCTAATGGTCTACTTCTGGTGCAGGCTCAACCACTCGTGGCTCAAGCTGCTAGTCACCATTGACATTTCCTAATTCACTATATGTTCTAACCATGACGTTCTATACACCAAAGCATATGTTCATTGTATAGTGATGAGAATATAGATAAAGAAATATTCTATAGACGATAGACATATAATCTTCCTTATCACTCCAAAATATTATATGCTACTACTAATACCGTACTTATACATTTAGAAATCTGAATACATAAATTTCCAGACCCGATCGACATTAGACCATAGATCCGAATATTCGACATCATATAAATCAATTAGCACAAAAAATAATTTTAGACATCTTTCCTGGAATAAACTAGTGCTAGTGTCTGCTCACACATACTTCTTAAGTATAGCAGAAACTCATCTCACAGTCATTGTTTAACATTCTAAGTATAAGTCTATAAATCTTGTAATACTCCTAGTTCGCTTAAACTAATGCTCTGAAAAGAACATTTATTTATGCTTATTTTAAAATCAGAGCATCCGTAAAAGAATAATATTGCGGAATTTGTTCCCAAAAACATGATAATGATATTATCAAAACATTTCCGATGATAATGATATTTATGCTTATCTAACTTACTGGCCTATAGGCATCCATAAATCTCTCATCATATCATCACACCTATGCTCTTGTGCTGCTAATTGTAATATATGGAACTGAGTGGGTCAGGCTTGGGGGCCTAGTGAGCACATTGGGCTTTCAACCCACAATAATTAAATCATTATTTATTATTATCAAATTATCAACCCGATTACCCTGTCCCGCTATCCGCACTCTTTTCCTCTAACATCTAAATTCAAGGGACCTATCCTAAGGATCATATTCAGGATAGATAATAATGTTTATGGGATTCCATAGCAATATGTATCTATAAGGAAACCATACGGGTGGAGTACACTTAGTGAACACTAATTTCAAAAACACATAAGGTTGTGCGTCTGCTAGCGTTCCACTGGACTATCCAGAATAGTCTGTGGCCGTTATTAATACTCTGCTAGAGAAGTGGATCATCTTTAAAGTCAAGGCCTCTAAACGTCTATATCATCTTTCATCTCTCATCATCTAAATCACTTTCATCTCTCATAATCTAAAGGACCTTACATCTCTCATCATCTATGCCATCTTATATCTACCCATTTACCCATATATTTATAGGTAATAAAATACATATAACAGTTTATAATCGAGTAAAACATGTATAAATCGTTCATTTAGAATAGATATCATGAACACAGATAGTAAGCACATATAGCATGTAATTATCTTAAATACTTTATATATATATATATATATATATATATATATATATATATATGTGTGTGTGTGTGTGTGTGTGTAAGATGAAAGTAACTATGCACTCACTTGATAAAATGGGTGACTGGTGATCTGGGCAGAGCTTTGTCTAACAACTCAGATGTTCCTTGATATGACCTACGTATAATTACTATAGAGTTTTAGTCTAGTGATCCTGGAGACTAAGAATATCCTAGACCCTCACTAATCCCAATGTATACATCAAGATCTATCAAGTAAGGATTAGTCAGGCATGATTATTTCTGCATAATAGCTTTTATGAAATCCAACAACCAAGCCAACAAGACCATTCAAGACGCCTCTCCCATAAGTAGATCAATCAATATATTGAAACAGAATTACTGATAGATCTTATTTATAGGTTCACAATGACGACTTATGACTATAAATATAAGTTACACAAAAAACACTAGAGTGTAGCTTAACTTAAAGTGGTTCTTCCTGACAAAAGTTATGAAATTGAACTAGTAGAGCTTCTACTCACTTGCTACTACTTTTTCAGGGATCGTAGGGCTTTGCCGAAGGTTAAAACTAAGGAAAATGGGCAAAAAAACGAGAGAATTTTGAGAGAGAATGGGATGTGGAGTGAGGAAACTAATAATCAGCCGAAGTCTACTTATAGCACAACTATGTGTCGTGCCTGGTGTTCGTGTTGCGCACACCTGAGACGTTGCTCCTCCTGTTTTATACTACATGTCGCAAATATGGTGGTACTTGTGCGTGCCGTGCAACCCACCTGCGCGTGGCGCATCTCGGAAAACTTCAGAAAAACGTATCTTCTTTATATGAGCCCTGTTTTTGAAGTTCTTTACATCCCCGGAAAGCTCTCGATGAGTTCTACAACTTTCATTTAGACTCCGTCGGCTAATTTTGAATTTATTGTTAAATTTATATTTTTAATACGCTTAGACTGTTAAAGTTCGTTAAAAATTCATAACTTTCTCAAATGATATATGTTCTCGACTGTCTTTATGTCGACGGAACCATATGGACGCGATATTCAACCCTCGTTTAGATTGTTTTTTCTAACAATCAACCGATTTTTACTTCAGTTTCTGGGCTATATAGTCCAAAAGAACTATTTATGAAATTTTCTGAATCTTTGCATAACAACAATTTATGAATTTTTTTGAAACTGGGCATAAAGAACATCAGTGAAATTTTAAAAAAAATATTAAATTTTATATTAGTTATCATAAATCAAATAAAAAGGAAAAAAAAAAAAAAAAAAAAAAAAAAAAAAAAAAAAAAAAAAAAGCCAAACCACATAAAATGTATATATAAAAAATAGAACTTACTAATTTTAATCAACATGTAAATACATTTTATTTAATATATATATATATATAAATTATTATCTAAAAATATTTAAACGACAATACATAATTAAATATTTCCGTTTCAATTTAATCGGTTTAAGTGGTTAAATGTTAAATCTGAATAACATATGATTATTTTTTTTTATCAAATCCATAATCTTTTTTTATATTTTATTTAATAATATTATTTAGTTTTATCAAATTTTAAATGTATTTTTTAATAAAGACATAAACATTTAAAAGCAAAATTAAAAAACTCTGTTAGCTAATAATAACATAGTTAAATACTTATAATCAATTTAGTTTTTTTTTTTCACATACTACATGCTAAAATAATTAATCATATGAAGATAAAAATTTCAAACTATATCACGTAAAAAATAATATTTTTATACTCCAAACATTTTTAATTAAAAAATAAAAAATAAAATTATTTAATTATGTATTGTAGTTTAAATATTTTAGATCAAATCTGAAAGTTATTTATATATTAAGTAAAATATATTTGCATGTTGATTAAAATTAGAAAGTTTTAATTTTTATTTATATAAAATTAGATTTTCTATGTTTTTTTTTTTTGCCTTTTTATTTAATATGTTAATTAATACGAAATTTGATAGACTTTTTTACGAATTCACAAATAGTTATTATACGAAATTTCAGAAAATTTCAAAATTTGTCTTTATATGAAATTTTAGTAAAATTTCCCAAATAATCTTTACGAGGACTTAATGCCTCTCTCTAACCGATGTTATGTATAAAGATTATTAGTGTGTCAACTCTCGTCTAAATATACTATGGACGCATCAAAAAGGTTTTATATGTACCATTTAAGAGGAAAAAAAAAATTAAACAAAATAAGATAATTCGTAAGATTTTGTTTTAACATAATTATTCCCTAACATTTAACTTTAAATAAAAATAAAATTATTTCCAATCAAGTTGTCTTTCAATTTCCGTATTCACGAAATTGTAAGTCTCCAATTTCTTTGGGATTTGATCTCGTGCATCTTTCAAAATATTTCTTGAAATAAATAGTCATAAATATAATACAAAATATATTAACCAGATATAACAATTCATGGGGTTGGCAAAAAGAAAACTAAAAACAAAACAAAATAAAACAAAAACAAAAGAAAAAAACAAAAAAACAAAAAACATTTTATTTTAACATATAGATACCTCCTTAATTTTGAAATAAGGGGTTAACGTGTACTCTCATAATTGTGTAATTGCAACATTACAACGATTACTCATCTATGGTTCTATCAAAACCATATGGTCAAATTAAAATTGTATTTAATTTGACTTTTCGGAAGGCTTTAATATCTATGTTCTGTATTTCATCAAATTCATCTAAATGTATACACATATATAGCTTAATTTTAATTTCTTAACCTTGTTTGATCACCAATTTTAGTTATAAAGCATACTAAAATATAATTGTTGTGCAACACGTATGAGTATGAAATATTATTGCTGGTTCCTCTTGGGAGACAATCTGTAATCATTATGGGTCATAATGTTCACCTCTTTTAATCATATTTGCCTATGCTTTTTCAGTCTTATCTAGTCTCACTTGAGTTTGACCCAAATTTTCACTCATCTATGTTTCCAAACTTTTCTTGAAATTCAAATAAATGTTAAAATTGAATATCAATTTTATTTTGGAATTTTGCTTTCAGAAAAAGTAATATACATTTAATCATTTATCCCAAAAGTTACTATTTGATTTGTTTTTTTCTTTTACAAAACTCACTTACATTTTAAAAATCTTTTCACTATTAATATTTAACATTCTTCTAAAAAAAAAACATTAATTTTATGATGTTTTTTCATACAATGTAATTTATTATAACAAAATCAAGTTTGTAGTAATTTGTACATAATATTTTTTAGTTATACATAACAATTAATTATTTAGATGGTTGTACCATACAATTATATAAAATATAAATTGTTGTGTATGATTAAAAAATATTATATACAAATTATCATCCTAATAATAATAGTAAGAATGGTTGGACTTTTGACTTAAAATCAAAATCTAACCGGGAATTTATGTTTTTCAATTAGAAAACATTAAATCATTACTTTTTCTTTTTTATTTTTGCAGATCCAAATCAATTCCGAGTAAATTTCAACTACGAAAAGTTTCATCAACAAGATCAATTAGATGTTACATTAATAATTGAAAAAAAAAAGTTTGATTTGGCTTTGACATCCCTTGCCGATAAAACTAAAAGATAAACCCTAACCTGTCCTTTGACTTTCAAACTGATATGAGCATCTTAAGGGTAGCCGTGGTGGTTGTCGGTAGCGGTGGCTATGAGGAAGGAAGAGGGTAGTCATGGCGGTCGTCTGCGATGAAGATGATGGTAGTGGTCAGTAACTGGAAGGACAAGAAGATGATGGTGTTCATTGGCGGTGAAGATGATGGTGGTGATTAACAACCGGGAGGACAACAAGATGGTGGTGGTCATCGGTGATGAAGATGATGGTGGTGGTCTGTAACATCCCAGTGTTGAGGTTATTTCAATTTTTAGCCTATATCTGAATAAATATTGTATTTTAGTCCTTGACTATAAGAAAGAGTGCAAAATGGCCCACAGTGGCATTTTGGGTGATTCTGGACAAAGGGGTAGTACGTTGGGCGTACGTTGTGTACGTTGACCGTACTGGGGCGAACCCATATGGATTTTGACCAGTTTTGACCAAGGGTATTTTGGGAAATGTAATTAATTTAGAATGGGAAATGTTTTTGACATTTAGGATTTCGGTTGAGTCGATTGTCGAAGTTGGGAGTTTTTAGACTGCATTCAGACTGTGACGTGAGTGTTCTTCACTATACTCATGGGTCAAAGGCACCAATGCCAACCCACTAGATTATTTATCCTGGTTAGGATGGTGATTTCATAGTTGTAGTTGTTTAGTGGATCCGTATGATTATATGTATTTGCTAGCTCTGTGTTTATGTTTGTTTGTTTTATTTTTGTATATGTCGACATGTAGTATTAGGTTAAGGTAGTCCTGGTTTGTGTTGTAGGCCAAGACACCCAAGGACAAACAAATAGGCTGTAGGCGATGGCTGTCCAGTCAGGCCGACAACCTGTGGAGCGGTCCGAATAGGTTGTAGGCCCTGCGAGGCAGTCCAATCATGTCGAAGGCTCATAGAGCGGTCCAGATAGGTTGTAGGCCCTACGAGGCGGTCCAAATAGGTTGGTTGTTCATATTGTATGCTTTTCTGTTGTGTTGTGCTGATTCTTTGGGGGAACTCATTAAGCATTAACTTACAGTTTTAGTTTAGGGTTCCAGATACTTCCGATGATCGTGGGAAGGCGAATGCATGATCGTACACAACTTCCATTTTTTATGTATTCATGTCTTGGGAAAACTCTGATTTGAAATAATGCTTTTGAAACAATAGCTCTTTTTTAAGCAATATTGAATCATGGTTGGTTTTAAAATTTTAAATTCTTGTGATTTTGGAGTGTTACAAGTTGCTATCAAGGTCTTGGTTTGATAGAATTGGATGAATATTTGTGAGAGTCCAAACTCAAACTAGGGAACTACAACAGTTTTTAAACTAGTTTTCAAAAAAAATGTTTTCAAAAGTAACCAAGGAAGGATGCGATGTGTACAATCATTCAGAGAAAGAAAGTATATCCAAAGTTACCAACACTATTATTTGATGTTATGTTATCTTAGAACAACATGCTAGTGGCAGGAAAGGAACAAGTGGCCAAGATAGGCTAGGGATGACTAAGGATCAGGTCAGAGAGATGATTCATGTTTAGGTTGTTTCTTTTGTCTGGGGGTAGATTCCATAGTTGTTTGGGTCTATTAAGACTGCCATGATGGAGTTCTTTGATGGCCAATATGCTACACATTCAGAGGCTGATGCTACTACAATCGTCGCTGCTATGGGGATTGGAGGGGGGGAGCCTTATAGTATCGGGACTTCGAAATAAGAATCCCTCGTTTTTTGATGGGGTTCAGGATTCGATCATTTCTATGAGATGTTTGTCTGATGTTGAGGGATGTTTCTTTACTTGCTCCTGCCTAGCTGACCAGAAGGTCCAGTGTGCTCTGAACCTTCTTCGGTCTCGAGCGAAGGATTGATGGAGACTAGTCACTAGTTCATACACTTCGGAGTAAAGAGTTGTTGTATCATGGGGGCAGCTCTCTAAGATGTTCCACTCGAGATATGTCCTACTAGTTGATAGGGAGAGATTGGCCCAGGAGTACATGGACCTGCGGTAGGGTACTAAGTCAGTGACGGAGATCACCAAGATGTTTACTAAGAGATCTCTGTTTTACCATGAGTTTGCTGCTTCCAAGAAAGCTCGTATGACCCGGAACTAGAGCATGCTCAAGACGGACATCCGGTAGTTTGTGTCTACTTAGTTCTATGGTACACTTGTGTAGTTACATAAGGTCGTTGGGCGGCGGGAGATTGAGTTTAAGCTCTAGATTAGGGAGAAGAGGCTAGCTCCGGTGTAGTCTTAACCTACGGCGAAGCGATTTAAGACCACTGATGTGATATCAGGGAGTCAGACGGACCACACATATGGAAACTGCAATAAGGTTCATGAGGGTTTTTGTCGATCAACTTCTGGGTACTACAAATGTGGCAAGGATGGGCATAATGCCAAGGACTGTCGCCAACATTTCGCCGCACCGACCATCAGGATCTGTTATCACTGTGAGTAGGTTGGCCATATTAAGGCCAACTGTACTTTACTCACAGCGAGACTCGCGCAAGCTCTGGTTCCAACTACTTTGAGGATCACCAATGGGTGATAGGGTAGGGCGGAGCCCCCGATGGCTCGAGGTCAAACTTTTCGGCTCACGACAGAGGATGTCAGGGCGATGCCAAACGTCGTTATTGGTATGTTTCTATTTACTATTCTGTCAATTATATTTCGATATGATTATTTTTATGTTTCTTATAGGTACATTCATAGTGAAGTCTTTGTTTTCTCTTATGTTATTTGAATCGGGCGCGAGTTGGTCCTTTGTGTCTCAATCTTTTAGTACGGATTTTCGTATGACCCGTAGTGAGTTGGAGCGTCCATTGTGGGTTTCCATCGCCAATGAACATGGGATTTATACATTCAGAGTGTATCAGGGTTGTGTTTTAGAGATTTCTGGGGTGCCTTATCCGATTGATTTGATTCCTATTTCCATGAGGGCTTTATGCGTGATTGTAACGACCGTCATTTGAGGTAATACTTATTAAATAATCCTTAATTTATTTGTTGGACTAAGTGTATATGGAAGGGCTAATGGAGTGGACTTTAGCAAGTAGGCCAAGGACTTGGGCTGCCCATAAGTCGTATGTTGGGCGTAGCCTTGATGTACGCAGAAGTACGTGCAACGTACGTGAGCAGATTCCAAAACCCTAATTTTTATGGTTTAAGCCATATAAATTCCTCATTATGACTGAAACCCTGGCCTCCTTACCAGCCCCTCACCCTCAGAAACCCTAAATATCCTCTCTTACTCCATTTTTGTGTGATATTGGCCTTTTGAAGCTTGGTTTGGTAAAGTAGAGCTTGGAAGAAGAGAAGAGAAGTTGGATAAGAAGAACTTGAGTATCTTGAGTTCAAGGAATTGAGATTACCTCACCTTTTGGTACTTAAAGGAGGTATAAAGTTTCCAATTTTCCATATAAAAGCTTAGATCTAGGTTGATGGAGCTTTGGACCTTTTTTGGTCCAAAGAACGGATTTTGTGATGCAACTTCGTATTTAGGCTTAGGGTTGCCACCCTCAGAGCTAAAAGTATCCCATAAGAAGTAAAGTTTCAATTTTTAAGGCCTATTTGTAACCATGCATGAGATCTAGCCATTTCCATGAAGTTAGTTGCTATTTTTCAAAGTTTGATCTCACTTGGTGGGTTGCAAGCCACCAAGTGATCGACTTTATGGGTTCAGACGGATTATTGGACCCAAATCTGTAATTTGGACTTAGTAACTTAAGGGGTTAAGAGGTTTTGATGAAAATGGCTTAACATAGTAGTACGATGGGCGTATAAGCCAGTACGCGTAGCGTATAAGCCAGTACGCGTAGCGTACAAGCCATGCAAGATGTAATCATAGCGTATAGAAGAGTACGCTCCTTTCAGATTTTGGGCTTTACAACATTGGGCCTCGGTTTGGGCCAATCTTTGGGCTTAGCAGATGTTGGGCTGAAATGGGCCACCATGAGTCATTTAATGGACCAATGACATGTTTGGGCTTGGGGGAAAAGCCCATTTAAGGAGTTGGGCCTAATTTAGAAAATTGGGCCATTAGAGTGTCGTAGTGGGCCATTAGTGAGTTTGGAAAGAGTAGAAGGGATTTGGGCATAGGTCATGGTCCAAATTAGATCAACAGGGTAGAAAGTCATTTTACCCTTAGAAGGATTCTCAGTTTTTGACTAAGTGTTTATTTTAGTCGTGATAGTCGGGGAGTCGTATGAGCAGCTATCAGAGATACCCTTGCACGAGTTTTCAGCAGTCAGTTTGAGATGTGAGTATCCTTTAGTAGGAACGGGTCAAAGGCACCAATGTCGGTCCGTTTATGTATGCTAGCATATACCGGACTTTAATATGATGCCAGGGGTAGCCCGATGCATATTATGTGTTCCGAACTTCGGTCTAATGTTGGGGCGGTCCCGAGAAGTGTATATGTATGCTTGATGTCTTTGTGATTTATTCATGTTATGTGTTATGTGTTCCAGGCCTAGGCCCAATGATGGGGTAAGTCAGATATATGGTAATGTATATGTTATGTGTTATGTGTTCCGGGCTTCGGTCTGATGTCGGGGCATGCTCGATGTATGTTATATGTTTATGTTATGTGCTTATGAAATCTGATATGTTGTGTGTATGCCGGGGCAAGCCCGATACCGGGCGAGGCCCGATGGTAGACGTGGTCTGATGCGGGGGTAAGCCCGATGTCGGGTAGGAGTCCGATGTCGGGTTCGTCCCGATGCAGCTGGGCGGAGTCCCAAAGTTTTTGTTATATGTTATATGTTATGTATATGGTATGTGGTAGTTTGTAGGGATCTCAGTAAGCTTCATGCTTACAGTTTTTAGTTTTGGTATCAGGTACTTATGCTAGCAAAGGGAAGGGCTCGGGATGATCCCATGGCACACACCATAGTTTTCTAGCCTGGGATATTTCACTATAATATTTGATATGATATTTTGATACTTTGACAGTTATTGTGATGTTTTTGAGATACATGGTTTATGATGTTTACTTGATGATGATATTTATGGTTTTAATAATGAATTAAAACGAAATTTTTGGATCGTATTTTTGGGATGTTTCAGTGATAGTGTGGATGGACTGGCTGAGGAGGTTCCGTGTTATGATAGGTTGCGAGGGTCAGCGAGTGATAGTTCGAACCCCAAGTGGAGGAGAATTGGTTATCTACGGAGAGGGTACCAGGTTTAGGTGAGGGTTTTGTTCGGCAGCCAGGGCTCGACAGTACATTCAACATTGTTGTATGGCTTATCTTGCCTATGTGTTTGATGCATGGGTTCTAGAGCAAACATCGATTTAAATGAGCCAGTTGTCCTGGCGTTTGCGGATGTGTATCCGGAGGAGTTACCCGGTGTGCCTCATAAAAGGAAGGTTGAGTTCAAGATTGACTTAGTTCCCGGTGTGGCTCCTATTGCCAAGGCGTCATACCGTTTGGCATGCCCACGGTGTCGGAGTTGTCCTCTTAGCTTTAGGAGTTGTTAGGCAAGCAGTTCATCAGACCGAGCAGTTTTCTGTGGGGAGTACCAATATTGTTTGTCATGAAGAAGGATGGTACACACTGGATGTGCATCAATTATTAGGAGTTAAACAAGTCAACGGTGAAGAACCATTATCCCCTTCCGTGGATTGACTACCTCTTTGATCAGTTACAAGGTACATCTTGCTTCTCCAAGATCGAAAGGAGGTCGGGGTATCATCAGGTGAGGGTTAAAGAGGATGATGTGGAGAAGACTGCATTTCAAACTCGTTATGGGGATTACGCATTTGTAGTGATTCCATTTGGGCTCACCAATGCATCTGTGGTGTTTATGGACTTGATGAATCGGCTATGCAGGCCAATTCTCGATTGATCAGTTATTGTTTTTATTGATGATATCTTGGTGTATTCCAAGACAAGAAAATCAGTACGAGGAGCACCTTCAAGAGCTTTTTGGAGTGTTGAGGCGAGAATGGTTGTATGCCAAGTTCTTGAAGTGTGTGTTTTGGTTACTAGAGGTCTAGTTCATGGGACATCTTAACCAAAATGAGATTTGATTATTCTATCCAAGATTGAGGTCGTGATTCAGTGGGAGGTTCTAAAATCTCCCTCATAGATCAGGAGTTTCTTGGGTTTGGCGGGAAATTATTGGAGATTCATCTAGGATTTCTCCAAGATTTGTGTACCCCTTATTCGTCTGACGAGGAAGGGAATGGATTTCCGATGGGACCCTGAGTAGCAGATGACATTTAAGACACTACGACAGAGGTTATGTGAGGCCCTGGTGTTGACCCTTCCAAAGGGTGTCGAGAATTGCTTTGTATTTTGTGAAGCATTTATCAATGGTTTAGGGGCGGTTCTTATACAGAGAAGGCGAGTGATTACATATGCTTCTTGATAGCTGAAGCCGCATGAGACATGATCTCATACTCATGACCTGGAGTTGGGTGTAGTGGCATTTGCCCTCAAGATTTGTAGACATTCTATGTATGGGGTCCGTTGTACCTTTTACGCGGACCATAAGAGTTTGAGATCTTATGGATGAGTCGAATTCGAACATGAGGAGGTGGCTGGATGTGGTCAAGGATTATGACTGCGAGATCCTTTATCATCCGGTTAAAGCGAATGCGGTCGCGGCTGCCTTGATCAGCAAGTCGGTTGGATCTTCACCTGGGGATATGTGTATCATGACATCCATTGAATCTTCACTTTTGGATTTGATCAGAGGGGCACAGGAAGAAGGAGTCAAGAAGGATCAGGGGCGAGATTGATAGATTTATCATTGATAGTCAGGGATTGTTGACCCGGTGTGGTCAGGTTTGGGTTCTGATTTCAGGTGGGATTAGGCAGATCGTTTTGGAAGAGTCTCATAAGTCTCGCTTTTCGATACACCCAAGATCCACAAAGATTTATCGAGATTTGAGACCAAGTTACTGGTAGCCGTGTATGAAGAGTGAGATAACCTAGTATGTTGAGAGGTGTTTGACCTGTAGGATGGTCAAGGATGGGTATCAGAGGCCACATGGCAAGTTTCAGCCTTTGGAGGTTCACATGTGGAAATGGGAATAGATCACCATGGACTTTATCACTAAGTTATCGAAGACTGCCAAGGGTTTTGATGCTATATGGGTAATTGTGGATCTACTGACTAAGGGTGGCCAATTTTTGGCCATCCAGGAGAGCTCCTCAGCCAAAAATATGGTCGATGTGTATGTTCGAGAGATTATTGCTCATCATGGGGTTCCAGTCTCCATTGTATCAAACCGAGATGTTTGGTTCACTTCCCGATTCTGGCAGAAGTTACATGAGGAACTGGGTACGAGGCTACATTTCAGCACTGCTTATCATCCGCAAAATCATGACCAGAGTGAGCCGACCATCCAAACACTTGAGGACATGTTGCAAGATTGTGTCATAGATTTTAGTGGGATTTCGGATTCCTACCTACCTCTTGCGAAGTTTTCCAGCAACAATAGTTATCACTCCAGCATTGGTGCCCCGCCTTTTGAGTCTTGTATTGTCGGAAATGTCATACCACAGTTTGTTGGGGGTGATATTGGTCACAGAGTCATGGGAAAGACTGAGGTAGTCCTCCAGACCATGGAGCTTATCCAACAGATCAGTCAGAGATTGTAGACCACTCAGATTTGGCAGAAGAGTTAGACCGACCGGCATTGATCAAAGTTGGAGTTTCAGGTAGATGATATGGTACTACTGAAGGTCTCACCCTGGAAGGGTGTGATATGCTTCAGGAAGAGGGGGAAATTGGGTCCCTGGTATACTAGACCATTCCGTTTGATCGCCAGGATAGGCAAGGTGGCCTATCAGTTGGATTTGTCAAGTGAGCTCAGTCAGATGCACAACACTTTCCATGTTTCGCAGTTGCGGAAGTGCGTATTAGACGATGTGAAACATCCAAAAATATGGTCCCAAAAAAGTTTCATTTTTATAATAATTAGAGTAGTATTTTACAATAACATCCAACATCTAAGTAAAACCAATGCATCGATTTTCCATAAAATCATAGTAAAACATCATAGCGAAATCTCAATAGTGTGTGCGATGCGGTCATCCCGAGCTCTTCCCTTTACAACCGGAAGCACCTGAAACATGATCTAAAAATGGTAAGCAAAAATCTTAGTGAGTTTCCCAAAAATACCTCATGTTGTACATACAATAAGCATATAGTGTGCCCCGCCCAATCACCAGGCCCCACAAGGTCACCAGGCCCTGCTTGGTGATCGAGCTGAGCTCGGAAGTGAATCGACACCTGCCCAACAGCTACAGGAACTACTGGGAAAGTAGTTCATTTGTCCGAGCAGTTCCCCGTGGGGAGTTCCGATTCTCTTCGTCAGGAAGAATGATGGTTCGCACCAGATGTGCATCGACTATCGGGAATTGAACAAGTTGACGGTGAAGAACCGTTATCCACTCCCAAGGATAGACGATCTTTTCGATCAGTTCCAGGTAGCATCTTGGTTCTCCAAGATAGAACTGAGGTTTGTGTACCATCAGGTCAGGGATAGAGAGGAGGACATGGAGAAGACCGTGTTTCGAACTCGTTATGGACATTAAGAGTGCATGGTGATGTCGTTTGGGCTCACTAATATGCAGGCGATGTTCATGGACCTGATGAATCGGGTCTACAGACTAATTCTCGATCGCTCGGTCATCGTGTTCATAGAAGATATCTTGGTGTACTCCAAGACCCGAGAGCATCCCCTTCTTCCTATTAAGAGCTTAATCCTTAAGCTTTTTCATCCACAGTTCAGATCTAGCCCTCAAAAGTTGTTCTTAACCATAATGATTCCAACTTTTTGCTCTTGCATGGATAATAAGACCTTAACATCAAAATCCTAGCTTCTTGACCCATTAAGACAACCTAGATCATGTATAGAAGGATACTAATGCCCAAGATCACATTTTTATGGTTCCTAATAACTCAATAATGGATAAGGTTTCCAACTTTATCCATCAAAATGGTCCAAAAATCAATATATAGTTTTTAAATCTCAAAGGGACCAAAAGTGCATCTTTTTCAACTTAATCCATTAACTCCAAGCCTCCAACCTTTAGATCTGAATCAATATGATCTTTAGATGGACAAAGTTTCCAACTTTATGCATAACAAGGTCACAAACTTTCAAGATCTAAACTTTATGCACTAAAGTGACCAAAATCACATAACATCCAAAACTAGTTAGATCTAACAAATGCATCATCAAGACTCGAGATTTATACATCTAAAAGAAAGATAAAGTTGAACAAAGGATGGATCTACGAGCTCCAATGCAACCAATACTTCTCAAAAAGCTCAAACTAGGGATAGGGTTTTCAATGGAGGGTAGAGGAGAGGTGGAGGATAAGAATCAAATGGATTTAGGTGTGACAACCCGAAATTTTCTATATTGTACAGTCAAACACTTCATAGAGAGTCAAACTCATTTCTGCTACTTTTTAGCACGTTTGGTGTCCGTTTGAGCAATTTAGAGCTTTAATCCTTTAAGTGGTAGTCATAGCACATTTAATCCATGGCATATTGTACATCATAGTTGTATCAAAACTCCAAGAAATTGGAGTTTACAACCCAAACATGGATTTTGCAGTCGTAAACTCCAAGGGCTATATATATGGCCCTTAGCCATTTTTATTCATTTGTTCCATTTTCAACTAGAAAAAAACCCGATTCTCTCCTGAGGATCTTCAATCTCTCGTCCCAAATTGTAAGTACTCCTACCCTAGAGTGTTTTATATCTTAATACATGTTTAGATATCATTGAAATCACTCAAGAATCACAAGAAAAAGGAGTTTACGGCCCAAGATCTTCTTGGACCGTAAACCCTAATTTGGGTGCCAAAGTGCTCCCAACTCTTTCCTTATGCTTAGAAACTAGTATGGAACCCTTCCTTGATGGTTTTAGCACATGAAAAGCACCATAAAAAACCCTTGAATATGGGTTTACGGTTTGGGAATCTCCCAAAACCGTAAACTCCCCCAAAGTGTGTTTTAATGCCCTAAACACCCTTTTAAGCCTTGGATAGTAGCCTAGAACCTTACACCATTGATCTAAGGACCTCAAAATTCGAAATGGTACTTCTTACCATGAGTTTAAGACTGTAGACTCATGGGGAAGTGGTCCCTAGACCGTAAACTCAAGATAGGGTCATTTTAGGACCTTAAACCCACCCAAACACTTGTTTAAGCTTTGGAGCACTTAACCACTTAAGCCATTAGAGTTTTAAGCCCCTTTTTGGTGACTAATTGAGATTTTACGGCCAGGAGTAAACTCCCCTGGGCCGTAAACTCCAACAAACATGGTCATTGGACCATAAACTCCCGTATGAGGCCTTACACTCCTTTGTTGCAACCCGATAGCCTCCTAACACTTTTACCAAAGTGTTTTACTCACATTAGGATGTTTATACATGTTTAATTAGTGTTATAATCATTAATTGTTTATATACATATGTCTTCATATGTTATTAGGCTCATTGTGTGTGTCTACGTCTTCACTTGACACCAAGCACTTGCCCGACACGTCCATCCGATCAGCTCACTATAGGTGAGTTCATACCCCTTAATTAACCTTTTAAATGTTTTTAAATGTTTATAAATGCTTTATGGGGGGGATACAAGTCGAATCATGCTAATTGTTATATCAATCACATGTGATTAATAACTAAGCATGCAAATGGATTTACTATACGTTAACTGTTTTACCAAACATATTTCTTCAAATGACTTTCTTAAACGTTTTTACATGATTAAAACTCTTTATCAAACTATCTTACATATTGAATGTTTCTTTTCAAACTCTTTTACAATTGTGTATCAAACAAAGGTTTCCTTATACTTTAAACTGTTCTTATCAAACAAATTGTTTTCAAATCGTTTTACAAACTAACATCAAGTCACCTTTTCCTAGTTACAAAACTTTTCAAAGGTTTTACAAAACTTCTTCTATACTTTTATATTGTCAATTATATGCCTATATATGTATAGTTATATAAGTAATGTTTAAAGGACTTAGGAAGGCTAGCTCGCTTTACCTCCTTTTCCTCGTTGGGATGTGGCTTTAGGGCATCGGTTATTCGTCCAAAGGTCATCTAAATATTAGTTGTATATTATGTATACATATATAGGTATAAAAGTTCTATCAGTTAATTCAATACCCTTGGGTAGCAGGGGTATACTTTCATGTTCATACACACCAGTCATATTACTAGTAAACTACAATAGGCGTAGTTTAGGAAGTTGCTAATACTATTACTAGAACAATAAATCATACAATGAGTCAGTTCATACATGAGTCACTACTTGCTAGATAGAGAGAGAACACACAATAAAACTAGTACACACAGTACATTACTATACGCTAGATAGAGAAAGAACACTCAATACAGCTAGTACACACAGTTCATTACAATACAGGCTAGACAGAGAAAGAACACACAATACAGCTAGCACTTACAATACATATACATTAATACAGTTATGTGAGCCACTAAGCGGGGCATGGCACTACCTGCCATGACCGTTTTTATATCCAGAATCTCCTTAATTGGGGAGCGTATGAGTTTGCGTATAGATCTATACTGGATTGACTATCCTACACCTTGATGCTCGCTACAGTGGGACTTGCAAGTCTATGGGTGCCAATTGTCATTTCTTACAACATCTTACATCGTCATTTTACTATTGATTCGATAGCAGGATACATGCCGATCACATGGTACTATAAATTTCATTTGGTTTAAGGTAGTTAGTACATCAGTAGTCACTTATTATATTACTACAGTACTATATTAATTCCCCATTACATTCACTTCATGAACATTCACACGATGCACGGAAATGTAAATACTATATTTTTGGTTAATGATAGTCAGATTTGGGAAAATACACAATCTTACAAGAGACACAGTCAGATACTAGATGCCTTGGTAGAAGGCTACTTTCAGTAGGAAGCATAGGGTTTTCTAGGATATACAAAACTTTTACATACTCATACTTACAAATACAGTCTTACAAATACATTCTTACAAATACATTTATACAAATACAGACACTAAAATACTTATGACCTCACTAACTTTAAAGTTGATACTCTCTTTCAAAATAACTTGTATCCTCAGGTCAACAGTAGACAGGTACCACTGCAAGGCTTAGAGAAGATGGAGCTCATTCAAGACTCATCTTTCATTTTGATTCATACTTTAGTGTCTATTAAACATGTTAGAACACTTGTATTAAAATTATATTATTAATGCAATGGATGATGTTGTTGCTTGTTTACTACTATTCATTCTTGTGATACTGTACATGACGTCCTCCGCCCCAGAACGTTTCCGTCGTTCCTGGTTTTGGGGTGTGACATTAGGGAAGTTAAGGAGCTTAAATAGGGCTCAAACTATGAAAATAGGGTTTGGATTTTGATCGTGTACACCTAATGTAATCCTAGTATGCCCAACTAACTAGGAATGCCTAGTACGTCCAACGTACTTCTTGTTCATCCAACGTACTAGACTAAGCCCAAAACCTTCCAAACTTCTAACGGTCATAACTCTTTAGTTCCAACTTCGTTTTTGACGATCTATATATCCATGGAAAGGTTTTGAGGAACCCTGTAACATCTGGCCTCCCAAGTATATTATTTATGTATTTATTTTTGAGATTTACTGAGTGACTCGACAAGATGTGAGCTCAACTCGTTGAGTATAGTCGATTTGGCCACATGGGTTTAATAACCGACTCGATGAGTCAGAGAGCCAACTCGCCGAGTTGGCGTTGTAAGGTGAAACCCTAAATCTCCGGGGTTGGGGCCTATTTAAGAGAACTTATGTCCTTATTTTCGCCTCACCATCTGCCTAACTCCCTTTTGTGAAACCCTAAACGTTTGTTGTGAGCTAAGAGAGTTATAGAGCTAATCTTCGAGTATTCCAGGCATCTTTTGAGGAGAATAGGAGATTATCCAGCAAGGAACGAGGAGAAACTGTTGGATCTAGTGTTATATTGTCTAGAGATTTTGTGGAAGGTAAAACGCCTACACCTTTCTCATCTTATTGGTTAGATCTCATAATTATGGAAGTTAGGGATTTTACCACCTTTTTATTGGGACATTGAGTGCATTGAGTCTATCAGAAGGTATAGACTTCAGATTTGGACCTTGTGAGGTCCATAAAGTCCAAAGGTCCCAGCTTTATTCAGCCATATAAGTGTATTTGTGCTTAAACACCCTTATTAGAGTTGTATTGGCATTTTGGAGCAAAATGTGCCATGCATGAATGTAATGATCGAAGCTTTACATGACATTCGAGCCTTAGTAGCCTAGATCTAGAGTGTGGAGTGGTAGATCTGCCTTAAAACATCTGAATGAGAATTCAGATTGAAGGGACTCGCTGAGTCAACAAGCTGACTCGACGAGTCAGCTAGGGTTTTCCCCGATGAGTTTGGACATGGGTAACTCGGCGAGTTATTGAGAAATCTCGACGAGTTGAGTTGGGTTTTTGCGATGTTATGAAGGAACAAGGGGGAATCGACGAGTCACATAGATGCACTCGGCGAGTCAGGTCAACATGGACAGTTGCCTCGAGTGTTGACTTCAGGGTTTGGTCAAGGCATGGAGAATGGGAACCATGGAGGGGTAAAATGGTCATTTACCCATTGCAAGAGTTTGAGAGGGACAATAACCTAGTTTATTTTCAATCGTGATTTAATTGTTATTTAGGGATTATTATCTTATGTGTTAGGCGGAGGCTAGTTCGAGATTCGTGTACAAGATTATTACTTGCTAGCTTACGAGGTGAGTCTTCTCACTATACTTTACATAGTGCGGTAATCCTTGTGTGATCGGAGGGTCTTACGTGTTATATTGAGTATTGTGATATCATGGATTATATCTTTCTTATTTGTGTTGTGTATTACTATGAGCTTGCCGAGTTAGGACCGGAGGGTCCACACGAATTGTGGGACTGGAGGGTCCCGCTGAGACACATTGATCGGAGGGTCTTATTTGAGCATAGTCATGAGAGGATAATGAGATATGTGTGGTATTTTGGGGAACTCACTAAGCTTCGTGCTTACCATGTTATGTTTTATGTGTTTCAGGTACCTCTCAGGATCACGGGAAGGCACCCGCTTGAAAGTACACACTGGAACGAGATTATTTTCATGATTTTGGGGTAGTGATTTTTATTTGTGGATTTGTTGACGTTTGGGACACTTGTGGTTTTTGAGAAAATGTAAAATGAGTTTTATTTTGTTTTAAAATGAAATTTTTGTTTGAAAATTTACGATGTAACAAACCCTAAAACCCTATATAATTACTTTTTACTTAAAATACATCGAACTAAAATCCTTAATTCATAAAAGAAGTCTAAAACACCACTTTTCTATTTTACCCTTTGACTCCAAAGCACAAACCGAACTCTTGGATCACATAATCTACATTACTCAAATCTAAATAGGTCTAAACATCTCTTCCCTAAAGCCCGAAGCCTTATGATACTTGATCTTCGGGTCACAACCCCGAATTATGAAGCGACTCAAAATAGGGTGTTGTAGGCATCGTATACATGTTAATAATATGCCATTACTAATGATATTTAATTCAAGGGTTAGTTGATAACTCAAAACATTATACAATGAATACATTTGTAGTTGTTATGATGATTAAATAATAGGTATTTATTTATATCAATGGGTATGATATCATAGTTAATTAGTTTATTATTGTGTTTCACTTTGCATATTTTACTTATTGAATAATTTTATTATTCAAAGTTCCACGGCCGCTCATACTTTGGAAGTGAGTAGTGAATTAAGATTGTCATGAATCGATTGTGGATTGTCCATAGAGATTGGACGTTAATATATTCTATTCTTAAAACGGAGATACATAAGTTGTAATTTGCAAGTCGGTTGTGCATTAGTATTGTGTAAACGAATCAGTATAAAATGTAGTACGTGTATAATTTTGCAAGTGAAGGTTAAAGTTAGGTAGTCAAAGTTTATTCGTTCCTTTTGCCTTAATAGGAAAAGTGATATCTTTAGGCCCCTCAATGATTTGTTGCCGAAATCAGAAATGCTTGACCGAGCCGCGATTAAATTGATGTTTTCGATTAGTTGTCTGAATTCAGTTATCGTAATTGGGAAATAGCAAAACATAATCTTGGACTATGATATTGATTCTAATCCATGTCTCATATCGATATGATATATTGTAGAATGAAGGACTAGAAAATCACTTATCTTAGGGCCAAAGCTTGATTTGAATCAGAGTTCGGCAATGTGACAACCAAAAACAATACATCACCAACTGTCGTTAGATTCTAACGCTATCAACAACATGTAATAGGACAACCATGTATCCATTCGACACATATAAATAAATATACTCGATTTTTTCCTTATTTACGTCAACATCTAGGATCAAAATTTAGTGCGCAAAAAATCGTGTCACTTGAAAGCAGGTTTACATTTTTAGAATATACGCGTTGTCACGATTCCAAAAATATAAACTTAGTATAAATCCCACTTGGTATGATAAAGATATGATCTTTATGGTAAATAAAAATACACCGCATACAGAAATTTACAATGTAAAAAAACTACACAGAGAATGTTTTTACATTTTCAGAATATACGCGTTGTCGCGATTCCAAAAATATAAACTTAGTATAAATCTGACTTAGTATGATAAAGATATGATCTTTATGGTAAATAAAAATATACCGCATACAGAAATTTACAATGCCAAAAAACTACAAGGAGAATGTTCGACTTTTGGCAGAAGTAACCAAAAGGAGAAACGTTCTACTACTCAAAGTAGAAATTTTAATGCAAATAATGCCTAAAACGAAACCCATATGAGAGAGTTACGATTTTTATTAAATCATATTAGTTATAAAATATAGACTAAAAACAAAAGTTGGAATTAACCAAAACGAGCAAAAGGAAAGTTGTAGTTGAAAATGGATATTGTATGCAAAAGATGCTAATTTTTTAAGTTTGATTTTAACCTCACGGCAGCCTGCGCGCAGTGCGCGACATGCACCTAACGACAGGATTCGTCGGGATACAAATGACATTGCACAAACAGATGAGGACATGTCGCAGCCCCCTATTTCTTACGCACACTTGCGCAACGTGCACTCAAAAACTGATTATAAATAGAAGGTCCTGGCAGTTCAATCCCTCACACACACAGACACACGCACACACACACACACACACTCTCTCTCTCTCTCTCTCGGTTTTCATGCCACTGATTCCCATGAGCCGCCCTAGTTTTGGACTTCCGAATTCTACCTTACATCAACAGTTTTACGCATCAAGGGTGAGTTCATAGCCCCACTTTACTGTTTTCAAACCTTTTACCGGGGGGGGGGGGGGGGGGGGAATACACGTAATAAACTATCACTTTCATAAATATTACTGACTGTATAAACTTAGTAATATGATTATGCCTAGAACAGTAGGATGATATTATACTATACTCTGTCTAACTTTTAGGGATAATATCATGCCTAGTTGTTATGTTGACTCACATTGATAGAATACATCACACCTAGTAGTTATGTTGGTAGGTTGCCATAAATGCTTTTTCTCTAGTCAACACTATAACCAACCTTTAGATATGCTAAGTACCTAATGGTTACTCTGTCAAAATACCCGTAAATGCAAAAAACTCTAAATTATATATATATATATATATATATATATATATATATATATATATATAATAAGTATCTCGTATAAATACAACAATGAACAACAATACGACTATCGACTAGGGGAGGCCCCCACAAACAAGTGTTAGATTAGACACCATTCATCCTTATGCTAAATAGCCTTTAACTGTAAAGCCCTAAGCCTATGATTGTTAAATCTTAAGTGAGTAAGAAAGATATGTATAGATCTATATGGAGTTGACACCTCCACCTGTGGTTGCTAATTACAACCCAACAACAATCGGTGCGGGCATAACTTTCTAAACATGGACGACGTCTGATGAAGCATCAGGATACTGGGCGGAAGACAATAACTAGTCATAGCTCGATTATAGGAACTTATTGTAACATTGTTGAACTAACCTATCTAAAAACTACAACTAGGAAATAAACCTAAGAAAGTAGAGATAAAACATAAAATCAAATATGCAACAATGCTGACACAACAAACCCTATGAAATGTATTAAAGTAAAAGAACATATAAACTCACCAACATTATGTTGACCTTTCAAACCACATGTATTCTCAGGAGAATCATTCCGGAAGGAGATGAGCAAGATCCAGGTGATGCAGCAGGAGGCCTATGTGTTATATTATTGCATTTTGCTTTTGTAACGTATATGTACCTTGAACACTTGTGTAACCTATATTACTTAATGAATAAAAAGTAAAATTTGCATAATATTTGTGTACTATTCAATGTGACTTTTTATCTATGATCCAACACCCTAACGTCACACCGCCCGGCATTTCCGCCGCCGACTGGGGGTGTGACAGATTGGTATCAGAGCGACAAGTTATAGCGAACTACTAATTTCATAGAAACTATGACTATAACATAGGGCATACATTCCGATTAGGATTAACCAATAAGCCTAATAACTAAAATTATTATTATTAATTACCCTATTGATAGGCTACTTACGAGAGAGTTATCTAGTTTGAACTATCACTTGGGTTGTTGGATTTTAGAATGACTATATGCTAAAATGGCCATAGCCTCTGATAATTCTCACTTGGCCAATCCTTACTTGATAGTGTTGAAGTACATAACCAAATATTAATAAAATAAACTCAACCAAACAAAAATTTAAAGATATAGAGCTATATAAATACGCTCATATAAATATATCTACCCACCGCCACAAATCCACGAATCATAAACTCAAGATTTTAGGTCAAAAACAGTATTTAGAGTTAGTATAGTATAATGGTTGTACCACAACTAGACTTAGAGTGCACAATTAAGTTTTATTATAGTTAGCAATCTAAATGTTTGAGGACTTTTGGATTGGATACTACACTTGGAGATCCTTTCTTTTCTTCCGATATAGGGATTTGCTACCTTGAGGAATTCTTTTCGGCTTAGAGACATCTACACTTGAGGATTCTTGGCTTAGAGAGTGCTATTAAGGATTTACGACCTAGCAGGAAGGCTCAGGAGTTTCGAGTACTATGTATTACATACTTATAATTGGATATTATTTGTATTTAATTGATCTTCACAACTCTCATAAACATCTTCCCTGCTTGATGTCTTATGTAGGTTGCCGGAGAGCAATAGCGAGCACAGGATCTTGGTCAACAACTTCCATGCCATAGGAGATGCTAGTACCTGACGTTGCTGACCCTGAGGACACTCCGTCCCCAATAGTCCCAATAATACTTACACCTATGGTTTCTGAGGAGGAGCGCATGGAGGATGAGGCTGATGGAGCTGATGGTTTGGACCCTTCCAAGCCGACCGAGGAGGACTACACCCTAGCAACGCAAAGCACATCAACTCTGACTACGAGTCGGATGAGGAGGAGGTTACCGCTACCTCAATAGAGATTTCACTACCACCAACACCTTCCCATAAATTGTACCGATCACACATTACTGGTACTCGTGTCAAGACCACCCCGAGGAAGACTACACGATCGTTGTTCTTTGTTCTTTGAAAAGTTAAAAAATTAGCACTGTCTCTCCCTTCCTTGATTATTGTAGTACACGAAAAGTCCATGTCACAAACAATACCCCTCGGCCCTAGCACTAACAACATGGCTGGAAAACATATTTACCAATTTTCATTTTGTCAACTCTCATAAACATCTTCCCTGCTTGATGTCTTATGTAGGTTGCCGGAGAGCAATAGCGAGCACAGGATCTTGGTCGACAACTTCCATGCCATAGGAGATGCTAGTACCTGACGTTGCTGACCCTAAGGACACTCCGTCCCCAATAGTCCCAATAATACTTACACCTATGGTTTCTGAGGAGGAGCGCATGGAGGATGAGGCTGATGGAGCTGATGGTTTGGACCCTTCCAAGCCGACCGAGGAGGACTACACCCTAGCAACGCAAAGCACATCAACTCTGACTACGAGTCGGATGAGGAGGAGGTTACCGCTACCTCAATAGAGATTTCACTACCACCAACACCTTCCCATAAATTGTACCGATCACACATTACTGGTACTCGTGTCAAGACCACCCCGAGGAAGACTACACGATCGTTGTTCTTTGTTCTTTGAAAAGTTAAAAAATTAGCACTGTCTCTCCCTTCCTTGATTATTGTAGTACACGAAAAGTCCATGTCACAAACAATACCCCTCGGCCCTAGCACTAACAACATGGCTGGAAAACATATTTACCAATTTTCATTTTGTCAAATTACTAGGGTAAATCATATTTACTCTTTTGTTAAATAATTAGCATAAGTATTTGTTTCAAAATCAGTAAATCGTTAGTGACGATTGTATTAATATGTTCTTAGTTGTTTATTAGTTTTAGATTTAGGTTTTTATAGTTTTAATAGTGATGCTTTCAAATTTGTAAATGGACGGTAAAGTTGTATTAATGCCGTCTTAATTGTTTAACTTATAAAGTTATAGTTAAATGTAAATTTTTTTTGAGTTTATGACCATTGTCATTTATTTCAACAATTTTTTTAGAAATAAAAGCAAAACAAAATCTTTTGTCTTGTGATCAAGGAAAAACACATAGAAACAATGAAAAACTATCCACTCCTTCAAAATATATAGAATTATATTTAACTTGATAATCTTTAGTTTTAAAGTTTATTATATTTGTCTTGGATAGTTTATTAACAATCCTATCCGGAAAAATCAATTTTATTCTATAGCTTTAGTTACCCAACTTAAAATGGACACCCTTGAGTTTTAATCTTAGATTCACCACTGGCTGCAGCACCTACCCGTACGGTGGAGACCTCTGTTGAACAACAGGATGCATCATTCCTAGTACATCGGAGTGCTCAACACTTCGACCGCATAGGAGCCTTCGATTTTGAGCTCTTAATGTTGAGGGCGGTGTTTCCTGATAGAAACTCCATCCACATCAGTTTTCACGTGTGAAAAAAAAAACCATAAGGAAAACCTTAAGACGAAGAATGTTGTCACATCGTCAACCTAAATTTATTTGGTAGCTTTTTAAAAGATGTGTTATTAGATTGCAATAGTAAAAATACTAAAACTTGCTCCAACACTTACAAAATTTTCTTTCGTTAAATGGTTTGTGAAATATAATGTTAAAACAATTTAATAGTGTTGTAGTATTATTCTTTGCGTACGGATGGGTGTATTTGGTTATCGTGCAGCAAACCAGTTAAATCCAATAAGTATTAATGGAGTAGGTTTCAAGGTTGGTGGCCGAGCCCACAATTAAACAGCGTCTCTGTAATCTCTCCATCTTCAAAACACAATCCCTGAAAAAGCCTGCTGCCTCCTACAACCCTCTCTCTCATCCACCTTCCGCCTCCATAAAACCCCACTTCCACCCTCACAATCTCACCAGACAAAACCAACATCTTCCCACTTAAACTATAACCTCTCTTTCCAAACAAAAAAAGCATTCACAAATGCCATCTGATTCCTGCGATCACCGGCGAACTACCATCGCAAAGCCGCACAACGTCGGTGGTTGTGGTGGTGCTGCTGGCGCAGGTGCAGGTGCACCGCCGCCTGAACCCGAACACCTTCCGTGTCCACGTTGCGATTCTACCAACACTAAATTCTGTTACTACAACAACTACAACTTCTCTCAGCCGCGTCATTTCTGCAAAGGATGTCGCCGTTACTGGACTCACGGTGGCACTCTTCGTGATATCCCCGTCGGCGGTGGAAGCCGGAAGAATGCTAAACGTTCTCGTGTCACCACCAACGCTCATGGCAACTCCACTATTTCGCATTCTTTGGAATTCCGTCATATGGCTCCACCTACTGGTACCCCGATCTTGATCCCGTTTGCAGGGGAGCACGGCGGCGGATTACATTTTCTCGGCGAAGGGAAGTCCGGGGTGAGTATGTGCGAGAGTTTTACATCGTTGTTGAATAGTACACACGGGCCTGGTTTTTTTGGAGTTGGAGGATTTGAAGATGGGAGCTTTGGTTTTGGAAGGTCGATTTGGCCGTTTGCCGGAATCGGAGATGGTGGTTCTGTTCAGTATGCGGCGGGTGGTGGTGGCGGCGGCGGAGGGAGTATGATCGGCGGTGGGCATACGTGGCAGGTGGAGAGTGGAGATGGTGGAGATTGTTTTACTTTGCCGGATCTTGCTATTTCTACACCAGGAATGATATGAAAAATGAAAGTTGAATTTAGAAGTGATAGTGTAGGATTGTTAATGTGCTACCATCTGTATTAAGATTAATTCCTGTTCGGTTTTAGTACGAGAAAACAAACAACCTTTTAAAGTGTGTCTTCTAAATTCTAATACCAACCGTCAGAATTTTTTTTATTTCCATTCGAGAAATCTTAATTAACTTTTTTTTTTTTTTTTAATCAAAGCAAATAATTTAACTTAAAAGAACTTATTTGAATTAAATGTTATAATTTCTGTATAATCTAGGAGTTAGAAAAAAAATTATATTAAATTGATTACTTATCCAGTTTCTGTGAAAGACAAGGATCGAGGCAGTTAAGTTCCATCAGGTTGATGCTGTCTTCGCTGCTATGCCGCCAACAGGGTCCTATATGCTATTGGAATATAATAAAGGTGTTCTAATATTATATGGTATGTTTATGTTAAAACGAGACTGTATTTTGTATTTTAAAATTAAAAAAGTTCGGGACTCAGTATTGTGAATATTGGTGTTAGTAGTTTTGGTTTGGTGTTTGGTTATTCGATAATCTTAAATGTAATCGGTTTCATTTCATGTTCATCTTTACATTTTACCTGATTTTCTTTCGTTAAATCAAATGGTATTACAGATTTCATTTTGACAAGAAAGAAAAACAGCTCTTTGTTTATGACCAAAAGTTCAATAATCTCTAAAGTTTTGTAAGAAGATTAACACCTGATGATACTCAAAGGTGAGTTAATCCGTTGACGGATTGCCATTGAATTTTCAACTCTTAATGAATGAAGTGAAAACACTTGATCAAGCCGTGAGGAAAGCAAGCAAATTTAAGAAAACACTCACGATGTCGGGATAAAGAAAAGCAAGTAGGAAAAGGTGGCAACTACAAAAGTACAAGTGAAATGCAAGGGAAAGGTTGTTTGATATAAAAAAAATATTCAAAGAAAGAAGCAAGAGCTGGGATGACCAAGCTAAACAAAAAGAGGATGTTACTTGTTTTAGATGTGGATAAAAGGGACGCTGTGCCAATTCTTTTCCTATCACGTTAAGAAAGTGTTACATATGTAATGATTCTGCAGTCTTTAGCAACTTGTGGAGTTGGCCAATGTGATTTCTATGTTGTTTAAATGATAAGGCGATATGAACAGATGATAACAACTTGGCAAAGAGTTTAAGCACATGTCAATGACTAACTCCTTGTCAAAGTGCACATTGAACCTAACAAGGCGTACCATGTATCTTTGCATTCTTTGCACGTGGTTGCACATAAACTCTCCTTCTATCATCTTGAAAGCAATGAGTAACTTGATCACTAGGTGAGTCCTAAGATCCACCTAATTTTTTCATATTATATGATATTTATATACGAAAAAAAAAATACGAAATATCTTTAAAAAAAATTAGGAACTATCTAATACTATTTGACAGAATAAGAAAACAAATAAATAATAAAATAATGACGGATTTATATTTAAATTTCAAAGCAAATGGTTAATACTTTCAAAACCTATCACACATCAAAGATAAAGAGAGAGTTGAAGTTGTTTGATGTTATAAAAATAAATTATGAATAATTATTAGGAAATTTAAAAAACAACACAATTCCTCTCATATTGTTGGTCGTACAAAATAGTTGTTGCAAACGAACTTTTTAAAAAGGAAAGAGACTAGGTCGTGCAATGTAGTTTTTTTTGTTGCAAAAATCGGGTTTTATGGTTGAATAGACTGATTTTACCAGTTTTTAGCTATTCTATCGGTCTAGTTAACTCGAGTTATTACAAATCGGTTGTTTTTTATTGGTTCGATCCGACCCGATATGGCATATATAACGTTGACTCTTTGGTTTTTCCGTCTGCACTTAATTAGGAACCATGTGCAATTCTATTTTAGATTCGCCATTTCTTTTACACAAGGTCATTATTCATCTCATATGGCCAGTAGACTTCATAGAACCTCTGCAACTCAGGAGCCATTGTAGCGACCATGATGCAAACAACTTTTTTTTTGCATTATTGTAGTGTTTCTTGTAGGAGGCTAGTTGTTCTGGAGTAGCAGTGGCTTCATCGATCTCAACAAGTTTTTCTTCAAGAACATATTCTTTGCCCTCAAATCGAAGAGCTATCTTGATGTTGCGTATCTAATCATTGTAGTTGGTGCCATTAAAGGTCACCTTGGACATGATAGAGAGTAGGGAGAAACCAGAATGGTGGGTAGACGATGAAGGAGCAGAAGCATTTAGAGTAGACATCTATAGAGGAAAAACAAACATTTTTAGTTAGATGACAATAATCCTTAATATTTTAATTCATAACAAAGCATTAAGGCTAGATCAAAAATAATAATTCACAACTAAGAAGATGGATGCAGTAATCTTATTGCGAATTTATAAAGGTATTTAAAAGCAATTCAACAATTTTGAACTATGAAGTTCCTAAATCTTTTAAGATTCATTGAATCTATCAATGACATGTTTAATCTCAAATTATACTCTACTATTTGTGACTAAGATACCGATGATCACAAACAAGATGTGAATAATCATACAAATATACTTGGCACTCTCGATGTTATTTATCATCTCATATTAGGCTGTGTTTGGCGCGCCACAGCTAGCTTATTTTTCGAGCTTTTTTATGTTGTCGTTTTTGGTAAGCCAAAAAGTAGCTGATAAGCAAGCTTTTTGAAAAGCTACTTAGACTAGCTTTTTAGGAGCTTTTTTTTTTTTTTTTAATTTTCAAATACACACCTTAATTAATTATAGAAACATATACTCTTACATGTCATTTTATGTAATTTTATATATTTTAGCTACTTTTACCAAACGTCATTTTTTATCAGCTAGCTTTTTATTTAACAACTAGCTTTTCAGCTCTCAGCTAGCTTTTCAGCTAACAGTTAGTTTTTCAGCTAGTACGCCAAACATAGCCTTAATGTGTCGGTTAACCACACGCGCTCCATTAATCAATGATTATTTTCAAGATTCCCATTATTACTCTTTATGGTCACTATTAGTGTGTCAGTTAACCACACGCCCTCCACTAACTACTATAAAGTATAATATGTAATTTTATAGATTAACATACTTTTCATATTTTTCCTACAATAACTAAAAGTGATATTTTATATAAAAAAAATTTAGTTACTTTTATATCATTATACTCATTAATGAATTTATTTGTCCTATCAAATCCATTATGCTAACTACCATCCACCAAACAAAAAAGTAGTGGGTGAGAGTGGACGTCCAATCAACCGTCGTTTTATAGGCAATTTTCTTATACCCCTTATAGTTCAGCTTTTATAAATGAGGCATACTAGCGATCCGATTGACTTAATCTTACACATATAATAATTTTAACTTTTAATATATTATATTATGTGCATTTTAAAAAACCTTTCAAAATCCTAGGTTTAAATTAAGTTTTCCAAACTACGGAATTAATTTAATTTAAAATAATCCAATTATGTTTTTAATCTTTCTCTTTTAATTAATAAAATAATTAAATGTAATTAAAACATAAGGATAATTAAAAAATTCAAGATAATGATATCTGATTACTAATATAATTATTCAGTTTTATATATAATTAAAAACATTATCTAAAGTAATTATCCTAATCAATTTATGAATTAAGCAAAAAATATTTTTTTGCTGATTATAAGGTCCACCACGTCGTGGCGGAATGGAAAAATATGTGGATTTGAAGAACATCACGTCGCAGCAGAATAACGCCACATCCATGGAAAAAGACGTGGATTTAAAGAACATCACGTCGCAACAGAATAACACCACGATGTGGCGCCACAATAAAATGACGATTATGTTTTCTCACATCAGGTTTTGTTCAAGTTCAAGTAATGTACATTCAATTGTTAGAAAACCATATGCTCTGATACCACTGATGGGTTTCGCATGTATTAACGCGAATAAATCTTTAACACTTAAGAGTACATGCAACTTAAAGATCTAAGTCATAACACTATTGATGTAACCTTCTATGAACAACAAGAACCCTAAAACCTTAGGTAAATTTCGAAAATCAGAATAAATTTTAGGGTTTCCATACCTTGTTGATTGTTGTAGTAAACAATAAAGAATCATTTCTTCTTTGATTTGGAAGCTAGCACGACAAGTGTCGTGCCTCTAATGGTTCATACCCAACTCTAGCAACAAGAAGATTTTGAGAGGGGAGATGGGATATGAAATTTTCGGCTTTCTCTTGAGAAGAAGGAATGGCCAAAAAATAGACCCCATTGAGGGTTTATATAGGTGATCAAGGGAGCTATGGATAAGACAATTTCCTAAGATAAGCCATAAATCCTTAACTTCCTCCCTAAGGCATCTAAAGTACCTTAATACCTAAGACAACCCTTGAAGACTTATAGAGTTCATCCATCCCCTTGGGAGGTTCTAGAATGGCTCAATGTTCAAGTTTTGAGTACTGTCACCTTTAGACCTTCCATTTTTAATTATTCCAGTTATTCCCAAAATTAAATCTAATTAATTTCTGATTAATTTATAATTAAATTACTATTTCCAATTAATATATTATTTTCATAAAATTTTAATAAATTCATCTATTTACATTTATTAATCATATAATAAATCAATAAATTATTCTCTCTCTAAAAGTCATCCTATTCAATTACTAGGTTTGAGGGCAACCCAAAAGGACTTTGCTAATAGTTTAAGATTATACTAATTTAGTTATTGGCTTAGACACCTAATCCAACAGTCTTCCACTTGGATAAGTTTAAAACTAAATTAGTGGTATAACTTCTAAATTAAACAACAAAGAGTGCTTCTAGAACAACTGTGGAACTCTGATCTGAACAAACATTGATCCTAATATAAGTGATCAAATACTCCTCCATTCTACTAGATATGATACAAACATGAGACATGGATTAGAATCAATCTCATTGTCTATGTTTTGTTTTCCAATTTCCTAATTTTTGATGATGACATATACTTCAAATTAAACACATCAACTGAGTCCTAGCTGGGGCCAACACTATAAGTCAACACTAAATCACTGAAGGGTCCAAAGATATTGCTTTTCCTGTTAGGGTAAAAGGAAAAAATAAACTTTGACTTATATGCTTGTATCCTTTACTCATCAAATCATACATGACACTTTGTTTTATAAAATCATGTTACAAATGCATTTTCGCAACACCAATGCATAACCGACTTGCAAATTACAACTCATATATCTCCGTTTCAAGAATATAAGATATTATCATCTCAGAATTACTCGTGATATAATCCATGAAGTAATTCTCTGAGTGTGGGTTTATCTAATACTTAAATCTCCATTTCTAAGAACTCATGAATGTTGTAGCAATACAATTGTTATGTCTAACTATCTTAGACAATCTACAATCCAATTCATGACAACCTTAATTCACTACTTACTTCCCAAAGTATTAATGATTGTGGAATTTGAATAATCAAATTATTTGGGAAGTAAAACATGTAAAACGAAATACAAGAATAAATAATTAACGAAGACAGTAAACAAACTCATAAATAATCTCTACTATTAATCACCAAAAGTCAATTACATTTATTTTGTTACAAGTTTCAACCAAATCATCTAACTATTAAAACTAATATCATCTCTTAAACCAATGCTCCTAGCATACTAATTATGTTTATTCCTACTTAGAGCCTTCGTCAAAGGATCTGTAGGATTCTCTTCTGATGAAACTCTCTTTACTATAAGATGACCTTCTTTTAGTCTATGTTTGATTTAATGGTACTTTCTATCGATATGTCTTGATTTTCCATGATCTCTCAGATCTTTAGTCAAAGCAACCACACCTTCATTATCACAGAAAAGTTCCATAGGCTCCTGAATGGTTGGAATTACTCCAAGATCTTCGATAAAGTTTTTCAGTCAAATCGCTTCCTTTGATGCTTCGTTTTCCACTGTGTACTCTGATTCACACATAGAATCAACCATTGTGTCTTTCTTGGAACTTTTCCAAGTAACTGCTCCACCATTTAATGTAAACACCCATCCAGATTGAGAATGAAAGTTATCTTTATTTGTCTGAAAGCTTGTGTCACTATACCCATTCACTCATAACATACCACCACCTCCAAAGACTAAAATAATATCCTTTGTTCTTTGTAGATACTTGAGAATGTTCTTTATTGTTGTCCGGTGAGATTTGCCAGGATTTCCCTGATAACAAATGACCATGCTTAAGGCAAAGGTCACATCAGAGTGAGTACATGTCATAGCATACATGATCGATCCCACAACCAAAGCATAAGGGACTCAACTCATATCAACTATCTATTCATCCGTACTGAGCTTTGAGTATTACTCACTTTGGCATTGCTCTGAATAGGTAGTTCTATTTTCTTGGAATTTTTCATACTAAATCATTTTAGTACCTTGTCCAAGTATATACTTTGACTAAGTCCAATTAGTCTTTTCCTTCTATCTCTTAAAATTCTTATCCTGAGAATATAAGTAGCCTCTCCTAGATCCTTCACAGTGAAACACTTTCCAAGCCAAGATTTCACTTGTTAAAAGGTTTGAACGTCGTTTCCTATAAGTAGTATATCATCGACATACAACACTAGAAAAGTTACTATACTCCCAGTGGCTTTGACATACACACATGACTTATCTTCATTTCTAGAGAAACCAAATTCTTTGACTTTCTCATGGAAGCAAAGATTCCAGTTGTGTGATGCTTGTTCCAATCCATACATGGATTTCTCAGGCTTACACACTCTATTAGGATACTTTACATCAACAAAACCCTCTGGCTGACTCATGTAAACATCTTTAGCCAACCTCTCATTAAGGAAAATAGTTTTGACATCCATCTGCCAAATTTCATAATCATGAAAGGCGGCTATGGCGATCATTATCCTAATAGATTTTATCTTAGCTACTGGTGAGAGGATCTTATCATAGTCAATCTCTAGTGTTTGAGTAAAGCCCTTTGCAACCAATCGTGCCTTTAATGTGTGTACATTTCCATCCATGTCGGTCTTCTTCTTGAATATCCATTTGCAACCAACTGTATTTCGACCAGGTTCTTGATCAACCAACTTCCAAACTTCGTCGTCATACATGGAATTGATCTCCTTGTCCATTGCTTCTTTTCAGTTGGTAGCCTCAGGTCCTGCCATTGCTTCCTTGTAGTTAGTTGGCTCATCCAAATTTATCATTGTTTGATCACTGATAAACGTATCACCATTTGACGTTATATGGAAACCATAGAATGTTGGTGACATGCTAACTCTACTGGAACGACAAAGAGTTAATGAATTGTCAACTGGTTCAACTGGAATTTCTTTCTCTAGTTGAACGCAAGTGTCTTTAAAGGTTCCAAAAGACAATACTCGCATTCATCATTTAGCCTTAGGTAAAATGATTCCAACATTCCATCCTTTTGGAGTTGGGCGATGCGTTTCTTGTTAGTGTGCCCAAGACGACAATGCCGCAAGCATGCCTTGTCAAAACCATTAGACAAATAAATATTAAATACACTATTGCCTAAGCTATTAACATAATTTATAGTTTCATACACACCATTACAAGGTAAAGCTTCAAATATAAAAACACCATTTTTATAGACTAGAATTGGACCATTTAAATCATTAAAAGAGTAACAAAAACCTTGTCTGAGCAATGCATGAAATGAAATAATGTTTTGTGTCATTTCTGATGAATAACAACAGTTAATCAAATCTAAACTAACTTCACTATTAAGAACAAGACGATAAGTCCCAATCTTGGTAATAGGAGAAGATCGCCTATTTTCCATGATCAGACTCATCCTCCCATGCCCCACATCTTCACATTCTTTTAGTCCCTGCAAATCAGAACAAATGTCGAAACCACATCATGTATCAAGGACCCACGAACGAGTATATTGTAACTTATTAGTTTGAATAATGTATATACCAGATGACGATGGCTTTAACTTGCCATCATTGATGTCTTGCAGGTACTTGGGTAGTGCTTATGCACCGAGGTCACGTGATTGCTTACGCGTTGAGGCAGTTGAAGCCTCATGAGGCAAATTATCCTACTCATGATCTGGAGCTGGGGATGTGGTTTTCGCCCTCACGATCTTGCGACATTACCTCAGTGGGGTCCATTGCACCATTTATACGAATAAAAAGAGCTTGAGGTATTAGGTATTCCCATTTGGAAATGGTAAGAGATCACGATGAACTTCATCATGAAGTTACCGCGGATAGCACGAGGGATGGATTTGATTCGGTTCATTGTGGATCGATTAACCAAGAATGCACATTTTATCCCCATTTAGGAGAGAATTTCTGCGAAGAAATTGGTGCATATTTATATCCAAGAGGTAGTGGCGCTCCATGGAGTTATAGTATGGGTGGTTTCAGATACGGATGTTCGATTCATTTCAAGATTCTAAAAGAAGTTCCATGAGGAGTTGGGTACGCAACTGCACTTTAACATAACTTTCCGCCCACAGACCAATGGATAGAGCGAGAGGACTATCCAGATGTTGAAGGATATGCTTCGGGTATGTGTACTAGATTTTGGTGGAAGCTAGGATAACGTATCTTCCATTAGCAGAGTTCTCCTACAACAAAAATTATCACACCATCATTGACCAACCTCCTTTTGAGATGCTTTATGGGAGGAAGTGTCAGACCCTGATTTGTTAGGGCGAGGCGGGACATCGAGTCATGAGGATTATCGAGATAGTACTCAAGACCACTAAGCTGATTCAACAGGTATGCGGGAGACTCCAGACTGCGTAGAGCCGTCAAAAGAGCTATCCAGGAAGTGGGTAAATCTAGGCCCCGGATTCATTGGTCCTTTCAGGATCCTCGCCTGGGTGGGCAAGGTTGCATATCGGCTGGATTTACGAGTCGAACTAAGCCAGATCCACAACACATTCCATATCTCTCAACTATGGAGGTGCATGGCCGATGATTCTGTATTGGTGCCATTGGATGATATTCATGTGAATGAGCGACCAAACTATATAGAGCGACCAATGGAGATTCTTGACAGTAAGACCAAGACCTTGTGCAATAAGGTAGTAGAGCTGGAGAAGGTGTAATGACGGCACCGGAAGGGTTCCGAGTGGACATGGGAACCCGAAGAATAGATGAGAGAGAATTACCCCGAGTTGTTTATAGTAGCGCACTTCAAGGACGAAGTCTAATTCAAGTGGGGGAGAGTTGTAACACCCGGTTCTCAGGTACATTTATCCATGGTTTAAAATTATTTATATTGGAAAATAGTGGCTCTACGCAGGGTGTATTTAGCCAAGTTATGCAGGGCGTAACTCAGTACTTGGATACGGGGACTTAATGCCTTAAGTGGGGGTAACCAGGTTATGTAGGGCGTAACCGCGCATGGTGCAAACCCTAATTTCGAGGTCTTGGACCCTATTTAAGGTCC
Organism: Lactuca saligna; assembly: GCF_052625555.1. NCBI lineage: Eukaryota > Viridiplantae > Streptophyta > Magnoliopsida > Asterales > Asteraceae > Lactuca > Lactuca saligna. Next base: position 327,010,901 of record NC_136420.1, read on the forward strand.
TTAATCTCATTGAGGACATTATTACCACCAACCTTCACCCTCTTGAGCATATAGAATGAAACCCTAATCCCTTAGAGCAATTTTTGAGTCTTTTTGGTGTGTTTTGGTGCATCCAGAAGGAGAAGATCATTCTTGAAGATTTGTTGAAGCCCAAGCTTGTGGATCCAGAACCTACATTGCATTTTTCAACTTCAAGAGGTATAAACCTTGAATCTTGCTCATTTCATGTGTTAAATCTCAATATATTCTTGTTTTACACAATCTTTTGCCCCATAATCTTGAAGCTTATGAGTAGAAGATACTCTAGACCTTAGGGTTTCTAGTTTCTATTGTTTCTAAGGTTGTTAAAACATAAAAATGGAATCTTGGTTGCTACCTTTCATCCATGTAAGAGATTTTGGACATTAGAAGAGGTTACGAAGCTAGGGTTTGACTTTGAGCTCCATATAGCCATGCAAAGGCATAAAGTCATCAACTTTATCATTCTAGACGTTTATTGGGATCATATATGAGTATTTATGATTTGTCTATATGGATTAAGAGCTTAAAATGAAAAGGACTTAACAGCTCAAGTACGCAGGGCGTAATTTGAGCTACGCCCAACGTAGCTCATTTTTGGCCTAATTTCTGGATTAGACTCTATGTTCTGCATAGAGTAAGATGTATGCAACACGTAAGTCAACAAGGGGTTCACCGTTGACTTTTTGACTAGTTTAACTTTTGGTTAATTGTGAGGGATTGAGGTGAGTCTCTTCGCTATACTTGTGGGTTGAAGGCACCCATGTCGACTTACTGGGTTATGTATGTAAGTTTCTAGTAGTGTGTGTGACTCTTGTTTATATGATTGTATGCTTATGTACAAGGGGTGAAATAAACCTGTTTACTATGTACTTGATGTCTTTGTGACACTTGCTAATATGTCGGTATGTGGGGGTCAAATACACTCGGGGGTGAAATAGACTGCTTCGGTTGTAAAATACTAAATAAGTTGAAATAGACTCATGGGTGAAATAGATCCGGAGGTGAAATAGACCCATACAGTTGAAAAATATCGATTGAGTTGAAATAGACTCGGGGGTGAAATAGACCCGTATAGCTTCGAGCTGATATTATATATATATATATATATATATATATATATATATATATATATATATATATATATATATATATATATATATGGTATGGGGTATTTTGGGGAACTCATTAACCTTTGTGCTTATGGTTTTATGTTTATGGTTTCAGGTACTTCCGGTTCTAAAAGGGAAGAGCTCGACATGATTGTACCGCATCCACTAGTACTCCACGTGATTTGATCGCTTTTGTACTTTGATGATTATATGACATATATTATACTATGACGGGTTTTCAAACTAAATGAATGGTTGTTTTGATCGATTTAAAAGAAAATTTTACTTAAAATTCTTGGAACATTACAAAAAGATGCAATATTTCCAAGTTTCTTGTTATCCCATTTGGTCTACGCAATGTGCCGATGGCCTTCATGGATCTTCTAAACCGAGTATGCAAACCATACCTTGAGAAGTTTGTTATTTTTTCATTTATAACATCCTTATAGACACAAAGACCACAAAAGATCACAATAAACACTTAATATTAGTGTTGGAAACCTTAAAGAAAGAGAATTTTTATGTAAAATAATCAACATGTGAGTTTTGGTAGGTGGTGACTAAAGAAAATACAAAAGTCAATTAACTAAATTTAGAAGCACTCAAGCATTTATGAAAATATAGTCTCCAAATAATCCTACTAAATTAGAAGTTTCTTAGATTTAGAGGGGTATTAGCAAAAAGTAATTGAAAACTTTTCCATGATTGTTAGTTTGTTGAATGCATTGACTAAAAAATGATCACAAAGTTAATATTGACCAAATTGATAGAAGAATCTTACGAAGAGTTGAAAAGGAGATTGTGTGAAGTATATATCTTAACTTGTCTGAAAATAATTGAAGATTTTTGTAACATCCCGATGATGAGGTCTTGGTCCAAACGCCAGGCGTTTGGCATAGAACACTAGGCGTACAAACACCTGGTGTTCTATGATAGATGCTAGGAATTTTCATGCAGAGATGAAACCCTAATTTTTGGGGTATGCACCCTATTTAAAGAACATTATGGCCTCATAGTCTCCATCCTCATTTCGAAAACCCTAAGTGTGTATGAGAGTTTGAATCCTTGGTTCATCTTTTCGGTATCATTTAGTGTTCTTGATAGTAGAAGGAAGATCTTTGGAGTATTGTGGTTGTTCTCTAGCTTGTGGATCTGGACTCTTGACATCTTGGAGCATCATTTTGAGGTATAAAGTTTAGATCTTGGTGACTCATTTGTTAGATCTTGATTTAGGGCTAGTTTATGTTCTTTTTGGTCCCAAAGACACGATCTTTGTGAGTTTGGAATACTCCAGAGGTTTGGACTGTCCTTTCAAGCATAATAGTGAGTCTAGAATAATAAAAATGCAACCTTGGATCGTCATAATCTTCCATGCAAGAGTTTTGGAGTCTTATAGTTGATTTTGAGTTAGGATCGTGGTGTTGGGCTCATTGTAGCCATGCATAGCCATAGAGTTTGCAACTTTATGGCTTTAAACGTTCCATTATGATTGGATCTGAAGTTTGGACGTAATATCTTAAGCCATAAAGACATTGGTTTGAAACTTGGTAATCAGCGAGTAAATGCTAGGCGTTTGCTTGGGAACCCCCCCGCTTTCAGACGCCATGCGTCATAGGGTGGTACATCAAGTGTTCTCAGTAGAACCCAATGGATCGATTTTGGGCCTTGGGCCATTAGGGATTTTGGGCTTAGTTTAGTTGGGCTTGTATTAAAGGAAAAAATGGTATTTTTCCCTCATCACGATGAGGAATGGATTAGGCCATGAGTTTGGGTTAAACCCTATTTATTGATTGGATTTGTTTCTGGTTTTGATTTAGCGTGAGGAGCAGTGTTTATTGTGGATCAAGTGTTGTTTTAGTTTCAGTAGAGGTGAGTTTTCCTCACTGTACTTATGGGTCGAAGACACCAAGGCCGACCCATTGGATTGATATCCTGCTATACATTAATATGTTGAGTATGGAATAGATCTGCATGATTATATGATAGTTGTCGATATGCTTAGTCTGGTAGATCTATAGGACTACCTGTAATTTCGGTATGTATAAGTATTTGTCTGTTAAATATATTTTTAATCTGTAATATGCTGATATATTGTGTTGGCTTGAGGTTGTACAGCTTTCTGCTATAGTCAACAAACCCGGGAGCATTCCAAATATGAGCTGAGGATTGGGTAGTGCATGTCAGACTCATACTAAGGGCTCGGGAGCATTCCAGATACGAGTTGAGGACCAGTTAGTATGCCAGACTTGTACCGAGGGGTTGAGGATATTCTAGTCTGATGATTGAGTGGACCCGATGTATACTGGCATTCTACTTCGATAACTGATTGGGCTATGGAGCAAGCCAGACTTATGATGTGGGATCAGGAGCATGCCATATATGAGTTGTGAGTCTGATAGACAAGCCAAAATCATATTATGGGCTCAGTGGTAATCCAATATTTTAGTTGTGGACCCAGTAGATGATGTCATTTGTATATGTTATCTGTTTATGTTGGTACTTCGGGGGAACTCATCAAGCTTCGTGCTTATAGTTTTAGTTTATTGTTTTAAGTGCTTCAGATGATGGTGGCCAGACGAAGGCGTGACCATACACATCATTGGTTTTACAACTGATTAGATATTGGGAGACTCTGATATTAAATAATGTTTTAGAAATAATGGTTTTGAAAACACTTTGATTAGTAAATGAAATGTTTGAAAGGTTTAAATTTGTTGAAAATTTTGGGATGTTATATGATATTGCCATATTTATACATACTTTTAGGCAATATTTGAATAAATTTTTATACACATTTTTGGTTATTTGCATGGAATAATAGTATTTATAAGATTAAATTGTATTTTGCAATAAAAATAAGTCATTTTGAAGAATAAGGACTAAAAGTGGAAAAAGAAGAAACTTTGGAGGCTTGGAAGACTAAAGAAACTAAAACCCACAAAAATAGCTACATCCACATCGTGGATATCACTTACACGACTTGGAAAAGAAAAATTCTTGAAGATAAGTACGCACAAGTCGAAATCCGTGCCCAATAATGATTCATCTAGGTCCACAACGTTAACCCTATTCCACGACGTGGAATGTGATTTCATGAAAACTATAAATATCCTTGATCCCTACGAATTTGAGAGGTTGGCTAGCTAGAAGAATATTTCTAGAAGTCGAATTCAGAGGTTTAGAAGGCTGGGAATTTGGTTTTAATACCAAGGAAGAAGGAGAAAAACATAATTTACTTTCAAGTTTGGTACTTTACTATGCTTTTGATTATGACTTGTTGTAGTTATACTGTTAGTATGAGTAGCTAAATCTAGTTGCTTTTGTAAGCTTGATGAAGCTGGAACTCATGGTTTGAATATATGGATTTTGATTTTTCTTGCTGGTTAAAGTCTTGTGTTTGATTGTTTACACCTAGCATGCTTAATTTGATACTATATTACTCTAAACTCTTATTGTGTAGTTAGTGACAATTAATCTGCATGAATTTGATTACATAGTAATTTAGTGAACATTAGATTATTAGAGCTAAGATCGAACGAATCTTAGATAAGTAATTGAATTATTGAATTTGGTTGTGCTAGAGAACTTATATTATGACCATAATTGTGTTTGTCAACTTAATCTTACATAGCTCAAATTCTATCTAATAAATGATCCTGTATTAAATTATGTATGACCATACATAGCTCTACATGAATTAGTTTAATATGAGTAAATTTGTAATTGAATTGCTAATAATATTTCCATTGGTAACCAACAAGAATTGTCATAATTAATAGTTAAACCATTAATAGAATGTGGATTCGAACTAACAGAAGTGTTTTTGTTATTTGATTGAATTGTGTTAAGAAATTAAGTTTTTCTAAACTTGCAAAATTAGAGAAAAACCCTCTTTATCTTTGTTAAAATTTTAGATTAATTTAATTGTAAGTAGGTTAATTAATTAATATTGTTCCCTGTGATCGATACCCGACTTTTGTGTTATACTATTTGTATGGGGTACACTGCCCTGGGTCGAATAGCTAGTAGATTAGGAGGTAAAATTAGGTGTAGCTATTTGTACGCATCATTATAAGTTTGCTATCAATAATGATGATTCAGGATCGAGATTGGGTTGTGTTCTCACTTAACGAGACAAGGTTATTGCATAAATTTTAATACGATAAATTGCATGAGTTAACCTACCCCATGCATGATTAGGAACTTGCAACGGTTATTCATGCACTTAAACTCGGAGACATTATTTTTATGGGACGTAATGTGTACTTTCACTGATCACAAAAGTTTTCAATATATGTCGACTTAAAAAGATTTTTACATGCAAAAAAAGATGTATTGAAATCTTCACAGACTATGATTGTGAGATATTCTACCACCATGTCAAGGACAAAGTTATAGAAAATACATTAGTTTGGAAAGAAATCAGAGAAAATAGAAGAGTTTGGGGATTGAAGATAGAGATTGTATTATCTAGTACTGATACATTGAAGAAAACACAAGATGAGACAAGTCAGAATGTAATATAAATAAATAAAGGTTGGTAAAATCCATTATCTTCGAATTAATCAAGATGGATTGAAGACCTTCCAAGGAAGTAGTTGGCTACCATTGTAATGATAAATTCCTAAAGGATCGTTGAACGAAGCTCATAAGTCAAGATACTCAGTATATTAAGGAAGCACCATGATGTACATGTATATGAAGCCATCTTATTGGTATTTGGTCAAAAAGTATACATAGACAAATACATTGTGGCATGTTCGACTTGATTGTTGTTCAACACCAAACACCAAAGACTATTGTGAGCTAGATCCATTAGAGCTAACATAATGTAAATGAGATAACATCATAATGGATATTGTCATAATTGTTTCAAGACAAGAAAGGCATGTATTTCAAAATTTAATGATTTTAGGATGAATATCTCCCGTTAATTGACTTTTCATATAATAATAGTTACAAATCAATTATTAAGATAGATCCATTTGAGGCATTACATGGAAGAAAATATCAATACCTATAGTGTTGGTTACAAGCGGGAGAGAAAGGTCTCGCTGGACTAAGTTTAACTTATAAGACATCATAAATAGTGGAAATGGTTCGAGAAAAAGATGTTGGCGGCACAAAATAGACTAAAGTTTTATGTGGACTTGAAGAATCGATCCAAAGTTTTTGATGTAGGTAAAACGTGTTGTTAAAGATACCGCCTTTCTAATATTTTGAATTGGCAAGAAAGGAAATTGAATCAAAGGTACATTCGTCCATTCACTATTTTGGAGAAAATCGGAAAAAAAGCATGTAAATATGATTTACCACACTAACTTAATGGAATTCAAAATGTGTTAACTTATGTTATATGAGGAAGTGGTTGTGTTGTAAAGTAAATTTGGTACCACTAAATGAGATCTTAGTCGATGAAAACATATAGTTGATTTAAGAGCTGAAACAAATTATAAATTGAAAGACTAAGAAATTGAGGAGGAAGATGATTAATTTGTTTATAGTGAATTGGAAGCATTTGATGGGACCAAACCTTACTTGGGAGTGGGAAGATTACAGAAAAAAAACATTTCAAATTTGATATTAAAAGCTTAATAAGTGACTTAATGGACCATAAAGAGGTTTTAACCAAACTATTATTATTCCTAGCAGAGCATTAAGTCCTTAAACCATTATAGAAGGGAAGCAAAGTGTAAGGAATAACTATAAGATTTGAGGTGACTATTATAGGTTATTGTTGCATACATGAAACATATTTTGAAAGTGTTTTCATTTAGAGTAATGTTAAATTCAATTTGAAAACTTGTTAAGCATCCTATATTTGCATATAACTTTGATGGTTGACTTGCGTGTTTAACGGAACACTTTTGGGATCAAATCCTATTTGTATGCATGACTATTTCGTTTATGTGAAAAAAAATTGTGTGGCAATTTTTTATATGTGATAGCTAAGCTTTAAGTTTTAGGATGGACTTTGCAAACCCATTCCATAGTTTCATGTAGAATGATCATATGTTTCCAAAATGTCTGGCTTATTATCCAGATCGCTAAACGGGGTTTGGGTGTGTTGCTATGACATTATACCAGTATGAACTATAATAGAAAGTGACTTGATTTGAGTGTTGAAAACTTGGGTTAAGAGTCTATATACATGTGTATTGCATAATTTGGTTAAATTTTGAATTGATTATAATTAATGTTTCTTATCTTAATATACCTTAATTTGTTTTTTGAATGATTGGAATATATCCCACATTTAAAATGGTCTTAAAATTATTTTGGTGTTTTTACTTTAGAATTTGACTATTCTTATATATATATATATATATATATATATATATATATATATATATATATATATATATATATATATATATATATATATATAAGTTGGACAATTCTTAGGAATAGTGAACATCATGAGTTTTTGGCAAAACTGGTCCTTTGGTTATGGGTGGGGTTGCAAATCTGTGTCCTTTTTTTATGGGTCATATTTTGTCATTTTGTATATTCTTGGTGGGTATGTGTTCTTTTGTGATTGGTTGGATTAATTTTTTTTCTTTGCTTGCGTGTTATCAATGTGTGGATTAGTGTCTTGGGTACGTGTTGTATTGCTCTGTCACCGCAGCCTCGACCAGTTGTTTTCCTCCGAATATCACCAGTTGCCAATATCCGTTGATAATATCGATTGGTGATTCTAAACTCTTTTTTATTTTTTTTCTTTTCAGTATGTTCTTCTTATGGAGTCGATGAGCAAAAAAGCTCCATAACCATCGTGTTTGCTCTGTGTTGTCTATCTACTCAGATGATATGCACACATAACACGTAATTTATATAAAATACTTCATATCTATGTATAAGATGAAAGTAATTATGCACTCACTTGTTAGAGTGATGATTCCAAACTCGGGCAACACTACGCTTTTAACGATTCTATTTTCCTTCGACGAAACCTAGCATTATTATTGCTAAGTTTTATTCTAATCTTTATTGCGACTAATTATTAGTCTAGATTCATCATTAACTCAAAGTCTACTTCATGATCTATCAAGTAAGGAACAACCAGGTAGGATCATATTAGATGTAGGGTCCATTTGGTATACGAAGTATACTGTTTGGAAATCCCACTTTAAAAAACGTCACTAAATCACATCCTAGACATCATTCCCATAAGTAGATCAATCAGTATAACGACTTTGAATTACTGATAAATTTTATTTATAGGTTCATAATAACAATATTATATTTAAATATACTTTAATTAGGGTAAGCATATCTTACCTATGAGGGGGTTTGGCTAGGAGTTGGGATCTGTAGGGGCAGAACTTCCGAGCCGAAAGCTCTTCTTCTCGGAGCCTTCCGGCGCTCGGGACTCGCCTTTAGCACTTAGAAGTTGCTAGGGAAAGGTGGGGAGGGTTTGGGGGTAATGCGAGAGAAAGAGTATGAAAGGTGTGAGTTTGGGGGTGATTTACGCCTCTATTTATAGACTGTCTGGGCCGATTCATGTCGTGAAAAAGGGTGCTCACGTCATGAGCCTTGCGTAGGCTCTAAGGCGAAGTCTGGCACTGACACGTGGCGCCGGACGTAGGTAAAACATAAAATCTTTTAAAATTCATAACTTTCGCATACAAACTCTGTTTTTGACGTTCTTTATATCCACGTGTAGGTAAATACAAAATCTAAAACTTTCCTTTTGACTACATCGGCTAATTCTTAACCAATTTTAAATTTAATAGTATGAGAAGATTATACTGTTAAATGACTGCGTAAAATTCATAACTTCTACATACGGATTCCGTTTTCATCTGTTTTTTATCGTTGAGATCCTATTAATGAGATATTAAATTCTTATTTAGGTTGCGTTGGCCAAAAGTCGATCGATCTAAAATTTGAATTTCGGGTTGTGCACTGTTATGCAAAATCTTAGAAAAATCATAACTTCCTCATACGAAGTCAGATTTGGACGTTCTTTTTATGCACACTCTCATTTTAACATATAATACAAATTTCATTTAGATTTCTAAGACTAAAAAATAGTTGATAAAAAATTCACTTTTTACGTTACGCGGTGCCGTGCTGGCTTTGCCGTAAAACTTCGACGAGCCATAACTTCTTCGTTATAACTCGAATTTTTGCATTCTTTATATGTACGAAGCCTTTGTGACATATACTATAATTTGGTTAAGATTAATCATTCTAAATAATCTTCCATCAAAAAGTCAAAATTACGCTTATTTCAATTTTGTTGAAAGTAGGGTTTATGACACGCAAAAGTCGACGATGATGGCTACATCCTAATGAATTTATCGATCTGAGCCCTATTCTCTTTTTTGTTTTCGATTATGGAATCTACAGTCGATTCACTGCAATCGATCACCGACACCCACAATATAATTCAGGTTAGTAGCAATCAATACGTTTTCCAGCCATATAGCTTTTTAAGAGTTGAATATGGGGTTTATACATATGCAGTGTTGATGTTACATTTATTTTTCTTTTCATCGATTGATGTTATTTTTCTTTCATTTTCCCCAATTTTGATATATATTTTGCTTGAGATTCGAACAAAAAGTTCATATTTTTAGATAAAATCATGGAATTTGAGTACAAATTACAGCTCATACACGTTTAGATGTGGCCTTGAACTTATGTGTTCTTTTGATGAAGAACTACTCCTGAATCTTTTACGTAATATACACACTCATCTTCTCTTAATTGTTTTCTATCTTCTTTGTTTTTCATTATAATATTCAACAAGAGTGTCAATTTCCAGTTCAAAATTGTTCCCCAATTATACACACTCTCTCTTGCTAACTGCGAAGCCTCCGCAAACCCATCGACACTGCATCATCATCTACTTCTTCCGAACTGGGTTTCACCTGAACTATAGTGGCTCAAAGAGCTTTTAATTTGAACCTACTTCAAATAACTAAATCCGGAAAACCCTGAAAAGGGAGAAAGGTTATTAACTGTAACCGGTGACTTGGCTCCATTTTTAGGTATATTTTTTTTGTCTTAATAATTGTTTACTATTTAGGTCTTTACAAAATTATAATTATGAAGTTAGGACTTTGTTTGTGAAATAAATTTGTTACTTTAGTATGGATCATTCATGATTGAATATTGATTTCCTTTGCTTTTTGTGATAACTTATCGATTTGATCGACTTCAATTCACTCAATTAGGAGTTTCAATCAGCTCAATTAGGATTTAAAGTGTGGTTTACATGAGGAGATACTTGTATCTTTTAACTAGCTTCTAAATTGGGTATGAACTTTTCCTTTACCGTATCAAATGCACTTGATTTAACAATGTTCAGTTTGGAATTGTGATTTATGTTTTGTTAATTAATCAGACATCTTCCAAAACTAATTAACTCTGTGTGTTGAACCATTTGTTTTATGATGAACTTCTTGATCTAGATAGATTTGTACGAATGATCTGATGATCTTAGGTGAGTTATATTTTTATAGCTTTTGGATTTGTTAACAATTTGTTTTATTTTTTTTTAATGTATTTTGCTTTTCATGTTATATTATGAGGTGATGGAATGTATTTTGCTTTTCATGTTACACGAGGAATAGGTTATTGAAATGTATTAACATTATATGTTGTACTTATTTTCTTTTTTCTTATTTATTTATTTATTTTTTGGGTTTCCATGTTGGTTTTCTTTTTATATATATATATATATATATATATATATATATATATATATATATATATATATATATATATATATATATATATATATATATATATATATATGTTTCATTTAATGGCAAACTGTAGGCTATGGAATACCTCTTAAGTTTAAAGAACAAGAGTCTAGAAGTTCAACAAGTTACTTTTATGAGCTTTTATCTGAATTTCATAAAGCGCCAAGGTGGTTCTACATTTTACTTTTTTTTTTTTTTTTTTTTTTTTTTTTTTTTTTTTTTTGTAATTCCATCATGAAATGTAATGACAAATTGTAGTATAACTTATATCCATTCTGATATACCATTGCTTTTATATATAACATACCATTCCACTTTAATTTTTTTAAATATCCAATATAGGATTGCATTGGAACATCCATACTGCTGTTGTTCTTTTGTCTTATGACCCCAATCTTAGGCTTCCTTTATGGCCATCTACAAAGACTTCAAGAAAAAGAATCTTGAGCATTTGGGATACTGCTAATGGGTATATTGGATTTTTATTAATTTTTCTTTATCTACCAGTTTATTCATATGCCTGATTGGGTTAATGGGTACATTGGATTTTTATTAATTTGTCTGAAATTTTCATTGAATTAGGTTAAGGGATAAATATAAAAACTATAAATGGTTTGATTAAGTTGACGTCTTCTCCTCTTTCTTAGCATCTCTTAATTTGATCCCAACTCTTCTTTTGCATCTCTTAATAAATGTTTCAATCTAAACCACGTGTACGAACTCCTCAGATTGAATATGTATGTTTTTTTTATAGCAGGTGGTTTGATGAAAGGCTATGTTGATCAATACGATTGTATATAGAGATTTACGTAGAAGCTTCGATGTTCATCTTGGTTTGTAAAATGATCAATGGAGCATATCAAATAAGGTTAAACTACTTGAAAAGTAATACTTCACTTTTCGTTTATTATAATTGTAAATCAAATATTAAAGATGAAGGATGGATGGAGTTTTATGGGAGAATTTTATATATCATATTTATGATGTTTAAAAATGATAATATCTAAAATATTCTTCATTTACAACATAATCAACAAAAAACTAAACAATCAAAATATACATTTCATAGAGAGGGTTGAAGATGAATATTTTTGTTTGTCAAGAGGACGACATTCCAACAATTTAGAAGTTCACATTCCATTATCATAGACGTAAGGATAATATCGTTAAAATTTTTAATTATTATACTAGTTTTAAATTATAAAAAATGATTATAAAATATTAAAAACATTATAAAAAAGGATTTGGGCAAATATGATATTTTGAAGGTTTATGAAGGGTAAATATGATATTAAAAAATTAAGTTGAGCAAATATGATATTTTGAGGTTTAAGAAGGGCATATATGAAATTCTTCCGAATTTTATAAAGGATTGTTACGAGTTCTTTTATTTGTTAGACTTGGTATTGTTGTCCCTGCTCAAATTTTAGAGAGCATAATTGTTTGATTTAAATGGTTTGGGTTTTTAATATTATCAAGTAATATTTTTTAATACAAATTTGCTTTTAATGCACATGACACGTGGTGTTGTTCGGTTTACAGCATATGAGGAGATTCATAAGCTTATAGTTATCTTAGGGATAAGCGAATGCCATCTCATTCATTCTTGGTTGTAGGTATTCACTTTTATAGTATGATTACTTTATGTTTGTATATTGGTGGATTCTTGCAGGGAAAAAAAAAGAAGCTCTGAGAAGGATCACATATGTTTTTATTTGAGTACATGGAGTTGATTACAGACATTATTCTAATCATATGATATAGGGATATTTTAGTCAGCTGCATAATCAGGGACATTCAATCTGTATATTTTTAAATTTCACACCCGGATCATAAATACTATGGAGTGTTGTTGGATCTAATTGATTTTTTGAGTTAAGGGTCGTTTTGGTCAATCCTAAAAAATACCTGGTAAAATAGATGGATAATATATTGCATATAACTAACATCGATATACTGTTAAAAAATCCATACCCCGCAAAGCAAGGTTCCTCATTTTTTTTTTTTTTTTATTTTTATTTTTTTTGAACTAGCAAATCTAGTATACTCCTAAGCTAACATCACATATTTCACCTATGTCCACGACGAGACTTGAACCCTCGACCTCAAAGAAGGAAGACACCACCTGATACCATTAGGCTATAAGCCCTTTGGTAAAGTTCTTCATCTAGTTTCCATTTTCGAACTTCATTCAAAACTTAAACTATTACTAACTAGCTTTCCAAGCCTTACATTATTATTTTGATATATAGCCGGATCAAGAGATTAAAACTTATACAAAAGAGATAGTTTAAAATATTCTCAAAATGTCATGTATGTTGTAGTGGTTCACCGTTAAATTTTGTTTTCTTCTCATCGAACACCCTTTTATATTAAACTTTCAAACCTTATTTGTGTTATGTAAACTTCTAGGACCTAAATTCCACAATAACTTTTTAAAAATTGTTAAATATTTTTTAAGACAATCTATTTTATTATAACCGATACAATGAGTGATTCAAAGATGGCGTACAACATATCCAAAGATTCTTCAGAATTTCTATGACATTTTGGATGGTGGCGGAGCTAGGTGGTTTTCAAGGTTGCCTGGGATGCCATCAAACAAATTTCAATAACATAATTTTTTACGATTTTCTTTTTTAGTAGTGTAATTTTTTTGAGATATCTTTATACTCTCCTTTAATTTGGTGCTGATTTTGGATAATTTATCTAAATTCAACAAAAGATGAAATCACAAATAATAGACACATTTGGTAAATGGGCCGTTTCAAATGGACTAAGTAAGTTAAGTCCATCAAGAAGCGCAAATTACTTTTCTCCCTCAAGTTTCCCTCTCATCGTCTGATAAATCTAGGGTTTTAAAGCAATGGGTTTTTGAAAATTTATGATCTTTCTTCGCCCCAATTCTGTCAAAATCATAAGCCAAACACATCCGCAGCAGCGGTTGAATCTCTGTTACAGCAATGGCGTTTTCGTTCACGCCACAACAACAACAACCATCGCTTTTTCAACCCCAACAACAACAGCAATCGCCGTTTCAACCGAGTGGCGGCAGCCCCTTCTTTCAACCACAGCAGCAACAGCTTCTGCAACAGCAACAGCAACAGCAGCAATTGCAGCAGCAACAGAATCAACTTTTTCTGTTTACAAATGAGAAGACTCCGGCTACCTACGGGACTAAATGGTCCGACCTCCATCCCGATTCTCAGAAGTTTCTCCTTCAAATCGAGTAAGATTTATATGCATCCATCACTTGCATTTTTCCTTTTGTTAATTCTACAATGAATTTATCAAGATCACATGAAGAATTGATGTTCCTTTATTAGACGTATGCTTCCGTTGCGACTTCAGTTGTCAACGAGTCTGCTTTCCTGATTTTAAATAGATCAGGATTCACAACACGTTTGCTAACTTATTGAAATTTCAAAGCACAGCTGCAATTAGAATGATATCGGTGTGGATTTTGCACAAACTTAATGAATTCTGAATTTGAATGTTACTTGTTACAGAGAGAGAATACTGGAGTATAGAGATGAAAGCCAACGTTTGGATCAGTGTGGCAGATTATACGATTCTTCAGTCTCGAATGATGGGTTTGAGCTTGATGCAAGTCACATTGTTCAGGTACTTTCTTCTTGGTGTAAAAAGTAATGAAAAAAACTTCTTATTGACTTAATTTCAACAGGAACTTGGTGGAATCACTACAGCCATGGATCGACAAAAGCTTCTGTTGCAAGAACTCACATCAAATGTCAAAGACATGCTAAGAAACACAGAGATTGCTGTTCGTTCCTTCATGATCCTCCGTTCCAGGTTTCAACACCAAAACAAAACCTCCACCACAACACCACCACAAGCTCCCGGAGCTCCACCAACCACCACCACCACCACCACCCAACCTACAACCTCCGCCATAGTACCCGTATATGATTTCTACACCGGCCTCCCTCGCAAACCCTCCCCATTCTTCCAACAAACAGTTGCCAGATTTGATAAATATCTTCACGAATGCCGCCAGTGGATTGAGGAGTTAGAACAGCTGCTTCTAGAATCTTCCAAGAACAACTCCATGAATTCCAATCCTTCGTTGCTGGAATCTCTTCCAAAAGTCATGTCAAACGTTCATGACTTCTTTGTTTATGTAGCGTCAAAGGTAAATATAACTAATAAAGTAATAAACAAACAATTATGAATTTCATGAATCATGATTTGCTTTATGATTTCATATATTTTTTTAAAAAAAGGTGGAGAGTATTCATCAGTATATGGAGTCGATGAAAACCGCATATCTTTCTGATCAACGTGGAAGAGGAGACACAAACGATCCGTTTCTCGAGGCTGACCGGAGGGAAACCGCGAAACGGGCAGCGGCTGCCCGAAGGGTACATCCGACATTACATCTCCCTTCTAACTCCCAGCCATCTGGCGCATTGCTTGCCAGCTCAGCAACACCTGCTGCTGCTACTCCACCTGTGGCAGCAGCTGCCTCTGGTTCAGGGCTGTTTAGTACTCCGTTTGGTGCCACGTCATCATCTTCTTTGTTTTCAACTCCTGCCCCATCTGCCCCGTCATCAAACTTGTTTGGATCGAGCGGTGGGACCCCTCAAACATCGATTTTTGGGGCGTTTTCGACTTCAACACCTGCGGTAGGGCCCACATCGACAGGTGGCGGATCCTTGTTTTCTACACCGTTTGCTTCAAATCCCGCAAGTGGAGCTTCCACATTTTCTACACCATTTGGTACAGGTAACTTCTTTATTTTTATTATTATAAATAATAATTTACAAACTTCTAAAATTTGTCTAATTTCTTGTTAAAATAAATGATGAAAAAATGTTAATTTGTAAAAATAAACTTCAATCATATATAGATATATTGTTAAATAATGTGTATATATAAATATATTTCATGTTGTTTACAATCTACGATGTATACTATGTTACCTATTCAAATAGTCAAAAAAAGAAATTTGTTACCTTTAAAAAAAACAGACAAAATTACATAAATGGTCCCTTTGGTTTACCAAAGGTCACAAACTCAGTCCTTGTTAAGTTTTTTTGACGAAGATGGTCCCTGTGGTTTCCAGAACTTGCGTGAATGGTTGGAAATACTAAAGTAAAGGTGCGAGCAAAAAGGACCATTCGTGCAGTTTTTAGAAACCATAGGGACCATTTTCGTCAAAATTTTTTAACAAGGACTGAGTTTGTAACCTTTGGTTAACCACAGGGACTATTTATGTGACTTTTGTTAATGTATGTTTCATTGTTTGTTTATTAATTTGTTAAATTTTGGTGTGAATTGAATATAGGGGCAGCAACAGGATCAGGGGCAAGCTTTAATACTCAATCAGTAAGTCAAAGTTTTCGTTGACTGTCTTAAATTGAAGCTAGTAGACTTGTTTATTACTTGTATGTATTTTAATAGAAATAGATGAAACTAGGATTCTATAAATATAATTAAACAAAGTCAATGAAAGTATTTTATTTTATTATATATATATATTTATATATATATATATATATATATATATATATATATATATATATATATATATATTTTTGTATATAACAATATATATATTTTTTAGGGTTGTTACTAATAGTAAAAATTGTCATGTTAATTACAGAAAGCAAGAGGTAAAAGTCGCACAGGAAGGAGGTAGAATATTCGGGTGTCATTTTTTCCCCCCTTGTTTTTGTGTTTTTTTTTTTAGAGCATTTCAACTAATTATTGTAATTTGTACCCCAAAAAATGTGAAAATTGAAGAACAGTGGTATCCATTGATTTAAATGGTAAACATATAGTATTTTCCTAATTGCTTCAAGTGTTTAGAATATTTAATTTTGTAGATCGTTGTAAAATTCTATAGTTGTGGTTTCTTTAAAAGATGCACCAATACTTGTGTAGATCATTATAACACAGTTTGAAGTCGTCAAACCGACATAGTATCATAAGCTGATTGTGTCCTGGCCAAACGCCCAAAAATGAAAAGTTTTTGACAATATAATGGTATATGGGAACAAAAAAAAATCAGGGTTAAAACAAAGCAAAATTGTGTATATAATTGGTTTTATGACATAAACCCAATTTTAAGATATCATTTTTATATTAATTACCTTTGTTAACCAAAAAAACTTGAAACCCAAGAATAATGAAACTAAATTGGAAAAGACAGTATGTAATGACTGCAAAGATCGAACTTAAAAGGACCAGTCCTAAAAAATCCTAACCGGAACAACCTCAAACTGCCAAGTTACTTCTATGTACACCTCTATTTTCACATCTAAAAGAAAGAGTAAATTACACGAATAGTCGTTATGATTTGGGGTAATTTGCGTGTTTAATCTATAACTTATTATTATTATTTTTTTAATCTGGAAGGTCCTTACTATTTGTTTTTGTTATGCACTTGGTTTATAATGTTTGTTTTTGTTATGCGTTTGGTTCTTATCTTTACTTAAAACGATTATTATTTAAATATGAAAAATTGGTAAGTTAGGTAAGGTGAGGGGTGGGGTTGGGGTGTTTTTATTTAAATAAATTAAAAAATTAAAGGAAAACTAGTCTTTTTAGGTAAGATAGAGACCAAACGCGTAACAAAAAAAAAGATAAGAACCTTCCAAATTAAAATATAAGTTATGAACCAAACATGCAAATTACTATATAAAAAAAAAAAAAAAAAAAAATAGTTAATTTACTCTAAAAAAAGTTTGAAATTTGAAAAGTTGAGGCTTGGGCCATTGAGGTGTACAAATCCCAAGTCCCAACCCTCTAATTGGGCCTTAACCATTCACAGTGTTAGTATCATCGGACATGTCCCTAAATTGCAACTGTTACAACATATTTTTTCTGTGGTCTGGTTAAATACTTAACAAATTTTTATACATATATTATTAATTTAATTTTATTATATAATGAATACAAAATAAAGTAAGAAAAGTTAATATTATCTAAAATTACTATATTTTTCCTCGTCTTAGTTTTTTAGGTTTTTTGGATATTAAAAACTCAACCTTGTCTTAGAATTTTTTAAAGTCCGTAGTTTTCGAGGAATATGAATGGAAATACCAACAAGATTATTTTTAGTTTAGAAAAATTCTTAAAGAGAAGGTTCACTAATAGATATAAGAACTTCGGCTATATTTCAAGCAAATCCAAACCACTCCGATTGTAATATGAGTTTGCCTCCATTGTGTCTTCTTCTTTTTTTTTTATTTTTTTTATTTTTTTTTTTTTTATTTATTTATTTTTTTTTTACCACATAAGCGGCCACTATATGACATTTCAACGACATATATCCTTCAACCATAACTAAACTATCACATCTTTGCATTCTTTTTTTTCCTAATACTATTCATTTTATTAACCAAGTTGAAAAATTCTCAAATGGGTTGTTTGACCATGCGATCAAATTATATATGAAAATATGTGAAATTTGAAAAATACGAAACTAATTTACCAGACAAATTGAGAAGATTATACGAATATAAGATTTAAGAACATGAAATTTTTCGAGAATACAAGATTAGAGAACGTTTTTTGAGTTGTGTCGCTAAACCAACTAATCCCTATTTATACATATACTAAAGTTCAATTGTGTCGCAAACCAACCAATCCCTATTTATACATACACTAGAAGCGCAATATGGTCAAACAAGTGCCAAAATGGCATGAAACGGACATATATCCATTAGGATTAAAAGTGCAGAAGACTGAAAGCATGCCCTATAAGTGGCATATCAAGTTTAAACCTCAGTATCATTTTGCTTGGTTTCATAGTATTAGGATTTATCTTTTTCTTTTGTGTTGATTGTAAGAGTGTTGTTTCCTTTTTGGTGGGAGCTAATGTCTTATGCAACCAAGACTCATCAAACTTGAACTCACATTACCAAATGTGGCCGAGTTGTTGACGAAGATCAGACAGATACATACCTACGTGCCAACTTGGACCTATTTGATGAATGACAAAAAAATTAGGCCAACCGCAAGGCAACCTGGAAGGATCATACCACATAAAAGAAGCCCACCGAAGTAGTTTATATACACTTGAACATTTTGATGGACAATAAATATCTAGAACATGAAACATTGAAAATTTAAAGCAATTCAATTTCTAGAAAACGCTTAGATTTTTTTTTAAAATAAAAATTTATTTTTGAAAATGATCAAAACTGCTACCAAGCTACTTGATACAACTACAAACAAACTTAAACGTACATTCATGTACACAAAAAACACCATAACTACCAATCACTTGCTAAAATGCAAATTCAACATGATCTCCAATCACTTTGTGATGTGTTAAAGGGAAACCAAGTCCCTTCTCGTTCCATTACAGTAATGGAAAAATGCAATTTAAAGTCGTATTCTAACTAATCCTGACACTTCAAACAACCTCCATTCGTTAAGCCCATTGTAGAAATGACACTAAGAAGCATTGAGACAAGCCCTATTCTAATAATGGGAAAACCAACCGCTCTCGGTTTAATGGCCTCCGGGCCTAAAAAGGATCACAATCCTGTATACTTAATAAAAGTTTTGATAATAACATACAAATTTATTAAGAGAACTTCCCACCAAAAAGATTGTTCTATTAGAAAGGAAGTCAACAAACAAGTTCAAAAGACCCAACTCACAATAGGTTACATAAACAATTTATTCCACCACCATGATACCAACATTCAAACAAAAGCATACTACCCAACCTAATCAAAATTTGAGCTCTGAAAATCCTCACCTATTCAAGCTAGAAATTTTTGGAAGTTCATGTCCTCCATTCTTAACAAAGATACATGGTCACTTAAAATAAGATCTTTAATGCAAGACTTTATATCTATATGCTATTACTCAGAAGAGCGTGCACAACACTTGAAGGGGAAGTATGCTCAACTCGAAGAGCCCAATTAGCAAGACCTCTATTGCTATATTGTGGTCTTGGCACCCAGACACGACCAAGAAATGCAAGAAAACCAGGAAACTCTAAAACTCGTTCCATATGACGAAACATACCTACACAAACAACCAATAAAACTTTCCCGAAGAAGTTTCCAAACAATTAACTAACTCTTTTCTCTCACCCGACAAGATCTTCACTTGATCCATTAAATGAAGCCTTTCACCAAGAACATCAATACCATATTGCCTATGTTTAAGCACTTTACCTTGAAGTTTAACAAGCCTCTCACCATACGCTTTTAATGTAATACCTGTTTTCGTAAAGATTACAGTATAACATATGTATGTGTGTGTTGTATAGCTTATGTCATTTTCTTGAATAATAAACCTTGCTGATATATATACACAAGTAGTAGAAGCTATGATTTAAAAGTGGCTAAGAAAACAAAATTTAAGAAGTTCATGACGCTACAAGAAAGGAGCCGCAACGTGTTTTTGAAGCGGTGTTTTTAGTTACGTAAGTTAAACATTAAGGAAAATGTACTTATGGTGGAATTTGAAACGAAGAGGACTTGTCACAATGTGAATGAAAGTAGATTACCCTTTATTATTAGTGACAAATGTTGATTGATGGAAAAGGAAAGTTTCGTGAATAACTAATGATTGTGACGTGACCAATGAATGCTCGTGATGCGACAATGTTGCAGACATAAAAATTAGAAAAGAGTTTATTTCGGACATTATTTATTTTCTCTCTAAAACCACACACATAAAACTAAAGCTGGAGGAAGGTTTGGAGAAAAGGGGTTATAATATTTAACCTATCATTTCATGAATCTAAGGTAATGTATCCTTAATCTTCAAGCTTTTTTATACTATCTTTGGTGAAATTAAAGAGATGGGTATAAAACCTAAGATGTAATCTAGAGATTTTAGATGAAATTTGTGTTATGGATGTTGTTGTAGCTTCAGTACTTCCATGAATATGATAGCATGTGATTTTGATGGTGAGCTTGAGAAGGTATATGCCAAATCCTAACTTGACAAACCCTTGAATGATGGAATTAACTCTATGAGTGAATAAATTAAGTTGTTAGGAGTGATTTGAAGTAGATAATAAATCTATTGATGAATTGATTAAGTCATATGAACTAGTTGGATATAGTTATGCATTAAAGGGTTGTACCCTGTGCATCATGGGTTGTACGTTAATATATAAGAAGGTTGTCTTGATAGGTTAAGACATATAAAATGATTTAATGGATGTGTGGGTGGAAAATATATATAATTGGTTACAAATAGAGTTTAATATTGTATTATGTATTGTAATACATGAATATATGTGTATTTTAGTGGGTCAAGTGAAGGGGAGGGCCAAACAAGGAAGTCGCGAACTTAAAGTATCAACTCTAAAACCTTATGGTGGACACTATATATTTTTTGTATGTATTAATTTGTATGGTATAAATCCAAGTGGTGTAAAATACCATATGATATTACTAAGTATAAGGTGAAAAATATATCGCATATCACTTAGGTGTAATGTGTTCTATAATGTTATACATAATATAAATTTTGTGATATTAATTGGTGAAAAATCTATGTCACATAAAGGAGTATCTTGTGACAACTTCTAATGTATTGGTGAGCCTTATAAAAGGTGTTTAAAGACAATAATTTTGCGGTGTACAAATGTCATTGGTGTTAATTAATATTAATATTAAATTGCTGAAATATATGTAATGAAGTTATTTAATAACTTGGTGTAAAAGATAGACGTGTCTAATTGATACTGGACTAATACATAGTTGTGCCTGATAAATTATGCCTTAATAGAACGTGGAGTCTAATAGCTAGAGGTATGATAAACAGGATATTGGTGATATATCCAATGCAGGTGGCAACAAATATGCAACATCTCAAAAATCACAATAAATTTATACTTTTTAAAACAACCCATTTACTAAAAGAAGTGCTTACATAACCATTTTTTTTTCAAAACATTATCCAAAAACAGAGTCTCCCAAGATTAACAACATAAAAATCAAGATGTGTATGGTCATACCTTCGCCTATGAAGTACCTGAAACAAAACTAAAACTGTAAGCCAACGCTTAGTGAGTTCCCCCAAAATACCACCACATAACCAATACAAACAACATCATGCACACAGAGCTTTCAGCATGATTGATCGCCTCGTAGGGCCTATAACATATCTGGACTGCTCTCTGGGCCTTCGGCCTGACTGGTCCGGCTTGCAGGTCTTCAGTCTATTCGGACTGCCCTGGGTATCTTGGCCTTTAGCACAAAGCAAAACCACCTCAACTCAATCGACCATATCATATCAACATATACCATAACAATCAATAGCTAGCATATATGGGTAGTCATACAGATCTAACAAATCACTATAGCATAGCAACATCCTATTTACCAGGATACAGATCTACATATCACTACATCATAACAACATACAGTAAACTAGAATATCATTCCAATGGGCTGACCTTGGTGCCTTCGACCCATAAGTACAGTGAGGAAAACCCACCTCATAGTCTGCGAAAAGGTAAATGATAAACCGCTCCAAATACCGACTCTACATGTCACCTATTTAACAGATACAGACCAAGGCTCAACTATACCTCAAAATACCCTAAATACCCTTAAGTCAAATGTTAGAATACATTTTATATGCATCTTTTAGCATGTTTTTCTCGGTATCTATCTATAAAAAGCTAACTATCTCCCTAATGTTATTATGTATCATGTGTTTTTCATTATATTTGCAGAATACCCGTACTACTCAAGTTTGTTATGATTTTCAGGGCCATTTGGAGTACATGGACGAATACGTGAGTTTGGGATGCGTTATTGGAAGCTTTGGAGCTTAATTGGAGACGAACTAAGGAAAAATGCTAAGGAATGATCAAGAATAGCTTGGAAGGAAGAATTGTGACCAAAAAGAGACAAAATAAAGAATATGCGATAGTAGGTGTGATCGCATGATTAATCGTAGAAGAGCTTCGAGGATTTTTCATATCAATAATTGAGAGGTAAGAAAAAAAAGGAATTCATGCGACCGTATATAACCCAACCTGCGATTGCATGTTTCCAAAAATATAGAATAACAATGTACTTCATTAAACTATTCGAACATGTGTTTTCATGAAAATATGTGATCGCATATGTGGCTACCCGCGATCGCATGTACAGGCGTTTTCTTTACTGGACATATAAAAGGCCTCCAAAAAGATCCCAACAACCTAATTCGTGTTTCTAGATGACTGAGAGGTGATTTTGAGAGGTTTTTAAGTGCCAAATGCAGATCTGAAGAACACGATTCAAGTTTTATTTCCGTTTAGTAAGATTAGTAAATTAGATTTCGTTTTTACTTCTTGTAACTTGTTTTTAGCCATGGCAGGCTAGAAACCTTAGATTTCGGTTTCACAAACGACTCAACTTTTTGTGCAAGTAATCATTAGACATGATTATTGATTGTCTTAAGTGTTCAGTTTGATCAGTTTTATGCACAATTGAATGTTTGATTTTGATTTAGTTTTTGTTGGCCTTTTTAATTGTTTAAAAATCATTCTAGTTATCTAAGTCGTTTAGATCCGTATTTGTCATGATTAATCAGTAAAAGTAAAAAATGTTAGATTAATTCTTTGTTTTGGGCTAACTCTAACATAAACTGATCCAACAAGTCTTTATGCTTCCGAGCTTGTGAGAAGTATTGGCTTTATGTAACATCCCGTTTAAAAATAAAATAAATAAATAAAAATAAATAAATAGGTAAAAATTAAATAAATAAAATGAATAATAATAGCCCTAAAGCAGTAATAATTGATCAGTGTTAGCATGGGAGTTAAATGTTATAATTTCAGGAATTTGGAGTCAAAATTGTATCGGTTGGACTTGAAATGTAAAAGAATTTCATGATCAAGGGTTGTTAGGTAAATATTGGGTCTTAATTGAAAATGTAAGTGGTTAGAGGGGCTGGAAGTGTCAATTGTGCACATAAGTTTGGAATTGGAGACGGGAGATCAAAACCCGTCACCCACCTCATTTTCTTCGTCTCATATATCACTCATACCCCCATCACAAACCCTAACCCTAATCATCTATTGCAACCACCACCTTATCCCTCCATCTTCCAGCTGCCACCAATCCCTTGATGCCGTCAACCTCTTCGTCGCTACCTTGCACCACCGAATAGCCACCACTGTACCTCTTGCTGTGAAGACGAAGGCTGCCATTGGACGTCGTGGCAGTGGACGATCGCAAGAAGCACATTCGTGGTTCTCCTGGCAGCTGTTTCCGGTAGGAGTCGCCCACCTTCTATTTTCTCTACCTGTTTCTGTTATTTCGACGCTACTGCTGCAATGCTCCAAGCAGTTACTGTGTGTTGTTACCAATTACCCCGTCCACCGCATGCCACCGTGAAGGGTGGCTGTGTTTATGTTTCAGCTCACATCGATGAGTTTATATAGGTTTTAGTCAATGTCGTGGTGTGTGTGTGTTGTTTGGCTGGAAACCGCAAGAGCCACCATGAGAACCAACCATGGTGGCTGCCACCAGCCACCGTGTGTGGTGGCTGTGTGTGTAAAATGTTGTTTAAGTGTATGCTATTTCAGTTGTATGTTGTTATTTAGGTGTTGCTTGACCGGAAACAGAAGAAGAACTACCACCACCACCGTGAGGTGATGGCTGCCACTTCCTGCCGCCGCCGACCACCATTTTTGGTGGTTGTATTAGGCTTATTCCTTGTTCTTTTGGTGCTATTGGTGTGTGTGTGTTGTAAGAAATTGTATGTACATTGAATTGTTGTAATATTACTCAAACCGTTGTCGTGTGTGGGTGGTTGCCGCCATGGACATCTGCCGACCACCACCGCCCGACGTGGTAGTGGGTGGTGTCCAATTTATTAATTACATATTTATTTATTTAATTAGAAAATCAATTAACTTTAGGGGTTGGAAACCCTAATTAGGGTTTAGAAAACCCTAATATCAAGAAAACCCTAATTTTGGAGTTGGTCGGGACCCGTGTTAAAACTATTAATAATTAAACCTAAAATAATATTTAATAATTCTCAACAATTAACTTGATGTGATAATGGACTTAATGGATTAATTCCTTAATGGGTTAAGTGAGAAATACTAACCCTAGTTATCATTTTATGTAAAAACCCTAGAATCGAGGAGCTCTATTTTGGGAGATAATTGGGCGCGTATTTGGGCAGTTGACTGTATTATTATTTCACCCGAAAACGACTAAGTCAAACCTTAATCAATCATACCCTTAAGTGATTAAGTCAAAAAAGGGTTAATTGTTCCTACTTAACCCTAATCGTTATGTCATGTGAAACCCTAATCATCATTTCATGTGAAACCCTAATCATCATTTCATGTGAGGTGGTCATTGTTGCAAGTGACTATGACCTATAATCGAGTATTGACTCAAGTATCATCATGTAGGTGATTGGAAGTGAGTTGATGCTGGTAGAGTCCTTAATTGCTACAGTGGTTTCTGCGCGCACATTGAGGTGAGTTTCGCCTCACTATACCGCGGGCCGAAGGCACAAATGCCAGCCCACTATTATTGATTATATGCTAGTAGAGGGATACCCTAGGGGCTGTATATAGTCATGTAGGATAGACTGAGGAATCTTGATCTAAGCTCTCTTACGTGTCACTTGTTTGGTTGTGGTTTTAGAGTAGGATCACCTGTTCGGGTGACTATCTCACCTCTGAGTATATACGGTTACACATTCCTTGGATTGTGATATTTAGTATGATGTTATGCTGTAGTGATATGCTAGATCTGTGTTATGGTATTGGGTATGTTGATACATTGTAGTGATCTGTTGGATCTATCTCCTCATATCGAGTATGTTGCTTTGTGGAAATAACCTATAGAACTGTATGTTATCTGTGCTTGTTGGTTATCATCTATGGGGTGCCTTAGGGACTGTTGGTGGTTATATAGTATAGCATGAGAACTCTTGGTCTAGGCTCTCATTCTTGTTCCTTGTTTGGTTGTGGCTCTAGACTAGGACTATCTGTTCGGGTGGCTATCTAACCTCTAGTTACTTATGGTTACACATTCTATGGGGGTTAATTGGTAGCGGGATTGTATGTTGTGAGAGGATTAGTAGACAGTAGTGAGCTGTATGATTGTTGTTTGCCTGTATTATGTGCCTACTTGATCATGATTGGTTATATGTCGACATATTGTGTTTAGTTAGGTTGAGGCTGTCCTGCTTTGTGCTGAAGGCCAACAGATCTAGGGTGGACCGAATAGAATGCAGACCCATTAGGGCATATCAGTTAGGTTGAAGGCCCGAAAAACGGTCCAGACATGCTGAAGGCTCGGGAGGGCGGACCAGACATGCTGAAGGTTCTGAGAGTGGGCCATATAGACTATAGGCCCGGTGAGGGCGTTTCAATCATACTGTAGACTCTATATGTATTTTTTTGTTTATTGGTATATGTTATCAATTGTGTGGTGGTATTTTGGGGGAAACTTACTAGCTTTACGGTTACAGTTTTAGTTTATTATTTCAGGCGCTCCTGATGATTTTGGCAAGGCGAAGTCGTGACCATACACATCCTTGGTTTTACAACAGATTGGATCATGGGAAAAATATGATTTTCAAATAATCTTTGAGAACATTATTTTTGCAAACATTTTATTAGTAAAAGGATCATTTTGAAAAGTTTAAAATTTGTTGAAATTTTCGAGATGTTACAAGGTGGTATCAGAGCCTTGGTTTGAGTGAATTGGAGGAAACACTCGTATGTATCCAATCATAAACCGAGGACAAGATTTTAAAATGATTTCTCAAATGATTTTCAAAATAATAAAAGAGGATGCAAGTGTAGGATCAGACGAAGCCAGTAAGTAGACCCCAAAATACCTTACATATTATTTGATTTTGTGATATGTTAGGACAACATACTAGTACTAGGCTAGGGATCTTCAGGAATTGCATGATAGAATTGCCTAATTCTATGATTCCTGATACCCTAGGATTTTCCTTATATGAGATAGTGTCTCCAAATCTTTAAGGCGAAAATGACTGCTCCCAGTTTGAGGTCGTGTGTAGCGTAGTTGACCTCGTGCGTCTTGAGTTGTCTCGAGGTGTAGGCGATGACTTTTCCTCGTTGCATTAGAACACATCCAAGACCTTGATTAGATGCATCACAGTAGACCACAAAGTCTTTTGTTCATTTTGGTAAGGACAATATAGGTGCGCTGCATAGGGCTTGCTTCAGTGTTTGGAATGCAGCATCTTGTCTTTCTTACCAATTGAAAATTACACCCTTTTGGTTCAAGGTCGTAAGTGGTTTAGAAATCTTCGAGACATTCTGTATAAACCTTCGATAGTAGCCAGCAAGGCCCAAGAATTGTCGGATTTCCGTTGGGGTCTTTGGTGCTGGCCAATTCTCGATTGCCTTGATTTTGGAAGGGTCCATGTGTATCTCGTCCTTGCTAACCACGTGACCCAGGAAAGCTACTTTCCGAATCCAAAATTCTCACTTTGAGAATTTTGTGTATAGCTTTTCTTTTCTTAGAGTTTCCAAGATTTTGACGGAGGTGTTGACCGTGTTCTTCTTTATTCTTCGAATAAATGAGTATATCGTCTACGAACACGATCACAAATTTGTCCAGGAATGAACGACAAACTCAGTTCATTAAGTCCATGAACATCGTCGGTGCATTTGTTAATCTAAAGGGCATCACTACAAACTCATAGTGACCGTCACGAGTTCGAAAGGCTGTTTTGGGAACATCTCCTTCCAAGACTCGCAACTGATGATACCTGGATCTCAAATCGATTTTTGAGAAATAACTTGCTCCTTGGAGTTGGTCAAACAAGTCGTCAATGCGTGGTAGGGGATATCGGTTCTTGATAGTGAGCTTGTTGAGTTCTCGGTAATCGATGCACATGTAGAAAGATCCATCCTTCTTCTTTTCGAACAGAACTAGTGCTCCCCAAGGTGACAAACTCGGTCTGATGAATCCTTTGTTGAGTAGTTCGTTTAATTGGCTAGATAATTCTTGCATCTCAGCTGGTGCTAAACGATACAACGACTTAGCTACTGGGGTAGCTCCGAGAATTAAATCGATTCTGAAGTCGACTTGTCGTGCTGGTGGGACTCCTGGAAGATCTTCAGGGAAGACATCGGGAAAATCACAGGCCTCTGGAATGTCTTTGAGGTCTTTCTCTTCTTTTTCCTTATCTACTACGTGGGCTAAGAAGGCATGGTACTCCTTACGCAGGTATTTCTGGGCTTTGATGCAAGAGATGATCTGTAAATTGGTACCGGGCTTGTCACCATAAATGACAAGAGTTTTGCCGTTTGGCAGATTTAGGCATACGACACTTTCGTGACAAAGTATATTGGCATGGTGTAGGCTTAACCAATCCTTACCGATGATGACATCAAAGCTCTTTATAGTGATCGACATTAGATCGATTTGAAATGAATGTTCATTTAGAGTTAGTGGGAACCTATATACATATCGTTTGTGCTTTCTGTTCTACCATTTGCCATTTCTACTTTAATAGCTTATTGATTAATTGAGAGTTCTGTTTTAGTTCGTGCTTGAATTTATGACTCAAGAAACTTCTCTCCGCACCACAATCAAACAGTATGCATGCATATGCGTTATTGAGGAGAAACGTACCCGTAACCACCGTGGGATCAACTATTTCTTGGTTCTGCCCTATTTCCAGCACTCTTCCCATGCCGCCAACATTCCTTGCCTTAGGGCAGTCCCTCTTGTAGTGTCTAGCCTCCCACACCCATAACACGCCTGACCCACACTGACTCCAGGGACTTGGGTGATTGGTCGTGCCGGTGCCTTACAGAAACGAGCAGTGTGTCCTTTCCTGTTGCAGTTGTTGCAGTGCATCTCTTGAAAATTTTTGTTGTGATGGAAATTGCATTTGATGCATTTCGGTAGGTTCCCAGCGTATTGCCTTGTTGGTGCAAAGGTAACAGGAGTAGCAGTGGGGGTAGTAGCGGCATGGACTGCCACTATTTGTTGCTTCTTGGAAGGTTCCTGTGAAAACTGACTCTTCCTCTTGTTCCAAAACTTCTTGTTATTGTTTTTGTTGGTACTGATGTTGTTGTTGTTGTTTCCTATGGTTTGCTCCGGGGCAGCAGTTGCGAAGCCTTGACAGATTCCATGGTCGACGAGAGCTTGTGCCAACTATTTGGCTCTATCGAAAGTTACTGGTTTGGAAGCTAGTACACTTCCTCGAATCTGGGGTGACAGTCCCCAGATGTATCTTTCGATCTTCTTACTCTCTAGAGAAACCATGCCTGGGCAAAGGATCGCCAAATCACTAAACCTATTGGTATAGGTTGTGATGTCCGAGCCTACCATAATAAGGCCCCAAAGTTCCTGCTCTAGCTTTTGTACTTCGCTCCTTGGACAGTACTATTGCATTAACATTTGCTTTAGATTCTCCCAGCCCATAGAATTTTCCACTACCAGAGTTAGTGACTTGACGTGGCCATTCCACCACGTCAGAGCTCTCTTGGAGAATGTACAAGAGAAAATTTTTACCTTGCTCACTTCCAGACATGCACAGATCTCGAAAACCGCTTCCGTTTTCTCTATCCATTGCGATAGAGCCATTATCCCTCCGGATCCGTTAAAAGTTATGAGCTTGCTATTGGTAAAGTCCTTGAAAGTGAAATCTCTTGAACGACCCTGGTGTTGGCCATTCGTAGAGCTATTTACTACTTTTGGACCCATTATTACTCATCTGTGCCATTGCGGCTGTCACTGCAGCTGTTACAACAACTATCAAGGCGGCATTATCCGTTGATGGAGGTGGTGGTGGTGGAGGTGTTGCGTTGTTGACATGGCGTGTAGATTTACGGGGTGGCATCGTGATGCTAAGGAAATAGAACGAAGAACATAAGTTTTTAATGATTTGAAGTTGTGTGTTAATAAATTTGTTATTTTTATCAATTTATAAATTCGACTGACCTACCCAAGGTTTAGAGTTTGACTCATAATAAAATTTTGCATAGTGATAGATAAACTTATGAATCTGAGTGGTAGTCAAAGAATTTACACATAAAGGAATTTCTTCATATATATTAAACACATGCCGAGTTACATTTGAAGTTAGGAAAATTTCGACCCTTCTAAGGATCTCCGATACAGAAGTTAAAGAAAAGTAAGACTTTTAGCCGAGTTCCTATTCTAATACAAAATTTTGGGTTTCGGCAAGTACTACTTGCAACATAGGTTGCACTTGGAGCTTGACTCCGTGTCTGATTGCTTTTCTTCCATAAGACGCCTATCGAAGGTGGCTTGCTGTTCCCTTATCTCAGAGAGGGCTGCAATCAGTTGTGCTTGGGACGTGTCGGTTCGGAGTTGGGCATTATCCTGCGCCCTGTCCAGTCGACGGATGTCGGAAGTGTGAACTTGTACCTCCACGTTGACTTCACGAATCCGGTCAGCTTGGACCCCGGATTGATAGGACTGATTGGCTAGTTTTCCCACCATGACTGGGAGTGCTCGGTCGGCTGACCCTCCATCCCTAACGTCATAGAAGTCCCAACACATACCGTAGGGAGGACGTAATCCTTGTTGTTGGCTCCAATGGTGAAAGCGACTTCCCCAGATGGGAGTTGGTCCCTGAAAGTTTCTCCTAACTACAGGAGGCTGAGCGACTGGTGGGTTGATTACTTCTGGTTCTAAGTCTGTCCCAGAGTCATCCCCTTCCTCCAACTCTATAGGCTCTTCATCCTCTTCGAGGTCCTCCTCTACCCATCCTCCATTACCCTGATTCGGGTAGTAGGGATCCCCTGGTGGGCAGAATCCATCCATTTCATCTGTGAGAGAATAGAGATATGAGAATTGTCTAGAAATTGATACATGTAAATCTAGACATGTAAGTTAAACTATTGTATTTACTAAATACTCCTATAGTATTTAAGTTTATATGTTTGATACCAGTGTTATTTTGGTAAGTTTTGACTTGTTTCTCACTACGACCATC
Source organism: Lactuca saligna (assembly GCF_052625555.1). Lineage (NCBI taxonomy): Eukaryota > Viridiplantae > Streptophyta > Magnoliopsida > Asterales > Asteraceae > Lactuca > Lactuca saligna. Next base: position 327,041,676 of record NC_136420.1, read on the forward strand.
CCTCGACATACATTAGTCCGATTTTGGATAAATATAGTTGATCAGGCTATATTCGTCCCAAATCCGATTACATATTCCGAGACCTAGTCGTAATGTCCAACTTGTCTTAATACTTCTTGTATAGACCTAACTATGAAAATGACTCGTTGTATGCATGTATTTGTGCTTTTACGACCCAAATAACTTAAGCTAAATGAAATGCGGTTTAGGTGTAAAAACATTTTGTCAGAGAGGTTTAGTCCCTATGCATTTATAGTTTGTATATCTTATGTGGTTTGATATACTTAGTTCACTATAAACAATGCTACGATACCAATCTGTCGCACCCCCAAACCAGAACGGTGGAATCGTTTGAGGGTGGATGACTTCATGTAGTATCGTAACAGTTGAATACATAGTAAAGACAGTAAACACAACCATAATATATATAATTTAAGAGTTACATTGTTGGATGATACTTGTTTCAAAAACAAATTACAATATAATGAAAAACTGAGTTTAAAACTGATGCCTTAGCATCACTTCTCCAAAAGCTGAAGTTTACATGTATTACTGAATCCCTGAGAAATACAAGTAGATTTGAAAGAGTAGATCAACATATAAGGTGGTGAGTTCATAAGTATTTAATGTCAATGTTTGTATAAATTTAAATGAATTTTTTTGTAGATGTTTGAAAACTCCTAGAAAATCCCATCTTTCCTACTAGTATAAAAGTAGTCTTCTACTAGGACCCGTCTGTTTCGAATGTTGTTTCTAAAATTCCAATATTTTTCCGTAAGTGTATGGTAGTTAAAAAGTTCCAAAAATTATTATACAATAGTGTTTTTCATGCCTAGAATAGTAGATTTATGTATGTAAAAGAATCGCTAAGGCATTAGATAACCCCGTAAATCAACGTGTTTTTAATACCCCATGTGAGTTTTATAACCACACTGTTGACCCAGACTGCCTGTAACAACGTTCTTCAGGCGTTGGAATGTTATGACGTTTGTCACCCCAGACCTACCAGTCTAACTGTAGCTAACATTTTAGGTGCGGTATTGTCAATCCCGTATAGATCTATACACAAGTATCACGCTCTCCATACAAGAGATTATGGTATATAATACAGGACTTTAACTGCATACTCGAAAGTACGTGAAGCTGAACGTCTCACAAAACTTAGTATTAAATAGATTTACGTATGAAAAGTTCATTTATTTTTTGTATACGAAAGTATTTCCTTGATATAGTACTTATAGTATGTAAAATCTCTTGAATATCTAATAAACTATACCTATTATAGTTTTTCTCAAATGTATGATTCGTTGTATGATAAACCCTAGTGCAATATCAGCTGGGTATGTAAGTATGACATTTGTAATAACACTTTCGAATATTTATACACCAAAATATAAATAAAGTGTTTGATATTTGTATAACAACCTGTTTTTACTCTTAAAGGACAAAATGTTATTGAATAGGTGTTGCATGCGAACGTTTTCATATGATAGTTATGAATCACATATGATTTGTTTATATAAAGATAAGTGTAGTAAGAGTTTAATTTTTTCCACACGAGAGTAACCGTGTGTTTACTTGTATCCCCCATTGAAAGTGTATAAAATCATTTATAAAGTATTTGAAAACGTAGTTGTAGGGGTATGAACTCACTTGATAGACAGAAGAAGGTGAAGCGAAAACTGAGCAGAACTTCGACTAGGGAAAGTTGAATTTCTCAGGATTCTCGGGAATATCGGGAGTGAAAAACCTTCCTTCAGAACTTGGGTATGAAGACCGAGGCTTTGGGGGGTTTAAACACAAAGCTTCGGCACGAGAGAGAGAAGAAATGAGCAATGGAACCCAACACCTTCGACTGCTATTTATAGCCCTATTTTGGGCACCACGTCGTGGTACACCTCACCACGTCGTGGTGAGGGATTCTATCCTCTTCCGTTGATGAGACGTTTGCTGATGCACCTGGCACCCATCAGTCATAATACCACGTTGTGGCTTCTTCACCACGTCGTGGTGGGCTTGACAGCCTCAAATTTTATGCCGAAAACTTGTAAAATTCATAACTTTTGCGTACGAGCTCCGTTTTTAATGTTCTTTATATCCACGCATAGGTGAGATTATGCTCTACAACTCTCGTTTAGACTCCGTTGACAAATTTTGAATTTATTTTTATTTTTTTTATTTTTATTTGTTTTTAATGGGCCGAGACAAGAAAAATCCGTTAAAAATCCATAACTTCTTCATGTGAGGTCCGTTCTGGTCAGACCTTATAACGTTGTGCTACTATTGTTGAGATCTTCGATTCTCATTTAGGTTGTATTGGCTAAAAATCTCTCAATCTCTATTTTGAGTATTTTAGCTGTCTGCTGCTATATTCAGAACTTGGAAAAATCATAACTTTCTCATACGAAGTCAGATTTGGACGTTCTTTTATATACGCTGATAGTTTAGTTTTTATTACTTCTTTTCATAGTTTATTTTTAGTTAAAACCACCTCATTTTAGTTAATCTTCATGCATATTTTCTCTTTTTGTTATTTTTCTCCTTTACCGGGTGCTTTCTAGTCTTTTGAGCTTATTTGCAGGATTTACCGAAGACTATTTGTTATTGGAGGTCTGGAAGGAGTGCGGGACTATTGGAGGCTTGCAATTTGTTCATCGACTTGAAGTGGTGCAATTGGGCTTGGTGTCAATATAAGCAAGAAGCGCGCCAGACTTAAATTTCGGGCGAGATGACGAGAATTCGAGCTATAGAAGATTAAAGGAGCATTGGAGAATATTGGAAGAGTTTGGAAGACATAATTGGGCTATCAAGAACTTGCACAAACGGGCTGGACAATGGATAAGAAGAGTAATCTAGAAGGCCAATCAAATGGGCCAAAAAGCCCATTCAGCAGAATCCACGCGGTCCGCGTGGATTTACAAATGGTCCGCGTGGATCGCACTGTGAAGAACCCGAATTTTAGCCCTTTGCCTCTATATGGGGAAAGTTGGTGGAATACTTTTGGGAAACTTTTGGATCCGATTTTTGACCACTTTTACTGAAGTTTTGAGAGGATTTTTCATTATGAGAACTTGAAGAACACATTCCATTTTTTCTCTCTAAGAAGTTTTGGGAAGATTTAAAGAATATTTGGAAGATTAGTGTAATTTCCTTACATCTTGCATCTATGACAATGTTTGGTATCTCTAATCCCTCTTGTTTTTGTTTAATATTAGCCATGCTTGGCTAGATTTTCATTTGGTTGACTTGGATATAATTGCTTGAATGTTTTGGTTATTTTGAAGAACTCCATGACCTTGTGTTGAATATTTATGATTATATTTTCTACAAAAAATTCCTTCATATTTATATTTCTCTAGTCATGAATATTGATATATGAATGTCATCTTTGTTGGTTAAATTCTTAACTAAGTAATAGGTCTTCAATTTAACAAGCAACAATTAGTTTAAATGTTTGTTTTCATTTCATTTAGACTAAGAAAATATTTTCTCCATAGTGGTAATGAAAGCAATAGATTACTCTTTGGATTTGGTGAATCTTAAAACCTAATGCTAATTGATTTTCACAAAATTACATGCTTCATTAGTTTTGTGACTTTGATTTAGGAAATGTGTTATGAGCTTCTCTAGTCATTTTAATACAAAAGAAGATTTAAGGCAAGTTATGCTTATAAATTGCTATAGCCAAGTTAGATTTTAAACACAAGTATTGCACCTTGGTATTCTCATGATTATTTAACCAAATGTTCAAGTGATGAAAGTCCAAAGTCAATCATCTTCCCTTATTGATTTTACATCAAACTCTTATTTTTGTTGCAATTGTCTATTTAAATCATAGTTAATTCTAGTTTGTTTCAAGTATTTCCAAACATCAAAACCCCTATTTTTAATTTATTGTCATATTCCAAGTATTTTTACAAAGAGATTTTTCATAGAGTTATCAAATTGAACCAATCTCCGTGGATTCGATCCCTTTACCACTATACTATTTTAGTGTGTATATTTAGGGTTATTATTTTTGTTGGCCTCAACAACCACCAAGTTTTGGCGCCGTTGCCGGGGATTGGTTTATATTTAATCAGTTTGTTTCTCTATGCCTAGATCTCATTGTGCAGCTACTCTAGTTTCAAACTCAAAAAATGAAGAAAAAAGTATGGTTCGGGAATGAACACTCCTTACATTGAAGATAAACTTTCTGAGCTAGCTCAGTTAGTTATGATAATTGAAAGTGACCAAAAAGGAAGATGGGAAGAAGTACAAGAAAAGGGAAGCTACTACTTGTCAAACCAATGGAGTTATGATCAACCTCAACATGATCAATGGTGGGACTACAACCAAGCTTGGGAATACAACCAATACGAAATCCCATACGAAGCTTGGAGAAATGACCAATACCAACCAACTCCACAATTCCAACATCCATGTCCTCCACCTCCTCAACAACCTGAACCGCCAAGCATGTCCTTAGAGGAGATTGTGAAGAGCATTGTCACTTCTACCCAAAATTTCCAGGAAGCAACGCAAGCTAGCCTCAAAAGCTTGGAGCAACAAATAACATAACTCGCTCAAACAATAAGTATGATGGAAGCTCAAGACAAACTACCATCTGAAGAGATCCAATGGCATAGCACATGTACCATTCCTTTGAAAGATGAGAAAAGTTTTGATGGTGCAAGAGTTTCATATGAAGAAGTGGAAGAAGAAGTAGAAGTGGAAGAGGTTGTCAAGGAGAAAGAAGAAACTGAGAAAGAAACCAATAGAACTATAGAGGAAGTGTTGGGTGTTAAGGAAATAGAGGTTGAGCCACCCACTGCGATTGAGAAACTAAATCCAGGGGTAGAACAACCACAAGATCCGGAAATGATAAATTTTTCGGACTCTTCAAATGATGCGTATCCCGAGAAAGAAAATGCCCAATCGATCATCTACTCAATCACCATGTTAAAGAGGGAAGAATTGATCACCTTACTAAACAAGTACAAGAAAGAATACAGCTGGATGATTGCTATTATCAAAGGTCTAAGTCCGATATGGTTCTCCCGTAAAAAGAAAGTCAAATACAAGAAAAGAGTCATAATGGAGGTGTGGGAATTAAAAAATGTCGATACGGGGAAAATCTTCAAAGTCAATGGGAATCGTTTGAAACCTTTCTATGAAGGTTTTAATGCAAATGTCCAAGATTTCATTCATTTGGATGCCCCGTTATACTGAAATCGAGAGGGAAGGACGTCTCGCCAATGACGTTAAAGAAGGGCATTTTTGGAAAACATTGTGTTTTCATCTTTTCTAATTATGAATAAATGTTTTTCAATATATCCTTTTTGCATTTCACATTTCTTCTTCTTCCTTATTGCAGTAAAAGAGTGTTGGATTTTAAGCCTCGATATTCGTTTTGGTTAAAGGGAGAAATTAAGAATTTGCAGCAGGACACACGCGGTCCGCGTGTACTCGGGGATGAGTCTGCGTTAATAAACAAAAGGTCCGCGTGTGGTCCCCAAAAATGTCCGCGTCCAACTTCAAATTTCGGGGTTTACAGAACATTTTACGCGGTCCGAGTGTACTTGAGGGGTCGTCTGCATGTTTATACAAATGGTCCGCGTGTACCCGATGCCTTGTCCGCGTGTACTACAAATGGTCCGCGTGTACTCCAGAAACTGTCCGCGTGAATTCGTTGACCAGCTTTGACTTCCATTAACTTTTGACCAAATAACTTAAGTGACATGCAACCCTTCTCCTTCATTAGCATGACGGTTGTTTCCCTCTTTCTATGCATTCTTTCTCCCTCAAGATACCATTAATCCATACCCATATCCTCCTCCCGATCCCCTGGTTTAGGTACTTTCGCCTGGCTCCGAGCATTGAGGACAATGCTTATTTCTAAGCTTGGGGTGGGGTATTCCTTTTTCTTTTTAATTTATCATGCATTTTAATTAGGTTGCATAGCATTTTAGTATAAATTGCATTCATTTTTTTTATATAAAACCCCAAAAAGATTTTATTTTCTTCTTTTTCATCTTTTATTTTTGCATAGCATTTAGCTTAGGGCATTAGCATTCATGCATTTTTGTTTTCTGTTTATTCTCACCTCTATTGGATGCCATGAAATAGGTTCATAGTTATTGTATCATTATTGGTCCAGGATCTTGTTGCTATCTCACCCATCGAATCGGGACCACTAGCTGCAGCTTGGGATTTCATACTTGGGATCAGATGCTGGTAGCTTAAAGGGGTAAGTGATCATGGCCAGGTAGTTTTCATGAAGAATTATGCATACAATACTAATGACTGTAGGATATACTATAGCAATGGATGTCTTAGCCTTGCGGTCACTACCGCCGAGAGGATCACACTTGATCATGTTTGAATTGTTAGGATGAAGCACTAGTGCTTGTCCCCGAGTAGAATCCATATCCGGTCTCTTTACATCACCATATCTTTTTGCGATTTTCTTAGGATTTTAGAGAAGTCTTTTAGTCCGCATGTGGACATTTTCATTGTTCTTAACAAAAAAAATCACAAGTTTGAAAAGGAGCTTACATTACATCTTTATGCTCCACACATGGTCATTTTCTCGCTTAGGCCATTCGGATTATATTACTACCCTTTTGGTTCCACTTACACACTTTAGGAACCAAATTTTGAGTCAAAGGGTTTTCTTGTTAAAAATTTCGATCGTTACTACATTACCTTCAAGTCTATTAATAAAAAAAAACAAAAAAAAAAAACAATACAAAACAAAAAAGAAGAAAAAGAAAAAAAAAAGGGCAGGCAAATTCCCAGCTGTAGAAATCTGAGAAGGGTGACCGGTTCAATTATTGAACTAAAATTTCCAACATTTTGGTCACCCGACATTTGATATTCATTTATTTAGGTATGTTTTGTTGTATATAGATCGAGTTGTTTTTCGCAAATTGGTGATGTTAGGGAGACTGTCGAGTCGGATACTAAGGGAGGTTTGGGCCAACACCAAGTGAGTCGATTCCTACAACGGTGCCCGAGCGATTAAACCTAGTTACACATGAGAGAAACCGGAAAACGTGAGATTAGAGTGTACATTTAAAGAAGAGCTCCACCCGAGCCCATCCAGTTGCTTTCTCCCTACTACATATATTCTTAATTGTATGCATGTTCCATTGAGGTTGCGACTGCTCATCCCTCCTTACCCACCTAAAAGAGTTGTCCTGGCTGTGGTTTATGGTTCCATTGTCATCGGATGAAAAAGTTGTGAGATAGCAGCGAGATCAATTCCGACCATGTTGACTAACGTTGAACAGGTTCCATGGTTCTGTCCATTCTTTTTATTTTTATGGTAGTTCGTCCCAAGTTCATTTTAGTCTTGTTTTACTTGAGGACAAGTAAGGTTTAAGCTTGGGGTGATTTGATAGTTTCGTTTTTATTACTTCTTTTCATAGTTTATTTTTAGTTAAAACCACCTCATTTTAGTTAATCTTCATGCATATTTTCTCTTTTTGTTATTTTTCTCCTGCTTTCTAGTCTTTTGAGCTTATTTGCAGGATTTACCGAAGACTATTTGTTATTGGAGGTTTGGAAGGAGTGCGGGACTATTGGAGGCTTGCAATTTGTTCATCGAATTGAAGTGGTGCAATTGGGCTTGGTGTCAATATAAGCAAGAAGCGCGCCAGACTTAAATTTCGGGCGGGACGACGAGAATTCGAGCTATAGAAGATTAAAGGAGCATTGGAGCATATTGGAAGAGTTTGGAAGACATAATTGGGCTATCAAGAACTTGCACAAACGGGCTGGACAATGGATAAGAAGAGTAATCTAGAAAGCCAATCAAATGGGCCAAAAAGCCCATTCAGCAGAATCCACGTGGATTTACAAATGGTCCGCGTGGATCGCAATGTGAAGAACCCGAATTTTAGCCTTTTGCCTCTATATGGGGAAAGTTGGTGGAATACTTTTGGGAAACTTTTGGATCCGATTTTTGACCACTTTTACTGAAGTTTTGAGAGGATTTTTCATTATGAGAACTTGAAGAACACATTCCATTTTTTCTCTCTAAGAAATTTTGGGAAGATTTGAAGAATATTTGGAAGATTAGTGTAATTTCCTTACATCTTGCATCTAAGACAATGTTTGGTATCTCTAATCCCTCTTGTTTTTGTTTAATCTTAGCCATGCTTGGCTAGATTTTCATTTGGTTGACTTGGATATAATTGCTTGAATGTTTTGGTTATTTTGAAGAACTCCATGAACTTGTGTTGAATATTTATGATTATATTTTCTATGAAAAATTCCTTCATGTTTATATATCTCTAGTCATGAATATTGATATATGAATGTCATCTTTGTTGGTTAAATTCTTGACTAACTAATAGGTCTTCAATTTAACAAGCAACAATTAGTTTAAATGTTTGTTTTCATTTCATTTAGACTAAGAAAATATTTTCTCCATAGTGGTAATGAAAACAATAGATTACTCTTTGGATTTGGTGACTCTTAAAACCTAATGCTAATTGATTTTCACAAAATTACATGCTTCATTAGTTTTGTGACTTTGATTTAGGAAATGTGCTATGAGCTTTTCTAGTCATTTTAATACAAAAGAAGAGTTACAGCAAGTTATGCTTATAAATTGCTATAGCCAAGTTAGATTTTAAACACAAGTATTGCACCTTGGTATTCTCATGATTATTTAACCAAATGTTCAAGTGATGAAAGTCCAAAGTCAATCATCTTTCCCTTATTGATTTTACATCAAACTCTTATTTTTGTTGCAATTGTCTATTTAAATCATAGTTAATTCTAGTTTGTTTCAAGTATTTCAAAACATCAAAACCCCCATTTTTAATTTATTGTCATATCCCAAGTATTTTTACAAAGAGATTTTTCATAGAGTTATCAAATTGAACCAATCTCCGTGGATTCGATCCCTTTACCACTATACACTATTTTAGTGTGTATTATTTAGGGTTATTATTTTTGTTGCCTCGACAACCACCATACGCATACGATCTAATGATATATACAACTTTCATTTAGATACCTAAGGCTAAATATAATTGTATTGGAACTTTGCGGTTTACGTTTATCAGTATTGCCATTTTTTTTTTTCTACTGTGACTCTTATATTGGTAATAATTTCTTCATTATAACTTGGTTTTTAGTGCTCTTTATATTTCTGAAACCCTTGATGCGATGTTTATCATTTTATGTAACCCAATAGAGACTTTTGAACATTCAAATTTTGATGCAAATTTCATTACATTAAAAGAAATTACAATCCTTGACTTTTTAGGTCATTATACCGATTCAAAAATATCGGGTTGTCACACTTTGGTTGTTTGTATTTCATTCTAACCTCTATAAATGGATCATTGAAGGTTTGATTTTGTTATAAACTGAAAATAAACTTGTTACTTTTAATGCTTCTGTTGACCGGTTTTTATAAATACCAACTTATATTTTGTATTAAAACCCATCACACAAGTCTCGAAAGGTTAGAAACAAACGAAGAAGAATCAGTTTGGAGGCGAAGGAGAAAACGGTAATGTAAAAAGAAGAGGAAAACCCTCCTAGGAAAAAGCTAGGGGCAACCATAGCCTCCTTTATGATAAATGATATAGTTGGCACAACGACAACACATAAAACAGTTCACCAGTCAAATAAAAGTCATCACCGTTACTTGGATGGAATAAGTCTGTTAGATGTACCTAAAAAAAGAAATAGCTACATCCACCAGACTAGGGGGACTTAGTAGTGTACCAAGTTAGTAGTCTCTCACATCGACACAAACAATCCACTCCTGGGCCAAACACGTACATATTGCATATGAGTTTGAAACTGGTCGCACACGCTAAAACTTCACGCCATATATTTGATGCCCACGACTCTACCATCGAATCGTACGCCTCTCACAAATCCACTCATTGCTAAAATATGAAAAGAAGACAAAACCATGTGCAAACAAACCAAACACTAATGTCTCCTCACTAACACTATAAATACCTCTTCCATAGAAGGTGTTAGTAAGCAAAAACTTACTCCCAGATTCTCTCTATCGTACTTAGACACTCTCTTTAGTATATACACCTAACTTAAGCGTCAGAGTGTAATGGTTGGATACATCCCCAGATTAAGGTTGGACTTGACCTTTATTTGTGATAAACATGTTTTGAATCCATTAGCTCAAGAAAGAAGATTCCAAATTCTCTATTTTTCCATCCAAAACTCTCTTCATTCGGGACTTGATTGCATTCATATACCATGTACTTTTATTGGATTAGGATATATTGACGGATTTGGGGTTGATACTAGCCGATTTGAAAACAACATAATCAAAGCTATAACAACTCCCACTTTAACACTTAACCCCACCACCCATAATCACATCATTAGCATAATAACCGTAATTTGCTTATGTTTAGTCAATCGATTAGGTATGTCTATCGGGTCCCACTACATTATTGATCTCTTATGAAAGGATATAAGGAAAGCACTTGCACACGAAAACATGTATACAAAAGTAGCAAAGCTAAGAACTTGTATTTTGCAATATAGTTATATTCTTTTAACAAATTGTATAACAAAATGTATTTCTTATTTTTTTATGCAACACGTTCAGCAAAATAATTTAGCAATTTAAAGAAATATTACTTTATTGTATATATAAATAATAAATGTTTCCCCTCTTATAATATCCATCCAAGATAGAATTAGATAGTGAGTATATGTTTAAGCATAAAGCTTTATTAGTTTTAATATTGCAAGTGGATAATTCTAATGAATTAAATTAGGATTAAATTAGGTGTGAATATGATGGCCATCAGAAAATATTGTAGATGACATTGACATATGCTTGCATTGATTGGAGTCAACAAAGACTCACGATATATGATAGATTTTTGAATTGATAGGAATTCAAAACTTACCAATAAAATACATATATATATGTCAACTTTAAGTGGTTGCAAGGGTCAATTCCATCTATTCTCATTTCATTTCTCGTTTCCACGACATAATAATTTCCTAAAATTGGACCCATAAATTTATAATTAGAAACGAAAAATATTTAAGCAATTAATCAACGCGTGTACATAGGAACACAAATGTAAGTAAAGAATAAAAAAAAAGTAAAGAATTTAAAAGACAGACCTTTGAGGAATAATATTAAATGCCTTTAATGTATCTCATATTTCCTAATATAAGGGTAACTATCCATCCTAAATATAAAGTAATTGCATCCTTTTGATCGGATGCTGCGGCTCCAAAGCCAAATTTTGTTTTTTTTAATGGTTTAGGCCTTCTTCTAGCTTTTTGCTATTCTTAGTTTGTTTTATATAATTGACGTTTTTTAAAATGTAAAGTAATTGCATTCATAACAGAGATTTAATAATAAGAGAATTCATGACAAAAATAAATTTCTTTCGATGGATAAATTTTATCATTATTCGATAGAAGTGGGACACGTCAGCCAACACATCATGCACATTATGGGTATGAACACCAAGCCAAGGGTGGCGGTTAGTGTCCTTGTGAGGGGTAAAAATTCCACTCCAATAGTCATATGAAAAAAATTCATTTTTTTTAATAAAAATCATATAAATACCAACTTATACTTTACATCTTTCACATACTATTATATTCAATACAATTCTCTCTATTTTGCTTATAAACATATGGATTAATGTGGTTATGCAATAACAAATGATAATGATATGCAAATGTTGAACATCGAACCAAAGCCAAATATCTCGGCAAAAGATCTCGATACGTTCAACAAAATGAAAGATCAAAATGGTGAAAATTGGGCTTTTAATATTTCATATTTAAGTTTATTTTTGTTGTTATTAAATTTTCGGTAATTTTTTTAGTTTTTCTTTTAATCAATACAATTTTATTTTTTTGTTTTATTAATGTATTTTTATTTGAATTATTTAAAGTAAATTCTAATTATATTAATGTTTTGTATTAAAATATTAAGAAACTAAAATGATATTGGTGATATAGAGTAGTAACAATTTTCAAAAGTTGTGATTACAAAATGATTAGAACTATGTGACTGTATTTTTGGAGTGGATAAGTGTTGATCACTCCCGATCGATAGCCATTCACATTTAATGGATTTGAAGTTCAATAACTATTGGATTATTTAATGAGAAAAACAAACGTTTTCTAATTCTTAAATAAATATTATAAATTAGTTTTGATAATGTTCTATAAAACTTTATTGAGTTTATTGAATTGTAGGAAAAAAATTGATAAAGTTGTACTGAATGTAGAATGATAATGTGACAATTTATTGAAAATATTTATGCATTGAGTACATACTTAGTTAAAGAAACACATGTAAACTTCAAATTTGATCACTTTCTCAAGTTTTAAGTATGAACAAGATTGCCTTTCATGCTATATTTTCTTGTTTGAAGTAAATGCAATATTGGATGATTTGTTTTCTTATGAACAACCTAATAACATAATCAAACAAGAATTATGCTTAAAATAAATATAGACTTCATGGGACAATATGTTCCTCATAAGATTGCTTATTTTGTCTCATCAATTCTTGATTTTGGGCCCCCTTTTAAACAAATATGAATTCGATAGCTGACTACCACTAAGTTTTGTCCACTATGTAAAGACTATGATCTTACAACTTAACAGAATCTGCAATTCTTATCATCTACATACATCATGATCATGTTGATCATCATTATCATCATCATCATCATGCTCATGATGGTTTGTTTTCTCATCATATTATGTCTACATGATGTATACATAATACATCAAATATTCTGTTTACTTAAGATCTAAAAACTAATAAATAGTACTATATATATGTATGGCTGCCAACTTTCTTTAGCTTTAAATTAATATTTTATGTATGTGAACAATACGACATATTTTCAATTAAGGTTTGAGTATGTACGACTATAGAAAGTTCTGTTATTGATTTTATCTGCTACTCGACACTATAATGGTAAAATATTTAAATGACTAAAGGATTTGTTTACAGAAACTTTATGATATTTTGGGTTTTCTGACTAGTTTGACCGAGTCAAAATTCGTATATTACCTTTAAGTGCCCAAGTGTATTCCCACTAACTTTTATCAATGGATGTAAAGCTCATGCTAGACTGTATCTGTTGGCCCATGGGTTGGACCATATATGTTCATGGGTCATGCTCAATCTTACATCACAAGTCACAATTATAATAATTGGTACATTCAAACATGAATAAACGAAATTGGAATATTTCACATAAATGTTAATTATTGCATAATTTTCACGTAAATGAACGAAAATTGTGTCATCTAAACATCAAAGATTGGTCCACAAATCATGAAACCTCCATTCAATCAAACAATGAGAGTGTAAGGATTCGTATGAGATGAGTTCTTTAGTATATGCTTCACTCGTTGCATGATCTTGATTTAAACATTACATGATAAGATTCAAACTTCCATGGAAACATAAATATTATGCGAAGGGAGCATGGGCATGGGAATGTCAGAAAATAAGTTCTTCTGGCTAAAGTACCCTTCTATATAAACCGCTCTCCTCCAATGAATACATGTCCACATGGTCACAGCTTTGTCTACAAAGGACTATGGACCATGGATCCGGTCAGATCACTTTCTTTTCCAGTGGGTCCACAAAGACTTCTACTGGAATTAGGGTTCCGGCGACATCAAAAGAAGATGACGACGACGACGGAGGTGATGGTGGTTGTTACTTGATAAGGAGTCATGATGTGCACGAGCGGTGGTAGACAAGTTAATGGAGCACTTGATGCAATTGCAGGCATAATTGGTGGGCGTACAATGGGGGTTCACTATTCACAAATCACATGCATACCATTACAATATTTTAAGTTTAAAACAATCATATCCCAAAGTGTTTTTTTTTAATCTATATAATTTTAAAGAGCTTTAATAAAAAAAATATTTTCTTAAGAGAAAATTATAAAATTGATTCCTTTGGTTGTTAAAGTTTATGTGGTTGGAGTCCAAATATATTTTGCTGTGAAAAATGGTCTAATTTTTTTTTTACAATTTTAGTTAAAAAATATTAACTTTAACCATTTGTTTGTTGAATTTTTTTAAGACAACAATTTTTCCTACATAGAACATTTTTGCAACCAAACTTATATCTCTTCCTTTTTATTTTATTTAATTATCACACATTAAACTTTTTAATTAATTCTTTTTTTAAATTTATTTGTATTGGATTTTTTTAGTGTAATATTATATGTTAATAAATATTATTTTTAAGATATAATATTTATTTATATTAATAAATATTATTTTATTAGATTATTAGTTATATTTAGTTAATTTTTTTTAATAGATTGTTTTTTATTGGATTATTATATATTAATAAATATTTTTTTTAAATATATAATATTTATATATTAAAAAAATATTATTTAATTGGATTAGTATTTTTTTATTAGATTAATTTTTATTGGATTATAATTTATTAAGAATTATTTTTTATTATTTGTACATTAATAAATATTATTTTATCGTAGTACTATTTTTTTTTTTAAATTTCTTTTAACTGATTTTTTTATTTATTTTAAATCACCCCCCCCCCCCCCCCCCCCCCCCCCAAAAAAAAAAAAAATCTCATCCATTCCACATCTCATAATTTATTTTAAATATTTTAAAGATAATATATTTTGGACAATACCACTACTATCACCTAGTCTGGCAGCGGCGAGATATCTTGATTTTGAAAAAAAAGTTAGAAGGGTAGTGGTGTTGTCCAAACAAGAATAATTAATCCAATCAAAATGAAATTATAAAATTAACTAAAATGAAATTAAAAATTTAACTAAAAGAAATTAATAGTCTAAATCAAACAACTCATATTCATCATCCCTGTTTTTAAAATATTCATCTTCTTCGTCTTCCTCCCCAAACGCCTCATTCTCATCGTCAAATATTTGATCATCATATTTGTAATTAACGCTAGACGTAGGTGTTCTACATAAGTTATAGTAAAGGGTGACTCAAACCGCTCTTCAACCTGAAATATTTCATATGCTTTCATTTCAGCTTGAATGACTTAAAATACCTCTTTTGATTTTAACTTAATAATTGTCCACTTATCTTTCGTATCCTTTGTCACTAAAGGGTGTGGTGTATAAACACTTGTTTTGCTTGTGATGCCAAACAAAAAGGACTGTTAGCTGGAAGTCGAGAGTTGGGACATTAATCAACTTGTTTTTGTTGATTATTACAATGTCTTTGTTATCAAACCAACTACACTTGAACAATACAACATTCGATAGGTCTCTCTATAATACTCAATCTCTAAGATCTCTTGGAATATGTCCTAGCAGTAGTCCAACTCTTGTTCGTCATTATACGTCTCCCTTACCACACATACTTAAACATTATTGGTCGTACGACCCTCACCATATTTTTTGGATTAATTCTTTTTTTAGACTGTTACTATCATCCTAGTTTATTTTAAAAAGATTCCACCACTATCATACTGGGTGATGGTGGTGGTGTTGTCCAAATATGATATCTTCCAAATATTTAAAATAAATTTAGAGATATAATGCGGATGAGATATGTTTTGGGTTTTTTATTTAAAATAAAAAATAAAACAATTAAAAAATTAAAAAATAATAAGCCAATATAATAATAGTTATTAATATTTAAATACTAAAGATTAAAAATAATACTTAGTAATAAATTATAATCACATAAACTAGAAATTAAAAATCTAATAAAATAATATTTTTAATATATAAATATTATATATAATAATCCAATAGAAAAAGATAATCTCTTAAAAAAATAAAAAAAAATTAATTAAATATAACTAAAAATACAATAAAGTAATATTTATTAATATATACATATCATATATTAAAAGTAATATTTATTAATATATAATAATATAATAGAAAGTAATTAAATAAAAAATTTAAAAAAATTAATGTATAATAATTAAATAAAATTAAAGAAAGAGATGCATAAATGGTCTTTGTAGTTTGGTTGCAAAAATGGTTCATGAGTGTAAAAATATCATTTCAAAAAAGTTAATAGCTAAACTGTTAAAGTTAATATTTTTAGACGAAAAAACATCAGTTATCTAAAATTGAACTATTATTGCATAAGAAAACATTTTTGAACCAAATCCATATAACTTTGACAAGGGATAATGATTTAAAAGGGTAATATATTTTTCTATTTGTACATATTTGGTCACTGAGTTTTTGTTTTTTTTTTTTTTTTTTTTTTTTTTTTTTCATTCACATTTACCCATTCAATTTGCTAAACTGTACAGATTCAGTCCTTATGACTGGCTACTTCATGTTAGTTGGTAAAAATGACTTAATAGGATAATATATTTCTCACTTTATACACATTTAGTCATTAATATTTTTGTACACATTTAATCCTTAATATTTTTTTAGTTGAAAAATAAGTCATTTTTGTTTTTATACTCATTCAGTACTTATGAATGATTTCCTTAGGTTTTTCTCACGAAATCTTACGCGATGCAATCATTAATGAGGTGTTTAGGGCTTTTGATGCTTATGCCCATCGCGATCTTGATTACTACGGAAGCAGATAGGCACACATGCATATACACAAATCAGTAGTCATATAGACTACAAAAATATTGTTGGATTAGGTGTATATGCTCATAACTTTATTTGATATATAGTTGAATTGATAGTGGCACAGTCCTTTTGGGTTGCCTTTAAAACTAGCAATTAGAGAGGATGACATTTGGAGAGGGAGGTTGAATTTATCATTTGATTAATAAATTGAAATAAATGATTTATTAATATATTATGAAAACAATTTATTAATTAGAAATCATATTATTCAATTAATATTTAATAAAAAATTAATTTGGAATTAATTTCGAAATTAAAAGAATTAATTAAAAGTGTAATTTTCAATAATTAAGCAAAAGGGTCCAGAACCTTCTTAGAAGGTAGTGGACAAAATTTTCAATATAATTAGGGTTTCTAGATTATCTCAAATGGATAATTAATGAGGTGGATAGTTACCAAGTTTGAAATATTATTATTATATTTAGATAAGGCTTACTCAAGGCATCCTTGTTGCACTATATAAAGGGCCCTTCACCCTTGTATTTTCGGCCACCATATCTTAAGAAGAGAAAGCCGAAATTTTGTTGTCTCATTTTCCTCTCTCCTCTCTCATCCTCTTGCTAGTTTTTTGTGTGAACCATTAGAGGCACGATATTTTTGGTGCTTGCTCTCTAAGCTTCAACAATACAAGTGTTTGTTGTTATTCATCAATAACAATCAAATGTATGTTTTCTATCCCTAGATGTAAATTACGAAAATACTATAGGATTCCTAGGGTTTCTCAATTGATGTTCAAATGTTGTATGTTCAATAAAAGAAAACATAGATCAGGAAATTAGGGTTGGATGCACAAGTAGGCTTTTATTTGTTATGCTCAATATCCATCAGTGGTATTAGAGCCTTGGCTTGTTTTCTATTGAATTGATTACAATTGTTGAATTTGATTAATTAGAGTTTATGGCAATTAAACCCTTTTTGGAGTTAGGGATTTTCGAAATTAGGGTTTCCTTAAGTCGTAAGTTTCGAAAATTAAGAAAGGGTTTTAACCCTTTCCCTTGCCCTACAAGTTTCGAAATTTAGGGTTTCATTAACCCTCCATAATTTTGAAAATGGCAAGGATTGAGATCCTTTCCTTCTTCCCCAAGATATGCATTTTTCGAAAATTAGGGGTTATGATTGGTTTTCTTATTTTTGATAATTAACTCCATATTTGATTAATTAGATAATTATAAATTTTAATTTATCCCTCCCATATTTTTCAAAAATTTGGGGAAAGGATTAGGATTAAATTATCTTGATTAATTTAATTGGATAATCCTCAATTGATTTAATAAATTAATTAAATGTTTAATTTATGAGATAATTATTAAATCATTTTTTTAATTTTCAAATATAAATTAAATTCTTTTAATTTCGAAATTTAAATTTAAAACTTAAAAATCATAGTGTCACACTAAAAAATTTAGGTATTCCGTTTATGCCCTCAAAGTATTTTCATTGTTGGCAAATATGGACGTTGTGTACGTTGGGTGTATATATGCGTATGCTTAGCGTACACTTGTGCAAGCATCGGGGGGCTAAGGCTTGTACGCGGGGCGTACGAGTATGTCGGCGGGGCGTATGAGGCAAATGACCAAAACCCTAATTTCATGGCATGAACCCTATTTAAGCACACTTATGTCATTTGGACCAAACCCTAAATAGCCTCCATTGCTTCTTTTCATCCTTAAATGCTATTTTTGCAAGAGAGTGTGAGTTTTGAGCTTAAAGTTGATTTTAGTGGCCATTTTAGTGGGTTGCAAGAAAGAGAAGGTGGTGTTCAAGCTTTGAACGAGGGAGGATAAGCCCACAATATGAGTCTAGCATTCTTTGTCCGACCCTCACTTGTATATGGAATGCTCAGGAGTCCTCAGTATGAGTTTGGCATCCCCTGCCCGGCACTCAGCTCATTCTAGCATACTCCAAGTTTTGTTAGCTACCGCACAGATCAGTACAACCTCAACCCATCCCACACAACATGTGGACATGTAATAGATAAATACATATACAAATAATTAGACAGTATCTCAGGTAGTCCTACAGATCTACCCGACTAGCATATCAAACTAACATGCATATCTAACTCATACTCGACATATTAATAACTACTAGGATATCAATCCAATGGGTTGGCCTTGGTGCCTTCGACCCCTTAGTATAGTGAGGAAAACTCACATCACAAGTAGCACTGACTAACAAGATCCAACTCTCAAATCACAGCTCCGAGCTCAACCGCCTACAACCACCATGTGACTAACTCTATCAAAATCCCGAATTCCAAAAATATCCTTAAAGTCAAAATTGGTCAACCATGGTCAAAGTCAACAGTCAAGGTCAATAGTCCATGTTGACCTAACTCGTCGAGTTCCTTTAACATTCATCAAACTGGGAGAAACCCTAGCCAACTCACCGAGTTATCTTATCAACTCGACGAGTTCGCTCAGAATCCAAAACATTGGGGAAATATGATCCAACTCGTCGAGTTATTAGAGCAACTTATCGAGTTTTCCTAGCCTTAATTCATTCAGACACTTCCAAGCGAAACCAAAGTCCCAAACTATAGATCTTGTCCCTTAGGAATGAAATACCACGTAAAGTTGCTAGCTTTACGTCCATGCATGGTATCAAGAGAGATAAAACACTCAAATAAGGCTTATCAAGGGACCTAGGGCACGAAAGAGGGCCAAAGACTTGATAAAGTTGGCAACATTATGTCCATGGAGGCCATGAGATGTCCATATATGAAGTCTTAGCTCCATGACATGCTCAAATCCAAGATTGGTCCCAAAACAAGCTAATAATGGCCATAACTTTAAAAACAAGAGATCTAGAAAAAGAGATGATCAAGATAATGGATTTATACCTCCAAGTGGTTGCAACAATACTGAAAATCCCGGATATAAAGCTTCCCCCTTCAACTTTGCACCACCAACTTGAAGCTCCTTCAAGAAAAGCACCAAAAAAAAATACTCTTTAAGCTCACACACACTCAAAATGAGGAAAGAGACACTGTTAGGGTTTTCTCTGGACTGAGGGGATGATGTGGGAGGCTAACCTTGAGAGTTAAGGCTTTAATTAGGTTGCCAAACCCTAAAAATTACGGTTTCATCTTCAGCCTTCAACTCGTCAAGTTGGGACCTTCCAACTCATCGAGTAGGTCTTATAATTCACGTGGCCTTCTTAGTTTCTACACGATGAGTTCGGGCCTCCCAACCAGAGTCTCTATTAGGGAGAGCGTGATACTTGTATATATATCTATATTGGGGCTGACAACCCCACACCTTAGCTGCTTGCAACAGCTCGACCGATAGGTTAGGGGTGACAAATGTCATAAAGGTTTTGACACTTGAAGAACATCGTTATAGGACGACTGGGTCATAGCATGGTTATAATAACTCACATGGGGTATTAACAATACATACGGTTTAGGAGGATTACAAATCACATAAAAAGGGGTTTTTATTCTCCTTATACATTCAGTCTTTGGTTTTAAGAATATATTTACAATTTTCAAAGTACAAAGTTCATACATTTGGTCTTTGGTTTGAAGACTACATTTACGATTTTCAAAGTACTAAATTTATACATTTGGTCTTTAGTTTTAAGACTACAATTCCTTTATCGAGGGAAATATTGGATTTTTCTAGAACAACCACTACATTTACAAAGAAAGGATTTCAACTCCACATAGAAAAGCTTATGAACTCACCAACTTAACTGTTAACACTTTTTCAAACTACTTGAATTCTCAGGAAACCAATAATAAAAAAAGTACCAGCTTTTAAGGGCAGGACACTAGTTTTAAAACTCGTTTTCTCATCATATTATAATTTATTTGGAAATATGTAATACATGAATCAATGTGGCCTTTTAAAGTATATCTATGATGGATGTGTTTGCTTTCTTTACTATTACACTTTTGTTATGATACTGTACATGACGTCAGATTCGCCCTCGGACGTTTCCGCCATCCCAGTTCAGGGTGTGACAGATTGGTATCAAAGCATTATTTATAGTGAACTCAGTATGTCAACCCATAAGAAGATATACAACTATAGATTGAATGGGGCCGAAGTGCTCTGACTAAAAGTATACTTTTAAAATATAAGTATTTTATGAGAAGTATACTAACATGCATATATACTAGAACAAGTATTAAAAGAAGAACAAAACATAAGTATTTAGATGTTGGACACTACAGTCAAACCTAGACAGTTATGTAATCATATCTGGGATAAATATAGCCTAATCAACCATATTTATTTGAGATACAACCAACATGTGTTTGGGAGTGATAGTGGTGTTGCAGAAAGACTAAAACTTACCAACTCTATATGCTAAGGAATACTAGAACCGAACATAAATTTAAAATACTATAGGAGTATTTGAGGATACTATAAGATAACAACAAGTCTAAAAACTTACCAAGTTCATATAACAAGAAACTTTAGAATCAAACATACAATTAAAATACTATAGGAGTATTTTAGGCGCTATAAGTAACTTATGTGAAAACCAAAAGACCCCTACTAGCAGGTCTATAATTGCGGAGTGTATGATCGCAAGGTTATATATAATTGATATTTTATAGACTTAGAATTTGTGATCTTCACTCTATTTCATGTTCTTTGTTTGGTTGTGGTCTTAGAGTAGGATCACTTATTCAAATTCTATTTGATCTAGGTTATATACAACTTGCATACAATGCGTGATTATAGGAGGACTCGGTAAGGATCACCATAAAAATTTTGATAGAAATGTTTTACTTAACCTAATAGATTCTTTAGACACTCCCATTCTCTCACACACAACAAACATAGATGTGGCCACTCCAATACAACAACCAGCAGAGGAGTTGACGAAGAAACAAAAAGGGTTCATAAGGGAGATTCCGAGAAGGAATCAACCAAAGAGAAAGGATATCGGAGAGATCAATAATGAACCTTACCTTATCAGGAGCAGACACGAAAGAATCGCTCCAGCATTCGGAGTCAGATCCTCCATTATGAGGAAATGGAGTTCAGTGAAAAAACCCGAAGCATGATGGAACAAAGATAAAACACCTCTATGAAGAACAGGAACACTATAGGAATGCCCAGAGAAAACAAAACTTCACAACTGAAACTAGAACAAATATAGCAAGGATAAGGAGCAGAGGAAACCACTCACGAGGCATGTGAGGTGGAAGATCACCTTATGCGTCACACTAATAACTAATAAACTAATGTAACCTAGTAAGTTAGTGATTACTCTAGTTACCCTATGTGCTAGGCTCATTGCCTCTTTCTTAACAATTAGTAATAGTAAACCAGGTCACGAAATTTCATTTAAATGTGGTCACTGTTAAAAATTCACAAGTCTACTGTACATAGACCTCTGTTATGAATTGTTTTCAAAACAGTATAAAAGTTGGAATATGATACACACAGAAATAAGATAACCTAGCTCTTATGACATACTATTTTTAACCACTACTGAGGACTTACCACTATTTCATTTTTTAAACCTTATGACAAAAAGATACCTCGGTGCAAACCCATCAGGCATGTCATCAACAAAACGTCAACAAATCCACCACCACCATAGTAAGACCTTACTATTTTCCAAGTTGCGGTAAAAGCTGCATTGACAACCGCCATAACTCAAATCCACGCAAGTGGTACCCATGGGATGGGAAAATGTGCTAACACTTCTAACCATAGAGAAAGCCACATACACCAAAGGGAGTGTTCATACAAAGACTTCATGAACTGCAAACCCAAATCCTTTAATAGAAGCGGTGGAGTCATTGCTCTAAAGCAGTGGTTCAAGAAAGCAGAATCGGTCTTCGAGATTTGCGCATGCCCAGAAGGGAGCAAAGTTAAGTTTGCTACATGTACCTTCTCAGACAGTGCCCTCAGATGGTGGAATGGGCATATCAAGTCACTGACACTCATAGTGGCTATTTCAATGGGCTGGGAGAACCTAAAAGCAATGATGATGGAAGAGTACTGTCCGAGGGGCAAAGTACCAAAACTGGAATAAGAGTTGTAGAGCCTAACCAAGACGGGCTCTGACATAGTAGACTATACTGATAGATTTAGTGATCTAGCAGGACTATGCTTCGGGATGGTGTGACATCCCCAATTTTCACGGCCAGAAAATATCGATTTTGTTTATGCTTTATAAAAATCAGAGTACTTCTTTTAATAAAAATGTTGCGGAATTTGTTCCCAGAAAAACACGAAAAATACGTTATTAAAACATTTTCGAAGAAACGTATTTTATTCATTTCAAAACATTTGGGATGTCATCGTTAATACATAAACATAAGCATAAACAGAACTTACATTTATTTACACTAGTGATCTACATCTCTTTAAATCTCTCAATGTATTGTGACTTCATATCAACACCTGTGATATAAATAAACTGAGTGGGTCAGGTTGGGAAACCTGGTGAGTACATAGGGTTTTCAACCCACAGTAATATAATTATTATGTTTAAACAATCAAACAATCAACCCAATTACCCATCCCCATTATCTTCTTTTAGTCTTCCCTAAAGATATTATCTCAAGGGTCATCTCCTATATCATATTTACTTCTCATCTCCTTACATCGTATTTCCTTATATGATTGCTCCTACGAACTTTACCTAAGGATCATCGCCTACATTGCATAGACAATACTAATTCGGGGATTACTCCCTCAATATATGTCTAGCAAGGGTTAGGGTATCATCGCATGATTACGCAGCCACAACATCGCCTGGACTTGTAAATCATGATAAGGGTTAGTCTATCATCACATGAATACATAGCCACAACATCGCCTGGACTCGTAATTCATAATAAGGGGGTTAGAGTATCATCGCATGAATACGTAGTTACAACATCGCTTGAACTCGTAATTGATAAACTACAGGTTATGAGCCTGCTGGTGTTTCCACGGGATTGTCTATAATAGTCCGTGGTCGCCATCTATACTCTGGTAGATGACTGCATCTCCAAATTGTCGGACAAGATTGTAGTATCCTACATCACCGATTCATAATCACCTATCTATCCTCACCTAATCATCACCTATCTCTCATTATTTTATTTCATTACACACCAACTATTTCATCTACCCATGTTTTATCCCAACATATTTGTAGATGTAAAATAAATATACAGTTTAAATCATTTAAAACATGTATAAATCATTCATGCAACATAGACAACAAGTATTCAGATAATATGCACACATAGCACGTAATTTATGTAAAATACTTCATATCTATGTGTAAGATGAGAGTAACTATGCACTCACCTGAAAGGTGGTGACTTGGCACTCGAACAGCGCTTCGATACTCTCAAAACGATTTTCCTTTGATAAAACCTAGTATCAATACCACTAGGGTTTACTCTAACGATAACCTCGACAAATTAATTAGTCTGACTATTATTATTATTATACAAACGTTAATAACACTCTATATAACTCATAATAATAGCCCAAATAATTATTTGAAGGACCTAATAACATTCCTATAATTATTTGAAATCTATATTAAAAACTACGTAAGCGTAGCACACTTAAAACGAATTTTATCGAAAACCGAAACTTAATTGGAGCAGTGTTTCGAAACCGAACGGCTCTTTTTCTCGGAACTCCGAGAGCCTCGGGGCTTCCCTCGGGAGCTAAGGGGTTTTCCTAGGGTTTAGGGGTGGTTTGGGGAGCTAGAGAGAGAATGAAATTTAGAGAGAGAAGTGATTTTTGGTGTGAAAATGGAGGTAGGCTCGGCCTCCGTTTATAGCCGCGAGGCGTTGGATTACGCTGGGCGTAAGGCTTGGATATGGTTGCCAGCTTTGCACAACTGGCTCGCACTCGGAAGAAGACCCGGATAAGACCGGAGGTACGCGGGGCGTACCGAACCTCGTACGCGGGGCATAATGCGAAGGGCGACGTGTCAAGACCTGAAGCGAGGTCTAATCAGCGATGGAGGGTCCAAATGTTGCCACATCATCTCAGTTTCGCAATTTTCCTTCTCGACTTCTAAAAATCACAACTTTCACGTACGAGCTTCGTTTTCGACGTTCTTTATATTCTCACGAAGGTGGGAACATACTCTACAACTTTCATTTTGACTCCGTCGGCTAATTTTGACTCGATTTTAAATTTTATATTATTAACAGGCCGAGACATGATTGGTCCGTTAAATTCTCATAACTTCTTCATCCGACGTCCGTTTTCGCCCATCTTTTTCTCATTACGCTAATCTTAACGAGATCTTCGATTCTCGTTTAGGTCGTGTCGGCTAAAAATCGCTCGATCTAATATTCGAATTTCGGGCTGTACACTGCTAACTCGAAACTTCAAAAAATCATAACTTCTTCATACGAAGTCAGATTTGGGAGTTCTTTTTATAGATGTTCTTAGTTTAACATATTCTACGACTTTTGTTTAGATTGCTAAGGATAAATCTCGCTCTATCGTAAATTCACTATTTACGCTTCCCGATATCATACCGGTTCCGTCGTGAAACTTCAACGGGTCATAACTTCTTTGTTATAACTCAGATTTCGGCGTTCTTTATATGTACGGAAACCTTGAGAAATATTCTAAAATATGGTTAAGATTAATTATTCTAAATATTCATTTGTCGAAAATACGTTTTCGACACTTATTGCCTCTAAATTGACTAGCCCGGATCTGCGGGCGTTACAATTATCTCCCCCTTAGGATGATTACATCCCGGAATCATCAACGAAACAGGGTAGTATAATGACTCCATACGTTATCTCTTCATCCTAGGTAATAATTATAACTTCTATATTCCTTCAAGTCTATCTCTTAGACTTATTGACTGTAAGCAGTACTTAATCGTGCACCTGCTCTCTACCTCAAGTTAGACTCCAAATTATGATCTATCATCATGTATTGCATGTTTAGACTCAGGTCTCTTAGAGTTAAATTCTAAAATAGACTATACCTTCCTTCATGTTCTAATGTGATATAATCACACTTTAACATGTAGCATTTCTAGCTACCAACTTCTTTAGCATCGAACGCAATACTTCTATTGGTCGCTTTGATTTTAGTTGTTTGGTTAAAGTCGGACGCTACATCAAACTTGGTTCTCTGAACCACGTAACCTACTCATCGTAGTCTGACTCAATGTGACATGACCACTCGGGTCGGGATAACAACAATCTTCTTAGTCATTACCGAAACAATGGTAACGACATACTTGAATAACACGAAATTAATTACTAGCTTCTTGGTAACCTTGTGACTTTCCCTGATCCAAGTGTGAGTCCTGTGCTTCCTGTAGTATAGGCCTCTACTACCATTCGCACCTACTCATACTCGTCCCAAGTATTGTCCGTAGTTTTTCCAAGTCACCATACAAAAAAATCACATAACAGCTTAACACATCAAATATCAAAACGAAAGTTTTTATTATTCCTTGAAACTATTACATAGGTGTTCAAGTTCGCCCTAGACTATGCCTCTAATAGGCTACATCATACGATACTATGGCTACTGTCTAACTTGATCTTCGGATATGAAGTCCTCATCCATGATTCCTCGCATGGTTTTCTGTTTCGTCGAGGATCATGTGGAATGCCCTTGGTTTTGGCGGTGCATTTGGTCTTGCTGCTTCATTTTTCGTTGGACAGTCCTTTGAAATATGCCCATTACTTCCACATTCGTAGCACTTCTTGCTGTCGAATGTACAATCTCTGGAATAGTGACCAGTCCTACCACACTTATAGCACGTCACTTCTCTATCGCATCTTCCGAAGTGCTTCTTCTTGCACTTCTCACACCACTTGGCTCCATTCCTTCGGTCGTACAGGTTAGACTTCGAGAACTTTCCCTTATTATCAGGTCTTGAGGATCCTTAAAACTTCCTCTTTTCACCAACTTCAGCTTTCTCCAGACCCTTTTCCCTTATTTGGGTCTCAACATTCTTGGCTGCCCGGATGGCGGCTTTCAAAGTGGTTGCTTGTTTGACCATTGGACCAAAGTCAGCTGGTAATCCATTGGCAAACATGTTGACCTTGGAAATTTCCATTGGAACTAGGTAAGGAACAAGCTTCATCTTCTCCGTAAAACTTGCAGCGTACTCGGTGACACTCATTTTCCCTTTCTTTAGGTTCTGAAACTCGTTGTTGATCTCTAGTAGATCCTGCTCAGAGCAGTACTGCATTTTCAGTTGCTTCAGGAAATCTTCTCAAGACATCTTGCTTGCTTCTCCCTTGGGCATTGTATCTGCCAATATCTTCCACCAGCTCAAGACTCCGGTCTTTAGTTGTCTGACTGCAAAGACGGTTTTCTACTTGTTGCTACAGTCGTAACTCTCAAACACCATCTCCATCTCGGAGATCCAATCCATAATTTCCACAGGCTTCGGGCTCCATGAGAGACTTGGTGGTCATGCACTTAAGAAGTTCTTTTACATTCGTCCATCCTTGTCGTTTCTCCTCTCCGGGCCATCCCTTCGTTCACCTTGAGTCCCTACTTGACTCACTTGGCGGCTGTAGTTCCCTTCCTCAGATTGCTCGGGAATTAGCTCGGTTGGCTCCGCATGTATGGTAGGTTCGTCCCTATTTTTGTGGAACATCTGTCTCATTTCTTCACTTTGTTCAGCTAGCATAGCCCGAATCACGTCTTGAACTCCATTCATGGTGATTGGCTCGGGTACATCTACTACTACGACAAGTATTTGCTGAATCGCTAGGGGTTGATTCCTATTCTCATTTGCATTCATGTTTCCGCTACGGGTCCTTTCCATCTTGATCTATACACCGAATAAGGTGAATCTAGATCTTTATTTAGGATAGACGTTTAAATTATCCTTATCACTCCAAAACGTTTATATGCTAGTTCTAATATCGTATTCGTACGTTTAGATTCCTAAACACATAAGGTTTCCAGATCCGGTCGGCAATAGACCATAGATCCGATCATCTTATAGCATAACAAATCATTTAGCACATAAAAGCAATTTAGGCATTATTCCTAAAATAAGCTAGTGCTCACACCTCACAATCATCGTGTAGCATTCTAAGTTTAAGTCTAGAAATAAATCCATATTCCTAGTTCGCTTAAACTAATGCTCTGATACAAACTGTTACATCCCCAATTTTCATGGCCAGAAGAGACCGATTTTGTTTATGCTTTATAAAAATCAGAGTACTTCTTTTAATAAAAATGTCGCGGAATTTGTTCCCAGAAAAACACGAAAAATACGTTATTAAAACATTTTCGAAGAAACATATTTTATTCATTTCAAAACGTTTGGGATGTCATCGTTAATACAGAAACATAAGCATAAACAGAACTTACATTTATTTACACTAGTGATCTACATCTCTTTAAATCTCTCAATGTATTGTGACTTCATATCAACACCTGTGATATAAATAAACTGAGTGGGTCAGGTTGGGAAACCTAGTGAGTACATAGGGTTTTCAACCTATAATAATATAATTATTGTGTTTAAACAATCAAACAATCAACCCAATTACCCATCCCCATTATCTTCTTTTAGTCTTCCCTAAAGATATTATCTCAAGGGTCATCTCCTGTATCATATTTACTTCTCATCTCCTTACATCATATTTCCTTATATGATTGCTGCTACGAACTTTACCTAAGGATCATCACCTACATTGCATAGACAATACTAATTCGGGGATTACTCCCTCAATATCTGTCTAGCAAGGGTTAGGGTATCATCACATGATTACACAGCCACAACATCGCCTGGACTTGTAAATCATGATAAGGGTTAGTCTATCATCGCATGAATACGTAGCCACAACATCGTCTGGACTCGTAATTCATAATAAGGGAGTTAGAGTATCATCGCATGAATACGTAGTTACAACATCACCTGAACTCGTAATTCATCACAACTATAGGTTATGAGCCTGCTGGTGTTTCCACGGGGTTGTCTATAATAGTCCGTGGTCGCCATCTATACTCTGGTAGATGACTGCATCTCCAAATTGTCGGACAAGGTTGTAGTATCCTACATCACTGATTCATAATCACCTATCTATCCTCACCTAATCATCATCACCTTCCTATCATCACCTATCTCTCATTATTTTATTTCATCACACACCAACTATTTCATCTGCCGATGTTTTATCCCAACATATTTGTAGATATAAAATAAATATACAGTGTAAATCATTTAAAACATGTATAAATCATTCATCCAGCATATACAACAAGTATTCAGATAATATGCACACATAGCACGTAATTTATGTAAAATACTTCATATCTATGTGTAAGATGAAAGTAACTATGCACTCACCTGAAAGGTGGTGACTCGGCACTCGGACAGCGCTTCGATACTCTCAAAACGATTTTCCTTTGATAAAACCTAGTATCAATACCACTACGGTTTAGTCTAACTATAACCGTGACAAATTAATTAGTCTGACTATTATTATTATTATTATTATACAAGCGGTAATAACACTCAATATAACTCATAATAATAGCCTAAATAATTATTTTAAGGACCTAATAACATTCCTATAATTATTTGAAAGCTATATTAAAAATTGCGTAAGCATAGCACACTTACAGCGAATTTTATCGAAAACCGGAACTTAATTGGAGCAGCGTTTCGAAACCGAAAGGCTCTTTTTCTCGGAACTCCGGGAGCCTCGGGGCTCCCTAGAGAGCTAAGGGGTTTTCCTAGGTTTAGGGGTGGTTTGGGGAGCTAGATAGAGAAAGAAATTTAGAGAGAGAAGTGATTTTTGGTGTGAAAATGGAGGCAGCCTCGGCCTCCTTTTATAGCCGCGAGGCCTCAGATTACGCTGGGCGTAAGGCTCGGATATGGTTGCCAGCTTTGCACAACTGGCTCGCACTCGGAAGAAGACCCGGATAAGACCGGAGGTACGCGGGGTGTAATGAGAAGGGCGATGTGTCAAGATCCGAAGCGAGGTCTGATCAGCGATGGAGGGTCCAGATGTTGCCACGTCATCTCAGTTTCACAATTTTCCTTCTCGACTTCTAAAAATCACAACTTTCGCGTACGAGCCCCATTTTCGATGTTCTTTATATCCACGCGAAGGTGGGAACGTACTCTACAACTTTCGTTTAGACTCCCGTCGGCTAATTTTGACTCGATTTTAAATTTTATATTATTAAGAGGCCGGGACAGGATTGGTTCGTTAAATTCTCATAACTTCTTCATCCGACGTCCGTTTTCGCCCATCTTTTTCTCGTTACGCTACTCTTAACGAGATATTCGATTATTGTTTAGGTCGTGTCGGCTAAAAATCGCTCGATCTAATATTCGAATTTCGGGCTGTACACTGCTAACTCGAAACTTCGAAAAATCATAACTTCTTCATACGAAGTCAGATTTGGGCGTTCTTTTTATCGATGTTCTTAGTTTAACATATTCTACGACTTTCATTTAGATCGCTAAGGCTAAATATCACTCTATCATAAATTCACTATTTACGCTTCCTGGTATCGTACCTGTTCCGTCGCGAAACTTCAACGGGTCATAACTTTTTCGTTATAACTCGGATTTTGGCATTTTTTATATGTATGAAAACCTTGATAAATATTATACAACATGGTTAAGATTATTTATTCTAAATAGTCATTTTTCGAAAGGTCGTTTTCGACACTTATTGCCTCTAAATTGACTAGCCCGGATCTGCGGGCGTTACAGATGGTGACCCCAAAAAGCAAGAAGATAAAGAAATACATCTGGGGACTATCTTCTCAGATCCAAGGAAACGTGATAGCTGCAAATCCACTCACTTTCGACAGTGCCAAGCATATGGCACAAACACTCGTGGACCATGGGGTCCGCCAAGGCATAATGACCCCTATTCCTGAGTCAACCAAAGGGAGTGACTATAAGCGAAAGTATTGGAGAAAGGAATCGGGACAACCAACACAAGATCCCTCAGAGAAATAACAGAATTTGGTTGTTCATGCTGCCACAACAACTACTACTCCAGCACCCGTTAGTCGATATGTTGGAACTCTCCTGAAATGTAATAAGTGCAACCTCCATCACACCGAAGCGTGCCAAAAGATGCACTGTATAAACTACAACAATAAATGGCACATTATCCGTTTCTGTAGGTCACTGGAACAACCAACCTCCCAGGTCCCCTATATTGGAGTAGGCCAGGTGTCACAACTAGCATTTTAGCTAGGAAATTCTATTTTCATGTAAACATCAACTAATGTAAGACTTGTACTCTAGTGAATATCATACTATATGCTAAATTGAAATCATCTATTTGAAACAAAACTCCTGAGTGAAATTTAAAACCTAATACAATATATCTCATATAGTCAACTACGGATTGAAAACCCTAAGAATCCTGGTTTCAAGCTTATTATGGACCAGGATCCTCTTATTGGGCCTAATGGGCCAATAAACTTTCAATTTGACTACTTTGGGCTTAGGAACCCTATTTGGGCTCTAATTGGACTAACAACCATGAAACTAAAGTATTTTGGGTCATGTTGGCCTATAATGATTCATCTTATCTCTAATGGCCCATGATGGGCCATAAATGGTTTCATAAGCCCTAATGTGTCGTAAACTCTAATGATGGGCTTCTTTGGTCCGTGAACTCTCATAAGGGCCTAATAGGCTGATTTTTTTTTTTATTTTGGGCCTCATAAATTCGAACAAGGTCAAGAAAGGGCCCAAACTATCGCACTTCTTTTTCTCATAGCGTATTCTCGGCCTAATTAACAATTAACAAAAAAAAAAGAGAAAAGAAGATTAAACTTTCAAGTGCAACCTAATCTTTGCATGGTGGACTTCCATGCTATAACACACCAAATAACAAGGAAATCACATGCACCCATGCAACATCACTTCATCATTTCCCTCTCTCTTCTCTCTTTATTTTAACTCTCGACCATAAGTCCTTCATCACCACCCTCACTTTTCGTCTTCAAACTCAAGAACTCTTTCTCTCTTTTTCCTCTTTAGCATAAGAAACTCTCCCTTAAATCCTTCTAGTTTTCGAGAATTTCAAGGGTACACTAAGATCTCTTCATCAAAGCCCATCACTTATGGTAAGTTTTTGGTTAGACCCCATAGTTTAACTTCAAGTTTACACATTAGATCTCTTCTTAACCCACATTATTTTATAATCTATCCTCATAGAATGCCTAGAGCTCGAAAATCATCTCAAGAACACATCTAGGGCCAAGATCTCTTCATTTTGTCATCAAAAACCAAAATCTTCAAACAAAGGTGAGTTCATACCCCCTTGTTTTTGGTTTTACTATGTTTTAGGGGAGAATACAAGTTGCTTATGTGATAGATCTATGTATTTGTGCATGTTTATGTGTGTTTTCGATGTTATATGTTGTGATTATGTGAAGAAACTTCATAAATCTCGAAAATTCTATCAAAACTTTACAATATTTGTAATCTAAAACACTTTAGGCAACGTACCATAAAGATGAAAGTGTTAAACATGTTAAGGAAGTTGAAAAACTAAACAAAATCTTGTAAAGGGACCATTTTTGACAAATAAACAAAAAGATAAAGCTCTTATGATACTTATGGTTTTTCACGGACCAAAGAGTCATTTTTGTATAAAAAGATGGGCCTTTATGTTATTCATGATTTTAAAAGGGCCAAAAGAGTAAATTTTCACAAAATGGGCTTAAAATTTGGGCCTTCACGGTTTTATTGGGCCAAATTGGAAAAATTATGACTTTTGTGGATTAAATTGTCATTTTAAACAAATTTGAGCCAAAAATGTTGTTTTTCAGTTAAAAAGGGCTGAAAATGCCAATTTTATTAAATTGGGACGAAAATGTAAGCTTTCATTAAATTGGGCCGAAAATGTTATTTTTAACAAAAGTTGGCTAATAATGTCATTTTATTGGAAATAAGCCCATAAATGTAAACTTTTGGTCTTAAGGGACCTAAAGTGTCAATTTTACCATAAATGTGCCTAAATTGTAAATTTTCGACTTAATGGGCCAAAAATGTCATCAATACAAAAAGTGGGCTTTTTATGTAATTCTGGAAAACAATCGAGCTAAAAAAACAATGTAATAACAAACGAACTAAATACGTCGATTACATGTTTATTGGGCCTAATACGTACATTTCATGTTTATTGGGCCTTAGTGGTCAAATTATATGCTTATTGGGTCTGAATTATACATTTCATGTTTATTGGGTCTTAGTGGTCCATTTACATGCTTATTGGGTCTGGATTATACATTACGTGTTTATTGGGTCTTAGTGTTCCATTTACATGCTGATTGGGCCTAGAAATAACTTACATGTTTAGTGGGCCTTAGTTGTCCTTCTACATGTCTTTTGGGCATCGTACATTCACATACATACTCATTGGGCTTGCAAACATAAAACGTACACAGAAACATTATACAAGGTGTAATACAATATTCGCGTAAACCCTGTTAAGGATCTAGTGAGACATGTCGGTTGACACTCTGGAGTGTACAATCGTAGCATGTAGTTATAACCAGAGTCTCTTGGAGGGAGAGCGAGAGTTTATGTATAGATCTATATAGGGTGACACCCCACACCTGAGTTGTTCGCTAAAGTTAGACTAAGCCAGCCTAGGGTGACAAACCTTACCTTAAACAAGTCGGCGCCTGAAACCACCATGACAGGCAAATTCGTCATTTATCAAGTATGGTTATAACGACTCACATAGAGATTAACTCCATCATAATTTTACGAGATACATATAAAATCTTTTTGATACGAAAACATACATACATTGATATTCGGTCTTAGTCTTTTCAGACCACGACACTTTTATAAACAGAAAATATCGGATTTTCTGGGGAAACATACAATTAAACAATACATTCTACTTACAACAGAAAATACAAGATATTTTTTCTGTATTACATTTTTATATACATTCCAAAAACAAAAAACACACATGCATTAATACTTGATTTTGATGCATCACTTTCAAACCATTTTACATAAAATATCGGATTTTTTGGTGTTTTACGAACAATACAAAACTCTTCATTTAACCATGCTTATGAACTCACCAACATTATATATGTTGACATTTTTAAAATAACTTGTATTCTCGGGGAATCGTTAAGCAGAAAGGTCAACAAGAACATGTGGAATTTGTCGTATTTTGTTATCATCATACATTGAATATTTTGGCATGTAATTTATGATACTATACTTGATGTAAACAATGATGGTTGTATTTTGATATGTATGATGATGGTGTTGTCTTGTTTCAATTATATACATTGTGATGATATTACATGATGAACTCACCCAAGCCCCCGGACGTTTCCGATGTCTGGTTCGGGGGTGTGACACCAGGCCTGTTATGTGTGTGGCGAAACTGGACACTTCCAGAGGGACTGTCCAATAACAAGGAGTTCTGGTGAAGATGGAAGAGTGGTGATGATCACCGCAGGAGAGACTCCTCCGGAATCACCTGTGGGCAACGGTGTTTTCCAAATAAAAATATGTTAAAACTTAATTTTTGTACGAAAACTGTTACCAACTAAATCTTAATCATAAATTAATTCCTCATCCGTACAAAGCACAACATTAATTTAAAACTAAGGGTCCTTGCAGCTAAGCTATGATGGCTTAGTGTAAACATTAAGGTCATATGTAATTAAGATTCTACAGAATTAGAGTGCGTGATTCCGCCTTAACTCCTGTTCCTTGTCTGGTTGTGGAGTTGGGGCAGAGTCACTCAGTCGACTATCTCCTCCACCTTAATTATATATGACTGATTGACACCAAGAGATTATGGAGGGACCTAGTAGGGATCATAATATGAAATATCATTACAGTTATCGGAACACTCGTATTGCTAGTACTCACTTAATGCGGTACAAAATGTTTGTAGTAGTAATAACAAGGATAGAAGGTACATATAGAATGCACTATCGTTCTAACAAACACTTCTTCCAAATCAACTTAACACATGTGCTACTAATTTCTTGTGCTACTAAAAGACCCTTTTCCTTGGCTGATTGACTAACGAAGCTCTTCCAATCTATAACGACAAAACCCGACGTA
Source organism: Lactuca saligna (assembly GCF_052625555.1). NCBI lineage: Eukaryota > Viridiplantae > Streptophyta > Magnoliopsida > Asterales > Asteraceae > Lactuca > Lactuca saligna. The sequence goes on from NC_136420.1 coordinate 327,076,313, forward strand.
AGCCTCTGAATCGTTCTCACGTCAAAACCTCATAATACCCATGTGAGAGTACCGTATCTTCCAAAAACCTCTCGAAGTATTCCCAACTGATCTTTTGGGAATACTACTCGGGCAACAAGTCAACATCAAGAGTAAAGACAAAGGACCCGTACAGCTAACCTGTCACTACTAGGGGCATACATGAGGGTAGTATATAGTTAAGCTTCTACGGACGTAGGATGTGTGATTCCGCCTTACCTCCTGTTCCTTGTTTGGTTGTGGACTTGAGGGAGAGTCACCCAACTGCCGATCTTGTCGATCTTAATAATATACAACTTGTATACACAAGGTGATGATAAAGGAACCATGTATGAATCCTACCATGAAATTCAGGATGAAGCTGCCAGGACTACAAGTGGACATCCTACCATTCAAACGAACGTAGACAAGTAAACCCAAACCCACACACTCTCTACCGATCAAAACAATAGACATAATAGTGAAGATCCATTGGAACGCCAAGCGAGGATTTGAATTCAATTGAGATCGAGAAGATCAAATGAAACAAAATGTAACACCAGTTAAAATTAGGTCAAAGATAATTTCCACAAATATAATAAACATATATTATAATTAATTTACATTAATCTTTAAATGAAGTTTTCATTCAACATTACAAGTCCACACGATTCCAAAAATATATAGAACGTCTAAATCTGACTTTGCATGAAGAAGTTATGATAAATTCTATCACTATAGCCTTTATAACAAGAGGAATTTGAAATAGACTTATAATTATCTATTTGAGTCTAAACTAAAGTTGTAGTACACATAAATACCTATGTGTGGATATAAAGAACGTCAAAAACGGAGCTCGTATGCAAAATTTATTACCTTTCGAAGATGCAGCTGTCTAAGGGCATGACACATGGCAGAAACCCTAGCCACCTTAAGTCACGACGTGAACATGAAGTTCATGACGTGAAACGTGTCAAGGACAATAATCGGGGCTAGAAAACACGTGTTAAAGCTACCAGACAACTAATGGAAGTTCACGATGTGAACCTATCATGTTCACGACGTGAATGGGCCCAGAACAGACTATAAATAGCAATCAAGACCCTTTCATTCCTTACACCTTCTACTTTCATTCTCTCTCCTTTTCGAATGATGTTTTACTTCCTGAGCCTGACAATGATGATCCTCTGTCCGTTTAGATTCTATAGATCACGCTACTAGGGTGAGTTTCACGGCCCACTTTTTAATGTCTCAGGGGAAAACGCATGTTAAATATTGAATAAAAGTTAATATTATGTTTATATGATAGTATGTTCGTATCAACATAGATAGTTATATTAACCGGGATATAGTTTTTTTTCTCATATATATATATATATATATATATATATATATATATATATATATATATATATATATATATATATATATATATATATATATATATATAAAACATATATATGATATTTTGAAATCAAATAGCTATCTTAAACTTGTTAGCATGTTATTATAGAAGTATACTAATATATACCCAAAATTATACTCGGGAATTCAATATATATATATATATATATATATATATATATATATATATATATATATATATATATATATATATATATATATATATATATATATATATATATATATATGGGAAAATTTCGCATATGTCCTTACAAACATTAAGAATTACGTTTATATCCTTTCAAAATTCATAATTACATATATATCCTTGTTAACCTAGTAAGCTCACGTTTATATCCAATTTTATAATATAAAGAGATATAAATTAATTTAATATCAACAAATATATTTAAAAATAAAAAATACATATAGATTTACCAAAATACCCTTTACACATTATATCTAAAATTAAATCGTATTCCTTTTATTGCTAGAAATTGTTAATTAGGTTTTGAGGGGAAAATAGAATCCTCAATCGTCGTGATCGATCAGCCAACCAAGCACCTTTCTCCATCGCTAAAAATCGAGTTCTATCTCTCCCTCCCATCTTCCGTTCTCCATCACCTTCTTCCCTCTTAGTTGTTGTTCTTTTCTTCTACTATTCTATTATTCCCTAATTTCTACCAAATTTGTTTCACAATCGAAGCTTTTTGATTTGTCGGGTGTAATCGAATCGGGTTTTTGATCATTGGGTACAACCTGTCAAAGATTTTTCAAATAATCAAAGTATTTGATCTTTGTGGATTTCGTTTCGAGTTTGATGGAGTCAAGGTGGTTATAATGGCAGCTTCGAAATCTGCTGCACGAACGTACTACTGGAGGGAGTATTTTAAGAGCTCAAATGGAGATATATTTGAAACCATCGAGAAAGCCAATCAATTCAACTTGTTTTTGAACAAATCGAGTTCGTGGATTTGTGATTTATGCTCATTGTTTGTCGTTTTTCTTTGCTAGTCTGAATCGGTGTTGTAAGGCCATAGTTATCGAGAGACTGCCCTCTGGAGTATTTTTTGACCCATTTGAGCTACAACATCTTACTCAACTTGATTGTAAATTACAGCAATACCCTTCAAGTAATCCGTGTAACATATTTACCTCAAAAAGTTCTGATGCTTTGGGTACACTGATTTAGAGTTGTCAATGTTAATTCTTGTGCTTCATTGAACAAATTAATGGAAAATTGAGAGAAATTACCACTCCTTATTGATTTATTAGCTCTAATATTTCTGTGAATGAAATCTTATGCGATGAAGAAGCACAAAATGCAAGTGGAATGATGAAGAACGACAAACTGCAAGTCGACCTATTGGAGGGTTTTTTCTGTTTCACGTGGTGGACTTTTCCCACATTTAATTAGGTTTAATCCTAATTAATTAGGTTTAATCATAATTAAATGCATTTAGTTCTAATCTTTAATAATGTTTAAAGGGTATTTTGGTAAATCTATATGTATTTTTGATTTTAAATATATTTGTTGATATTAAAGTAATTTATATCTCTTTAATTTATAAAATTGGATATAAATGTGAGTTTACTAGGTTAATAAGGATATATATGTAATTATGAATTTTGAAAGGATATAAACGTAATTCTTAATGTTTGTAAGGATATATATGAAATTTTCCCATATATATATATATATATATATATATATATATATATATATATATATTATGTGTGATGTACCTTATATGTTACACTCCGGGGTTCTATATATACTATTTCGTGTGATAGACCTAGAGTTATACTAAAAAGTTTTATATATATATATATATATATATATATATATATATTACTTGTTAAGTATGTTATATGTTATTATTGTGGGTTTTATGTAAAGATAAAACTCGGTTTTACCTCAAGTTATAGCTGTTATACAACCTAAATATTATGAAATTAGGAGTAATGTTTAAAAGCATTGTCTAGTAACTTAGGGTTGTAGACGAGAATATGCTTTGTTGTTAGAATTACAGGAATCCTACAAAGTCTACATGAGCTACCTCATTAATCAACTAATATTGGGAATCTTAGTGGAAATCCTTTGGCATGTAACCATTAATCATGTGTGAGCGAGGAAGTTGTGTATGGATCTTTGTGGGTTAAGGCCCCATGTAAGGTTGTTGGCTACAACCTAATCGGATTTATGGTGGACTATAGATCTATGCGGGTTGATGAACCCATCCGTGATTGCTAGCTACAAACCAACGGTCTACGGGTGACGAATTGTCCTATTGATTTTTATAGACTCGACATCAATGAAGCGTACGGGGGAAGTATTTACCTTGGTGGAATCCTTTATGGCACCAATGTCGATTTTATTGTGGCACCAATGGAGGAACCATTGGTAGGATATCTTTTAAATCAGAGGTTTGTATGTCTAACAGCAGTTACGGACTCATGGTAGAACAACTTTAGAAGCATTATACTTTGTCGATATACAAGTATGAATTTTAAGTATAAGTTTCCCAAAGACTTATACTCTAAGTACAAGGAACTTGTAGGTATACTACTTGCTCATTAAGTAGACAATTATACCAAGCACACTTACTCGTATAGAATTGAAATAGATTTATACGTAGCGGTTTTACTCGTATAGAATTGAAAAAGATTTATACGTAACGGTTTTACTCGTATAGAATTGAAATAAGATTTATACGTAGCAACCTTAGTTTGTATGGGATTATAATCATTTATAATATGTGAAACTTATAGGTATATCACTTCTTTGATAAGTAAACCATTATACCTAATATATATACTAAATGTTGGAGAGTCAAAATGATACTTTCAAAACTAAACTTTTGAACTTAGAAAAAGTATTATTTTCATATAGAGTCAAAACCTGTGAACTCACCAACTTTATGTTGACGTATTTTAAAATACATGTGTTTTCAGGAAGTTGATAACTGTGATACAAGAAATAACGTTACACTGCTCGGTGTTTCCTCCAACGGCCAGGGTGTGACAGATTGGTATCAGAGCTATTAAGTATAGTGAATTAGCACTTTCGTAGTAAAGCACGACTATAGTTTAGGGCTTACTCTATTAGGTTTAGCTATATCCCTTAACCTACAAATAAAAAGTATTACTGATTATACTACTAAAGGACTACTAACGGGAGCGGTGACAAGATAGACATGTCGCTTGGGTTGCTGGATTTTAGAACGACTATATGCTAAAATCATCCTACCCATCAACTGTCCTGACTGGCCGATGCCTTATTAGCTAGACCCAAAGTAACAAACAATAATTAATAATACCCATGAACACAACAAACACAAATATATAGAATCATGTATGAACTCAGACCCGTGATGAGAACACATGTATATAACCCAAAAATATAGAAAACCCAAACCCTGAATAACGATACAACGCAAGGTTTTAGGTCAAACTCCTTAGTTGAGTTTTATTGTACATGGGCCGAACCACAACTAAACGTAGATTGATCACCTATATTTAATTATGGTTAGACCGATGCACAACTAAAATTAGATATGGTGTTTGATAGACTAAAACACTTGGAGAGTCTAGAAGATTAAAGGTAAATCTCAGATCAGGATACCATCAACTTAGAGTACAAGAAGACAATGTTACGAAAACAACTTTTAGGAATCGTTATGGTCATTATGAGTTCCTAGTTAAGCCTTTAGATTGACCAGCGCTCCAAGAATGTTCATGGACCTCATGAATATTGTTTGCAAATCGTACTTGGATAAATCCGTGATAGTATTTATCGATGATATATTGATATATTCATGAACCAAGGAAGAATACAGTTAACACTTGGAAATAATCTTGGAAATACTAATAAAAGAAAATTTGTATGCCAAATTCTCTGAATGTGACTTTTGGATTAGAGAAGTACAAACTTTTAGAGCATGTAATTAGCAACAAAGGGATTCATGACTATACCTCCAAGATTGAAGCAATCAAGAATTGGGAAGCACCAAAGATGCCAACAAAAGTGCGTCAATTCTTAGGACTTGCTGGTTATTACTGTAGATTTGAAGAAAATTTATCCAAAATAGCCAATCCGCTTACAGCACTAACCCAGAAGGATATGAAGTTCAACTAGGAAGTCAAACAAGAAGCTGCTTTTCAGAAACTAAAGCAAACATTATGTAGTGCACTAATCCTATCCCTCCCAGATGGGACAAAAGATTTAGTCGTATACTGTGACACATCAAATCAAGGATTGGGATGTGTGTTGATGCAAAGAGGAAAAGTTATTGCTTACATATCTCTACAACTTAAGGTGGATGACAATAATTACACTACCCATAACCTTGAATTGGGAGCTGTAGTTTTTGCACTGAGAAGTTGGAGATACTCAAATGGCCAGAGAACATACAGGCGATACCTTACGTACTAGATCAGAAATAATCCACGAGACAACTGAAAAGATCATGCAAATTAAGGATTGATTAAGGCAGCACGTAACCGTCAGAAGCATTACTTTGACATCAGATGTATGCCTTTGGAATTCCAAGGTCGAGATAAAGTAATGTTGAAGGACTCTCCTTGGCAAGTCATGATTCGATTCGGAAAAACGAGGCAACCTCAACTCGCGATATATATGACCAATTGAAATTATAACCAGAATTGGTTATGTCGCATATCAACTTAAGTCACCACAATAGCTAATTAACAATTCCCCGTCCACAAGATAAATTTCGGGACATAATTATTTCAACGGGGGGAGAATCTAACAACTGTCAAAATTAGGTCAAAGATAATTTCCATAAATATGATAAAAACATATTATAATCAATTTACTTTAATGTTTAAATGAAGTTTTCATTAAAACTACAAGTCCACACGATTCCAAGAATATATAGAACGTCTAAATCTAACTTCGCATTAAGAAGTTATGATAAATTCTATCATGGTAGCCTTTGTAACAAGATGAATTGAAAATAGACTTAGAATTATCTATTAGAGTCTAAAATAAATTTGTAGTACTCAGAAATACCTATACGAGGATATAAAGAACGTAAAAAATGGAGCTCGTATGCAAAAGTTATGACCTTCCGAAGATGCAGCTGTCTAAGGGCATGACACATGGTAGAAACCTTAGCCACCTTAAGTCACGACGTGAACATGAAGTCACGACATGAAACGTGTCAGGGACACTAATCGAGTAATCAGGGATAGAAAACACACATTAAAGCTACCGGATAACTCATGGAAGTTCACCGCGTGGACTATCATGTTCATGACGTGAATGAGCTCAGAACAACCTATAAATAGCAATCCAGACCCTTTCATTCATTTCACCTTCTCCTTTCATTCTATCTCGTTTCCGAAGGTCGTTTTCCTTCCTGAGCCTGACAACGACGAGCCTCTGTAAACATACTAGGGTGAGTTTCACGTCCCCACTTTTTATTGTTTTCGGGGGAAAACGCATGCTAAATATTGAATAAAAGTTAATATTATGTTTATATGATAGTATGTTCGTATCAACGTAGATAGTTATATTAACTGGGATATAGTTGTTTTGTCTCATATATATATATATATATATATATATATATATATATATATATATATATATATATATATATATATATATATGCTATTTTGAAATCATACAACTATCTTAAACTTGTTAGCATGTTATTATAGAAGTATGCTAATATATACCCAGAATTGTACTCGGGAATTCTCTCTCTCTCTCTCTCTCTCTCTCTCTCTATATATATATATATATATATATATATATATATATATTATGTGTGATGTAGCCTACGAGTTACACTCCGGGGTTCTATATATACTATGTTGTGTGATCGACCCAAAGTTATACTTGGAAGTAATATATATTACTTGTTAAGTATGTGTTATTTTATTATTATGGGTTTATTTTAAGATAAAACCTAGTTTTACCTCAAGTTATAGCTATTATACTACCTAAACATTATGAAATTAGGAGTAATGTTTAAAAGCATTGTCTAGTAACTTTGGGTTTTAGACACGAATATGCTTTGCTGTTAGAATTATAGGAATCCATCAAAGTCTACATGAGCTACCTCATTCATCATCTAAGATTGAGAATCTTATTGGAAATCCTATGACCTGTAACCGTTAATCACGTGTGAGCGAGGAAGTTGTGTATGGATCTTTGTGGGTTAGCGCCCCATCCGTGGTTGTTGGCTACAACCCAATCAGTTTTACGGTGGACTATAGATCTATGTGGGTTGACGACTCTACCCATGGTTGCTGGCTACAACCCAACGGTCTGCGGGTGACGAACTACCCTATTGATTATTATGGACCCGGCATCGATGAAGTGTACGGGGGAAGTATTTACCTTGGTGGAATCCTTTATGGCACCAATGGTGATTTTATTGTGCCACCAACGGAGGAACCACTGGTGGGATGTCTTTTAAATCAAAGGTTTGTATGTCTAGCAGCGATTATGGACTCATGGTTGAACAACTTTAGAAGCATTATACTTTATCAATATACAAGTATGAATGTTAAGTATAAGTTTCCCAAAGACTTATACTCTAAGTACAACGAACTTGTAGGTATACTACTTGCTCATTAAGTAGACAATTATACCTAGCACACTTACTCGTACAGAATTGAAATAGATTTATATGTAGCAGTTTTACTCGTATAGAATTGAAATAAATTTCTATGTAGCAGACTTACTCGTATAGAATTGAAATAGATTTACACATAGCGGTTTTACTCGTATAGAATTGAAATAGATTTTTATGTAGCGTTTTTACTCATATAGAATTGAAATAAGATTTATACGTAGCAACCTTAGTTTGTATGGGATTACAATCATTTATAATATGTGAAACTTATAGGTATATCACTTATTTGATAAGTAAACCATTATACCTAATATATACTAAATGTTGGAGAGTCAAAATGATACTTTCAAAACTAAACTTTTGAACTTAGAAAAAGTATTATTTTCATATGGAGTCAAAGCCTGTGATCTCACCAACTTTATGTTGGCGTATTTTAAAATTTATGTGTTTTCTGGTTAAGTCAAAGCCAAACTAAGTCAACGAGTCAAACCGGTCAAATTGAACTAGTACTTTTATGTTTGGACTTACTTTATTTTTACTAGTGTACAACTCTCTATGTTAATACAAAGTAACACTCGGAAGTTTCAAACGTTCAGAAAATCTAAACCCTAGACATGGTAAGGGATGTAACGACTCGACAAAGCAGTACTATGTACCCTTCGGGGGTGTATAACACTCATAACATGGTGTAGTGAAGTTACAATCCTAGCACTATAGGGAAAATACTAACAAAGGCCACAAGCAAAGTCTCTCTCTCTCTCTCTCTCTAGCTCAATCTCTCTCAATCTCTCCCAAATCTCTCTCAAAATCTCTTGGTAATGAAAATGACATTTTTATTCTTTTCTATGAACATTCATATCACACCAAACCTTCCATTGGTTGATAACAACTCAAATTGGGAGAAGGAAAACGAAAAAAAGCCAAGGTAGGTTCGCAGGGTACTATTCACATGCGAACATTCGCAAGCCTTTTGCATGTCCCTAGGAGAAGTTCGCTTCTGATCGACAAAGTTTGCTCCTAGCCGGCGAGTTTTGCATATCGAGAACATTTTCAGGTAGTCGAGCACGTTCACATCCTAAACCGAGAAGATTCACATGTCACTTGGCAACCGGTAACTTTCGCATTTCAGCTTTTCCGACCGAGACCACTACCTACGAACCGGGGACTTTCACATCCTCGGCCAGGTTCGCACCTCTTCCAACTTTCACACCCTAATCTAAGTTTGCTTCCTTCTCTCTGTCTCGCATGCGAGCCTCTCGCACCCAAAGCCCTCCTCTCGCAATGAATCCTCCCTTCGCATCTTACCCTCTTAACTTTGCAGATTCGCTTCTCAAGCCCGGTTTTTGACCAGTTTTGCCTTTTAAGTCTGTTTTTGATGTTTTTGACATGGGATTTTCATACAACTCATATTTTTATCATCTTAAACCCTCTAAACTCATATATTATCCACATCTTGAAGATTTATTAATTATAAATCAGTATTTTACATTAAGAAATATATATAGATATTATATTACACAAGCGGGTCAAGTGGATCCCCACTTGCCACCTTTATGTCACTTCCATACTTTCCATTGGTCAATCCTTATCCTCATAACACCAACGAATGAAAACATCACCTCATCTTACCTACTTTCCTTATTATACTAAATTTAAAGTGCATATAAACAATCTTAGGCGATTTCTTTCTTCCCCTCTAAGATTTCCACTATTCTCTCCAAAAGCAAACATTTTCTCTCTCTCTCTCTCTCTCTCTCTCTCTCTCTCTCTCTAGAACATGAATTCTCTAAGAAGTTATTGAGATTTACTCCTCTTTATTGGTAAGTATCTTCTCTAAACATCTACACAATCTTCACACCTTCATACAAATCGTAAATCGCTTACACAAATATTACATATTTGTTCATAGAATCCTCAAATCTTCAAGCGTCTTTCGAGTGTTATTGACTTGAAACTCTTCATCTTCAGCCTTCCATTCTTCATGCAATGACACAAGGTGAGTTCATACCCCTACATTTTCATGTTTTCTTTAAGTTTTAAGGGGGGGGGGGGGGATACAAGTTACAACACCAAAACATATTCAAAACTCAAACATCAGCTTTCAATAGAATAGTTATGGTCGGATGATTCATGATGAGGTGGCCGTGGTGATTCGGGAGGCCATCCCGAAGATGTTTGGGTCTATTAAGACCACGCTGATAGAGATGTTTGACGAGAGATATGCTGTTGTTACCGAGGTGGCCACTATGGTAGCCACCGCAGTTGTCACTGCCGCGAGGCCACAGGGGTGACTCGTTGCTGTACTGAGAGTTCATCAACACGAAGCCACTAGAGTGATGGGAATTAGGATCCGATAGCTACGATGAGGTGGATCTCAGACATTGAGGTATACTTCTATAACTGTTCTTGTCCGGATCATCTGAGGGTACGGTTCACTTTGAACCAGCTTCGCCTGGGAGTGAAGGACTGGTGGAAATTTGTGACGGCTGATTTCTCTTCTGCAGAGATGATAGAGGTGACCTGGGAGAGGTTCACCACCATGTTTTGAGATGAGTATGTTCCCCCAGTGGAGAGGGAACTGTTTTTCCCTGAGCATGTATCTATTGAGCAGGTACGCATGATTAGATATCTGTGCATTCTGAGGAGAGACATTCATGAGTTCTTGGTGAACTCGACATACCAAACATTTTCCAAGCTCCAGGAAAATGCCCGGAAGAGGGAGATCGAGCTAGAGACTTAGGCCAGGGAGGAGGCTGCGTCTCAGAGGAGGGATAGGCGGCCGGTAAAGTATCAGTCGGCAGCCAAGTAGGAAAAAATCGCTGATTCAAGATATGGGGGATAGAAGGGCTGCACGTGTGGGAAGTGCGACAAGATCCATAAGGGAATGTGCAGAGCAGGGGTGTGCTACAAGTGTGGCAAGAAGGGGCATTTTGTGAGGGATTTCCCCAAGGGGTTTACAGTTTGCTTTCACTGTAACCAGACTAGCCATCGAAAGGCCGAGTGCCCGCAGCTACTTCAGGGATCAGCTCAGGGATCTGCACATGCTACTAGAGCTACCGAGGCCCAACCAACAAAGGTCGAGGTACCGAAGGCTCGCGGGAGAGCCTTTCAGTTGACAGTGGAGGAGGTCCGCACAGCACCCGATGTCGTGGCCGGTATGTGTTCATTTATTTACTTGCTCTGAGTTTAAGATATTGTTCTTATATTTTGATATGCATAGGGAATTTTCTTGTGAGTTCTGTACCTGATTTAGTGTTATTTGACTCGGGTGCGAGACAATCTTTCGTGTCATTAGAATTTAGCCAGCACATCGGTATCCGACAGTAGGCGTTGAGTCGCCCTCTGCGAGTTTCTATAGTCGATGAGCGAGCAATGTATCCAACAGATGTGATTCAAGGATGTGTACTCGAGATTTTCGGTGTTGAGTTCCCGATAGATTTGGTACTGATTGCGATGGGGGATGTCTGCGTTATCGTGTGCATGGACTGGTTGAGTCGATTTGGAGCTGTTATCAACTGCGAGCATCACTTGGTAACCATACGAGACCCTAATGGGGGAGAGCTTACGGTGTATGGCGTGGGTAACCGGTCTAGGTCAACATTTTGCTCATCTTCCAAAGCAAGACAAAGTCTACAGTAGGGCAACAGGGGGTTTGTAGCCTATGTGATGGATACACGAGTTGCCATAGAGAAGCCGAGTTCTGTAGATAAGGTTCCAATAGTGCACGAGTTCCTGGATGTTATCCCCAAGGAGCTTCCGGGTGTGCCACCGAAAAGGCAGGTGGAGTTTCGTATTGATTTGGTTCCGAGAGCGGCGCCTATTGCCAAGGCACCCTATCGCCTTGCTCCACCAGAGATGCAAGAGCTATCTTCGTAGCTTCAGGATCTTCTGGGGAAGGGATTCATCCGAACGAGCTGCTCGCCGTGGGGAGCACCGATCCTTTTGTCAAGAAAAAGGATGGTTCACACTGTATGTGCATTGATTACCAGGAGTTGAACAAGTTGAAGGTCATGAACCGTTATCCACTACCGAGGATCGATGATCTGTTCGATCAGCTACATAGGGAATCTTGATTCTCCAAGATAGACTTGAGATATGGATATCATCATATGAGGATGTGTGATGAGGATATCTAGAAGACGGCGTTTAGGACTCATTATGGGCATTACGAGTTTGTGGTGATGCCTTTTGGGCTCACCAATGCACGAGCAGCTTTCATAGATCTCATGAACCGAGTATGCAAGCTAATTTTGGATCGATCGGTGATCGTGTTCATCGACGACATTCTAGTGTATTCGAGGTTCAAAGAGTAGCATGAGGAGCATCTGAGAGAGATCCTTGGAGTATTGAGATCGGAGATGCTTTATGCTAAATTTTCCAAGTGGGATTTCGTGTTACGAGAGGTCCAGTTCTTAGGGCACCTCATTAATCAGAATGGTATATTGGTCGATCCATCCAAGATTGAGGCTGTTATGCAGTGGGAGGTGTCGAGATCGACCACCGAGATCAGGAGTTTTCTAGGGTTGTCCGGCTACTATAGGAGATTTATCAAGGATTTCTCCAAACTTGTCGTTCCCCTCACTAGATTGACCCGGAAGGGCGTTGCTTTTACTTGGGGTCCCGAGCAACAGACCTCGTTTGAGACTCTTCCCCAGAGATTATGAGAAGCTTTGGTGTTAGCCCTTCCGGAGGGAATGGAGGATTTCGTGGTGTATTGTGATGCATCTATATCAGGGTTGGTGTGGTGCTTATGCAGAAAGGGCACGTGATAGCATACACATCGAGGCAGTTGAAGCCTCTAGAGACAAGGTATCCCACCCACGATTTGGAGTTGGGAGCAGTGGTGTTCGCCCTCAAGATATGGCGCCATTATCTATATGGGGTTTGGTGTACTATATACATGGACCACAAGAGTTTGAAGTGTCTGATGGATCAGCCCAAACGGAATATGCACTAGAGAAGATGGTTGGATGTGGTAAAGGATTACGACTGTGAGATCCTGTACTACCCGAACAAGGCTAACGTGGTAGTCGATACTCTGAGCCGCAGAGCGGAGAGTGTCCTGATTTGAGATACATGTATGAGGATAACGGTGATGACTCCCGTGTTGGATACCATTCGAGAGGCTCATGCAAAGGTAGTGACACCGGAGAACCGCAAGAAAGAGCGGGTCATTGGACAGGTATCCGAGTTTGTTACCGATAGTCGAGGGCTTATGAAATTTCATGGTTGGATATGGGTGTCGTTTATAGGCGGGGCACGTAGCATACTGATGGAGGAGTCACACAGATCGAGATTATCTATCCTTCTTGGGGCCACTAAGATGTATTTAGACCTAAAGAGAGATGATTGGTGGCCCTGTATAAAGAGGGATGTTGCGTGGGTTGTAGAGAGGTGCTTGACCTGTCACCGGGTTAAGGCTGAGCACTAGCGCCTACATCGCAAGTTGCAGCCGCTAGAGTTTCCCAGTGGAAGTGGGAATAGATTTCTATGGACTTCATCACCAAATTACCGAGGACCGCAAGGGGTGTTAATGCGATTTGGGTGATTGTGGATCGGTTTATGAAGAGTGATCACTTCCTTGCTATCAGTGAGAGCTCTTCTGCAGAGAGGCTGGCAAAGATATATGTGAGAGAAGTGGTATCTCAGCATGGAGTGCCGATCTCGATCGTGTCAGACCAAGATGTTCGTTTTACTTTCAGGTTCTGGAAGAAGTTTCATGAGGATTTGGGCACGAGATTGCACTTCAGCACTGCTTATCACAAACAGACGGATGGGTAGAGTGAGCGAATGATTCAGACGCTCGAGGACATGCTTCGAGCATGCGTTATGGACTTCGGGGGAAGTTGGGACTCATACCTACCTTTGGCTGAGTTTTCCTACAACAACAGCCACCATTCGAGTATTGGTATGCCTCCTTTCGAGCTTTTATATGGGAGGAGGTGTCAGAATTCCATTTGTTGGGGAGAGGTAGGATAATGGGTGATGGGTAGCACTGAGATAGTGCTTAAAACGACTGAGAAAATGCAGTAGGTCCGATAGAGGTTACTAACAACCCAGAGCCGCCAGAAGAGTTATGCGGATAGGCGGCGATCCGAACTCGAGTTCCAGGTTGGATACTTTGTACTCCTGATGGTATCTCCTTGGAAATGAGTGATCCGATTCATGAAGAGGGGCAAGTTGGGGCCCCGATATATTGGTCCTTTCAGGGTGATCGCTAGAGTGGGCAAAGTAGCATTTCATTTGGAGCTACCCGAGGAGTTAGGTCAGATCCATGATACCTTCCACGTATCCCAGTTGAGGAATTATATAGTTGATGAGTCGACGGTAGTGCCGCTAGAGGATATTCAGGTTGATTCGAGTCTGAATTACATTGAGAGGCCGATCGCGATCTTGGATCGGAAGATCAAGGTTCTGAGGAACAAAGAAGTGCCCCTGGTTCAGATCCAATGGCAACATCGGAGAGGGTCCGTGTTGACTTGGGAGCCGGAGGCGGAGATGTAGGAGCAGCATCCAGAGTTGTTTGCAGACTGAGACTTCAAGGGCGAAGTCTAATTCTAGTAGGGGAGAATTGTTACATCCGGATTCCAGGTATCATAATTTAAGTATTGTTTTTTAGATGAGAAAAGGGACTCGACGAGTTGGCGCCTAAACACGTCGAGTAGGATCGCGACTGATGACTCGGATTAATGAATGGACTCGACGAGTCCGCGTTGTATGCTGAAACCCTAAATCTTTGGGCATGTTCCCTATTTAAGGGTCCTTATGGCCCTCATTTGCGGCCACCCATACCCTTGAGAGACACCATTCGAACCAGATAGCATAGACAGAGTGTGGGAACTAATTTCTTCACCTTAGAGCATTATTGCAAGGAAAAAGGAAAGCGATTCAAAGCTAGGTTGTTTAAGGAGCTCAGATCTGTTATCACACCATCATAGGTTGCTGTTTGAGGTATGCATCCATGCCTAATTTGATGTATAAAGTAGATCTCATGAAGCTAGGGATTCTTTACCCCTTCTTTAGTTAGATTATGGAGCATGTAGAGTCCCATTGAGAAATAGACATTAGATCTGGACCTTGAGAGGTCCAGAGAGCCCCAACCATCTAGCTTTATGTAGTCCAATGAGAGTTTTGAGTCTAGGTTACCATTTTATGAGTTATTTCATCAAATAGATCCATATGTGCGATGCATGAACGTAAAGATGGGACCTTTACGTGACTTTTGGGTGTTAGAAGGTCAGATCTATAAGTTAGAGAAACAGATCTGACCTCAGAAGGTCTTTTGAGCATTTTCATTGAGGAAACTCGTCGAGTCCATGAGAGGACTCGACGAGTCGGATCGTGTTGCTCCATGATTCGTGATCAATGGTAACTCGCCGAGTAAAGGGTTAACTCGACGAGTTTGGTCAAGGCGAGATTGTTGACTGGGGTTGACTTTCGTTGACTTTTGGGGTTTGGTCAACCATTGGACATTCAGACCATTGGAGGGTAAAATGGTCTTTTCCCCTTCTAAGAGACTATAGGAAGGGATTAGCCTAGCCTTTGAGAATCGTTAAATAGAGGTGAATTATTTTATGTGAATTAGGCGGAGGCTAGATCGGTATTTCAAGTTCGAGACTTTTCGAGATTTCCCGAGGTGAGTCTTCTCACTATACATTACCTTGAGTGGTATCTATATGCAGACCAGAGGGTCTTATGTGTATATGTATGTTTGATATTTATGTGCATTGCATTAAAATGTATGCTATGTGTTATATAGACCGGACCGGAAGGTCCAATGATATAGACCGGACCGTAGGGTCCAACAATATAGACCGGATCGGAGGGTCCAACGTTACATACCGTACCGGAAGGTCCAACGAACTACAAGACTGGAAGGTCTCGCTGAGACACATTGACCGAAGGGTAATATCGAGTTATAGCCTCGAGTGACTTATGTGATGTATGTGGTATTTTGGGGAACTCACTAAGCATTTATGCTTATCGTGTTATGTGTTATGTGTTTCAGGTACTAGTGAGGATCGCGAGAAGGCGCCAACATGATTTGTACACACTGGCAGAAGATTATATTTTTTGAGATTCTGGGTTATGTTTATTTATGATAACATTTGATAACATGAGATTGGAGAATATTATTGGAGTTTTGTTGTGTTGAAAAATGAAAAATTGTTTTGAAAAAAAGAATTATGTTGTTACACTTAATATCCATATAAGTTCGCTTTACGCTTCATCTTCAACTATGAGTACATGTCAAAATAATACGGTAGACTTTAGGAGCCTGTCGTGTAATACCTGAATTTGTAATACCTCTTATGTTTGCAGGCGCGTCGCTATTAAAACATTATACTCTTTATTTTTATAGAACGCCACATGCATAAAAGTTCTACATGAACTCTTTTTTAGAAGACTAAAAAGTAGTTTTTAATTTTTGAAGATATCTTCTAAATTCTAACCTTAATATGATGTTAATCATGTTGTATTTTATACTACCACCATCACCTCTGTCATTGTTACTGCCACAATTACCACTTCCATCAACACCACCTTCATCATCATTGCCGCCAACACTGCAGCCACGTCCACCATCACTGGCATCGTCACCACCATCATCACCACCTCCGCCACCATCATGATCACCTTCGCTATCACCACAACCGATGATGCCATTTCCGCCTATACTACCACCACCATATACTTTGTTTGTTTGAAATTATCTATAATCAATATAGTTAATATCATTTATGAATCCATCATACTTTAAAAAAACAATTTTTTTAAAAACTATAAACTCTTGGTTCACATCTTTTTATGTTGGAGATGTAGAAAAAAACTACACACATTTTAACTCTATAAAAACAAATGACCTTAGAGTACTTAGAGGTTTGAAATTCAGTTCCATTCTAGCTACTCCCATTCCTTGGATTTTCCGCACCATTATGTTTCGTAAAAGTTAATAGATATATCTATGGATTTGAACATATATTAAATTTCCGTCATATTAAAATTTTTCCCACGAGATTATTTTAAAAGGAACGGGGTGCGTTGTATTAAGATTGTTGAGTTTATCCTTCACACACACACATATATATATATATATATATATATATATATATATATATATATATATATATATATATATATATATATATATATTAGAAAATTAGTTGTGAGACTCGTGTACTATACATATTTATTAAAAATAGTTAAAAATAAAGGTCTAAACATTTAGGAAGTTTGAATTTATAAGAAAAATTGCATTAATAAAATTTATATCCATTCACGGATATACAAATTTATGAGTAACTAGACACGACATAAATACATCTTGAAAATAAAGATAAAACTTATTTCTTTATGTGTATTTGTGTTGTGTCAAATTCGTGTCCGACACGTGAAAATGCCACAAATACATAATTGTTAGCTCTACCATTTTTTATTATAATTGTTCTTAAATTTAAATACTATGTTCAGTTTAATAAAATGAGAAAATCATAAAATGATATATGAAAATTTTTTATAAGATAATCGTATAATAATATTTTTCAAAATGAATCACATATGACAAATTTTGTTTATTTATTTTACTAAAAAAATCTCTAAATTGTCAAAAGGCGATCCATTTATGGCTACTTAATTTTTCTTGGAGGCAACTTAATGTCTTTGAGTGCTAAGAATAAAGCAACCAACTTTATCAAGATCAAGCTTTGAGTCGGAGTATAGAGCAATGACAAATATATTAAACGCATTGATCTTGATTATCATTTTATTCATAAACTTGTTATTTCTGACAAATTAAGTTTGTACCAACAAAGCTTCAGGCTGGCTGACATGTTCACTAAAAACGTTCCGCGCCCTCAATTTGAACAATTTGATGTTTTGTTCAGTCTTAATCTCGCTTGAGAGGGATATTAGATAACTTTGTTTAGGTATCTTTGTACATTTCAACCATATTAAAAATATATCTTGTATATTTGTTATTTACCTTTAATATAAATACAACGCACAGCATATTGGGTATGGTTTTTCCAATAATTACTTTCTATAGTAATACATGCGGATTTTTTAAAGCAAAATTATAGGTATTTAATTGAAATACAATGGTTTCTAGTCATTGAAAAATGTACCAGAAAGCGGCTATCCCACTTGAAAGAAAATGGGACCAAGAAGACCGATTTGCCACATAAGAGGAGACATATGTGGGGTCTGTCTACAGTTTAAGTAGTATAACTACAGCAAATATTATTCTCTTTAATAGACAAATAGTATATGTGTTGTGTTGGGTATATTTTTCGTATAACTTGTCATCTTTTCACTATATTCGTAAATAAAATTTTATTTTAAAAGGTGTGTTATTTATCATTTAAAAATAAAATAAAATACTAGGAATGTATGAGCACAAAACAAGTGAAACATAACTCGAACCATTTTTATCAGGTTTAAAGATTTGTATGTTAATACTTGTGTTTATTCTATACCGGAGATAAAATTAAATATTTTGAATGTTTAAGAACAAAGAAATGCTCTAGTGATTAATACTTGAATTAAAATTATCATTCCCTTTAATGAAGAAACGTACATACAATAGTTATTTAAAATGTTTAAAAACATATATATTAAGTCATCATAAAAACGTGGCACGTGTTTTTCCTAATAATAGAGAGGTTGTTTGATAAGATCTGGAATTTTGAGATCTAAATTTTTAATTTTAAAACACTGAATTTTTAAGAGAATCGTCGATGATAGTGGAAAGGAAAAAAAGGAATAAGTCATGTGAAATAGAAGGAGAAAAGGGGAATTATTTATTGGAAAATTTAGGGTATTCTGGAATACTCATCTCTTAAAAATTAAAAGACTGTGGAACAATTAAAAAGAGAAATATTAAGAAGTTATAAAAACTTCTAAATCTGAAAAATGAAGAGTTTAAATTTTAATTAAAAGATAAAAAAAGCTACCTAAAAGCCCCTGAAATACTATCTTCATATAAAATCTTATAATCCTTTTAAATAAAATATTTTATTACACTGCGTATTTATCTAAAGACCTATTATACATTCCTACATTTACTGATAAACAAGGGATGTAGAAAACGTGACAACTATTATAGTTCATTTATGCATTAGTGACCATATGAAATAATTGAAATTGTACCATAAATGATCGTTTTATTTAATTATTTATTTATTTATTTTTTTACTTCCGATTTAAGGTTGTCTGTTTGATCATTTACTCTTCATTTTTTGTTTTCTGAAAAAGTAATGGAGATGCTGTAACATATATTTTAAATGTTCGTTACTGAAATTTACCTTTAATAATATATCATACAACGATTTATCAACTAGTAAGGGAGATAGAGATATATTAAAATTAATTTGTGATAGAAGAATATAAGTCAAAGATAAAAATTATAATTGTTTAAAACTAGACCTTAGAAAATAAAATATAAAACGAACAAACAATATACTTTTACATAGTGCCGACATTAGTGTTTTTTTTTTTTCTTCAAAATATTAGTATATCTTTTTTTATGTTACGAAAACTCCAAAACAACCAAATAGTCATAAGGATAACCGCATCCGGAAACACGAAAGCAACCTTCATCCGGTTTGTCCAAGTTATGCAATCAAAATGTAAAACCGTTTCACTTTGCTCAATACTAGTTGGCCAAAGAAAGGAATCAAAATAAATGCCTCATATATCCAAGTTATTTTTGTCGCCACCCTAAAGATAAACTTCAAGACAAAATATTAAGCTTGATAGGAACTAGATTATTTCCTCTAGTAGTGCTACCTCCGACGACCAAAGTATTTAAAGAGGTATGAAATTGAAATGAAAAGTTGGAATACATTCAATAATTTACGTGCCTTATATAGGCAAATTACACAAAGGAAATAAGCATATTTACAAAATTACACAAATGAAATAAGCATATTTACAAAATTACACAAAGGAAATAAGCATATTTACAGGAGATGACATAGGAGCTAATCTAGGGATTTGACCGCACATGCAAATATCTTTTGAAATATAGACTATAAATATAAATGGGTTATGTTGACCCGGTGGATCCGGTATCCTTAGTACGCCCCCCACAAGATGGAGGATCCGTCGGATACACCAATCTTGGATCGATTTCGCAGGAACAGTGCTCGTGATAGAGGTTTTGTTAACATATCAGCAAGTTGATCATGCGAGTTGATATGAAGAACTCGGAGAAGGCCACTGGAGACTTGTTCTCGAACAAAATGATAGTCCAAAGCTACATGCTTCATTCGTGAGTGATAGACTGGATTTGCACATAAATATGTAGCACCGGTGTTATCACAAAATAGGGTCGGTGTTTGCGTGGCTGGTATTCCCAATTCTTTTAGTAAGTTCTTTAACCAGAGGATTTCAGCAGAGGCATTGGCTAAGGCCTTGTACTCAGCTTCAGTGGAGGAACAAGAGACCGACTTTTTCCTGGTAGACCTCCATGAGACTATGTTTGTACCAAGATATAAAATGTATGTTGTAGTAGATCTACCCGCATCATGAACACCACGCCAATCAGAATCAGAGAAAGTCGAGAGAATGAGAGGAGAGTTACAGTTTAGGAGTGGCATCAATAGTAGGTGATGAGTCAGTAGCAGACATGAATTGAGAGAGTTTGTTGACGGCAAAGGAGATATCTGGGCGAGTAAACACTAAGTATTGAAGAGAACCGACAAGCTTACGGTAAGGAGTGGCATCAACAGTAGGTGATGAGTCAGTAGCAGACAAAGGATCAGTGGAACTAAGAGGGGTAGTTACATCTTTGGCACCATCCATGTGAAATTGATTAAGTACCTCTTGAATGTGACGATGCTGAGATAGGAAGAGGCCTGAAGTTGTGGGAATAACTTCAACACCTAGGAAATGATGGAGGATGCCAAGATATTTTAATGAAAATTTGGTGCTTAAGGCATTGATGAAGTGATTTAGAAATATTGAATCATTTCCTGTGAGAACAATATCATCTACATAAACCATAAAGTAGCAAGTGATATTATGGCGTTTGTAGATGAACAAAGAGGCATCTGCTAATGAATTTTGAAAGCCAAATTGAAGAAGGAAGGTGGTGAGCTCAATGTACCAAGCTCTAGGAGCTTGTTTTAGTCCGTATATGGATATTTTGAGCTTGCATATGTGGTGAGGGAATTGGGGATGAACATACCCCGGAGGTTGAGTCATAAAGACTTCTTCATGAAGGGTTCCTTAAAGGAAGGAATTGTTGACGTCTAGTTGTCGTAATGGCCAATTTTTTTTATAAGGCGACGGAGAGAATGGTACGAATGGTGACAGGTTTGGTGACAGGACTGAAGGTATCAAAGTAATGTTTGCCATACTTCTGGAGAAAGCCTTTAGCAACGAGACGTGCTTTGTATTTGTCAATGGAGCCATCGGGTTTTCTTTTAACACGGAATATCCACTTGCAACTAATGGGGGTGTGAGATGTTGGAGGTACAAGTTCCCAGGTTTGATTTTGAAGAAGGGCATTGAATTCCGAGTCCATGGCATTACTTCATTTGGGGTCTCTTAGAGCTTGGTTATGGGTGGATGGCTCAAGTGATGGTGGAATCGGGTGAAGGGTGGTGGAATTAATAAAATTAGAATTGAAATATTTGGGATTGCGTTTACGGGTGTGTGGGGGAGGTAAGGTAGTGGTCTGGGATATTGGGGAGTTTAGTTGAGAGGTGGGGTGAGATGTGATGATAGGTGAAGTAGAAGAAGATGTTGATGATGGAGTAGTGGAGTTATGGGAGTGATTGGGTAAAGAGGAAGAAGATAGTGGGGATGGTGAGGAGGATGACGTGTTGGGTATTGGTGTAGGAGAAGTTGGTAGAGAAGTATTTAGCGTAGTAATGACAGGTGCAGTAGTATATGCCTTTCGAATGGTGGTGGGAAGTGGGTTTTGGTCTGGATCAAGATGAATAGATGGTTTTGGAAGGAATTCGGTAGCTGTAGGGAGAGGTAGTGGGGTGGAATTAATGGTAGGATAAGGGAAAATGTGTTCCACAAATTCAACATGTCGTGAATGGTAGAGACGACGGGAGACCGGGTCATAGCATTTATATGCTGATTTAGAGGATGAGTATCCAAGAAAAATACACTTGGTGGAGCGTGAGTGGAGTTTGGTGGAGGCATAAGGACGCAACCATGGGTAACATAGACAACCGAACGATTTTAGTCTTTGGTAACCTGGTGGAGCATTGTATAGTTGCTGGTATGGAGATTGAAAATCAAGAATAGGTGTAGGCAGACGATTGATAAGGTGAACTGTCGTTTGAAAAGCATGGGACCAGAAGGTAAGAGGTAATTGGGCATGATGTAAGAGGGAAAGACTGGTTTCTACAATGTGTCTGTGTCGTCTTTCAGCCACTCCATTATGTTCAGGAGTATGTGGAGGAGTGGTGAAATGAGATATCCCATGTTCTTGTAGGTAAGAAGTAAGGGAGATATACTCTCCTCCATTATCTGTGAATAAGGAGACGAGCGGAGTGTTATAATATTTTTCAACTAAAGTTTTAAATTGAGGAAATAATATGGAAACATTAGATTTTCGCTTCATAGGATAAATCCATGTGTATTTGGAATAAAAATCAACAAATATGACATAATAGGCGTAGCCATCGTTTGATTTTTGAACTGGACCCCAAACATCTGAATATACAAGTTCTAGTGGTTTGGAGGCTTTAAAAGAATTGACACCAAAGGGCATTTTATGACTTTTATTCATGGAACAAGCATCATAGTGAAACGAAACATCAGATATTGTATTGTAATCAAGTCCTAAATTTTTAATAAGAATCTTGAGAACTTTTATTGACGGATGACCAAGCTTGTGATGCCAAGATAGAAATGATCTGGTAGATGTTGTGATGGAATTTATTTGTGGAAGATTGCGAAGAGAATGAATGGCAGCATAGTAAATGTCATTGATGTTCACTCTCCGCATGAGATGCGCCCCCGTGTGTAGGTCCTTAACCAAGAAATGATTGGGAAAAAATTCAACAGAAACATTGTTAGACTTGCATAGTTTTGCAACAGAAACAAGATTATTACGTAATTGAGGGACGAATAAAACATTTTGCAAGTTTAAGGAATGTGATTGAGTGGAAAGTGTGGTGTTTCCAATGTGAGATATAGAAAGGCTTTTACCGTTTCCTAGTACAATCTCATCAGGCCCGCCGTACTCCGATAGGGTGTGTAACGATGAAGGATTAGAGGTAACATGGTGAGATGCGCCACTATCAAACATCCATGGCGGTGTTGGTGAGCTTGGTCGAGCCGAAGAAGTGTTAACAGTCGGGTTTGTTGGTGATGTCATGGAGAGTGTGATATTGCTTTCTTTAAGAAAATGTGCCAACTTCCTGCATTCTTTAGTATCATGACCTGGAATATGACAATATTGACAAAAAGTGGGGTTTCGGTTACTACACTGGGAAAAGTTATTTCCACTTTGTTGTTCTTGATAACGGCTGGGTATTGATCCAGAGTTGCTGGACCTATTTGTGTAACGAGTGTCATTGTTATATCTGGGAGTGTAGCGATTTGAGTGTTTTTAAGTATTGTTCACTGTTGCTATGATCGATGCTGACTGGGTGTTTTTGATCGACCTCTCATGATCCACAAGTTTATCAAACATATCAGGAAAAGTAATTGGGGTGTCTCTGACTTTTAAGGCAGCATAGATATGAGTGTAATCGTCACCCAGTTGCCCTAATATGTGAACAATTAGGTCTTCTTCATCTACCGGACTTTGTGCTAAAGCAAGTTCATCAGCAATGGTCTTCATCTCATGAAGAAATTCAGAAATCGGTCGTGCACCTTTTGGATTATTAGCGAGTCTCGATTTTAAGGAGATTATTCGAGACCCGGAAACACTCGCGTAGCTGTCGGTCAAACACTTGAAGGCTTGACAAGAGGTCTCTGCAGAAGAGACAATAGGTTGAATCGTGTCGGAGCAACTTCCAAGTAGAGCATCGAGAAGGATCTGATCTTGGCGAAACCATGGAAGATAAGCCAGATTAGGCTTTGTGATATTAGTGGGTAGAAATTTTGAAGGCGCCTCAACAGAACCATTGATATAGCTGTCTAGACCAAGACCGGTTAGAGTAGCTTGGACCTGTTTTCTCCAAACAGGGAAATTGTTGGAGGTAAGTTTAATCGGAAAATGGGTGTGTGCAGTGACTTCAACAATGATGGACATGGTGATCTAAAGAGGAAGGAACAAAAGGGGATTTGGATCGAAGGAAACTTAGTGGAGCTATTTGTTGCTCTGATACCATAAAGAGGTATGAAATTGAGTTGAAAAGCTTGAATACATTCAATAATTTACGTACCTTATATAGGCAAATTACACAAAGGAAATAAGCATATTTACAGGAGATGACATAGGAGCTAATCTAGGGATTTGATAGCACATGTAAATATCTTTTGAAATATACACTATAAATATAAAAGGGTTATGTTGACCCGCTGGATCCGGTATCCTTAATAGTATTGTTATCAATAAACCTTCTTGCCAAATAAACATGAACGCACTTGTAGTGTCCAGATCCCCATATCATCTTGCCAAAGAAACATGAACGCACTTGTAGTGTCCAGATCCCCATATAATTTATCATTACGTTAAGAAATAATAATTGATCATAACATCTATTTTAAGTGGGGTTGGCTAAAAGGGACACCCCATTTTATAGAGTTAAATGAAAACCGTCCACTAATTGTAACCTTATTTAAGTGGATCTATCAAGCAAACTAAATGATAATGATTTTGGAGAGCAATATAAACCACCAATTTACTTTCCCAAAAACTTTTAATAATCATTGTTATGGTTGTAAATAACGTAACATGTAACTTGACGGTATAGTCAAGCATCAAACCTTTCCCAAAAACTTTCAACTCGTGACAAAGCGGCAAACTTTATATATATATATATATATATATATATATATATATATATATATATATATATATATATATATATATATATATATATATATATATTACTATCATCCAGTTATATAAATAAGCTATATATTAACAAATACCTAATGGTTTCACATGTCAATATACATTTAGTCACCGATTTACAATCATACTAAAAGTTTACAAAAGTGTCATCTTTCAAAATGTCGGCATCATAAAAAACATGTTATATCTTTAGATGAACAAATACCTAATGTTTTCACATGAAGGTTCACCTGCGATAACTCCCTACTACTTGAAGCATGTCGAAACCTCGGCTCCATAGGAGACCAAAAAAACGTGTTACATAAAAAATTGTGTAATTTCAAGCCTTACCACATTATTTGGGCGTCAAGCTTTAGACAGCCTCCTATATCGTTTTCGGGACATCTACACCACGACTCGATGCCATGACATGCCTTGATGCCACCATGACGTGTTATTTAGGACCACAATCATTACTAATCTTTTTTAAACAAAAGTAATCCAAATCCATACCTTTCAATAGCAGTTCACAATTGGATCATAATATATTAATCCACGGGCTATCAGAAAAACTTGAGCCATGGTAAAATCAAGATGGACATTTTCCATAGATTCCTTTGATGATCTTAACCCATGGAGAAAAAATATGAATAAATAAATTTTAATATACTTAGCCTCCAATCATTCTCATAACGGCCAACTAGGATTTACGACACCAACAATTTTGGCAAGATCAAATGCCAACAGATGGTGATTTCTTAACAGATTCAATCAGAGGAGTAGTCGTATTGATGATGAGAGAAAACAGACGATAAAATGAGACAATGATGGCAGTTATTTCACATAACGTGTTTGTTGTTAGAAATATGGTTTAGTGGCACTTGGAAATTTGAGAATCGTGATAATCACTTTCAAATCGAAGTATTTGGGTGGTACTCCCAATTCCTCAATTGGATAAGACTCAGATAAAATCAGAGAGAAAAGAAAGAGAGAATGAGATGGTGTAATTTCGTGAGTACCAGAAAAGTGACTAAAAATGGTTATAAATCTTCCTTATCTGAAAAACTGTCAAAACTGTCATATAACAGTTTTTCTCAACAGTAAAAACTTTTATAAATTCGGGTTTTGTATACGGATTAATTCAAAGTCAAAACCGGGTCAAATCTTCAAAATTTGGATTTTCTGATGCATTTTTATATGAAAAACTGTCAAAGCTCAACCCCAGCCAGGGGCTCTGCCCCTTGGACCCCGCAAGGGGCTCGCTCCCCTTGGACCCCGCTCCCAGGGGCGCTGCCCCCGGACCCCCGTTCGTTCAGGGGCTTCGCCCCTAAATGACAGTATACTTTAATACTTGATCAAACTTAAACAAGTGTGTACTCCACACGTTCCTTACTTGTTTAATATTTATGAAGATCATTTTTAGTCAACACAGTAATCCCTATTACACTTAAATAACATTGATGATAACAAATCACCAACAAACCTCCCCCATTTAAGTGTAATCTTGATTAACTTAAAATGAAACATAACACCAACAAAATTGATGCATAAATGAAATATCGTGACGATTGAATTTCACATTAGTATATTATATAATCCAAATATTCGAATATCAGGGTATCACTAAGGATTGAACCCTTTCTATCCATAGTGAATACATGAAGATAATACACACAACAATTTACATTCTCATAAGTTCTAACTCGACACTATATTTTACCAGCTTGTGTCCCATCCTTCAATAAGCATATCAAAGCTAAGTCCTAATTTCTTGAAGCAGCTAAACTTCATGCTTATTTAGGTAGTTCTTTTATTCTTGCACCTGCAAATGCAATTTTTCAAAAGAACTATTAAGAATATAAATTCAACCTCCTTAACTTGCAATACTGAACACATACCTTGGGATGATGATAATAATGTGTTCCAATCTTTAAATATCAAGCTTTCCATATTGAATTCAACATCTAATATTACATTAGATGGGAATTGGGTATCTCAATATAAAAGATTTTAAGTGGACTTTAAACCCATCCCTACAGCCGCCTTGTGCACAAGATCTCTTGCTAAGCCTTTTGTTAGATGATCGGCTAAATTAAATTGAGTTCTTACAAACTCCACAGATATCACACCAGTCATGATGAGCTCACGAATCATGCTATGTATAACACCTAAATGTATAGATTTCCCATTGTACACTTGACTATAAGCCTTAGCCAAGGTAGTAGCCCTATCACATCTGATAGAAATGGTAGATATCGATTTAGGCCATAATGGAATTTCATAAATCAAATTCCTTAGCCATTAATCTTCTTTACCAGCAGCAGACAATGCAACAAACTCAGACTCCATGGTTGAGTTAGTAATACAAGTATGTTTCTTAGATGCCCAACAAAATGGCACCTCCTCCAAGAAGAAACACCCAACTACTTGTAGAGGAGTGATCCTCTAAGTTGTTAATCCAGCTGGCATCTGATTAACTTTCCAAAACAGAAGGATATCCACTATAAGTTAAACCATAATTAATGGTCCCTTTCAAGTACTTGAATACTCTACTCACAGCTTACCAATGATGTGAACTAGGATTACTAGTATACCTACTAAGCCTTCCCACGACATATACTATATCAGACCTAGTACTAATCATGGCATACATTAGACAACCAATAGCCCTTGAGTACTCACGTTGAGACACTGGAGATCCTTTATTAGGTAGAAGCTTAAGACTAGGATCTATAGGAGTGCTAACAGGAGAACAATTCTCAAAGTTAAACTTTTTCAAGATCTTCTCAATATAATGAGATTGAGAAATTGAAATCCCATTGTTTCCTTTTCTAATTCTTATACCAAGAATTACCTCAGCCTCCCCCACGTCTTTCATATCAAAACTAGATGATAAGAATTTATTGGTTTTATTAACTTCTTCTAAATCAGTACCAAAAATCAACATATCATCTACATATAAGCAAATCATGACTCCTTTACCAGAATTATCAAATTTTCTATATACACACTTGTCAGCTTGGTTTAATGAAAAACCATTAGACAAGACAACATCATCAAACTTTTGATGCCATTGTTTTGGTGCTTGTTTCAAACCATATAATGATTTATTCAACTTGCACACTTTGTGTTCCTTTCCAGCCTTCACAAACCCTTCAGGTTGTTTTATGTATATTTCCTCATCCAAGTCACCATTCAAGAATGCAGTTTTCACATCCATTTGGTGAATCACAAGATCATGTATAGTTGCAAGAGCTAATAATAATCTAATAGTATAAATTTTGGCAACAGGAGCATAAGTATCAAAGAAATCAATGCCTTCCTTTTGTCTAAAGCCTTGGATAACCAATCTAGCTTTATACTTATCAATTGTGCCATCCACCTTCATTTTTCTTTTGAGGATCCATTTATATCCTAATGCCTTGCAACCAGGAGGTAAATCAGCCAATACCCAAGTATTGTTATGCATGATAGAATCAATCTCATCATGAATTGCCTCTTTCCAGAAATGAACATCCCTAGAAGCCATAACTTCACTGAAAGTCTTTGGATCCTCTTCAATATTAAAACAATATTGATGTTGAGAAATAGTCTCATTCCTTGTTCCTTCAACTAAATATAGTTGAAAATCAGATCCGAAAGACTTAGCTTTTCTAGCTCTGGTGCTTTTCCTAAGTTCAGGTACAGAACTTGCACCACCAGAAACATCTTCAGCTTGAGTAGTACTCTTGCTGGAAGATTGATGAATCATGTCCCTTGGTCTAGGTATAGATGTAAATCTGTCTTCATCAAAGATAGCATCTGTTGACTCTATCACTGTGTTTACAGACACGGAGTCATTATTCTAAAACATAGAATCTATATGCTTTGGAATGCTCAACATATCCAATAAAGATACAATCTATACCTCTCTCACCTAATGTTTTCCTTTTGGGTTCAGTGAGCCTTACAACTGCTCTACAACCCTAAACTTTGAGATAACTCAAATTTGGTACCTTTTTATACCAAAGTTCATAAGGAGTATTGTTACTCCTTTTATTTGGAGTTCTATTCAAGATGTAACAAGCAGTTAACATTGCCTCACCCCAAAACCCTTCACTTAAACCAGAATATGACAATATAGATTTAACCATTTCTTTCAAAGTCCTATTCTTCCTTTTAGCTACACCATTTTGTTGTGGTGTATATGGAGTTGTGGTTTGATGTATTATTCCAGTTGATTCAATATAAACTGGATCATAATACTCACCACCTCTATCAGTACGCAATACTTTTATTAATTCATTTTTATGAAGCTCAACTTGTTGTTTATAAATTTTAAATTTATCAAGTGCTTCATCCTTAGAATGTAGCAAATAGATATAACAATATCTAGATGCATCATCAATAAAAGTGTTGCATGGAAATCACATAAATCACTATGTATAAGATCCAACACCTTGCTTTCCCTAACAACATCTTTGAAAGGTTGTCTAGTGATTTTAGTTAGCATGCATGTTTTACATTTTTCATTATTTTGCATATCAAAAGCAGGAATTAAACTCATTTTAGACATGTCTTTTAATCTCTTGTAATGAATGTGTCCTAGTCTAGCATGCCATAATTAAAATTTATGAAAATTATTGCTAGTACTACTAGAAGCCATGCAAACAAAATTATCACTAGAAGGATAATTAATATTAAGCCTAATCATTCCATTACATATATAGCCAAATCCCATAAAAGAACCATGTCTTGACAAGATATACTTGTCACTTTCTAATACTTGTTTGTAACCACAATTTTTAATACAATTCCAAACACGAGATTCTTGTGAATCCCTGAAACATATAAAACATTGCTCAAACACAAACATTTTCCCAGAAGTAAAAGTAATTAAAACAGATCCTATGCCCTTGATTGGTTCAGTTGCAACATTTCCCATTTTGACAACAGATCCATCATCAATTGGTTGAAAGTCCTTGAACCAATATTGATCTTTGCAAACATGACTTGTTGCTCTCGAATCAACCCACCATGCAACATTATTATCCTGCAAATAAAATGCTTCAGAAATCACAGAAATATAATTCTGAATATAGTTAGACTTCTGCATGAAAACAGAATTCTGACCTTGTTGCTTTTCTGGATCCTTGGATCTACTTGGTCCTACACCATCCTTGTTCACTTTACGCAAACGACAATCTTTCTTGAAGTGACCCGGTTTGTTACAATTCCAACACACCACTTTAGCCTTCTTGTTGGAAGGCTTGTCATCCTTTCCTTTAAATTCCTTTTTCCATTATACTTCTTTTGATTCTTTGATCCTTCTCCATCCACCATGTTCACAGAAGAGGAACCAACTTGGTTCTTGCCTTTTGGATTGTTATCAAGTTCTTGAGTCCTTAAGGACTCTTCAATACGTAAATGGCTTCCAAGTTGAGTTAAAGTCAATTCCTTTTTGTTATGTTTCGGATTGTGTTTAAAATCTTTCCAGGAAGGGGGCAGTTTATCAATGATCACAGCCACAACACTGGCTTCATCCATTTTCATATTGTGTTGAGTAAACTGTCCCAGGATCCTTAACATTTCATGGTATTGTTCCATAATAGGCCTGGAGTCAATCATCTTGTAACCCGTAAAGTTATTGACAAGAAACTTCTTGCTAGAAGCATCATCTGCCATATACTTGGATTCAAGAGAATCCCATAGTTCTTTTGCAGATTCGAAATTTTGATAGATATCAAAAAGAGAGTCAGACATACCATTGAGAATATGACCACGACATATGTAATCATCATTTTCCCACTTTGATCTTCTTTCTGTTGCCTCCAAAGTTTCATCTTCAACAGATTGTGGTAAGACTGTCGTGGGTGTACTTAGAACATACACCACTTTCAGAGTGGTAAGGAGAAACTTCATCTTCTTCTGCCATCTACGAAAATCTTGCCCTTCAAACTTCTTCAGTTTTTCAAACTTACTTGTCATTTCCTTCACAGAATCACCACTTGCCATGATCACAATTTACTTTGATTTTTGTTAGAAATATGGTTTAGTGGCACATGGAAATCTGAGAATCATGATAATCACTTTCAAATCGAAGTATTTGGGTGGTACTCCCAAATCCTCAATTGGATAAGACTCAGATAAAATCGGAGAGAAAAGAAGAAGAGAATGAGATGGTGTAATTTCGTGAGTACCAGAAAAGTGACTAAAATTGGTTTAAAACTTCCTTATCTAAAAAACTGTCAAAACTGTCATATAAGAGTTTTTCTCAATAGTAAAAACTGTCATAAATTCGGGTTTTGTATAAGGATTAATTCAAAGTCAAAACCGGGTCAAATATTCAAAATTTGGATTTTCTGATGCATTTTTATTTGAAAAACTGTCAAAGCTTGACCCCAGCCAGGGGCTGCCGCCCCTTGGACCCCGCTCCCAGGGGTGCTGCCCCTGGACCCCCGTTCGTTCAGGGGCTTCGCCCCTAAATGACAATATACTTTAATACTTGATCAAACTTAAACAAGTGTGTAATCCACACCTTCCTTACTTGTTTAATATTTATCAAGATCATTTTTAGTCAACAAAGTAATCCCTATTACACTTAAATAACATTGATGATAACAAATCACCAACATTTGTTATAAATTCCCCATCCTATCTTTCTTCACATGATCTCTCTAGTGAAAGATATAGGTGTATTATCGATGTACTAATCCATAAAAGTTATCTAAACCTAGTAGGTCGTTCACATTTGTAAGATTTATCAAGGTGGATAACAATCAAAATTTTATTGACAACATGTGCATGATATGATTTGGATTGAGCAAGAACTATGCCAATAAAGCAAGGTCTAGTAAGAGTTAGAAAACCTCTCATGTTATGAAATCTAAGGGGTTGTATCAAACTGAGGGATACCATGAAAATAATTTTTACTATGCTAATGTTGTTATGGGGAAGAATCAGACCATTATCGGGAATTAACATGATGATGACCCGACCATAATATTGGTTATGGATTTCCTGAATTTCAATGATGATCCTTTTGTAGTAGCTAGGTGTGTCTAATAATTTCATTCTCTCCTACATCTTCGTTAGATATGTAGAAGTGAAGGGTTTATGTATATAAAACTAAGACCCCTTGGTGACTTTTTGGTATCAACTAAATTTAAGTCTATGAAATCACATGATTAGTTTAAAAATCATCCGAGTATATAATCATGGTTTTATCATGTAAACCCAAATTCAGGTTAGTTATAAAAGGCGTTGAAAATAACTTTTTGGATAAAATATTATTTATGATAAATAATCTTAACCAAAGTTATAGTATATTTGACAGAGATTTCTCATATTTAGAGGACGTTCAAATCTGACTTCACAAGAGGAAGTTATGATTTTTTTAAATATTTCAGTTCAGCAGCATACAACTCTCAGAACGTTCAAATCTGACTTTACAATCTAAACAAGAGTTGAAGATCTTATCAACACCCACTCGTTGATATAAATACAGTCGAGAATGGATGTCGTACGAGACACTTACGAATTTTTAACAAACTTTAACAGTCAAATCCTATTAAATATATAACTATAAAAATAAAGTAAAAATCCACTAACGTAATCTAAATGAAAGTTATAGATCTCGTTGATAGCTACGTACCCGTCGAAAAGGGAGCTTGTACGTAAAAGATATGAATTTATAAGGAATCAGAAATTTCCGCACGTAGCCGCTCGCATAGACAGCTTGCGCAACACATACTGGCACTCCACCAGATGCTCAACATATGTCAGCACCCAAACGCTACCATGTCCCCTGGCCCAACCAATTACATGGATCACACTGATTTTCAGCCCCATAAGTATGTTTGATTCTCAATTCATTTCTCCACACCTTCACCCAGATTCTCTTTGAAGAACTCTTTCATATCTCTAACCCTTTTAAGCGATGCCTTAAGGTGTCTGATAGCCGGTGAATAGAAGATGCGGATCAGTGTTCTCCCTGTATAATCATTGGTTTTCATCAGATAGCTTTGTAAGTTAAGCCACACTTTCTTTTTTTCAAGTGTAACTGTTAATTATAGTCATAGTCATTATTATAAACCTATAATTAAGATTTATCGAGGATTCCAAATTCATTATACTGGTTGATCTACTTATGGGGATGATGTCTAGGCTTGATTTAGTGAGGTATTTAAAATGCGATTTTTAAAAAAGTATACTGTATATACCAAACGGACTCTACCTACGATATGATCGTACCTGGTTGTTCCTTACTTGTTAGATCTTGATGTACACATTGAGATTAATAAGAAATCTAGACTATCAATAGTTTCTAAGAATATAAGACTAAGACTTAGTAATGTGAACCTAGGTCATGTTAGAAGAAAAGATAAAGTACCAAGGTGAATTTTTGCCCAAATTCCAAGTCATCCACTTTTATCAAGTGAGTGCAAAGTTACTTTCATCTTACATATAAGTATGAAGTATTTGGATAATTGAATGCTATATGGGTTATGTGCAATGGTGTTATGTGTTAGATGAAATATTAAAAAGATAGGTCTTATATGATATATATATATATATATATATATATATATATATATATATATACATACATACATATAAAATACATTGGGTAATGAAGGATAGTGAAAGATGCCATAGTAAGATGAAAATATAAGATGCCATAGTATCATGAAAGATAAGATGCCCAAGTATGAGGATTGATGTAGAAATGGTACTAGTGTGCCAACGATGTAGAAATGGTACTAGTATGACAACAATATAGGAATGGTACTAGCATAGCAACGATATAGTCACTTA
The DNA here is from genome assembly GCF_052625555.1 of Lactuca saligna. Taxonomy (NCBI): domain Eukaryota; kingdom Viridiplantae; phylum Streptophyta; class Magnoliopsida; order Asterales; family Asteraceae; genus Lactuca; species Lactuca saligna. The sequence continues at coordinate 327,110,093 of NC_136420.1, forward strand.
AAAGAATATAGGTGACGAACATCGAACTAATTGATGAAAGTCTCATAAAAACATAGGAAACGGTGGACTTCATGCCTATTAGATAAACACATGCAATGATGAACTTCTTGTCAATTTGATAGAATAAAGGCAACAATGGAATTTGTGCCTATTTAACAGTCCCATAGAACAAAATTAACGATGGACTCCGTGTCTATTTCTTAGGACAAATCCTTAGAAATAAAAATAAAAAAGGAGCATACTGACATGTATTGTGGAGAAATTCATGTAACAATACTGTCAACAACAATAAATTTGATAACCCTTAGGATAGATCATTAGGGAAGAATATATATATATAAAAAAATGTGAATGGTAATTGGGTTAATTATTTGTTAATTAAACATATGAACTAAATTATTGTAGGTTGAAAACCCTATGTAGTCACCAGGTTTCCCAACATAAATCGGTTAGTTTATTTGAATCACATGTTATTAAATAAAGATACTTGGATAATGATGTATGTATCTGCTGAAAATTTCAAGGAGATGGAGATAGTTAGTATATTGAGACATTGTAAGTCTCCATTTATACTTATTTTTCTTGTATCGGTTATGAAATCCTAGACTTTTAAATATATAGAATCTTCTAAAATGCCTTGATTTTGATATTATATCATGCCAATGATATTTTGGGACAAATTCCACAATAAAAATGTTTTAAATAAGCATAAACAAAAAGTTCTAAAATGACGGTAAAAATGGGGATGTCACATATTACATTAATGTATGGTCTCAGAACTTTGTGGTCATGGAATGGGTGATGTGGATTGATGTTGAATGGATCCTAAAAAGAGGGCAGTCTTAACACATGTTTTCAAAAATTTCATCCTAATGGGATGAATTACTTTATAAGGAAGACTTTAAGGTTACAAATTATTATAGCATGAGGTTGTTTTAAAAAAAAGTACACAACCTTATTGCATAATCTTTTAAGGTTTTGTTGAGGGACGAGTAATGATTGTTCGTGCGAAAGATATAATGGGGTGGATACCAGAATTTGTGGAAGATGAGTCAAATTTGGAAGAAAGGAATAATGATTCTCGAGTAATACCATATCCTTTTAATAATAAATATGTTCATGAGAGTAAGCAAAAGGAAATGTTTGATGATGCTTTTGGTCTCATCAATTTTATTTGGAAAACTACAAAACAAAAGGTGGTACTGCGAAAAATGGAGGAACTAAATAACCTATGTACCCTACGAGTTTTGTGATGGGTTTTGAGCATTACATCAATCCTATGGTGCACATGCAACCCTAAAGCTTTTGATCTAGGTTTTCTCTAATTTTACATGCAATAATCATCCAAAGCTATAAACCCTAATCTAGCATGCATAAATCGAAATTTATATCTAAAACAAAGTTAGAATCTTACCTTTTAATTATAGCTACCTTGATCTTCAACCTTTTAGAACTTAGCACCTCAAATGTGATGCCTCTAATAGATCACAAACATGACAAGAAATGGAAGAATATTAGAGAGAGAGAGAGAGAGGCACAAAATCAGCTAATGATCCTTCTAGGGTTTCAAGTAACCAATTTCTGCATGCCCAAGGGTCCCTTATATAGTTGAGCAACTAGGGTTTCAGTCAAAAACATAATCTAGTTGCTTAGTCCTTAAGCAGCCCATAGGATCTTTCTAGAAAGTCCTTATGGACGAAATCTATATGGGTTATCCATAAGATTTTTGTCCATCCCATTCCTTACGGATCCTAAGCCCAACTTTGTAACTATTTTATAATTACAACACCAATCCTCTTAATTTAATTAATCTCTTTTGACCAGAAAATTAATTCTAAATTAATTATTGACTAGTATTAATTAAATAATATGATTTCTCTTTTAATATATTATTCCTATAATGTATTTATAAATCATGATTAACCTGTTTCTCCATAATTCATCCAGTCAAGTTGCTATGGTGACGGCAACCCAAAAGGACCATGCTACTATCGGGTCAAGTACATACCAGTTATAGTTATGAACTTAGACACCTAATCCAATAGTCTCTCACTTGGATAAGTCTAATAACTATAAATGTAAATACGACTTCAAAATACAATTAGCAATCATAGCTCTCAATAGCTGTTGCCGAACTCTGACACATCCTAAAGATAAGGGACCATGTAGTCCTCCGTTCTCAAGATATCATGCGGATAAATACATGGAACATAGTCATACTTATTGTCTAACAATTTGTTTCCCAAATTCTGATTTGTTTGACATAGAACTTAATTGAACACATCAACTTAGTCCTAACCGGGACCGACACATAAGTCAACACAAAATCATCGAGGGGCCCAAGATATTGCTTTTAATCCTCCTATGATAAAAGGAACATACAAAATTTGACTTATATGCTTGTACTGTTTACTCATTAAATCATACACAACAATACACTTGATAACATCAAGTTACTGATGCGTTTACGTATTATCAATGCACAACCAACTTGTATACAACAACTCATATATCTTGGTATAAAGACTATATGATATTATCGTCTCAAAATCACTCGTGATGAATTCCATGAAGTGATTCATGTGAGCACGAGTCTAATCCAATACCTAAATCTTATTTCAGAAGCACTCATGAACGTTGTAGCAAACCTTTGCTATGTCTAAACGTGTAGACAATCTACAAGCCAATTCATGACAGTCTTGCCTTAATACCTACTTCCAAAGTATGATCGACTGTGGATAGTTTGAATAATCATATTATTTTGTAAATTAAAACATGCAAAATGAAATAATAGTAAATAATTGACATAAGACAATAACTTTACTTATAAATAAAACTCCTTTATTTAATCATCAAATGTCAATTACATTTTATATATTATAAGTTTCTAAATAGCTATCTAATCACTAAAACTAATATCGTCCTTCAGCCCAATAATCCTAGCATGCTGCAAGTGCTTAACCCTACCCAGTCCCTTCATAAGGAGATCTGTTGGGTTCTCCTCTGACGATACCCTCTTCACTACGAGGAGTCTCTCTTCTACTCAATGTTTGATGAAGTGATATTTTCTATCAATGTGCCTGGATCTACCATGATCCCTCGGTTTCTTAGTTAAGGCGACCGCACCCTCGTTGTCACCGAAAATATCCATAGGCTCCTTTATGGTCGGTAAAACTCCAAGGTCTCTAATGAAGTTCTTTATCCATGTTACATCTTTCGATGCTTCACTCGCTGATATGTACTCAGATTCACACATTGAATCGGCTATGATATCTTGCTTGGAACTTTTCCAAGTTGTTGTTACTCCATTTAAGGTAAGCACCCAGCCCGAATGAGAGTGGAAATTATGCCGGTCAGTCTGAAAGCTAGCGTCACTATACCCTCTCAATCTTAAGTCATCACCCCCACCGAGGATAAGAACTCAGTCCTTAGTCCATCGCAAATACTTAAGAAAGTTCTTTACCACAGTCCAATTAGCTATATTAGGGTTTCCTTGATATCGACTAACCATGCTCAAAGCGAAAGCCACATCAGAGCGAGTACACGTCATAGCATACATGATCGAGCCAACGATGGAAGCATACTGTACTCAACTCATTTCTTCCATCTCAGTATCAATACCCGGACTCTAAGTCTTACTTAGTTTGGTATTGCTTTGGATTGGTAATTCCACTTTGTTGGAATTCTCCATGCTAAGACATTTCACCAGTTTATCCAAGTAAGTACTTTGACTAAGTTCTATAAGTCTTTTACTCCTATTTCTCAATATCCTTTTCCCTGGAATATAAGTAGCTTCTCCGAGGTCCTTCATAGCGAAGCACTTCCCAAGCTAGGACTTAACCTTCTGCAAGCTTAGGATGTTGTTTCCTATGAGCAGTATGTAATCCACATACAATGCGAGAAAGCTAACTATACTCCAACTCGCTTTGACATATACATTGGACTCATCTTCGCTTCTCAAAAAACCAAACTCTTTGACTTTCTCATCGAAACAAAGATTCCATCTACGAGACACTTGTTTCAATCCCTAAATGGATTTCTCATGCTTACACACTCTATTAGGGTACTTTGCATTGACAAAACTCTCTGGCTGAGTCATGTTAACATCTTCAACCAGCTTCCCATTTAGGAAAGCGGTTTTGACATCCATCTACCATATTTCATAATCATGAAACGTAGCTATGGCTAGCATAACCCTTATAGATTTAATATTTGCTATTGGAGAGAAGGTATCGTCATAGCCAACTCCGAGAGTTTGAGTAAAGCCATTCACAACCAATCATGCCGTATATGTGTGTACTTCCCCATCCATGTCGGTCTTCTTCTTGAAGGTCCATTTACACCTGACCGTCTTACGACCTGGTACATTGCCAACCAAGTTCCAAACTTGATTGTCATACATGGACTGAATCTTGCTGTCCACAGTCACTTTCCATTTTGTAGACTCCAGGCCTACCATGGCTTCCTTGTAGTTATTAGGTTCATCCATATTTATTAGTGTACTATCACTAATAAACGTATCACCCTCAACAGTCATATGGAAACCATATAATAAGGGAAGAACACTAACTCTACTGGAACATCTAAGAGGTAAGGATTCTTCAATCACTTCAACAGGAGTTTCCTCCTAGGATTGAGTTCTAGTGTTATAGGTTCCTTCATCGTTTGATTCTTGAAGCTCTTCAAGATCAATTTGCCTCCTACTGTCCTCTTGGCATATGAGTTTTCTCTCTCTCTCTCTCTCTCTCTCTCTCTCTCTCTCGGAAAACCCCTCTCCTCACAATGAAGACAACATTGTCACTCGGTCTATAGAACATATATCCAAAAGACTTTTGTGGGTAGCCGATGAAAATACATTGCTCACTACAAGGTTCGAGTTTGTCGTGAGTTTCTTGTCTTACGAAAGCCTCGCAACCCCAAAACTTGATATGTGACAATGAGGGAACCTTACCTGTCCACATCTCATGAGGTGTTTTGGCAACCTTGTTAGTCGGTATTAGATTAAGGACATAGGAGGTAGTCTCTAAGGCATACCCACAAAATAAGATTGGTAATGAAGCTCGACTCATCATGGAATGAACCATGTCCAACAATGTTCTATTGTGCCTCTTAGCCACACCATTTAACTGTGGTGCCCTAGGTGGCATTAATTGCGAAACAATTCCACATTCCTTAAGATAGTCATGGAACTCAACACTAAGATAGTCACCACCTCCATCGAATCTAAGCATATTTATCTTCCTATCCAACTAAGTCTCCACTACATGCTTAAACAATTTGAACTTTTCAAAGGTTTCTGACTTGTGCTTGATTAAGTATATATACCCATATCTATTATAATAATCGGTAAAAGCCACATAGAAGCGGTTTACATCCCTTGTGGTGGATCTAAAGGTGACATATACATCCGTATGTATGTGATCCAATAAACCCTCACCCATTTCACAAGTACCAGTGAAGGGTGATGTAACAACTCAAATTTTCAAATAAATTTTTCACTTAAACAAAACATCATTATTCGACAAAAGAGTTTATTCCAAGTTTATTGCAAAAGTATAAATAATAAATCTCCAAGATCTTCAACAATGGCAGTGTGTACGTGTCACGCCGGCGCCTTCCCACGGTCATCTCTAGTACCTGAAAACATAAACACAACTAGTAAGCATAAATGCTTAGTGAGTTCCCCAGTATACGACTTACCCACATACGCCTTCCGGCCCGGACCTTTCGGTCCACATAACATTGCCTTCCGGCCCGTAACATAATCGCCTTCCGGCCCGTATTAAATTGCCTTCCGGCCCATAGTATTTTGCCTTCCGGCCCATAATAGAATAAAACATAACACATGTAACATAACGCACATATCACATAAGTCATACATCATACCGTTCTTTCTATCACATAAAGTCTCGCCTTCCGGCCCGTATAAGCATACATCACATATAAAGCATCTACCTCTCTAGACATAGCATAAATGTAACACATACGACCTTCCGGTCACGCAGTCAAACCCTCCCGGGTGAAGTATAGTGAGAAGACTCACCTCGTAGTATGCAAGCTATAAACCCTTCGAGCTACTCGCACTCAATCCGCTAATCCGCAGGTTCCCTATAATACCACATACCTTTATTAGTGATCTTATCAAACCAGACAACTGACCCTACTAAGTTACATACAGGTCAACGGTCAATCTTGACCGGACTCGTCGAGTGCAAAGGGCAACTCGGCGAGTATAGACACCCCGACTCCACTCGCCGAGTCTAAAGAACGACTCGGCGAGTTCTAGTAGATCTTCAAGCTACTCGCCGAGTCTGAAGAGCAACTCGGCGAGTCCTAGTGAATCTTCAAGCTACTCGCCGAGTCTGAAGAACAACTCGGCGAGTCCTAGCCATGCAGTCAACCCGCTGCCTCCTGTATTTCGCATGATTTCGAAGTATATAGATATGGGGCTTCCTGGACTTTCACATATACTATTACAGGGGTTTTTAAACACTTGTAACAACACTATAATCTAACAATTCCTTAAATGGGTTTCCTAAACCCTAAATTCACATACAACGTAAAAGCTACAGATTATGATCCGAAGATTACCTGGAAACGTGTTCCCTGTGTCCCCAACCTCCAGTACTCGACTCCTTGGACTTCCTTTGATCACTACCTTGCCTCTCCTTGTCTAACAATCTCTTCAAGCTTCCTCTAGCCCTCACTCTTGCTCCAGATGCCCACAAACTCCCAAAGTATCTTCAATCGACCAAAAGACGCGACATGACGGCCATAAGATCATTATATACGATTCAGAATTGAAACGGCTAGGGTTCAGCTGAATCAGCGTTGACTCGCCGAGTCCCTATCTGGACTCGTCGAGTCCAGTCGTGTATCTGCGACCAGGACCATGGCCCTACTCGGCGAGTCATGCACCAACTCGCCGAGTCCCCCCCTAAATGTGCCCCGAAAATAATTTAAAGAAATACCTGAAATTCCGGGCTGTTACAACTCTCCCCCACTAGAACTAGACTTCGCCCTCGAAGTCTCATTCTGCGAATAATTCCGGATGTTGCTCCCGCATTTCTCTTTCCGGCTCCCAATTCATCTCCGATCCCTTCCGATGTTGCCACTGAACCAACACCAGAGGTATCTCCTTGTTCCGTAGAACCTTGATCTTCCGATCCCTGATAGCTACTGGTCTTTCGGCGTAATTCAGGCTCGCATCCACCTGAATATCTTCCAACGGAACCACTGCTGCCTCATCGGCTATACACTTCCTCAACTGTGATACGTGGAAGGTATTGTGAATCTGACTCAGCTCCACTGGCAACTCCAACCGATAAGCTACCCGACCTACCCTTGCAATTACCCGAAATCGACCTATGAACCGGGGCCCCAATTTTCCCCTCTTCCTGAACCGGATCACCCCTTTCTAAGGAGAAACCTTTAGGAGAACAAAGTCGCCGACCTGGAATTCGAGCTCGGACCGGCGTCTGTCCGCATAACTCTTCTGTCGGCTCTGGGCGGTCAATAACCTCTGCCTCACTCGTTGAATCTGTTCGGTCGTTTGAAGTACGATCTCTGTACTGCCCATCACTCTCTGTCCCACTTCTCCCCAGCAAATGGGAGTCTGACACCTCCTACCATACAACAACTCAAAAGGTGGCATACCAATGCTCGAATGATGGCTGTTGTTGTAGGAAAACTCAGCCAACAGCAGATGCGCATCCCAGCTACCCCCGAAGTCTAACACACACGCTCTAATCATGTCTTCCAATGTCTGAATCGTCCGCTCGCTCTGACCGTCGGTCTGGGGATGGTATGCGGTACTAAAATGCAGTTTAGTACCCAACTCCTCATGGAATTTCTTCCAGAACCTGGAAGTGAAACGTACATCGCGGTCCGAAACAATCGAAATCGGTACCCCATGCCGAGACACTATCTCTCTCACGTATAACTCTGCCAATTTCTCTGCTGATGAACTTTCGCTAATGGCAAGGAAGTGTGCACTCTTTGTTAGCCTATCCACAATCACCCAAATCGCATCGACTCCCCTGGCAGTTCTCGGCAATTTAGTGATGAAATCCATCGTGATCTGCTCCTACTTCCACTTAGGAATCTCCAAAGGTTGCAACTTACCGTGCGGTCTCTGATGCTCGGCCTTAACCCTACGGCAGGTCAAACACCTCTCAACGAACCAGGCGACGTCTCTCTTCATGCAAGGCCACCAGTACTCCTTTCTCAAATCCAAATACATTTTTGTAGCACCGGGATGGATTGAGAATTTCGATCTGTGTGCCTCCTCCATCAAAGTAACATGCGTACCGCCCACGAATGGTACCCAGATCCGACCCTGAAACGTCATAAGTCTCCGTCCATCCATAACGAACTCTGAAATCAACCCAACGACCCGCTCCTGTTTCTGCATCCCAGATTTCACAACCTCGGCCTGTGCCCCACGAATAACATCTAATATCGGAGTCATCACCGTCAATCTCAAACATACGTCCCGAAATGGAGTGCTCTCCGTCCTACGACTCAATGCATCGGCTACTACATTAGCCTTGCCTGGGTGGTATAGGATCTCACAGTCATAATCCTTAACCACGTCTAACCATCTCCTCTGACGCATGTTTAGGTTTGGTTGATCCATCAAATACTTCAAACTCTTATGGTCCGTGTATATGGTACAACGAACCCCGTACAGGTAGTGACGCCAAATTTTGAGGGCGAACACTACTGCCCCCAACTCTAAGTCATGCGTGGGATATCTCGCTTCGTGAGGCTTCAGCTACCTCGATGCATAGGCTATCACATGGCCCCTCTGCATCAACACTGCACCCAGTCCCGAAATCGATGCGTCGCAATATACGACAAAGTCCTCCATCCCTTCCGGAAGAGCTAATACTGGGGCTTCGCACAGTCTCTGACGAAGTGTCTCGAAGGAAGTCTGCTGCTCGGGTCCCCATGAAAATGTAACACCCTTCCGGGTCAATCTGGTGAGTGGCACCGCGATCTTGGACAAGTCCCTAATGAACCTCCGATAGTACCCTGCCAACCCAAGGAAACTCCTGATCTCCGAAGGTGACTTCGGTGCCTCCCAACTCATCACCGCTTCCACCTTGGCCGGATCGACCAATATCCCTGCCTGATTTACAACGTGCCCCAGAAATTGAACCTCCCGTAACCAGAAGTCACATTTGGAGAATTTTGCATATAGCTTCTCCGACCTCAGTACCTCAAGGACCTCCCTCAAATGTCCCTCATGCTGCTCCCTAGACCGCGAATACACCAGAATGTCGTCGATGAACACAATCACAGACCGATCCAGCATCGGCCTGCATACCCTGTTCATGAGATCCATGAACACTGCTGGGGCATTGGTGAGCCCAAAAGGCATCACCACAAACTCGTAATGCCCATACCGCATCCTAAAGGCTGTCTTCTGGACGTCCTCATCCCGCACTCTTACCTGATGGTACCCTGATCTCAAATCAATCTTGGAAAACCAAGATGCCCCTTGCAACCGATCGAATAGATCATCGATCCTCGGTAACGGATAGCGGTTCTTAATTGTCACCTTGTTCAGCTCCCGGTAATCGATACACATCCGGTGTGAACCATCCTTCTTCTTGACGAACAGAATCGGTGCTCCCCACGGCGAGCTACTCGGCCGAATAAATCCCTTCCCCAACAACTCTTGAAGTTGCGAGGACAATTCTTGCATCTCTGGAGGTGCAAGACGATAAGGCACCTTCGCAATAGGCGCAGCCCCTGGAACTAGATCGATACCAAACTCTACTTGCCTCGCAGGTGGTACTCCCGGCAAATCCTCGGGAAAGACATCTGGGAACTCGCGCACCACTGGAACCTCCTTCAGTGTCTTCGGTCTCTCGGAACTCTCCCGCGTATCCATCACATACGCCACAAAACCGTTACATCCCCGCTGTAGGCATTGCCTCGCCCTAGCGGCCGAACAAAAAGCTGATCCCGAACGGGTACCCTCGCCGTATACTGTAAGAACTTCCCCACTAAGGTCTCGTATAGTCACCAGCTGACGCTCGCAGTCGATAACAGCGCTGAATCGGCTCAACCAGTCCATGCCTATAATGACACAGACATCCCCCATCGCAATAGGAATGAGGTCAATCGGAAACGCGACCCCGAAGATTTCTAGCACACATCCCCGAAGAACCTCCGTAGCACAAATCACCCTCTCAGCCGCAATAGAAACGCTCAAAGGCCGCCTTAACGGCTCACGACTAATGTCGATGTGCTGACTAAAAGCTAACGATACAAACGATCTACTCGCACCCGAATCAAATAACACTAGAGCAGGCATAGAGTTCACAAGGAAAGTACCTACACATACATTAACATAAGCATAGCATTTCGACTTTTAAGTAAATACGTGAATGATAACATACCTGCCACAACATCGGGCGCAGCGCGGACTTCCTCCGCAGTCAGCTGAAAGGCTCTCCCGCGAGCCCTCGGGGCCTCGACCTTCGCCGGTCGGGTCTCAGTAGTCCGGGTAGTAGGTGTAGCTCCCTGACGAAGTTGCGGACACTCGGCCTTCCGATGGCCTGTCTGGTTGCAGTGAAAGCAAACCATAAACCCCTTAGGGCAATCCCTGGCAATATGTCCCTCCTTGCCACACTTGTAGCAACCACCAGCTCGACACGCCCCCTCGTGACTCTTGCCGCACTTCGCGCAAGTGCGACCCTTCGAACCTCCCATCCTCGAATCAGCGAACTTAGTCCGCTTGGCTGCCGGCTGAGACTGGGCCGGCCGTCGATCCACCTGCCGAGACTCAGCCTCCTCCCTCGCTTGAGTCTCCAGCTCGATCTCGCGCTTCCTGGCGTTCGCCTGAAGCTCAGTGAAAGTACGATAGGTGGAGTTTGACACAAACTCCCGGATCTCCCTCTTCAAAACACCCAAATACCGGCTCATCCGTGACTGTTCCGTAGATACCAGCTCGGGGCAGAACATTGCCCTCTCATGAAACTTCCGTGTGATCACTGCCACGGAATCAGTACCCTGCTTAAGGGTCAAGAACTCCTGAATCAATCGCTCCCTCTCCACCGGGGGAACGTACTCGTCCCTGAACATCTCCGTAAACCTCTCCCATGTCACCGCCGAAATCTCTGCCTGAGTGAAGTTCGCCGTCACGAACTTCCACCAATCCTTCGCTCCCAGACGGAGCTGGTTCAAGGCGAACCGTACCCTCAAGTTCTCCGGGCATGAGCAAGTATAGAAGCACCCCTCGATGTCAGCGATCCACCTCATAGCTGCAATCGGATCCTGCGTCCCATCAAATTCAGGGGGTTTCGTGTTGCCGAATTCCCTGAATAGCAATGAATCACCCCCTTGCGGCCTAGCAGCAGCCACAGCTGCGGTAGCGGCAGCGACTGCAGCTTCAGTAAGTGCGGCGTACCGCTCCTCGAACTCCTCCATCAGAGTGGTCTTAATAGACCCAAACATCTCCGGGATCTCAGCCCGAACCGCCGCAGCTACCTCTTCCTGAATAATCTGACGAATCTCCTCGTCACTCGCACCGCTCGAACTCGCCCCATTGCGTGTGATGACCATGATGTCTCTGAAATATAACATAAAATCATCAGAGACTCCACCAAGTACAATTGTACTCGATACGCTCCCTACTCAGTCCCCGATTTCCAGGGATTCTTACTTGGGTCTTCCACCGATCCAGTGTCTTCGGTAGTACGGGCCCAATACTACCAACCACACCGCATCAGTATTCGTCCCAAGTCTTCCTCCCCAAATCCCGAATAATGAGTACTCTACCTCTAGTATGCACTATCTACTTGCACGCTACCAAATATCTCATATAAACAATCTCCCTAGACTAAGGCATCACAAAACAGGCAATTCTAGTCCTATCATGTATACCTAGTCTTCTAGCATGCATAACAATTCATAATTCAGTGCATAATATAACATTGTAAGGTATTCTGGGGATCTTTACCGTTCGGGCGCTGGCTGCTCGTACACACTGCTCCATCCTTGTTTTACCGCCTTACCATTTATAAAATGTTGTGTCCTTATTATTTAAAAAGGTTTTTCCTCAAATCCCCGGTCTGAGTTCAGTTGCACCCAAAAGTACACCCGAATCCCTCAAACCAAGGCTCTGATACCAATTGTAACAACTCAAATTTTCAAATAAATTTTTCACTTAAACAAAACATCATTATTCGACAAAAGAGTTTATTCCAAGTTTATTGCAAAAGTATAAATAATAAATCTCCAAGATCTTCAACAATGGCAGTGTGTACGTGTCACGCCGGCGCCTTCCCACGGTCATCTCTAGTACCTGAAAACATAAACACAACTAGTAAGCATAAATGCTTAGTGAGTTCCCCAGTATACGACTTACCCACATACGCCTTCCGGCCCGGACCTTTCGGTCCACATAACATTGCCTTCCGGCCCGTAACATAATCGCCTTCCGGCCCATAACATATCGCCTTCCGGCCCATAACATATCGCCTTCCGGCCCGTATTAAATTGCCTTCCGGCCCATAGTATTTTGCCTTCCGGCCCATAATAGAATAAAACATAACACATGTAACATAACGCACATATCACATAAGTCATACATCATACCGTTCTTTCTATCGCATAAAGTCTCGCCTTCCGGCCCGTATAAGCATACATCACATATAAAGCATCTACCTCTCTAGACATAGCATAAATGTAACACATACGACCTTCCGGTCACGCAGTCAAACCCTCCCGGGTGAAGTATAGTGAGAAGACTCACCTCGTAGTATGCAAGCTATAAACCCTTCGAGCTACTCGCACTCGATCCGCTAATCCGCAGGTTCCCTATAATACCACATACCTTTATTAGTGATCTTATCAAACCAGACAACTGACCCTACTAAGTTACATACAGGTCAACGGTCAATCTTGACCGGACTCGTCGAGTGCAAAGGGCAACTCGGCGAGTATAGACACCCCGACTCCACTCGCCGAGTCTAAAGAACGACTCGGAGAGTTCTAGTAGATCTTCAAGCTACTCGCCGAGTCTGAAGAGCAACTCGGCGAGTCCTAGTGAATCTTCAAGCTACTCGCCGAGTTTGAAGAACAACTCGGCGAGTCCTAGCCATGCAGTCAACCCGCTGCCTCCTGTATTTCGCATGATTTCGAAGTATATAGATATGGGGCTTCCTGGACTTTCACATATACTATTACAGGGGTTTTTAAACACTTGTAACAACACTATAATCTAACAATTCCTTAAATGGGTTTCCTAAACCCTAAATTCACATACAACGTAAAAGCTACAGATTATGATCCGAAGATTACCTGGAAACGTGTTCCCTGTGTCCCCAACCTCCAGTACTCGACTCCTTGGACTTCCTTTGATCACTACCTTGCCTCTCCTTGTCTAACAATCTCTTCAAGCTTCCTCTAGCCCTCACTCTTGCTCCAGATGCCCACAAACTCCCAAAGTATCTTCAATCGGCCAAAAGACGCGACATGACGGCCATAAGATCATTATATACGATTCAGAATTGAAACGGCTAGGGTTCAGCTGAATCAGCGTCGACTCGCCGAGTCCCTATCTGGACTCGTCGAGTCCAGTCGTGTATCTGCGACCAGGACCATGGCCCTACTCGGCGAGTCATGCACCAACTCGCCGAGTCCCCCCCCCTAAATGTGCCCCGAAAATAATTTAAAGAAATACCTGAAATTCCGGGCTGTTACAGGTGACTTGGTCATCTTTCCAAGCAAACAAGATTTGCACATGTCATCGGACCTAAGGTCAAATGACTCCAAGACTCCATCCTTTTGGAGTTGGCTATGCACTTCTTGCTGACACGTCCAAGACGACAATATCACAAGCATGGTTTGTCCAAACCATTGGACGAATCGATATGAACACATTATTTCCTATGTTGTCTTTGACCATCACAGTTTCATATATACCATTACAACGCAATGCTTCAAAGTAGAAGTACCATTCAAGAAAGCATTAATAGAACCGATTTCATTGTTAAATGAAAATCTAAAACCTTGTTTATACAAACCGTGAAAAGAAATAATGTTTCGTTTCATTTTTGATGAGTAGCAACAATTATTCAACTGTAAACCTAACGCACTACTAAGCACTAAAGAATAAACTCCAATCTTGGTGATAGGAGACACTTTCCTATTCCCCATGATCAAGTTCATTTTCCCATGCTACACATCCCTACATCTTCATAGACACTGCAAATCAGAACATATATGAAAGCTACATCCTGTATCAAGGACCCAAGAAATAGCATGTGATGAGTTATTAGATTGAATAGTATAAATACATGTGAAGGTGGGTTTTATCTTCCCATCCTTGATGTCTTGGAGATACTTCGAGCAGCTTCATTTCTAAAGCCATTTTTCGTGACAGTAGAAGCACTCTGCATCCTTTGAATTAGAAGAAGAAGTAGCAAGACCACCTTTGGTTCCACTAGAAGAGCATCCATCATGGGAGTGTCCCTTGTGGCTCTTAGAAGGAGCCTTCCTCTTGTTCCCTTTCCCTTGTCCAAGTGCCAAGATAGGGGCAGTAGCAGTAGGAGTAGATGCAAAAAATTTGTCTTTCAAACTACTCTTAGCAGTCCATAGAAGGCCTTAGATCTTGCTTAGAGTGACCTCCTCCTTGTTCATGTGATAGGTTATACGAACTGATCATAACAAGGAGGCAAAGGTGTAGTATGATATCTATAGCCAAATCTTCGTTGAAGTTGACATTCAACTTCAACAAGCATTCCATAAATCTATGCATCTTTTGTAAGTGGGTGGTGATGGACTCTCCATCCTTCATCTTCGTAGTGATCATGGAGGCGATGATCTCGTACCTTTCCTACCTTGCAATTTGATGGTACCTTTCCATCAAATCTTGGTGCATCTCATAAGGATAGTTGTCCGCGTAGGACTTTTGAAATTCGACAGTCATGGTCACAAGCATGATACACAACACCTTTGTCGTGTCCCTCTCATGAGCATCATATTGAGCGATTTGTTTAGGAGTAGTAGTGTTATGGTCAATCTCCTTTAGTTCCTTGTCGAGAACATACTCTTTATCCTCGTAGCGGGGACCATGAAAATGTTGTGAATTCAATTGTTTAAATTGGATCCAAAAAAGATCACCCTCCCACATAAGTTCAATAGGGAGAAAGAGCCAAAAGGGTTGGAGTTAGTAGCGTTGTTTGAAGTCGACATCTAAAGAGGAAAAGATAAAAAGTTTAGATTAGATAAGAATCCCCAAGTTAACACCCAAATGAAAAATTAGGGCTAGGACCCAACACAATTATTTACAATTCAGAAAAGGGATGTCGTAATCTAATTGCAAATAATTTGAAGGTAGGTAAATGACGATTTACCTATTTCCACCATGAAAAACGAAAAGGTATATTAAGTTTTAAAAGAATTGAAATTCCTAAATTCTTGAGATTCGTTGAACTTTTCAATGGCATGTTTAAATATCGATTATGCCCTTCAAGTTTGTGACTGGGATACCGAGGATCACAAATAAGGTGTGAATAACCATGCAAATGCACTTGGTACTCTCGATGTCATTTATCACCTGATCAATGTGCCGATTAACCACACATTGTGACAACCCAAAATTTCTTCCGTTCATACTGTTAAAAATAAATAAATTTGGAATTTATTTCTGCTCTTCTCAGCATTTTCTCGGGTCTAATTAAGTATTCTAAACTTAGTACAGTCGAGGTTTGGGTCCAAGAACGAGTTTTTCTAGGTCAAAGCATAGCATCCGAGCCAAACACCCCTTCGAGAGGAGTGTACGGCTGCAAACTCAAGTTTACGGCTGTACACCTCCACCCTACCCCTTGGCCGAAAACTCACCCTATATAAGGGATGAGTGGCCTTCATTCCACACTCTACACACTTCAAAGACTTTCTCTATCTACTCTCTCTCTACAATTTTTGAGTTTGCTCAAGGACCCCTATATAAGGGACGAGTGGCATTAAAACCCCTCCTTGAGCTATGCAGAAGGCTTAGAACACTTCCAAGAGGATAGAAAGGACCTTGAAACACCGAAAAATCACACCTTTCATCGAGTGTTTACGGCCGTAAACTCATGGGCCGTAAACCCATGGATCGCAAACTCTTGGGCCGTAACCCATGGGCCGTAAACCCTGTTGGGCCACAAACCCATGACCGTACACTCCTGATTACGGCCGCAAACTCCCCATCTTTAATCATGTGTGATTCTAACACTTAGTTTCAAGTGTTTCCTAGTCCCTAAGGTGGTTTCGTTCCATAAAATATAATGTTATGTCCTCATCTCATACGTGTATGTGTTACCATATGTTAATAGGGTCCACTTGAGTATGAAACATCAATTGACACTCAACACTCATCCTGATTGTACACTTGAATCCTACGTTAAACAATGAGTTCATACCCCTATGCTTTTTCCGAGTTTTCCATGTTTTCAGTGTGGGATACAAGCAAAAGTATAATGAAACTTGTGTTCAAAGTATATTAATTTATGTTCAGAATGCTTTTAACACAGAAAACAAAAACAGTTTTACCAAACGATTTAGAAATCAACTCATAGAATCAGTTTTCAAAACTAAAGCAATGAACTCATTAATCATATCGTAAAATGTGTTATTTTATAAAGGATTCATACAGATCATAAACAGGATTTTTAGTATTATTACTTGTAAATTGTTAGTCTAAAGTTAGGGACACATCCTTGGTAACACCCCCACATAATCAAGGTGTAGGATTAGCACTTGTAACCAGAATCTCTTGGAGGGAGAACGTGACTGTTGTGTACAGATCTATACGGGACCGACTATCCCCCACCTTACTACTAGCTACAGTTTGACGGACAAGTCCAGGGGTGACAAAGTCATAAAAAGATATTGGCCCTTTTACGTGCCATTTCAAGTCTAAGTATGGTTATGACACTCGCAACCCAGATAACAGTAATTTACTTTTCTAATATGAAACAAGTGAACTAACCTCAAAGTAATAACCGGTTTAATTACTAGAGGGTATTAATAATACCCTAAGGATTTAGTTCACTACATACTTATTAGTTTTATTTATGTAATAAGGCTAATACACGTCACAGGGAGCAAACATGGTTTATCAAGAAAACTGCATCTAACGATATAAGTATAGTAGATGCTTGTACACCTCATACTAGAATAGATAACCAATCATCAACTTTTAAGGGAAAACATGGGATTTTCCCAAGATAACTCGATTTCTTATAAACAGATTTCAACAAGTAACTAATGGATGTTCAAACACACTTTCTATAAGAAAATATATGATTGTCTTAGGAAACACTTTTCAAAGGATCAAAGAAACATTTTTCACCAAAACTAAATAGTTATGAACTCACCAGCTTTATGTTGATACTCTTTCGAACTGCTTGTATTCTCAGGGCAAGAATAGACAGGTACTCTTGCCAACTTTTGGAGAAGATGGAGAATTTTGGAGTCATGTCTTTTACTTTTTTATATACTGTTATGTACAAACTATGTTTTCAAACAGATGTAAATAATAATATTGTAATGTAATTGCTGTGTTTACTTTGCTAGTTATGATACAACTGTTGTGATATTACACATGACGTCACCCGCCCCCGGACGTTTCCGCCGTTGTTTTCTGACGGTTCGGGGGTGTGACAGATTTGTATGAGAGCTACTGTTTATAGTGAACTAAGTATACCGAACCTTACATGGTATATAACTATAAACACTAAGGGGGCCGAAGCGTTCTAAACTAAAAGTATACTTTAAAAATTTAAGTATTTTTACGAAAAGTATAGAAGTATACCTACATACCAGAAACAGATTCATGTGTAGAACAAAACAAATGTATTTGAATGTTGGATACTGCGGTTAAACCTAGACAGTTATGTAATCATGTCTAGGGTTAATATAGCCTGATCAACTATATTTATTCGAGACATGACCAACTTGTGCTTAGGAGTGATTGTGGTGTTACAGAAGGCCTAAAACTTACCAAGTATACTTACCAAAAAATATCGATAGAACACAATAGACAACTTAAAATACTATAGGAGTATTTTACTCAGAGCTAACTACACTGTAGAGACTCGCTTCAAGTGTCGTTACTCAGTCTTTCTTAGTGATGGTTTCACTTGCAGTAGTAATCCTTTTTTGTTTATCACTTAGTAGAACACTTTATCTATCATATAGTGATATACCTTGTTTCATATATCTTGATTCAAAAGTCAAAGGGTCTTATCAAATTCTTCTTCTTGATATAGTACAAGATACCTCCAAAGAAAAGACCCAAAAAAAGGACAACAATCCTCCAACAGATCCAATTCCTCCACCTCCTCTGTTTGATCCAATTATGTTTCAAGCAACAGTTACCACCGCTGTGTCCAATGCAATGGCTCAGATTAACCTGTGAGGTTCTAGCGGATTAGGAAGTGGTACTCATTCCCAAAATTATGAAGGTAGTCAAGGGAACCAAAAGGAGTGCTCCTATAAAGACTTTATGAATGCAGAGCCCACATCTTTCGACGACAATGGAGGTTTTATTGCTTTGACTTGATGATTCGAGAAGATCAAGTCGATCTTCGAAATCTATACCTGTTCTGAAGCCAGTAAGGTGAAATTCACAGCTTGTACTTTCACCAACAGCGCCATGGCCTGGTGGATTGGTCGGGTCAAATCCTTAACCCTACCGGTAGCTAATGCTATGGGGTGGGAGAGCTTGAAAGAGCTCATGCTTGTTGGGTACTACCTAAGGGGTAAAATGCAGAAGCTAGAACATGAACTCTGGAACCTAAATATGAAGTGTTCCGATATCGCTACTTACACCGTTACATTTTGTGATCTGGCTCTCCTCTGTCCGGGAATGGTCACCCCAGAGAGTAAGAAAATAGATAGGTACATATGGGGACTAACACAACCAACCAAGGGAAACGTCTTAGATGCTCCGCCAGCTACATTTGATAGCGCCAAGTGTCTAGCGCAGACTTTGATCGATCATGAAGATGATCTCGATGAGGTAACAACTTTTCCTGAACCACAGAAGGAGGGTAGTGGGGAAGAAGAAAGGTTGGAACAAGCGCAAGGGACAGTCCTCTCAAGATCCCTCCAAGAAACAACAAACCGTGATAGTCCACACTACCACTACTCCTGCTACAGTCCCCATTACTCCAACAAACCCCAATCGCTATCTTGGGAAACTACCTCTGTGCAACAAGTGCAAATACCACCATCAGAGACAGTGCCGGGAAATGTCATGCACCAGCTATGGAAAAAAGGGGGACACAACTTGAATTTGCAAGACACCAGTCCAACCAACCAATCAGGCATCTGGAGCAGGTGTCGGTCAAGCTTGTTATGGTTGTGGCGAGGTCGGACACTACAAGAGAAACTGCCCCAAGACAGCAACAGGTGGCAACACTGGAAGGTGTCGATGATCCCATAGTTGTTTCAGGTACGTTCCCCCCTCAACAACTCTTATGCATGCATTCTTTTCGATTATGGTGCGGAGAGAAGTTTTTTCAGTCATGCATTCAAACATCTTCTCAAACCTAAACCCCAACCTTTAACCGAAGCATTTACTATTAAGATGGCTAACGGAGAGAAAGAGAGCACAAACGACATATCTGTAGGTTGTACTCTTACCCTGAACGATCATTCTTTTCCCAACAATCTTATGTCGGTTTCCATAAAGAGTTTTGACGTCATCATTGACATGGATTGGTTAAGCCCCAATCATGTTGATATCCTTTGCTAAGAAAAAGCTATCCACTTCAGTCTTCCTTCTGGTGAAACCCTCATGATTTATGGTGATAAAATCATCTCGAACCTCCGTATCATTTCGTGCATCAAAGCCCAAAAACTTCTACGAAAGGAGTGCCATGCATTAGTAGCCCACCTCATAAATGAGAAACAGGAAGTTAAAAACCTCGAGAGCATCCCCGAAGTATGCAAATTTCCCGAAGAGCTTCTAGGAATCCCTCCCGAGCGCCAAGTCGAGTTTCGTATCGACTTAATCCCTGGAGCTACTCCTATAGCTAAATCTCCTTAACATCTAGCGCTAGTTGAAATGCAAGAGTTATCCAGCCAACTCAATGAGCTGCTCAGCAAAGGATTCATCAGGCCGAGTTCTTCACCCTGGGGAGCCCCGATCCTATTTATGAAAAAGAAAGATGTGTCCTTCCGAATGTGCATTGACTACTACGAACTAAACAAGCTCACAATCAAGAACCGGTATCCTCTATCTCGAATCAACGACCTTTTCGACCAACTTCAAGGAGCTAGTTACTTCTCTAAAATAGACCTCAAGTTAGGGTACCATCAACTGCGAGCCCATGATGGAGATGTCCCTAAAACAATATTTCAGACTCGATATGGTCATTACAAGTTTGTAGTAAAGCTCTTCGGTCTAACAAATGCTCTGGAAGCATTCATGGACCTGTTGAATCAGGTGTGCCATCCTTTTCTGGACAAGTTCGTTATCGTGTTCATCGATGATATACTTGTGTATTCCAGAAGCGAGGAAGATCACAGACAACACTTGAGATTGGTGTTGGAAACTCTACGAATGGAGAAGCTATATGTGAAATTCTCCGATTGTGAATTCTGGATTCAAAGAGTAACTTTACTTGGTCACGTGGTAAGCGAGGAAGGCATACACGCGGACCCCTCCAAAATCAAAGCGATAGAGAACTGGTCAGCACTGAAGACGCCCACAGAAATCCGTCATTTCTTGGGTCTCGCTGGCTATTATCGCAGGTTTATCCAGAATTTCTCCAGAATTGCCAAACCGTTAACTACTCTGACCCGAAAAGGTGTACCCTTTTGTTGGATTGAAAAGCAAGACACTGCGGTCCAGACATTAAAGCAGGCCCTATGCAGCGCACCTATCCTATCTCTGCCCGAAGGGACGGAGGACTTTGTTGTTTACTGCGATGCCTCCAATCAGGGTTTAGGCTGTGTGTTTATGCAGTGGGGAATGGTTATCGCCTATGCCTCAAGACATCTCAAAGCACACGAAGTCAACTACACAACTCACGACTTAGAGTTGGGAGCAGTAGTCTTCGCATTGAGGATATGGATAAATTACCTTTACGGAGCCAAGTGCACAGTTTTCACTGACCATAAAAGCCTGCAACACATCTTCAACCAGAAGGAGTTGAACCTGAGACAACAGAAATGGTTAGAGCTACACAATTATTACGAGTGCAAAATATGCTACCATCCCGACAAGGCCAATGTGGTAGCATATGCCCTCAGTCAGAAAGAGTACTCAGGCTGCAGTGTGTAAGCACTAACCATGACTATCCATTCCCACTTATCCGCACAAATCAGAGAGGCCCAACTGGAAGCCTTAAAACCAGAAAATGTGTCGGGTGAAGCCTTGAGGGGAATGGAAAAGAACTTAGAGATCAAGCGAGATGGAGTCTATCATTTCATGAACCGGATCTGGACCCCAATGTTCGGTGGTTACTGAGAGGTTGTCGTGAACAAAGATTACAAAACTAGATACTCCATTCACCTAGGTTCGGACAAGATGTACCTTGATCTCAAGGAACTGTATTTTTCGCCAAACATGAAAGCAGATATCGCTACCTTTGTGGGCAAGTGCCTAACTTGTGCGAAGGTGAAGGTCGAATATCAGAAGCCCTCAGGTCTGCTCCAATAGCCAGAGATATCAGAATGGAAGTGGGAGACAATTAGCATGGATCTAGGTTTTCTCTAATTGTACATGCAATAATCATCCAAAGCTATAAACCCTAATCTAGCATGCATAAATCGAAATTTATATCTAAAACAAAGTTACAATCTGACCTTTCAATTGTAGCTAGCTTGATCTTCAACCTTTGAGAACTTAGAACCTCAAATGTGATGCCTCTAATAGATCACAAACACCACAAGCAATGGAAGAACATTAGCTACAGAGGGAGAGGCACAAAATCTGCTAATGATCCTTCTAGGGTTTCAAGTGATCGATTTTGTAACATCTGGGCTCCCAGGTATATTATCCTTTTATTTATTTATTTTTGAGATCTATAACCAACTTGATGAGTCAGAGAGCTGACTCACCGAGTTGGCACAGTTTGAGGAAACCCAATATCCCCGGCTTTGGGGCCTATTTAATGAAACCGTTGTCATTATTTCCGCATCACCAGCTGCCCAACTCCCTGGTGAGAAACCCTAATCTGCCATTAAGCTAAGAGAGAGTGTGTGAGCTAATATTGAGTATTTTGGTGGATCTTTTGGAAGGAAACAGGGAAGTCTGTGGGATCTAGAATTCTTTCAGTTGGAGCTTCTATGGAGGTAAAAACCTTACACATTTCTCATCTTATTAGTTGGATCTCTATAGTATGGAAGTGTGGGCTTTTACCACATTTTTGTTCGGACAATGAGTGCATGGAGTCTATTAGGAGGTCTGGACTTCAGATATGGACCTTGTAAGGTCCAGAACGTCCCAAGGTCCCAACTTTATTAATCCATATAAGAGCTATTGTGCTTAAACACCTTTGTTAGAGTTGTATTGGAGTGGTGGAGTAAAATATGTCATGCATGAGCATAAAGATTGAAGCTTTACGTGACATTCAAGCCTTAGAAGCCTAGATCTAGAGTGTGGAGTGGTAGATCTACCTTAAAACGTCTGAATGAGAAACTTACTCAAGGGACTTGACGAGTTAAAGAGCTGACTCGACGAGTCGGCTAGGGTTTTCCCCGATGAGTCTGGACATGGGTAACTCGACGAGTTGACGGGACAACTCGATGAGTTGAATTGGGTTTTCACGATGTTCTGAAGGAATAAAGGGGACTCGGCGAGTCACATAGATGCACTCAGCGAGTTAGGTCAACATAGACTGTTGACTTGAGTGTTGACTTTTGTTGAGTTTAGGGTTTAGTCAAGACAGAGATTATGGGGACAATGGAGGGGTAAAATGGTCTTTTACCCATCCCAAGAGTTTGAGAGAGACAATAACCTAGTTTATTTTTAGTCGTGATTTAAGCATTAATTAGAGATTATTATCTTATGTGTTAGGTGGAGGCTAGTAGGAGTTTTGTGTAGGATGTTATTACTTGCTAGCTTACAAGGCGAGTCTTCTCAGTATACTTTACCTAGAGTGGTAATCTTTGTCTGCCCGGAGGATCTTATGTGCTTATATTGAGTATTGTGATATCTTGCCTTATGTCTTTGTGATTTGTGTTGTGTATTATGCTGAGTTACCGAGATAGGACCGAAAGGTCCACCCGAGTTGTGGGACCAGAGGGTCCCACTGAGAGACATTAACAGGAGGGTCTTATTGAGTATAGCCTCGAGTGGATAATGAGATACATGTGGTATTTTGGGGAACTCACTAAGCTTCATGCTTACCGTGTTATATGTTATGTGTTTCAGGTACCTCTCAGGATCACGGGAAGGCACCGGCTAGATAGTACACACTGGAGAGTTTATTTTCATGATTCTGGAATAGTTATTTTTATTTGTGGATTGTTGACATTTGAGACACTTGTGGTTTTTAGGAAATGTAAAAATGAGTTTTATTGTGTTTTAAAATGAAAAAGTTATTTGAAAATTTACGGTGTTACAAGTTGGTATCAGAGCCTTGGTTTGAAATATTTTGTAGCTTATATTACATTTCATGGTGGAAATTGGTGAATCCTCATTCACCTACCTTTCAAATATGTTATAGCTTATATTACGAAATCCTCTTCTAAGTTATAATATATTGTGATTGGATTCTAGCCTTGATATTACATTTGGGTGTTTTATTAAGGAATATCTTTATATCCAATCTAAACGTGTTCTCTTCTTTTCATATGTCTTCCAACAATACTGCTTCTGGCTCAAACCCTACCAACTCCTTCTCTCTCGTGAACCTTTAAGGGAGAGTCATCTTTGATGGTTCCAACTTTATGGATTGGATCCGAAACATCAAGATGGTCACATGCTACAAGGACAAGGAATATGTCCTTGACAAGGAGTTACAGGATATTGATGAGTCAACTGCTACTCCTGAGGAGATCGTTGAATTCCGGACTCATGAGAGAGATGCCACAAAAGTGGCTTGTATCATGATGGCCACAATAACAGCCGAGCTCCAAAAGTCCTATGGGGACTATTACCATTTTGAGATGCACTACGACTTGATGGACCGCTACCATCAAAATGCTCGCCAAGAGAGGTATGACATCATATGCTCCATGATAATAAGCCGAATGAAGGATGGTGAATCCATCATCAGTCACTTGCAAAAAATGCAAAGGTATGTGAATCGGTTGCTGAAACTTAATTTGAACTTCCCTGAGGAGTTGGAAATAGATATCATTTTGCACTCCTTACCCTCGTGTTATGATCAATTATGCATTACATACCACATGAACAAGGAGGAAGTTACCCTCAACAAGCTTCAAGGACTC
This sequence comes from Lactuca saligna, assembly GCF_052625555.1. Classification (NCBI taxonomy): domain Eukaryota; kingdom Viridiplantae; phylum Streptophyta; class Magnoliopsida; order Asterales; family Asteraceae; genus Lactuca; species Lactuca saligna. The sequence continues at coordinate 327,134,507 of NC_136420.1, forward strand.
CTTAAGACCTTTGAAACATGTCTTAAGAGAAAGTCGATTGTTACCACTCCTACTCCTACTCCAAACTTCGCTCCTGTACTGGCAATCGGGAAAAGTAGAGGGAAAAAGAGGAAGAACCCTTCAAAGGGTACCAAGGGTAAGACCCTTGAAGGCTCCTCTTCAAGTGGAACCAAGAAAGGTCTTGTTACTCCTTCTTCTGACCCAGAAGAGGTTGAATGCTTCTATTGCCATCAAAAGTCGCACTGGAAGCGGAACTGCCCAAAGTACCAATAAGATATTAAGGATGGGAAAGTAAAACCCATCCATGCAAGTATGTACGAAATATTGTATAATAACTCACCCTATTATAACTCTTGGGTCCTTGATACAGGTTGTGGAATTCCCATATGTTCTGATTTGCAGGGACTAAGAAGAAGTGAGCATGTGGAGCATGGAAAGATAAACTTAATCATGGGGAATAGGAAGGCTTCACCTGTCACCAAGATTGAAGTTTATTCCTTTTTGCTAGGTAGTGGGTTTACATTATGTTTGAATAAATGTTGTTACTCGCCTGAAATGTCAAGAAATATTATTTCCTTTCATGCTTTGTACAAACAAGGTTTTACCTTTTCTTTTGATAATGAAGTTGGTGGAATAAATGATTTCTTTAATAATGTTCTTTATTTTAAAGCATTACCTTGTGATGGTGTGCATGAAGCTGTGTCTGTTGTATATAACCTAGGAAATAATGTGTTGTGTATTGATTCTTCTAATGATAACTCGGATAAAGCATCATTATGGAATTGTCGTCTTGGACGTGTAAACAAGAAATGTATAGGCCAACTCCAAAAGGATGGAGTCTTGGAGTCATTTGACCTAAAGTCAGATGATAGTTGTGAATCATTCTTACTTGGAAAAATAACAAAGTCACCCTTTACTAGTTCTTGTGCAAGGGGTGAAGGTTTGTTGGATCTAGTGCACACAGATATGTGTGGACCCTTCAAAACTGCCACAAGGGATTCTAATCGTTATTATGTGACTTTTACAGATGATTGTAGTAGATATGGATATGTCTACTTAATCAAGCATAAGTCAGAGACTTTTGAAAGGTTTACATAGCTTAAAAAAGAAGTCGAGAATCAATTGGGTAGGAAAATTAAGATGCTTTGGTCTGATCGAGGTGGTGCGTATCTTAGTACAGAGTTCCTCGACTATCTTAAGGAATGTGGGATTGTCTCACAATTGTCACCTCCCAGGACACCACAGTTGAATGGTGTGGCTGAGAGGCGTAATCGATCCTTGTTGGACATGGTTCGATCCATGATGAGTCGAGCTTCGCTACCAATCTAATTCCGGGGGTAAGCCTTAGAGACTGCCGCTCATATCCTTAATCTAGTCCCTACAAAGAAGTGTAGCACCTGGTTCCTGCTATGTAGTTCATTGAGTATTTTTTTTTTTGCATTTTGGACTGAGACTTGGCAAGTTGATGGCTCAAATCGTCGAGTAGTAGCGTTTTGGACCCGGGGTTTAAGTGGTGGACTCGTCAAGTCGGAGGCAAAACTCGACGAGTAGGCTCTAGCTAGACAAAACCCTAATCCGAGGGTTTGCACCCTATTTAAACAACCTTATACAGCCTCCATCGTCCCCTATGCTCTCAGAACACCTCACATTAAACCCTAATCATCGTTGTTGAAGATCTAAGGGCTCTTTGGTGGATTTTGGTGGTTTGTGATCACAAGAAGGAAGGAAAAGCTTGAAGAACCAAGGGGAAATCAGAGGATCTCGAGTTTGTGCTGCATCTGTAGTTCTTTGGAGGTAAAAAGTTTATACCTTGCTCATTCATGTTCTAGATCCGTTTTTGGAGTAAATTAGGGCTTTAAGGAGCCATTTTTTGTATCCAAATATGAAAGCAATCATGGTTGAGGCTAAGACTCCAGATCCATGGTCCTTAGGGACCACAAGACATAAAGTGGCTGACTTTGGGGCCTTAGAAAGCACCATGTATTTTAAGATTTTCTTTTAGAGCCTTTTGATCTTATTCTCCCATGCATGCACGTAAAGTTTGTAACTTTACGTGCTAGATCGATCTTAGAAGCCTAGATATATCTTTTGGACAAGTGTTGTACATCAGAAATCGAGAAATGAGACTTGAACAACCTCGACTTGGCGAGTTGTTCTTGGGACTCGGCTCAAGTAAGTTTTCCCCAAGATACCCATACTTGTTATGTTATGTCATATGATATATGTTTTGGAGAGTTGATTGCTAGATTAGGGATAAGGATCTAGGAGGATGCCGTTTATGGATGATATATGTTTTCGAGAACTGCATGCTAGATTAGGGATGAGGATCTAGGAAGGATGCCTTATATGTCTGTTATATGAGCTGCATGCTAGGACTACCTAGTTTGTAGTAGGATGGCTGGGTTATGTAATACTTGATATGGTTACTCGATGCACGAATGTTGCTTTCTTTGTGCTATAGGGGACCTGGCTAACTTCAACTAACTAGTGAGCAGATATGTGATAGTATCCGTAAGCTAGTTAGGGGAGGATGGTAAGGACTCCTAGTGAAAATGATGGCGGAGAGTAGGTCGGAGAGTGCCTTAGGAAAGCCTAGGATGAGAATAGTTGGAAAGGGATATTGGTTAAGGGACTTGGTGAAGTCGAAGCAATCCTTGAGGAAAGTACGGATAGATGTGGATGGTAGTATGGGCCCGTACTACTGAAAGCAGAGGATCCGTACTCGAGCCAAGGAGGGTCGAGACGGAACCAAGAACCTTGGGTAATGTGTGAGACCTCTTAGGGAATGTTTTGATCCTGACATTTATGTGTTTCTTTCCAGTATGGTGGTAACAAAACATGGAGCATGAGGCTCAGGATCTGGGTCAAGATCGGGATTGGGCTTGGGCGCGAGATCCGAGAAGGTTGATGATGGGTTACGCAAGTTCATCATGTCTGAGATTACGAGAGGCATCCTTGAGGCGACCCCGGTCATCTTATGGTCGATCAAGGAGGAGATCATTGAGCTGATGAAGGATCGCCTCGGAGCATTCAGGAGTGATTTGGCGTCTGGCTTGGGGAGTGTGCACACACTATCCTTCAAGGATTTCAGAGGGAGTGGTGCGCCGGATTTTCATGGGGTGAAGGACCCCATTCCTGCCAGGAGATGGATTGCAGACATTGAGTCTATGCACTTGATGAGCTTCTGCCCGGAAGGGTCGAATGTCCATTTTGCGGCGGGATGTTTGAGAGACAGAGCTAGAGATTGGTGGGAGTCAGTTGGTGAATCATTGGGAACCTCAGCCGTCTAGGCTATGACCTCGTCAGACTTTGTGACCAAATTCATGGGAGAGTTCGCGCCAGCTGTAGAGCTTCAGCAGCTGGCCAGGGAGTTTTTGGACATGAGATAGACTACGGAGACTGTGGTGGAGATCACCGCCAAGTTTCGGGAGAGGGCTCTTTTGCTGCCCCAGTATGCAGGAGATGAGGATATGAGGAGGACCCATTATCACGACATGTTGAGAGCCGTTATTTGGGAGCATGTTAGCTTCTCAGCATGCTTGACCTTGGACTCTATGATTGTCATTGCGCGGGAGAGGGAGATTGATTTCAAGCACCTCAGGAAGAGGAAGGCCGAGACTGGGCAGGTTATCGGGATTTCGGGGAAGAAACCCAAGGGATTCGATTCAGGGTTGAAGGGCCAGCAGGGCCGGGACCGCTGTGGAAAATGTGGTAGGTCACACGAGGGAGCTTGTCGCACTGGGTCGGGTTCCGGCTGCTATAAGTGCGACAAGGCTGGGCATTTTGGCAGGGATTGTATTGCCCCTGCCCCCACAGTATAAATGTCAGACCTGATTTGCTTTCATTACAACTAGAGGGGCCAAAAAAAGTCCAATTGCCCTAGATTGACAGCAACGACAATAGCAGCATCAGCAGTGGCATCGACCCCAGGGGCAGCACGGGTGACAGATGGCCGAAAGGCCAAGGTAGAGGCTCCAGTGGTGTGGAGCCGAGCATTTCAGTTGACAACCGACAAGGAACGCACTGCACCAGATGTTATGACAGGTACAGTTTCTTCTCTAATTTCTTTATGTTATGTCGCTGTGATTTTGATATGTTATGTGCATGACCTGTTTAGGATCGTTCCATGTGAACGGTATCCTAGTTCAGGTGTTGTTTGACTCGGGTGCTACCCGATCATTTGTTTCTCTTGCTCTTAGCAAAAGTTTCCTGAATCTTCTAGCATGTTGGATTTCCCTCTTGAGGTCGAGATTACGAATGAACGATCAGTGTGAGCATCAGATATCTACTGGGATTGTTTATTGAGTTTGTTCGAGGAACGTTACCTGGTAGACTTAGTTCCCATACCTTTGCGGGGGAACAAGGTTATTATTGGTATGGATTGGCTAACCCCTAATGGGGCAGCGGTCGATTGCACGCAACAGTTGGTTCAGATCAGGAACCCAGGTGGGGGAGAGCTGGTGATTCAGGGCGAGACGTCACAACGAGGACCAACTTTATGTTTGGCAGCGAGGGCTATATGCTACCTTCAGCAAGGTTGAGCAGGATATGTCGCATATGTTATGGACACCCAGGAGGCGGGAGGGGCGACAATGAGTGAAGTGCCAGTAGTGCGAGAGTTTTCGGATGTATTCCCCAAGGAGTTTCCCGGGATACCTCCAGAGAGGTAGGTGGAGTTTAGGATCCACCTAGTCCCTGGTGCAGCTCCGATAGCCAAGGCACCGTATTGGTTGGCTCCTCCTGAGATGTAAGAGTTGTCTACACAGCTGTAGGAGTTGTTAGACAAGGGATTCATTAGACCGAGCAGTTCTCCCTGGGGAGCCCCGATTCTGTTTGTGAAAAAGAAGGACAGGTCGCATCGGATGTGTATAGATTACCGGGAGCTGAATAAGGTAACGGTCAAGACTCATTACCCACTCTCGAGGATTGACGACCTATTTTACCAGTTGCAGGGAGAATCTTGGTTCTCCACGATTGATTTGCATTTGGGGTATCATCAGATGACGCGTTATGGCCACTATGAGTTCGTGGTGATGCCCTTCGGGCTCATCAATGCTCCTGCCGCATTCATGGATCTCTTGAACTGTGTGTGCAGACCGATGTTGGATCGGTCTGTGATAGTTTTCATTGATGACATCTTGGTTTATTCCAAGACTCCAGAGCTGCATGAGGAGAAGTTGTGAGAGGTTTTGGATACTTTGAGGAGGGAGAGCTTGTATGCTAAGTTCTCCAAGTGTGAGTTCTGGTTGCGCGAGGTGCAGTTCCTTGGGTACCTTGTCAACCAGAACGGGATATCATATCCGGCCAAGGTAGAGGCCGTGATGATATGGGAGGTTTCGAAGTCTCCACCTGAGATTCAGAGTTTCCTAGGATTAGCTAGCTACTATCGAAGATTCATTCAAGACTTCTACAAGATAGTCGTGCCTTTGACCAGGCTGACGAGGAAAGCCATGGTCTATCGTTGGGGGCCTGAGCACCAGGCTGTGTTTGAGACATTGAGACAAAGATTGTGCGAGGCGCCAATCTTAGACCTGCCGGAGGGCGTGGAGGATTGTGTGGTGTGCTGCGATGCGTGCATCTCTGGTTTGGGCTTGGTATTGATGCAGATAGGGCATGATATTGCTTACGCTTCGAGGCAGCTGAAGCCTGACGAGGGGAACTACCTGACGCATGATTTGGAGTTAGGGGCGGTTGTTTTTGCTCTCAAGATTTGGCATCATTACCTCTATAGGGTTCGTTGTACCATTTACACGGACCACAAGAGCCTAAGGTATCTCATGGACCAGCCAAATCTGAACATGAGGCAGCGTTGGTGGTTAGATGTGGTGAAGGATTATGATTATGAGATCCCTTACCACCCGGGGAAAGCCAATGTGGTGGCTGATGCGCTTAGCCACAAGGCAGCGCCGATCAGGGATATCTGCATGTGGATGGCCGTGGTAACTTTGCTGCTGGAGCAAATCCGAGAGGCCTAACAGGAGGCTATGAAGGAGGAACATCTGAAGAGCGAGCGTAATGTATGTCAAGTTTACTATTTCGAATATGATATCCAAGGGTTGTTGACCCTCCACCGTAGGGTGTAGGTCCCATATTATGGAGGCGTGCATTAACATTGATGGAGTAGGCGTACAAATCCAGGTTTCCTATCCATCCGAGGGCGACAAAGATGTATAGGGATCTTCGTCTTGACTATTGGTGGCCCTGCATGAAGCGGGACGTAGCATGGTATGTGGAGCGGTGCTTGACCTGCAGGAAGGTCAAGGCCGAACATCAGAGGCCACATGGAAAGATGTAGCCGTTGGATATTCCCATGTGGAAATGGGAAGATTTCACCATGGACTTCATCACCAAACTTCCCAGGACCGCACGGGGGGTGGATTCGATATGGGTCATTGTGGATTGATTGACCAAGAGAACCCATTTTATACCGATCCAGGTGAATATATAGGCCTAGAAGTTGGCCAACATCTACAATCGATAGGTCATGGTGAGGCACGAGGTGCTAGTGTCAGTGATCTCGGACAGGGATGTGCGGTTTACTTCCAGGTTCTGGAAGAAATTCCACGACGAGTTGGGTACTCATCTCCATTTTAGCACCACATTTCACCAGCAGACGGATGGTCAAAGCTAGCGGATCATCCAGACTCAGGAGAATATGTTGCGTGCATGCGTGCTAGACTTTGGTGGTAGCTAGCACACTTACCTCCCATTGCCTGAATTCTCCTACAACAATAACTACCACGTGAGTATTATTCGTCCTCCCTTTAAGATGTTATACGGGAGAAAGTGCAGGACCCCGATATTTTGGGGTGAGGTTGGATAGAGGGTCATGGGGAGCACCGAAGTGGTGCTCAAGACGACAGGGAGGATTCAATAGGTTAGGAGCAGGCTCCAGACTGCACAAAGTCGGCAGAAAATCTATGCCAACAAGCGCCATTCAGACCTAGAGTTCCAGATCGGGGATATGGTTCTCCTGAAGGTATCGCCTTGGAAAGGCGTCATCGGATTCAGGAAGTGGGGAAAATTGGGACCCAAGTATATCGGACCATTCATGGTTATAGCCCGGGTGGGCAAGCGTACATGATAGATCTTCCAGCCGAACTTAGTCAGATCCACTGCACTTTCCATGTCTCCCAGCTGCAGAAGTGTCTAGTGGATGACTCGGTGGTGGTGCCCCTGGAGGATATTTAGGTTGACGAAAGCCTCAATTACATTTAACGGCTCGTGGAGATCCTTGATCGGAAGTTGAAGTATCTGAGGAACAAGAGGGTAGAGCTGGTGAAGGTGCAATGGCAGCACCGGATGGGCTCTGAGTGGACGTGGTAGTTGGTGGACGAGTTGATGGAGCATTACCCAGAGCATTTCCAGGAACGAGCAGCATACTTCGAGGATGAATTCTAAAATAAGTGGGGGAGATTTGTAGCACCCGGTTCCTGGTATGTAGTTCATTGAGTATTTGTTTCGGATTTTGGACTGAGACTCGGCGAGTTGATGGCCCAACTCGTCGAGTAGTAGCGGTTTACACCCGGGGTTAAAGTGGCGGACTGGTCAAGTCGGCGACAAGACTCGACGAGTAGGCTCTGGCTGGACAAAACCTTAATCTAAGGGTTTGCACCCTATTTAAACATCCTTATACAACCTCCATCGTCCCCTATGCTCTCAAAACACCTCACATTAAACCCTAATCATCTTTGGTGAAGATCTAAGGCCTCTTTAGTGGATTTTGGTGGTTTGTGATCACAAGAAGGTAGGAAAAGCTTGAAGAGCGAAGGGGAAATCAGAGGATCTCGAGTTTGTGCTGCATCTACAGTTCTTTGGAGGTACAAAGTTTATACCTTGCTCATTCATGTTCTAGATCCCTGTTGGAGTAAATTAGGGCTTTAAGGAGCCATTTTTAGTAACCAACTATGAATGCAAGCATGGTTGAGGCTAAGACTCCAGATCCAAGGTCCTTAGGGGTCCACAAGACATAAAGTGGCTGGCTTTGGGGCCTTATAAAGCCCCATGTATTTTAAAAGTTTCTTTTAGTGCCTTTTGAGCTTATTCTCCCATGCACACACGTAAAGTTTGTAACTTTGCGTGCTAGATCGATCTTAGAAGCCTAGATCTATCTTTTGGACAAGTCTTGTACATCAGAAATCGAGAAATGAGACTTGAAAAACCTCGACTCGGCGAGTTGTTCTTGGGACTCGGCGAGTCCGAGGCTTGACTCCCCTTTTCTGTTAGGGTTTAAAGGAACCCAGTGAGTGTTAGAATGGTCTTAGAAGGGTCCGAGGAGTAACCCAACGCATTGGACTTACCCATAGACTTGAATTGATAGGACTCGACGAGTGCATGAGCAGACTCGGCGAGTCCAACGCAATCTCGCAACTTTTAAAGATGAACTCAACGAGTTGTTCATACAACTCGGCGAGTCAAGGTCAGTACTGTTTGAAATACAAGGATAAACTCGACGAGTTGTTCATACAACTCGGCGAGTCGGATGAAGGTTCATTCGAGGTTGTTTTAGAAGGAGAACTCTTTGAGTCATTGCTAACCTTGACGAGTAGAAGCGTGAAGAAGGACATATGAAGGGTAGGGACTCGACGAGTTGGAGGTCCAATTTAGCGAGTCAGGTCAACTGGAAGTTGACTTTGACTTTGACTTGGTTAGGGGTAAAATAGTCCTTTTACCCTAAGAACAACTATCAGTGTCTGACTCAGTGTTTTATAGGAATTATAGCTAGCAAATCACCCGAGCAGCAGCCGGACATCTGTCGAGCAGCTTTTCAACAGTCAACCTTACGAGGTGAGTTACCTTCCAGTAGGGGTGGGTCTTTGTGATAATTGTCTGGTTGTTATATCTGTGTTGATTATTTGTTAGTAGTAGTAGGGCGCACTATCCCATGGTTACCGGTTGAAAGATACCGAAGACGGTTACCGGTTGAAAGATACCGAAGGGGTGGACAAACCCACGCATGTATAGTTGTATGCTCATGATATGTCGTTATGTGACTTAGTATGCCTATGTATGTTATCATGAAACCAATATGTTATGACATGTAATATGTAATAAGGGTAGGGTGAAATAGTCCCCAGTTACCAGTTGAAAGATACCGAAGGGGAGGTTAGTCCCTGGATATTCGTTAAAAGATACCGAAGGGGAGAGTAGCTCCCGGTTACCGGTTGAAATATACCGAAGGGGAGGATAGTTCCCGGCTACCGGTTGAAAGATACCAAAGGGGAGGGTAGCTTCCGGTTACTGGTTGAAAGATACCAATGACTATGTGATGTGGGTATGGTGGGGTATACCGCAGGGAGAGGGTAGCTTCCGGTTACCGGTTGAAAGATACCGATGACTATGTGATGTCGGTATGGTGGGGGAACTCACTAAGCTTTGTGCTTACAGTTTCAGTATTAGTTTCAGGTACCTCTTCATCTAAGGGGAAGGAGCCAGTGGTGTAGCAGCGCATCACACACATGTTTTCCGCATGGAGCTTCTTGGGAGTCTACTCTAAATTATTTTACTTTTGGTCTAAAATGGTTTTTATGGTGCATGTTTTGGATTATTGACATATTGATTATGACATGAGATATCATTATGAACGTTTTATATCGATGGTTTTTATGTTATAATGTTTTTAAAAACAAAATTTTTGGCCTTGAATTTTGGGATGTTACAAGAAGGTTGCCAAAACACCTCACGAGATGTGGACTGGAAAAGTTCATAGTCTAGCCTACATCAAGATTTGGGGTTTCAAGGCATTCGTGAGACGCGAGACTCGTGATATGCTCGAACCTTGGAGTGAGAGGTGTATTTTCCACGGCTACCCATAGAAATCCTTTGGTTACTTCTTCTACAGACCTAGTGAGAATGTGGTCTTTGTAATAAGGAGGGGTGTCTTTTGAGAGAGAGAGAGAGAGAGAGAGAGAGAGTTCATAAGCCAAAGAAACAGTGGGAGGCAAATTGACCTTGAAGAAATTAAAGATTCAAGCGGTGAAGGAACATCAAACCCTAACAGTCAACCAGAGGAGGAAAGTCCTGTTGATCCAATTGACGAGCTTGTACCTCTGAGGCATTCCACAAGGGTTAGGAATGCACCTTATCACTATTATGGTTTTCATATTACTGCGGAAGGTGAGACACTTATCAGTGATGAGACACTGGTAAGTCTGGATGAACCTAACACATATGCAGAAGCCATGGCAGGCCCCGAGTCTGCTAAATGGAAATAGGCAATGGACAGCGAAATACAATCCATGTATGAAAATCAAGTTTGGAACTTGGTTGACAATGTACCAGGTCGTAAGACAGTTGGGTGCAAATGGATCTTCAAGAAGAAGAATGGCATGGATGGTAATGTACACACATATAAGGCGCGACTGGTTGCAAAGGGCTTTTCTCAAACTCTGGGAGTTGATTATGATGAGACCTTTTCTCCAGTAGAAAAGATTAAGTCTATTAGGGTTGTCTGAGACATTGTTGCATTTCATGATTATGAAATATGACAAATTGATGTCAAAACCACCTTCCTTAATGGAACTTTGGCTAAAGATGTTTACATGTGCCAGCCATAGGGTTTTGTCAGTACAGAATACCCTAATAGAGTGTGTAAGCATGAGAAATCCATATATGGATTGAAACAAGCACCTCGCAGATGGAATATTTGTTTCAATGAGAAAGTCAAAGAGTTTGGTTTTTCGAGGAGTGAAGATGAATCTTGTGTATATGTCAAGGCTAGTGGGAGTATAGTTAGCTTTTTGGTAATGTATGTGGATGACATACTTCTCATAAGAAATGACATCCCAACCTTGTAGGAAGTGAAGTCCTGACATGGGAAGTGTTTCGCTATGAAAGACCTAGGAGAAGCTGCCTATATTCTAGGGATAAGGATTCTGAGAGACCGGAGTAAAAGACTAATTGGACTTAGTCAGAGTACCTACTTCGATAAGGTGCTGAGGAGGTTCAGCATGCAAGATTCCAAGAAATGAGAGTTATCTATCTAGAGCAACACGAGATTGAGTAAGACTCAGAGCCCGAGTACCGAGGATGAGATATCAGAAATGAGTCGAGTACCTTAAGCTTCTGTTGTAGGCTCGATCATGTGTGCTGTGACTTGTACTCGTCCTGATGTGGCCTTTGTCTCGAGCATGGTCAGTAGATATTAGGGAAACCCTGGAAAGGCTCACTACAATTCGGTAAACAATATTCTAAAGTACCTTCAGAGGACTAAGGACTGGGTCCTTACCCTCGGTAGGAGTGATGACTTGAGAGTTGTAGGGTATAGTGAATCTAGCTTCCAGACTGATAGTGATAATTTCTGCTCTCAGTCGGGCTGGGTCTTTACCTTAAATGGAGGAGCAATTACTTGGAAAAGTTCCAAGCAGGAGACAGTGGCTAATTCCACTTGTGATTCAGAGTATATAGCAGCAAGCGAGGCAGCAAAGGAAGCGATATGGCTGAAGAACTTCATTGGAGACCTTGTAGTTGTACCATTTATAAAGGAGGCTATGGAAATTTTCTGTGATAGTGAAAGTGTAGTTGCCTTAGCGAAAGAACCAAGGGATCATGGAAGATCCAGACACATCGACAAAAAATACCAGTTCATCACACATCGAATAGAAGTAGGGCTCCTCGTGGCAAAGAGGGTATCATCGGATGAGAACTCAGCAGATCCCTTCACGAAGGGACTGGGTAGGGTTAAGCATCTCCATCATGCAGGTCACATAAGGCGGAAGGATGATATTAGTTTTTAGTAGTTAGATAGCTCAGAAATTTGTGAAATGTAATTGACATTTGATGATGAATAAAAGTTGTGTTTATTTATGAGTAAAGTGTTTCTATCTTTTGCCAATCGTATACTATAATTTCTTTTGCATGTTTTGACTTCCTAGAATATTTATGTTGTGTATTACATATTATTCAAATTCTCCAGATTCGATCATATGTCGGAAGTATGTATGAATAAAGACTGTCATGAGGTTGGCTTGTAGCAAAGTGGTGCAATAATACTTCATGAGTACTCATAAGTTCTGAGTATTGGAATCAACCCACACTCACTGGTATCACTTCATGGAATTTATCTCGAGTGATTGTGAGACGATAATATAATATAAGTCTTCAAACCTAGAGATATGAATTTTTGGCTATGAGTTGGTTATATATTGATCGTACAAAACCGCATTGGTAACTCGATGTTATAAACCTACTTTTGTGTGTGATTCAATAAGTAGTAGAACAAGAATATGAGTCGAAGTTTATCTGTTCCTTCTTGGATTAGAAATGATATCAGGGCCCCTCGATGATTTTGTTTTGATATATGTACCGGGCCTGGTCAGAACTAAATTGATGTGTTCGATTAAGTTCTTTGTCAAACAAATCGGAAATCGGGAAACAAAATGCTGGATAATAAGTAAGAAATTATTCCATGTATTTTTCCGGCTGATATCTAGAACAGAGGATTATATGACCACTTATCTTAAATGGCGTATCATCATCATCTCAGTTCCAAGAGACCTTGATAGAGCTACGATTGCTGATCGGTTCCTGAAGTCATACTTGCAGTTATAGTTATTAGACTTATCCAAGTAGGAGACTGTTGGATAAATTGTCTAAGTCCATAACTATTTCTGGTATGTACTTGACCCGATTTGGCATGGTTTATTTGGGTTGCATGGCATCATGCATTTGGATAGACTAAAATGAGAGAAATAACAGTTATGGTTTATTAATATATTATAAGTACTAATATATTAATAATAGTATTATTTAACTAGTATTGATCAAGAATTAATCTAGAATTAATTAAATGATCAAAAGGAGACTAATTAAATATATAGGTTGATTGTGTAAATCACTCATACTTGTATAGTAGGCTTAATGCTCCATGGATTGTCAATTTGGGCTAAGGCTCATAGGATGCTCCATGGTGTTTATAGGATCCATGGGTCATGGAAATGAAAGGTCATGACAATTAGAGTTTACATGGTGTAACCCTAATTGTAACACACTATATAAGAATACTTATGCTCACAAAAATAGGCCAATAGAAGATACAAGTGAGGGCTAGCCGATTTTCTAAGTGTGACATCTCTCTCAAAGTTTATTCTACGTGCATTTGGTGTTGTGTGAGACATTTGAGGCATCACATTGGCGTGCTAGGCTCAGAAGGTTTTTAAGGAATCCAAATTACTACAAGACATGTATTTTTATCTATCTTTCATGTTTAAAGTTCCTCATGTATGCTAGATAGGATTAAGAACCTTGGAAATCAAATTTTGCATGTATTTTAGATAAACATAGATCCAAGGTTTCTATGGTTGCATGTACACCTTAGGAGTGTTAGAATGCTCAAAAACCTACATGATCTTGGATTGGAAAGTGAAGGATTTGAGGAACAAAGAGGTGCCCCTAGTTCAGGTTCAGTGGCAACATCGAAAGGGGTCCGAGTTGACTTGGGAACCGGAGTCTGAGATGTGAGAGTAGTATCTAGAGTTATTTCCGAAGCATAGCGAAGTCTAATTCTAGTGGGGGGACAATTTTAATATCCGAGCTCCCAGGTATATTATCCTTTTATTTATTTATTTTTGAGATCTATTGAGCAACTCGATGAGTTGGTGCCTCAACTCATCGAGTAGAGATTGATTGACCATGTGGGTCTAATAACTGACTCGACGAGTCAGAGAGCCGACTCGCCGAGTTAGTGGTGTTTGAGAAAACCCTAAATCCTTGGGTTTGGGGCCTATTTAAGGAAACTTGTGTCCTCATTTCCGCCTCACCAGCTTCCCAACTCCGCTGTGTGAAACCTTAATTGGCCATTGAGCTTAGATAGAGTGTGTGAGATAATATTGAGTGTTTTGGTGGATCTTTTGGAAGGAAAGGAGTGAGATACAAGCAAGGAACGTGGAGAGGCTGTGGGATTTAGCATTATTTCACTTGGACCTTCTGTGGAAGGTAAAAATCTTACACCTTTCTCATCTTATTATTTGGATCTATTAAGTATGGAGCCTATATCTAGAGTGTGGATTGGTAGATCTACCTTAAAATGTTTGAATGAGAAACTGACTTAAGGGACTTGACGAGTCAAAGAGCTGACTCGACGAGTCGGCTAGGGTTTTCCCCGATGAGTCGGTACATGTCACACCCCAAAACTGGAACGGTGGAAACGTTCTGGGGTGGATGACATCATGTCAAGTATCACTACATATGCAGTATAGTAATCAAAGTACAACAACTATTACATTAATAGTAATAGTTTTACATAAGTTACATTACATAGCGATATCAAGTGAATACAGAACATAGTATAAATGCCACTTGGTTCTAAGTTGGCTTCACACAAGCTACCGGGATGTACCTGTCTATTGATGACCTGAGAATACAAGTTATTTTAAAAGCAAGTATCAGCATTTTATAATGTTGGTGATTTAGTGCCATTTGTTTAAGTAAGCATTTTTATTCAAAATAACTTTATGAAAAGTAGTAGTTTAGAATCTATGGTGTATTAGCGTCCTTTCCAGAAAATCCTATATTTTCTAAATAAAACCAGTCTGCTACCAAGACTCGACAGAGTTATGTTTTTAAAGAGTAACTTTCCCCGAAATACTATCATTATCAGAAAACAGTGTTTACTTTAAAGAAATAATGAGAAAATCTCAAGTAAAAATACTAGGGGAAAAATATCACATGCCTCAGTAGTAACACTTCTAACTAAGGCAAAAGAAATCATAGACTCAAGGGGAATATCTAATGAATGATACGCCTGGCTCAGTCTAAGAAAAGGAGACACAGAATCCAGACAATATCAAATGAATGATACAGCTAGCAAAGTCTAAAACAAGGAAATATAGACTTCAGACAGTATCAAATGAACGACACAGCTAGCAAATTCTAACACAAGGAAATACAGTGATAAATCTTGTTACCTTAAGGCCATTTATTATAAGGTAAACATGGAGATACTCATAACCATACTGATTGATAGTAGAGAATTTGACGCCCTGCAAGCGTCGGAATGAATGTGACATTTGTCACCCATTGGCTTGGTCGGCCGGGGACTGTAGCTAGCAGTCAGGGTGCAGGAGTTTCAGTCCCGTATAGATCTATACACACGATGCCCGCTCTCCCTACAGGAGACTCTGGTTACCAACTTGACAATGGGGAAATCCGTGTCCAGAGGATGCATCTCGTATTCTAAATTCTAATATAGGTACTGGACTAATGATAGAGACTCACGAATGAACGAACTCCTTTGGAATTCTCGTACTAAAAGAGTAAATAGAGGCTCCTAACTATTCCTATAATAGTTACTAGTGTCTCTGGTCTATGAACGGTGAATGGAAGGATGCCCTTGCTACCCAAGGGAAATGAACTAGTCAATAGAAACCTTTATGTCTATACATGTATACATAATATATAACTAATGTTTGAATGACCTTCAGACGGATAACCGATACCCACCAGACCACATCCCAACGAGGAAAAGGAAATAGGGCGAACTAGCCTTCATAAGTCTTTCAAACATTATTTATATAACTATACAATTACAAGCATGCATTTAACGAAAGATCTATGAATGATGAATGGAAGAATTCCCTTGCTATCCAAGGGAAATGAACTGGTCGATGAAAACCTTTATGTCTATACGTGTATACATAATATATAACTAATGTTTAAACGACCTTCGGACGGATAACCAATACCCACCAGACCATATCCCAACGAGGAAAAGCGAATAGGGCGAACTAGCCTTCCTAAGTCTTTTAAACATTATTTATATAACTATACAAATACAGGCATGCATTTTAATGAAATAAAAGCATAGAAGAAAACTCTGATGAAAACTTTTGAAAACCTTTACACATAAGAAATTACGACTTGATGTCAGTTTGTAAAACAAGTTTTGAAAATCTTTGGAATCCTTTGAAAAACCTTTCATACTTTATCAAGAGTTGAAAAAAAACATAATTTGGAAACCTTTAAGCTAGATAAACAGTTTAATATGCAAAAATCTATTTTACTATACAATTATTAATCATATGAGATATATATCTAATAACTGTACAGATTAACTTGTATTCCCCCCTATAAAAGCAGTAAAATCATTTTAAAAGGTCAATTCAGGGGTATGAACTCACCTGACGTTGGCGTTTCGGATGAATGGACGATATAGGATGCTAAGTGTCAAGTGAGGACTTGACCACACACACGAATCCTATTTAACATGTAATGATACATTTAAATATCTAATTAGTCATTTAATAACTAATTAAGCAAGTAAGGATGTCTTACTACATAAAAACACTTTGCTACAAGTGCTAGAAGTACCAAGGGTTGCATAGAAGGTGTGTATGGACTCACATTGGAGTTTACTCTTCAAATGATGGCCCTTATGGGTGTTTATAGTTTCAAGACCACTTCCCCCATGAGCTTATGGTAGTAAACTAATGGTAGCGGTTTAATGGGATGTTTAAAGGTCTTATCTTACTCATAGAGTCATGCTAGAGTCGAATCAAGGGCTAACGAAGTGATTGGGGCTCAAAATGGACACAATATGGAGTTCACGGTCCTTGGAACACTCCTTGAGGAGTTTACGGCCGTAAACACATGAGTTTACGGTCGTAAACTCATGTTCTAGTCACTTATATGAGCATAGGAAGGTGTTAAAGGCACTTAAACATCTTGGAAAGGTGTTTACGGTCTATGAAGGTGTTCTTGGTGAGTTTACTACCTTAAACACATGATTTTATGGCCATAAACTCATGTTTGTCCATGAATCATGTGTTTTGGTGCATCACATGAAGGATTACAAGGCTCTAGGTACCCATGGAAGCTTTTGGAGGTGTTTGAGGGGTAATTTAACACCCAAAAAGGTGTTTATGGTCCTTGAAGATGGGTTTACGGTCCAAGAATGTTCTTAGACCGTAAAATCATTTTTATTCCCCATATGTGGAGATTTTGGTGTTCTAAGTCCATTCATGTAAGCCTCTAAGTCATAACTAAGCTCCATAAGTGGTTTGGAAGGGGTTTTGGGCATTAAAACCCCATCTATGAGTGTTTACGGTCCAAGAGTGTTCTTGGACCGTAAAATCGTGATTTTGAGGGTTTGGGTAATTTAAACACGAATTTGTAAGTTAAATGAGCTAGACAACAAGTTAGGTTAGATCACTTACTAGTTTGGGGCTTGAAAGAGGCGATTTTTGACCAAACCTGATTTGTAGAGAGAGAAAGTAGAGAGAGGGTGGAAAATCTTCCAATGGAGTCTAGTCACCTTTATATAGGGGTTGAGTTTGTGGCTTAGTGTAAATTTACCCGACACTGACGTTAAACGGGGCTTTTGGTCGCACCCAATTAAATGTTCGTAATTTGACTTGGTTGAAACTAAAAATTTTCAAGGGGAAAATTGAGGGTGTTTCTAATTTGTTTCAATCCTTGTGAAGTAATAATAAAGTCCAATTTTTAATTAACCTAATCCAAAAGGTTAACTGACAATTTAATAAAGCGGGTTTTATTAACGGAATAAGGGTTAAAATGACGGGATAAATTTTGGGTTGTCACAATACATGGGTAACTCGGCGAGTTGATGGGACAACTTGACAAGTTGAGTTGGGTTTTCACGATGTTTTGAAGGAATAAAGGGGACTCCATGAGTCACATAGATGCACGCGGTGAGTCAGGTCAACGTGGACTTTTGACTTGAGTGTTCACTTCTGTTGACTTTAGGGTTTGGTCAAGACAGGGATTATGGGGACAATGGAGGGGTAAAATGGCCTTTTACCCATTCCAAAAGTTTGAGAGAGACAATAACCTAGCTTATTTCTATTTGTGATTTAAGTGTTAATTAGAGATTATTATCTTATGTGTTAGGCGGAGGCTAGTACGAGATTCGTGTACGAGGTTATTACTTGCTAGCTTACGATGCGAGTCTTCTCACTATACTTTACCTAGAGTGGTAATCTTTGTGTGACTGGAGAGTCTTATATGATTATATCGAGTATTGTGATATCCTACATTATTTCTTTGTGATTTGTGTTGTGTATTATGCTGAGTTACTGAGCTAGGACCGGAGGGTCCGCCCGAGTTGTAGGACCAGAGGGTCCCACTGAGACACATTGACCGGAGGGTCATATTGAGTATAGCCTTGAGTGGCTAATGAGCTGCATGTGGTATTTTGGGGAACTCACTAAGCTTCGTACTTACCCTATTATGTGTTATGTGTTTCAGGTACCTTTCAAGATTACAGAAATGCACCGGCTTGATAGTACACACTGGAGAGAGATTATTTTCATGATTCTGGGATAGCGATTTTTATTTGTGGATTGTTGAAATTTGAGACACTTGTGGTTTTGAGGAAATGTAAAAATGAGTTTTATTGTGTTTTAAAATGAAAATTTTATTTGGAAATTTACGGTGTTTCAGATTTCTACATGCCCAAGGGTCCCTTATATAGTCCAGCAACTAGTGTTTCATTCAAAACCCTAATCCAGTTGCTTAGTCCTTAAGCAGCCCATAGGATCTTTCTGGAAAGCCATTATGGAAAAAATCTATGTGAGCTATATGAGTTAAATAATCCCTTTAGTCTTATAATTACAACACCAATCCCCTTAATTTAACTAATCTATTTTGACCATAAAATTAATTCTAAATTCTTGACCAATATGAGTTAAATAATATGATTTCTCTTTTAATATATTATTCCTATAATATATTAACAAATCATGATTAACGTCTTTCTCCATATTTCATCCAGTCAAGTTGCTATGGTGAAGGCAACCCAAAAGGACCATGCTACTATCGGGTCAAGTACATATCAATTATAGTTATGGGCTTAGACACCTAATCCAATATTTTACTCTTCAAAATACTTTTAATATTGAAATTCCTAGTAAAAATGATACCTCCTAACGACATGTACACATTTTTTGCAGCCTGTAGTAATGAAAATATTCCCACACAACTGGCACAACATGCCTTGATAGAATGTTATGTTGATTGGACCATCCCGGTACATGTTGCATGATTTAAGTTGTATTTGAGTGTGATTGGGAACATGTACATCCCTTGATTGAGGTAGAAGGGTGGAGGGAAGATTCGAAACGAAGAAATATTAGGGTGAAATTATTTAGTGAACATAAATGTGCAGCTTGACAGTCGCATTAAATGTTGGGTTCCTTGAAGAAAGATTTTAGCGAGTATCAATCAAACTATATAGATTCCTTTGATTATTCTATAAATCTAATATTTGCTTTTTCTGTTATTGAAAAAATCAATGATGTTATTGAAATGGGCCAGGCTATAGTTTATGCAATATGAGGTTGTGAAAAATGATTTATGTAACACCCGATTTTCCGTATAGGATCGATTTAGGGTTTCAAGGAGTAAAGGCATGATTTTGGGGTAAAACCAAGGCTCACGACATGAGTAATGATTAAATAAATATTTTGAATAAAACTGAGCTCATGATGTGAGCAATAAGAGCTCACGACGTGAGATAGGCTGCAGCCCAAGCCCATGATCTTTTAGGGTTTCCTTTTTATTTAAGCCCCATGAACCTCATTTTAGGGTTTCTAAATAGCCTCCTTGACCCCTAAGCTAAGTAAATATAACATCATGTTTAATTATCAAATAAAAAGATAATAATTGATGAACTATTAGTCGCCCTAAATCTATATTATTGAGTGGATTGTTGGTTTTGGGGAGCCGAATGTTATAAATTGAATTATTTGGGGGTTAAAGTGCAATTTCAGGACTTGTTTCGCAAAGGAATTTAGTAGTCAGGGGGTGTTTGGTATTATTGGAACGTATTATGTAAGGATTTTAGTAGGCAGGGGCTGATTGGCAACATTTTGGATAGGATTTTAAAGAGATTTCAGAAGGCAGGGTTAAAAGGATAAATTATGGATTGAGTTTGGAAGAAAGAGGGAAGGGAGGGACCAGTTTTGCCATTATGGAAAACTTTTAAAATTGAGCCAGTATTTAAGTGTTCTAAACCCTAGCCCTAAGGGAGAGATACAACCACCATCGTCGGACTCGTTCTGCTGCAAACCCCCCTTCCTTGCCCTCAAATGCCTCCACCACCACTCATGCTACCATACGTCGCGTGCAGCCAGAAGAGAAATCGATCCGTGAATGGAAAGTCATAAGTCGTGAGCTTCCAGGGAGTTTTTGGTGGGCCTACCGCTACCTCTCTCTCTCTCTCTTTATCTCTCTCCCCTGATGTTCCTCTTGGTATTAGACGTCGTAAACGCCATTGCTACTGCCGGAGACATTTGCGTTGTTGTAATCGTGGTTGTCGGTATTGGAATACCATTGTTTCCGAACCATTAACACCTATCTACCCCTGTTTTTGGTCATAACTGTCATAAGCCGGCGTTGCCACCATTTTAGGCCAATGGTGTCGCTACTGCCGTTACGTTAAATATGTGTGTTGTCAGTTCATGGGTGTCCT
This sequence comes from Lactuca saligna, assembly GCF_052625555.1. Classification (NCBI taxonomy): domain Eukaryota; kingdom Viridiplantae; phylum Streptophyta; class Magnoliopsida; order Asterales; family Asteraceae; genus Lactuca; species Lactuca saligna. The sequence continues at coordinate 327,154,932 of NC_136420.1, forward strand.
GTTTGCTTGTGTATGTTGTTGCGTGTTTGGAAACCAAATAAGACCAATGCGGTGGTGGCTACCATTGTGAAGCAACTGCTATCTCCGCCTTATGCCACCTGGTGGGTGGCTGGACTTCCTCCATGAGCAGAATATGTGTGTTGATTGTGATTTGTGTGGTCGGGAAGCAAGAACAACAACTACCACCACCGTGAGGTGGTGGCTGGCACCATGTGTGTGTTGTCTTAGTGAGCGGATGTGTATTTATTTGTGACTTTAGCATGGGATATTGTAATTAGCAAAGGATTAATGATAAGAAACTAAAAACCACCACAGTGAGGTGGTGGCCGCGACCGTGAGCCGCCATTGACCACCACTACCCGAGGTGGTAGTGGGTGGTGCCCGATTGATGAAACCCTAGTGGGGTCTAATGGAGAAGTGGGCCCAACGAAGCCCTAATGGGCCTAAGGACTTAACTTTGGATCTAGTCGGATTGTATTGGGGTGGAAACCCTAATTAGGGTTTGGAAAGCCCTAAATGCCATGAAGCCCAAATTTTGGGGATTGATCGGGAGCCGCTTTAGAATTGATTAATAAACTTCAAATATTAGTTAACAATATTTTGAAAATTAACCTAAAGGCAATATTGAACTTAATTGATTAAGTCCTGAATGAGTTAAATAGGAATACTTAACCCAAATCGACATTTTATGTGAAAAATCCTAATTGGAATTGGGTTCTTGTTGGGCCACTTATTGGAATAAGTTGTTGTAGGCCTTAATGGGCCATATGGGAACATGTTATCGACTAAGGAAATCATTGGGCCTTAGGATAAGACCCGGTAAAGAGGCTTGGGCCGAATTGGGAAAATTGGGCCATAAGTGGGCCACAACCGGGCCCTAAGGATTGTGAGAGGTTGGGCCATGGGAATGCCCAATGTTTAAACCAGAATAATTGTTTGGGCCTTAAAAATAAGTCCATATAGAGGTTTGGGCCCAATTTGGAAAATTGGTCCATATGTTGGGATTTGGCCCATTACCTGGCTTTTGGGCCTTTGGAGTGTGATTTTGACCATGGGCTTGGAACCAAGTTATTAATTGGGTATTGTTTGATGTTGGCAGTTTGGGAATCCGTCAACCAACAACTGGAAGTTCATCTGTGGGACTTCAACATTGTGAGGTGAGTCTTCTCACAATACCCATGGGTCTAAGGCACCAAGGCCGACCCGTTATGTGATTATGGTATATGTGTTAGTTATTCTGTGTTTTGATATGCTATGTGATTGTGTGTTATTGCATGGAAGACCCCGGGGGAACCTGCGACATTGGATGTAAGACTATGTGGGGTAGCCCATGACATTCCTAGGTAAAGACCATGTGGGGTAGCCCATGACATTGGATGTAAGACCATGTGGGGGTAGCCCATGGCATTCCTATGTAAAGACCATGTGGGGTAGCCTATGACACAATGGTGTACGACTCTAGGGGGAGCCCATAATATCCTTACAGGTTTATTTGTTATATGTGTAGATATTTTTTTGATATATGATACGTTTATGTTATGTGTATTATGCTAGTTGTCTTTATGATACTTGCATGGAAGACCCGGGGGGGGGGGGGGGAGGAGCCCGTGGCAATTGGATGTAAGACCATGTAGGGTAGCCCATCGCATTCCTAGGGTTAATACCATGTGGGGTAGCCCATGGCACAATGGCGTAAGACCATGGGGGAAGCCAACGACATCCTTGCAGGTTTTTGTATGCATGGCTTATATGTTATAGGTAGCTTCTATAACTAGCAGGATATGTGATACATGTAGCTTTTGTAGCTAATGGATATGTGATATGTGGATTGTTTGTATGGTATGATTTGGGAAACTCACTAAGCTTCGTGCTTACACGTTTTGTTTATGGTTTCAGGTATCATCGTTTTGGAAAGGAAGGGCTCGGATTGATCGCAGTGCACACCCTATGATTTCCGCAATGAATGATTTTGGCATAAAATTTGATAAAGGATTTACTTGACTATGAATTGAAATGTTTGAATTAATGGTATCAATGTTTTAGTTATATTAAAATTGAAATTTTTACCTTTGATTTTTGGGTCATTACAAGTTGGTATCAAAGCCTTGGTTAGAGGGATTTGGGGATACCTTCAGGTGTGTCTGGACTCAAACTGAGGATCTGTGAAGTTTTTAAAATTTTTCCAAAGAAAATGTTTTCAAGGAAAAGGTTTTCTAAGACAAGAAAGGGTGTGGTGCATGCAATCAACCAAGCTCAAGTAAGTTTCCCCAGAATACCCACAATTGTTACCTGTTATGATTTGATTATGAATCTATGAATCGCATGCTAGTTAGGGCTAAGAGAGATGCATGTATATGTTGTATGAGCTGGTAGACTTGCATGTTGGTGCTAAGTAGTCATCAATAGGTGCTAAGTAGTCAGCAATAGATTGGCCTGATACGTGGTGCTTGTAGCCTTGGGAATATTTGATGCCATGCTAGAATGAGAATGATTATTGGTATTAGTAATTGCTACATGCATGCTTTTAAAATTGTATACGGTTAGGATCTTATAGCCTTATAATAATTGATTTAGCCTTATTTCCTGTTACTTTTCTGGTTGTGGTCCTAGGGTCTAGTCGATTATTGGATAGTCTATTAGATCATGTTATGTGTATAATTTGCATGCATAAGGCAGCCGATAGTGAGGATGGATGGATGTGGATAGCCTGAGTTGCGATATGTGGGCAAAATGTTCTATGGCAGTTCTTTGGATCGGAGTGTTGTTGCATGAGTTTTGTTTGCTTTGTGCTTTGTGGAACTCTTGAGTGATGGGAGTCAACTAGTAAGTGGATATGATGTTATCCAAGAGGTGGGTGGCTGGCTTCATGGGGAGTTCTGCAGCAGCTGATGGCAAGGCGAGATTGGGAACCTAGGAAAGCCTAGGATAGGCTCCCGTGAGTTAGTGGGACGATACAGTGAGGTTGGGAGCCTAGGAGGTGTTTCGGTGGATATTGTGTTGTAGTTTAGCGGATATTGGTGCATTAGTGGGATAGGTGACATAGAGGATTCAGGAGGATTGGTGAGGAAAGTATGGATAGGTATGGAAGGTAGTATGGGCCCGTACTACTGAAAGCACAGGATTCATACTCGAATCAGTGAGAGTCTTGGAGAATCTAAGAAGCTGACGAGAATGGGAATTCCTAGCCATGCTCTGATAGTGGGGATTGCTGCTTTACTAGATGAGGATGAGAACACATGAGGGAGAACCGGGGTTTGGTCCCGGCTCTGGTGGTGATCCAAATAGCAGAAGGACTATCAGGATTTTGAGTTCGCCTTGGATCTCTTGTATCAGGCGACAAGGATTGATTATGCGATCTATTGTACTTCTGGGAAGACTACGTCTTGGCGGTATTTTGTAGCCGGTTTAGGGCAGAGGTTGCTTCAGCTACTACAGTTCAGCCGTGGATGATGCAGCTACTAAGTATGATAAGGTGAGAGACCCTGAGCGATACGATTTCTAGAACTTGAGTGCAGGGTTTGATTTGGGGCGCTTTGGGAAGAAAGGAATAGATCAGGTGCATACATTAGAGGTTCCCGGGAAGGGACCCAAGAGTTCGAGTCAGTTTTCTGAGGCCTACAAGGCCGGATTTAGTGTGGTACTTGCGGGAAACTGTACGAGGGAGTTTTCGTTTCGGGGGTTTTAGTAAGTGCATCTCTAGGTTTGTTACCCTGCTTGTGTTTGGACTATACATTCAAACATTTTTTCATATTCTATTTGCATACCGTGAGTTACGAGGTGGTTAGTGAAAAGTTGTTCCCTATTGGTTGGTTTGGAGCGTTCAATGTTATCTGGGTCCAGGGTCAAGATCGGTTCGGGAACATGATGTTGAAGGTCTACAGACAGGATTGTTGACTCAACCATTCTGATTGGGTCGTCATTTGGAAGCGCCAGGGGGAGTGGTTTACTATTGAGGCTTTGGTCTAGGTATCGGTGGGATATCATTTCAAGGCATCTAAGGTTATTAGTCTCGTTGGGATTCGGGAAGTGTTTGTCTGATCTTTAGGAGTTACGTGGTCCTTGGGGAATTGGGCTTGTAATAAAACATTCGCATGGTCAAGAAACAGGTTGTCAGCAGTTGGTTATTAAAGAGTAAGAAGGATCGGAAATCCTTTAAATCTCATGTATTGCGAAGACTTAGTTGAATATAAGTGGGGAAGAATCGTGCAGGTATTCAGGACAGGGACAGGTATGAGACCAGGTTGGGCTTCTCGTCCTCATCAACTGAAACTGGCGGCCCAAGTGGCTATTTGGTTTGAGGGTTGTGATAGTTTTGGAGTTCGGTAGAACTCCCCAGCGTGTGAACCACATCTTTTTGGGGCTTGATAGCAGAATTTAGGGAACCAGGTTGGGGCTCCAGTCATGAATGGAGTTCATTTCTGGTGTTCAGTGGAGTGTGTGCTCGACTCTGTATGCGTTTGAATCAATAAATTAGGGGTAAGGTATTGAGCTACGGTTGTGTTAGGATGAGGGTGTTGTAAGACTATGGGGGAGCCATAGCATTCACAAATGGTCAGTTGGTATGGAAGTGTTGTAAGACTACGGGGGATCCATAGCATTCACTAATGGTCAGTTGGTATGGGAGTGTTATAAGTCTACGGGTGTAGCCGTAGCATTCACGAGGTTAGCAGATAGTGCTTGAGTTATGTAAGTCTATGGGTGTAGCCGCAGCCTTCACTTGGTTGGTAGATGTAATGAACGCGTTGTTAGGACGCAGAAGGAATAGTAGTACCCACCAGTTCGGGTGTAGCAGTGAGAATATGGAAATCCACGGATTGAATTTCGAAATTACCTAGATGGATTAGACTTGGTTAAGCCAGTGATAAGAGTGTAGAAGCGCCATACGGCTGTGAGAGCAAGGAGGCAATGGACTGCTTAAGGTCATTCGTGACATAAGGTTACCAATGGTCAGGTAGAAATAACTTTTAGCCTTGGATTTGGTGACGTTAGGGTTCGACACATGGAACCGAATGGTTAGATCAGAAAGTTGTTAGACTCACAGTGGCATGATAACTAGTGGTAACTAGTCTTTGAGAAGGATTCCATTTAGAAGTCGTGTGAGGCGACTAAGTGGGGAGTCCTTTGGTTCTGTAGCCGGGTTGGAATCTGTTATTTCATATGATTGGCGTACGAGATTAGACCTAACAAGTCTCGTTAGGTTATGGAAAGCAGTCATGTGGCAGCAAACTACTTCATGCGTATCAGTGTTCGGGCAGTTTCAACATTTGGGCAGCATTAATATTTGTGTTTTGGGTTGTGGAATAAACAGACTGGTTTCAACGATAATGATTCAGTATAAGTGGTCTATCACGGAATCAGACTATCTCAAGACAGTAGATTTCAGACGAAGTATATGTGATCTTGTTGTAGGGAATTCGTTCATCTTTGGGATCTAGGATTTTGCGAAGGCTGGTAACGGTTACGTTGCCTCATTGTTGTGCATCGCCGACTGCTACGCTGCCGTTGAGGATCACTATTGCGATATCAACTGCCGGAAGCCTCATGGAGTAGCTGGAGAACTGCCGAGGATAGAAAAGAAACCATTGTATCGTTGTGTACAAGTCGTGAGCCACCAGAATTGTTTGGTTAGTTCAACCGCAACACACATTTCTCCTCCTCCTTGCTAACTGTTGTGATTATGTCGTTGGAGATGCCATGACTACCGCCACTTATGCTCCGATCGCTTTATATCACATCTCGCCACCACCAGCCACCTTGGGATGTGGCTGTGGGTGTGTGTATGAGTTTGTTTTGAGTATTTTGCTGCCTTCGGTAATTAGGTGGTTATACACGTGATTGTGCAGCTAGAAAACCCACCGCCATCATTGGAAATGGTGGTTGTCATTGTTTCTGCTGTCCTTTGCCACCACTACCCACCGTAGGAGGTGGCTATGTGTGTGTTTATTGTGTGATACGCGTATGATGGATGTCGTCGCCTGCCGCCATGTGCCGCCGCCGATCAACACCGCTCGAGGTGGTAGTGGGTGGTGCCCGGTCTAGTGGAACCCTTATGGACCTAAATGCTTAACCTTGGATTGTGATGTCTCGTGATTAGGCTAGAAACCCGAATTAGGGTTTAAAAACCCTAATTTTTTGTTTTGTTGGTTTGGACCTATTGGGACCCGCGTTTGGACCAGTGGACTGGAATTATGACTCATGCCGTTTCCATTGTACGGTGGCATAGTGCAATAAAGGACTTGATGGGTTAAGTGAGAACACTTAACCCTAATCGTCATTTTATATGAAAACCCTAATTTTGCTATGGCCTTGTGTTGGGCCGTTCTTTTGGGCGTTGGTGATTGGGCCGTTGATGGGTTATCCAAGAGCAGTCATGTGGACTAGAATATATAGATGGACTTTAGGGTAAGGCTCATAGGCAGTGTTGGGCCCAATTTGGAAAATTGGGCCATATTTGGACTTTTAGTTAACCTTTGAGGACCCATTTGGTATTGGGCCTTGGTGGGCCCAATAGGCTTGGGTTATTTATGGGATGGGTGGTGGACCATATTTAGACCTAATAGGTGAAGGTTTGGTCTTAGATCCTAATGGGGTTAATTGTGGGTTTTGCTCAGTGTTAGAAGTCAGAGTACAGCAGCAACATTTTTAGGACCTGTTCGTCATCGAGGTGAGTCTTCTCACTATAGTTACATGTGTGGTGATTTATGTGTGACCAGAGGGTCTTATTTGCAATATTGACCGGAGGGTCTTAGTACATTACTGGCTGGAGGGTGTTAGTATATATTGATCGGAGGGTCTTAGTACATTATTGACCAAAGGGTCTTATTTGTTATCGTGCATACCGTCTTTGTGACTTATGTTGTTATAGTAATTTGTGTATATGTTGATCTTATGTGCTTGCTTGAGTTGTGCAATTGATTGTGTGATATATATATATATGCTATATTATGTGATACAAAGATCGGACCAGAGGGTCCAACGAGCTGAGAGACCGGAGGGTCCTCACTGAGACTGGACCAGAGGGTCCAACGAGCTGAGAGACCCGAGGGTCCAACAAGTTGTGGGACTGGAGGGTCCCACTGAGACACATTGATTAGATGGTCTTACGGAGTTATAGCCTCGAGTGGCTAATGTGTTATATGTGGTAGTTTGGGGAACTTACTAAGCTTCGTGCTTACCGTGTTATTTGTTATATGTTTAAGGTTTTTCTCAGGAGCGCGGGAAGGCACCGGCTTGATTGTACACACCAGTGAAAGAGTTATGCTTTGAGGATACTGGATTTTAATCAAACAGTTATGGAGTTGTGATTTTGTAAATTAAATTAATAGATTTTTTGTGAAATGTGTTATGAGATTTATGGGATTTTAAATGAAAATTGATGAGATAAAAATCTCTTAGATCGATTAGATCTTTGAAACAAGTATATAAAGAATGTAAAGCAATGTAAAGCAATACTCAAGAATGGATTTGAATGTGTTGAATGATTAGAACTTTGAATCCTCAGCAGAGCTCGATGAAGAGGATTCTAGGGTTACAAAAAGATATCTTCTACAATTACACGTAAAAACCCTGATCTATCAGTTACTAAAAAGATGCATGCAAACATCTATTAATACACAAACCCTAGAAAATAAGATACGGATGGACAGGCCCATACCGCATAAAAGATGGACTAGGAAGCGAGCCCAAGAGGCAACACCAAGTACCCAACAATCTCCCCCTTTGCGTCAATTGGGGCGAGAACTCACTCCAGCTTGCTTGCCCCCGCAGCACTGGCTTTCTTGACTGTCTTGAACAGGCAGGGGATGATAGGAAGAAGTGTTTTACGGAAGTGAATGTACCCGTTTATCATATCATTGAAGTACTTTTTATCACTATCCGTGTTCTGCTTGCAACGATTGATTATACCCAGAACATGCTCCAGAAAAGTAGTGGTGTAGAGATGTTTGTCAGCCAAAGCAAACAGGCATTTCTGGCCTTCTGCTCTAGTGAACATGACTGAGTTCTATTTCGGATCAATCTTTCCCATCTTCATTCGGTTTATATCGCTAGCAGAACCGACTGGAGTGATGATGGGCTTCTTCCTCAGGATATTAGCAACCTCTTGATCAAGCTTAGCCACCTCCAAAATGTAGCAAACTAACATTCTCTTGAAATGGTCTATGATCGGACCATATTCAGCTTCATTGAAAAGAAGAATGTTGTGCAGAACGATCCAATCGTGAGGGTTGAGGTTGGGAAGATCAGCTAGAGAGATGGAGTGCTCAGATTTTTCAGATCCCCTCAAGACCTTGAATCTGACATTGACAAAGTTACCTTCACGAACAGGCTTGAGTACCCGAACGTTGGTTATCTTCTATGCGCTCCAAGTTTGGTACTAAGGTTGAGCAGTCCTCAGGTAATAGTCTATAAGCTCCTTATCCACCTTCGGGTGAGGGTGGGTAACTTCAGCTATATGAGCGAACGCATGGAAGATGAAGGCCTTTCGGGTCAGGGGCATGTCGAACTGGGAATCGACTGAGTTGACACGGTCTAGGGAGATGATCGGTTCTAGCCACAGAGTGCAAGGTGACTCAATGGCTTCTTTGATGAGCACTTCAAGGGTCCAAGGAGGAAACCAAGTTTTCCTGCTTTCAAGGAGATGATGAGCCTCCTTTATCTTCCTCTCCTTGGCCTCGGCTTCCCTGACTATGTGAGCATTTTCATCAAGCTCTCTCTCTCTGGTCTGCTTCCTGACCAAGCTGACAATCGGCTCTTGATCATCACTTTCATCACTGTCGTTGGCAATTTGTTTGGCTTTGGCTTGAGCACTCAAACCTGATGGAGGACCAGATGTTGGTTTGGGTGCTTTCGGAGGGACAAGTGATGAAAATGGAATAGATTGAGCTATGGAACTTGGAGGGGGTTTCTGTTGAGCTATGGACTTCTTCTTTTCTCCCCCTTGTTTCGGATGGTCCTCATGCTCAGGAATGCCTTCAATTCGGCTAAGTAGGGCAAGAGCAGGAGCGAGCTTCTCTGCAAGACTACGCCTTACCGAATAGTTGAGAATCGGATCATGGGCTTCAATGATGTTAGACAGAGCTCCGTGGACATCTAAAATACAACTCTTGACCACAGCTTTCTCAGATCGAAGAGAATCAATCTCCTTCTCGGCTTGGGAGAGCTGATGAGTTGCCAAGGTAAGCTCGGAAGACTTTCGGGCAAGCTCTTCCTTTGTGGTAGATTCGGCAACAAGAGTGGCTTGGAATGAGAGAAGACGATCCGCAACCGAAGACTGAATAAATTGGTTGTCTTCTTTGAGTTTTTGCGGAAGCTGGCAAATTGATCTTTTTCCGTTTCGAAGGAATGGACCAGCTTCTCCACAACGGTGCGGATCTTCTTAGTGTTTGTCTCTGATGCCGCCTGTAAAGACTCCAGCCAGATCTGGGCGTCTTGAAATAGTTTTTCGACTTTTTCGATCGCTACAACACTAGCCTTCGTGGATTTATCAATGGCAGCAGCAGCCGAGCTGATAGAGGCTTCATGTGCTTTGGAGAGTGACTCCACCATACTTTGAATAGCAGCCTCTGAAAAGTGAGATGTTGAGGAGGAGGAAGCAGCCACATGATTGTCAATCTTCTCGTGGAGTTACTTGATGTGCTTTTTAGTGACCGGAGCATCATCATCATCATCACTCTGAAGTTGATAGGGGATGTAGTAGATGGAGTCAAAAACGGTATCCTCCCCTCCCAGAAAGGTTTCAGTTTCAGCGGATGGAGTGGGAGATAAGGGAGCAATGGGTGGTTCGGTAGTGATAGTGGGTTCGGGTGCAGATGTAGGTTCTGGTTGTGAAGTAGAAACCCCCGTATCAGATACGTTGGTTAGAACCTCACGGGTGGTAGTGGTGGTGGCTTCTGTAAAAAGTGGTGGGGGAAGGGTGGTTGTTGTGGTTTGAAGAGATGTAGTTATGGGGGGAATAGAAATATGGTTAGATACGGACGGAATGGAAATGGAGGAGGTTATGATGGGAATGGAAGAGGTGGGTATAGGAGAAGGGGAAGGAGGTTTTGATGAAATATGTACCTCATGATCAGGTGAGTGAGGCGGAGTTTCGCCTCTAGCTGACTCATCTGAGTCAGAGTGGTTCTCTTCCGAGTCACAGGAGGAAGAAGAGAGAATAAGTTTTCTCTTGGGTTGGACTCTCTTCTTCTTCGCTGGTGGGGAAAGATCTGGTTTTGAGGGTTTTCACTTCTTAGGAGAAGGACCCTTTGCCCCCTTTGCTGCTTTCTTTATCTTCCCTTGCTCGAGTTTCTTTCCTCTAGCATCAGGTTTATCTGCATCATTAATGGACTGAACCATTTCAGCAGAAAGTTCCCTTGGGCCCGAAGGAAGAAAGTCCTTGTAGGCTTTCATGATGATGCTCTCCTTGGACACCCCAGGGGACATAGAGTCCGGAATGGATCCGACGAAAAAAAATTTGTCGGATCGGTGACAATGATTTTGGTGGTGTGGAAGACGCTGATGTTGGAGAGAAGGGAACCTGCAACAGTAGGAACATGAAATTTATCCATGGCCCACTTGGTGATGAGCGTCCAGAACCTGGCGTAGGATACCTTAGTGTGGCGAGAGGAGGAGGCTAGGTTCTGAATGAGTTGTTGCCATAGAACCGAGCCATAGTCGAGGTTAAGGCCGTGATATAGACCATAGAGAATGGTCATAAACAGTTTACTGGCCCCATCAGAACCAGAACTACGCTCAGAGAGCCCTTTGAATAGAATGGTGAAGAAACCATTCCATGGAGGAGGGAGACACGATTTCTTGAATCTTGTGACCGTTGTGAGAATCTCCGTGTAACCTATATTGTAGAACATCGAAAATAATTGCCCGACGGTAATGGTGTCGGGATTAACCCTAGATTCATCGGCTTCAAAGCTTAGGAGCCAACAGAATCGTTGCTTGGAGATGGAGGTCTTGTGTGAAAGAAGATCAAAGTAGATGCGATCCACTATTCTGTCATAATGGGCTGTGGAGAAGACCTGGGAAAGGCATTCCATTGGCACAAGCTCGACTTTGGAAAGAGCGAGCACCAACGGAGAATATTTGAGGCACTCCACCATGGGATACATGTAATTCTTGTAAGCTTTAGGGTTGAGATCAATTACCAGGCTTTGTTGAGCACAGATTGGAAGAATATTTGTGCGGGAGGAGGTTTCCTAAACTGATGAAGAATCCGCCATGGTTGAAGGTAGAAGATGATGAACAGTAGATAAGAAATCGTCCGATTTTGCTCGTTTGAGTTTTGAATGTCGTAAATTGGGAATGAAGCAGATGTGTTCCTTTTATACCGTGGGTAGAGGAAAGAGAAAGATCATCCCCAAATCTTCTTGATACAAGAAAACGGTTTCGGATTTGACTGAAGCGTGACGGTTGGCACCCCTGATGATTACGCATGAGAGAGAAGAACTGTTCCGTTGTGCACGCGTGCCCGTCACCTCACTATTGAGGCCGTTACTCTGTCGGCTGAGTCAGCATCTTATCTTTTTAATAGCTGTCATCCAAACATAAGATTATAAGGTAACCGAACGAGAAGTTTGGAAAATCAAAGATTTTCGTGCATAGAGTGTGAAAGATAAGGAAATAAAGCGAGATATATATGGGAAGTAGTGATGTCAAATAGACACAAAACAGTTGATCCCGGGCACGAATCACTTTCTTCAAGGTCAAGAGAGACCTTAAAGTGTTTGTATGGATTCCCGTTGAATTACGATTAATCACTTTCTAAGAAGTGTTGAAAGGCATCTTTTTGTTAGGCATAAAAGGGTGGCTTTTGCTTCAATTTAGAATCCCAGACCTTGACATAAGAATCGCACAACCAAAGAGAGATTTCATGTTGACCGTCAATTCATGATAGGTATTGAATTTTGGGTTTCACTAAGCAATGTAGTGACACGTGGCTTAGATCATAAACACATATATTTTGTAACCATAAACCTCAGTGGTTAATTCTAAGAGTCTCAAGAGTTACGATATGGGACCGAAATATGATGGAGAAGAGTAAGGTGGTGAAGAAAAGCGATAGTACCTCTGCTGAAAATAGTGACCAAGGAGTAAAGTCTCAACCCATATGAGAAAAGAGTAAGGTAGCTCAGGATTAGAATAAATGGAGCAGCCTTATTGGGAAGACAAGGTTTGTATATACCTAGTCATTAAGGCTTTTATTCAAAATCAGTTGAGGCTTTGGACAACATGCATCAGCATGCTTCTAGGGACGCTTAACTAGTTAATATAAAGTATGAGAACCAAACCTATCCCAAGTATAGTTAAACAAGAATGAGACAAAAATATTTTTGGAGATTTTAAGATTGTGAAAAGAGAAAAACCAAACAAAATAAGTAATAAATAAAAAAAATGAACCGAACCCGAAATGGACCGAACGCTCGGTTCATTTCGGTTAAAATTTTTTTTTTTGAATTTTTGGGAAACAGCTTTACAAAAGGGAAAAACCAATACAGAATAAGTAATAATAATAAATAATAAATAATTTTTTTTTTTGAACCGAACCCGAAATGCACTGAACGCTCGGTTCATTTCGGTTCCTAAAAAAATATTTTTGGATTTTTAGAAAATAGCTTTACAAATGTGTACAACCATAGACAACACCTTTTTGAGATTGAGCGAAAATATGTGTTATGGGACCGAACCCGAAATAGACCGAACGTTCGGTTCATTTCGGTTCCCATGTGAACCGAACCCGAAATGGACCGAACGTTTGGTTCATTTCGGTTCATTTCGCTCCTTACCTTTTTACTTTGGGATGAAGTCTTTGGTACCGATTCAGATTCCATCATTCCTAGACCATGAAGGATTTTATTGAAACTGGCTTCAGGTAGGGCTTTGGTGAAGATATCTGCCAGTTGATCGGTGGTTCGAACAAAGTGAATTTCGACATTTCCATCCTCCACATGATCCTTAATGAAGTGATACCTTAGTGCTATATGCTTGGTCTTAGAATGTTGCACTAGGTTATGACAGATCCTAATTGCACTTTCTGAATCGCAATATAGTGGGATCTTTTTCATGTTAAGTCCATAATCCCTGAGCTGGCTTTGGATCCATATGACTTGAGATGTGTAGGAGGCGGCTGCAATGTACTCTGCTTCGGCTGTAGAAAGGGAAACGCAGGTTTGCTTCTTTGACTGCCAGCTGACCAATTTCCCATCAAGGAATTGGCAACCCCCTGTGGTGCTTTTCCTGTCTAAACCACATCCTCCAAGGTCTGCATCAGAGAAGGCTTGAACGAAGAAGCCTGAGTTGGATGGATACCATAGACCGAGAGAGGTAGTTCGCTTCAGATACCTGAGTATATTCTTCACTGCAAGCATATGAGGTTCTCGTGGGTTCACCTAAAACCTAGCACAATAACATACGGAAACCATGATGTCAGGCCTGCTAGCAGTAAGATACATTAATGACCCAATCATTTGGCGGTATAGCGTAATGTCAACTGCTGGTTTCTCCAGTGAAGGGGTGAGTTTGGTTCCGAATGCCATTGGAACCTTGACCTTTAAATCTCTCAGCATACCAAATTTGGCAAGAAGAGTTTTGGTGTATGCTTCCTGGTTGATAAAGATGCCTTCAGATCCCTGTCTAATATTTAATCCAAGAAAAAAGTTAATCGGACCCATGGAGCTCATTTCAAATTTAGTCTCCATCAGCTTTCTGCATTCAGCTGTTAAGCTGGGATTCGTTGAGCCAAATATGATATCTTCAACGTAAATTTGTACAATCATAAGGTGGTTACCTTCCTTTTTACGAAAGAAGGTTGGGTCAACCGAACCTTGTTTGAATTTAGACATCTTTAAAAACTTTGTTAGCGTTTCATACCAGGCCCTAGGAGCTTGTTTCAGACCATAAACCGCCTTGTCCAGAATATAGTAGTGATTTGGGAACTTCTCATTGACGAAGCCAGGAGGTTGCTCCATGTAGACTGTTTCTTCGAGTTCTCCATTCAGAAAAGCGCATTTGACATCCATTTGGTAGACCTCGAAGTTTTTGTGTGCTGCATAGGCCAGAAAAATACGAATAGATTCCAGCCTTGCAACTGGAGCGAAAGTCTCTTCATAGTCAATTCCTTCCTCCTGCCAGTATCCTTTCACTACCAGACATGCTTTGTTTCGAATCACATTCCCTTCCTTGTCCATTTTGTTCCTGAATACCCATTTGAGACCAACAACTGATGCATTTTGAGGACTTGGAATGAGGTGCCAAACTTTATTCCTTTCGAATTCGTTCAGTTCGTCTTGCATGGCTTGAACCCAATCGGAGTGATCGAGAACAGTGTTAACTATCTTGGGTTCAACTTTTGAAACGAAGGAATTAAACATACAAAATTCTACTTTGGAAAATAGGGAAGTTTGTTTAGCCTTAAGTTGTGATCGGGTCAGAACATTTTCAGAAACATCACCTACAACTTGAGAGACCGGATGATTTCTGGTCCATTTGATGATAGGAGGGTAATTTGGATCATAGGAAGGATCCAATTCAGCGCTTACCATCTCTTCTGGTTCGGATTGACTTTCATCGTCATAAAGCATATTGATATTCTCCCCCTCGAATGATGAGCCTTCTGGAACAGTCGGACTTTTGGGTATAGTGAAGAGTTCGGGTGCTCCGGTGCCTTCAGATGTTGTGGAGTGTTCAGGTGCTACAGTACCTTCGGGTGATACAATACCTTTGGGTGCTGGTGTGCCTTCTGGTGTTGTGGAGCGTTCGGGTGCTACAGTACCTTCGGGTGCTGTTGTGCCTTCTGGTGTTGTGGAGCGTTCGGGTGCTACATTACCTTCGGGTGCTACAGTACCTTCGGGTGCTGCAGTATCGGCGTGCTCCCCCTCGACTGAAGCGTTGGAACTGGGCACTCCTTCATTCATTCGCCTTGTAGCATCTTCGACTAGTTGCTTCAGATGATCCACCTTGTTGTCTGCTGCGCTGGCTTCCGAGTTAATAGCCTTCTCTGGTTCATCAAATAAGTCGACAAACTTCTCAAAGAGATTTTCAATTGATCCTGTGACTTGACCTGTTTGAGGAAATATTTCACCAGTTGAGTCTACGTTTGCTGTTGACTTTTTGACATAGCTATCATCAAAGGTCACGTAATACATCTCTTCTATTTTCCTTGAAAGTTTGTTTAATACCCTGTACGCTTTAGAAGTGAGAGAATAGCCCAGAAAAATCCCTTTATCGGCTTTGACATCAAATTTGTTGCGATGCTCTTTAGAATTGAAGATGAAGCACCGGGAACCGAACACATGGAAGAATTTAACATTCGGTTTCCTGTTGTTGATGATCTCATAAGGAGTGAACGTGAATCGCTTATTGAGATATGACCTGTTCTGTGTAAAACAAGTTGCAGATATAGCATCAGCCCAAAAATATAAAGGTAAAGAAGCAAAACTTAGCATGGCTTGAGCTGCTTCACACAAGGATTGGTTTCGCCTCTCGACTATTCCGTTTTGTTGAGGTGTGTAGGGAGCTGAGAAGTTGTGACTAGTTCCTTTTTCCGCCAGGAATTCTTCGAATTCTTTATTTTTGAACTCCAGGCCATTGTCGCTCCTGATGTTCCGAACGACTTTCTTCAGCTGTACTTCCACCTGCTTGATGAACATCTTTAGCTTGTGAGTCGCTTCTGATTTAAGCTTAAGAAAGGACACCCAAGTAAAACGCGAAAAGTCATCAACAATAACAAGAATGTACTTGCTACCGCCGATACTTTCAATTGATGATGGACCACACAAGTCAATGTGAAGTAACTCTAGTGGTTCAACAACTTTCGTGTTTTTGATTGATGGATGACTTTGACGACTCTGCTTCCCCATTTCACATGCCGCACACAAATGTTCTCTATCGTACTTGAGCAATGGAAGACCACGAACATGACCTCCAGTGACAAGTTTGTTGATATCCTTAAAGTTGAGATGAGAAAGCCTTCGGTGCCACAACCAGCTTTCGTCAGATTGTGCTTTTGATAACAAGTAGATTGCTGGATTCCCTTTGATCGGTTTGAGATTTAGGGGAAACATTTCACCTTTGCGCTCTGATTTGCAAATAACTTTGTTCGTTTGCTTCTCAATAATTTTCGAACCCTCATCATCGAACGAGACCTTTAGACCAGTACCTCCAACAAACTGGGATACATTGATGAGATTATGTTGCAGTCCTTCTACATATGCAACCTTCCTGATCGTGAAATCACCGTTTGTAATCATTCCATAGCCATTTATGGTTCCGAAGGATTTGTTCTCGAACTTGACATTTCCACCGTTTGAAAGAGACCCGAATTCCCTTAGCTCTTCCTTCCTTCCTGTCATGTGACGTGAGCAGCCATTGTCGATATACCATTCTTCGTCGAACTGCTCGTCACTGATAACCTGCACAAATTAAACAGATTTAAGAACCCAAAGTTTCTTGGGTCCACGTGAGCCTTTCACAGGAACAGGAGTAGTAAGAGAGATGTCAACACAATATGTTCTTTTTATTAACGTTGTTTCATCTTTCTTTTTGATGGTGAAAACCTTAATCTTAGTGGGATTTGATGCTTTTGGTTTGGTCTCGGATTTAACTGACGAAACCTTTGATTTCCCTTTCAGGTTAGTTGGAGATTTAGGTTTTTGAGTTTGAGTAGAATTGGATTTAGAATGGGGTTGAGAAGAAGAATGATTGGAAGAATTAGAGGAGTTAGAATGAGAGAATTTAGACTGAGATGATTTCTTGACTTGATATTCTAGGTGACTCTTTCGGTTTTGATTATCAGTTGGACCGAACCTAGAATTTTGGTCTCTTTTGCTCTCTGAACCAAACTCCTAGTTTCGGTTGATACTGTTCTCTGAACCAAACTTTTGCTTTCGGTTGATACTGTCCTCTGAACCGAACTTCTACTTTCGGTTGTTATTTCTCTCTTGAGATCCAACAGTATTTTTCTCTGACTTTAAATTTTTGTCACGATATGAGAAATAGGCATTTTGAGACTGCCAAAACTGTTTTCTTTCAGAAGGATTCTTCTTGTATCTCTGATTCCTTTGTCGTTTTTGATTTCTCATCTGTTTCGGCTGATGATGGATGTTCGCCTTTTGTTTTTGACTGGTGTCAACAGGTCCACTTTGAACCGATGATGATTCACTTGAATCTGCTTTTTCTTTAGGAACATCTTTTGTACCACTAGTACTCGGTACGTCAAAGTTACCAGGCTTGTTCAGTGGCTCAGGAATATATCTTCCTTTTGTCTTCCAGGATGTTTGCTCTGATAGACCAATAGTTTCATCAGCATTGTCGATAGGAGCCGACCAGAATAACTCATCACAACCATCAGCATTGTCTTCGTTTACAATGGATGTGAGTTCGGCTGTCTGATGTTCGGTTACACCTGTGACCTTATACACCTGATTTGGTGTTGTCCTTACCTTTTGGTAAACAACAACTTTTTCTTCAAGTTTTGGGGACTTTTGTTGGGACAAGCGAGCGAACTCCACAAAATTTTCTGAGATGAGATTTTTGTGGATTTCAGGTTCACTCTTGACAAACTCAGAACAGTCAACTTCATCCTCTACAAAAATTTCACTCATGTCATTATCCTCATTAAGCTCAGATGCATTTTCAACATCAATTTTATTTTCTGAGCTCAAATTGGCATTCAATGAGTCAAATTTTTGTATGGTTTCGATCCTTAGATTCAGTTTGTCATTTTCATCCAAAAGGTTTTTCAGCATGTCCTTATGATCTTTGGACTTAATGAAAGATTCAATTTTGTCTGGACCATACATATACATCGGAGTAACATCCTCAGACGAAACCACACTTTCACAATTGTATGCTTCTGCGTCGATTTCATCCTCCTTAAACTCAAGAAAAGGCAAAATCATACGATGAATTTTCTGCCCTATTTCACAGTTCAAATGAAGTTGAGTGATATTATTGTAAAGATGCTTAGCAATCAAACAAAAAACATTTCGCTGTTTCAAAAGTTTTAAATTGTCTCTTTGCGAATAAATGTTTTCGTCCTTGGTTTTGATTAACTCCGACTCCTTCAGTTCGATCCACATCCTACGTTCCTCACTCTTCGAAGACACCCTGCTTATTTGGTCAGTTAGGTTAGAATTGGTGACTCGAGTTTGAGTTAAGCTGTTGTCTAGATGAGAAATTCTTGAATTAACATTTTTTAATTCTTTTTCATATGAGCATTGTGGGACTTTAAATGAAACAGAAACGGATTGTACCTTCTTGATCAGTTCATCAAGCTCGTTGAATTGCACGCTGAGCGGTTTTGCTGTAAAGCACATGTCCTGTTGCTCCTTCGTGTCTTTGTTCCCACCATCTGTGTTGTATCCCCTCATCTGAGATACATCGGACACCATCAAGCATCTTCCACTGCTATCCTTCTCTTTCGCCACATAAGCTTTTCCATGAGAAGGCCTCCTTACTTCATCATCCTCGGAGTCGGTTGACCAGACCTCCACTCCTCCGAATTCATCATTTGCTATCGAACCCTGCACAATTAAAGCATTCATAGATGGGTTAGCAGTAGATTTCTTCTTCCTGATCTCATCCAGCTTTTTCAGCAAAAACGCTTCTTCATCTTTTTCCTCATCCTTTTCTGCCATTTTCTTGTGGACACAATCTTTAGCATAGTGATTCTTTCCTCCACAGTAATAGCAGCTCATTCCCGAATCTCCTTCAGCTTTCGGCTCCTTCTTTGATTCTTCTGCTTTTGGTTTGTCTTTGACCTTTTCAGAGCTATAACTTCCCTGCCAATTACGGTTCTTATTGGTGGGAAATCTTTTCTTGATGAACCTTTTGGGGTTTGATACCATCATAGCATAGTCTTCAGAAGTAAGATCATAGTCTTTTATGTTGAGGTCTTCATCTTCCATCACCGCTTTACTTTTGGATAGTAGGGCCAAGGAACTCAGGCTTGAAACTACATTTTTCTCCTATAGTATGATCTTTTCTTGAGATTTCAGAATGCCCACCAGTTTCGCTAGAGAATAAGATTTGAATTGCTCATGCGCTTTAATTGTGGACATTACAGCTCTCCACTCAGATCTGAGGCCGTTCAAAAACGTGACTTTCTGCTCAATTAACTTCCTTTCAATATCATGTTTAATCATCTTGCTAAGAAGATGATTGAAGCGATCGAACGTTTGAGTCACAGTTTCTTCGACTCCCTGCTTGAATTCACCAAACTCGGATAAGAGTAAGGTTTGAATGGAGTGTTCAAGATCTTCGTCCGTAGAATACAATTCGCGAAGCCTGTCCCATATTTCTTTGGCAGTAGTGCATGAACTCACCAGCCTGAAAGTGTCAGATTGAAGAGCGAATCTGATTAATCTCAATGCTTTAATATTGCACTGAAATTTATCTTTTTCATCTTGGGCAACATCTTTAACATCTTTCAAAAGATCATTATACTCCTTTTGAGTTTTAATAATCCTTGAAGTTGCAGAATGAGCGAAGGGTCCCGATATGATTGCTTCCCAGATGAGGTATCCATTGTCCTCAGATCCTATAACATAATCTTCAAAGTGATGTGCCCAAACTTCATAATCTTGGGTGTAAAGGATGGGAATCTTCGTTGTTGATCCAATGATGTTCGAAATGTTAATGGGATTAGATGGCGACTCGTCCATGCTTGATCGAATAACCTGTTTGAAAGATCAGACTTGTAATATATAATATTAGGGCAAAACGAACAAGTAATGAGATACGTCAATTATGGGGTGACGGCTCAATAAATATTAGTTAATGTGGAACAAACCCTAATAGCTTCTTTCACAGAAGAGATGTGTATGAATTACACAGCCTCCTGCTCTGATACCAATTGATGAGATAAAAATCTCTTAGATCGATTAGATCTTCGAAACAGGTATATAAAGAATGTAAAGCAATACTCAAGAATGGATTTGAATGTGTTGAATGATTAGAACTTTGAATCCTCAGCAGAGCTCGATGAAGAACTTCCGTTGTAGAGGATTCTAGGGTTACAAAAAGATATCTTCTACAATTACACATAAAAACCCTGATCTATCAGTTACTAAAAAGATGCATGCAAACATCTATTAATACACAAACCCTAGAAAATAAGATACGGATGGATAGGCCCATACCGCATAAAAGATGGACTAGGAAGCGAGCCCAAGACACAACACCAAGTACCCAACAAAAATTTTGTTTGAAAATTTACAGTGTTACACACCCTAATGAATATATACTAAACTATACTAGTTTATCCCTTCAATCAAGGGATTATAACTAATCTATACTAACAACCAATCCTTATCATAAAGATATCAGATCCGCTATCTAATCTATAAATATATGTATAATTACCTAATATACAAAGATTACATTAGATTATATAACTTCACGCTGATGCTGATAATAATCGAGACACTAACACTGATGCTGATGTTGGTGATGGCGCTGACAATCAACCTATAGAGTGTTTGAGTCAATATATCATAAGTTGTGACCTTATAACTGATGGGTTTTGGACATAAGAACTTTTCCTATGTGCACATACAACCCTATAGCTTGGATCTAGGTTTCTCTAATTTAACATGCAATATATCCAAGACTTTCATGGCTAGATATATTGTAAACTAACAATCAAAATAATATGAAAATAGATATAGAATAATACCTTGAGTTACTTGCTTGAAACCTTCTTCTTGGAGCTTAGAATCACAAATGTCACTCCTCTAATGGCTTACAAACACCAACTAGCAAGAATATGATTTGAGAGAGGTAAGGAAGAGAGAAATTGATCCTAGGGTTACTCCAATAACAAAGGTCACGATTTCACCACCCCAAAGGGTCTATTTATACTGTGAGCTCCTACGGTTTCACCCTAAAACCCTGATTGGATAACTTGGCCTCAAAGCAATCCAATATCCTTCCAAGATAAGCCTTGGATGATTTCTAGGTGATCCACATCCCTAAAATCGTCCAACCCATATCCATAAGGATTCTTAGCTCAAAATAGAACTATCACACATTTCACAGTTTATACCCCTTTCTTTAATTAATCTCCTTAAGTTACCAAATTAGTTCCTAATTAATTTATGACTTATATTAATCAAATTAGTATTATTATTCCTTTAATATATTATTCTTATAATACATTAATAATAATGATATCTTTTCTCTCTATATAAATTACCTTGTCAAGTTGCTATGGTGAAGGCAACCCAAAAGGACCATGCATAATCGGGTCAAGTACTTACCAAATATAGTTACAACCTTAGACACTAATCTAAAAGTCTCCCACTTGGGTAAGTCTAGTAACTATAAATGCAAACATAATCCGATTAGCAATCGTAGATCTCAAAGATGTTGTCAACTCTGATCTTATCAGTAACCTGTCCTTTAGATAAGGGATCGTACAGTTCTCTGTTTTGATATCGTGCAGACGATTTCATGAAACATTATCATACTTATTGTCTAGCAACTATTTTATCGATCTCAGATTTATTTGACACAGAACTTAATTTAACACATCAATTTAGTCTTGATCGGGCCCGACACATAAGTCAAAATCAAATCATCGAGCGGCCGTGATATCGCTTTTACCCTCTCAGGATAAAAGTAACAGATAAACTTCAACTTATATGCATTTACTTATCGACTAATCAACTATACACAACAATGCATTTTATGACATCAATTTACTGATGCGGTTTTGCATTATCAATGTACAACCAATTAGTAAATAATAAACCATATATCTAGGTTTTAAGACCATATGATATTATCATCTTGCGATCACCCCAAAGTGATTCTAGCAAGTGCGGGTTTATTCCAATGCTCAAAACTTGTTCATAAGCACTCATGAACGTTGCAACAAACCTTTCCTATGTCTAATACCATTTAGACAATCTACACACCAATTCATGACAATCTTCATTCATACATACTTCCAACATATGAACAATTGTGGACCATTCGAATAACTCGATTATTCTTAATAACTTAATTATTCAGGAAGTCAAAACATGCAAAGTGAAACAATAGCTAAACAATGAACATAAGATAGTCAATTACATTTACCTATTACACGTTTCTAAAACTATCTAATCTAAACTAATATCATCCTTCAGCCAAATACTCCTAGCATGCTGCAAGTGCTTAACCCTGCTCAGTCCCTTCGTAAGCGGATCTACTGGGTTATCTTCTGATGATATGCTTTTAACTACGAGGTGTCCTTCTTCTACTCGATGTCTAATAAAGTGATATTTTTTGTTGATATGCCGAGATCTACCATGATCCCTCGGTTCCTTGGTCAAGGCAACCACTCCTTCATTATCACAGAAAATTTCCACGGGCACCTTTATAGCAGGCACAACTCCAAGATCGCCAATGAAGTTCTTTAGCCATATTTCCTCTTTTGACGCTTCGCTCGCTGCAACGTACTCTGATTCACACGTTGAATCAGCTACAGTTTCCTGTTTGGAACTTTTCCAAGTTATCGCTCCTCCATTAAGGGTAAATACCTATCCTGGCTGCGAACGGTAGTTATCTCTATCGGTATGGAAACTAGCGTCACTATACCCTCACACCTTTAAGTCATCACTCCCTCCGAGGACTAGTGTAACACCGTGATTTTCAAGGAAAAATTTTCATTTAATTAATCAAATTAATATTAAATCACTTGTTTAAAATCTCATACACATTTGAATTACAAAAACATAGTTCCATTTTCACTTAGTAGAAAACCAGGATCCTCCAGAATACAACTCTTTCTTTGGTGTGTACAATCGAGCCGGTGCCATCCCGCGTTACTGAAAGAACCTGAAACAACATACATAAAACACTGTAAGCACGAAGCTTAGTGAGTTCCCCAATATACACCTTACGCGCATACGCCTTTCCAGGCCCTGACCTCCCGGTCCACTGCACAATGCCTTCCGGCCCATGAGATAATCGCCTTCCGGCCCATAACGTGTTGCCTTCCGGCCCATAGTACATTGCCTTCCGGCCCATAACATATTGCCTTCCGGCCCATAACATATTGCCTTCCGGCCCATAACATATTGCCTTCCAGCCCAAAAACATATACGGCACATAATACATTTACTCTAACACATAAAGCACATATATCATATATCATACCTGACCTTTCTGTCACATAACACTTTGCCTTCCGGCCCATATAAACAAGCATATCACACGTAGCAACTAACTTTCCATTTATAGCATATATACATAACACATAACATATTCGACCTTCCGGTCACACAATCAAACCCTTCCGGGTACAGTATAGTGAGAAGACTCACCTCGTGGATGCTGGAAGTTAGCAACCCCTGAAATCACTTGCACCTGATCCGCCGAGCTACAAGCTCCCTATAACAATATATCTCTTATTAATACTTTTATCTTCCACGTTAACTGACCCTAAGAAATCACACACACAGGTCAACTCTGGTCAACGGTCATCTCGACTGGACTCGGCGAGTACCCTGGCGACTCGGCGAGTCTAGTCGTCCTCACAATTCCTGGATGTTCCCTTTCTACTCGTCGAGTATCTCTCTTGACTCGACGAGTTCCTCGTGGAAGAATCGCGAGGCCACCCCGACTCCACTCGCCGAGTCTGAAGAACAACTCGACGAGTCCCAGCTATTCTTCAAGCTACTCGTCGAGTCTGCTCATCCGACTCGGCGAGTCCATGCCATGCAGTCGATCAAACTGCTTCCTAAGATCAGAATCGTCCCGACCAATCATAGGTCTGGTCCTCCTAAGCTGGTCCATCACAAAAGGCCTTCATTTAGGTGCTCATGCTACACCCCAAGACTCATAATTCCCATGTTAACCTAAGGCATAAGGATTTCAATCCAAAACCTTCACCAATTCCCGAAATGCACAGACCTGGGATCTTCTGGACCTCCAAGGGTCCCAACACAGGGTTACAATCGTTTGGGGGACAAGGGTAACCATTAATCTAATCACAAAAGGGTTCCTTAAACCCTAATCCATGCACACATTCACATAACAGAATATAATCCGGGATGCTACCTGAATAATGCCCTCTCTGTGTCCCCAAGCCTCAGAACATGATTCCCTTGTTGTTCCTTTAGCCAAAACCTTCCCCTTCTTGAACAATAACTTCTTCAAAATCACCAATAGCCTTCAATCCTTGCTCTAGATGCCCCCAACCGATTTAGGGTTCTTCTCAGCAGCTAAAAGGGAACAACGACGGCCAATGATCCCATTTATACGTCCCTAAACCTGAACGGCTAGGGTTTACGCTAAACAGCGCAGACTCGCCGAGTCCCTATCTGGACTCGTCGAGTCCAGTCGCGAACCCGCGACCAAATCTGCGATCCTACTCGGCGAGTCAGGCTCCAACTCGCCGAGTCCTCCCTTTAAAACACCCCAAAATGTGATTTAACAATACTTTGAGATTTCGGGCTGTTACAATTCTCCCCCACTAGAAACAGACTTCGCCCTCGAAGTCTCACTCTGAAAATAGTTCCGGATGCTGCTCCCGCATCTCACGTTCCGGCTCCCCAGTCACTTCCGATCTCTTCCGAGGTTACCACCGAACCAATACCAGAGGTACCTCCTTGTTCCTCAGAACCCTTATCTTACGATCCCTGATGGCCACTGGCTTCTCATCGTAACACAGGCTCGCATCCACCTAATTGTTCTTTAGTGGAACCACTGTTGACTCATCGGCCATACACTTCTTCAATTGCGACACATGAAAAGTGTCATGGATCCATCACAATTCCATTGGCAGCTCCAAACGATAGGCCACCCGTCCTACCTTCGCACCTTCACGAAAAGGCCCAACATATCGGGGCCCCAACTTGCCCCTCTTCCTGAATCGAATTACCCCTTTCCAAGGAGAGACCGTCAGAAGTACGAAGTCGCCGACCTGAAACACATGCTTGCAACGGCATCTATCCTCATAACTTTCCTGTCAACTCTAGACGATCATTAACCTCTGATTAACCTGTTGCATCTGCTCTGTTGACTCAAGCATGATCTCTGCACTGTCCACCACTCCCTGTAACCGAGAATTACCCAAGATGAAACTCTGCTCTAAATCTCAACGATCATTCGACCCATAAGGATTAGGAAACCATGAATCACCGGATCCCCGATCCTAAGCCCACTTTATCCCTTTCGGAACAACTGAGGGACCCATTCTCAATTCTCAGAGCAACTCTCCCGAGTTCTCCCCTTGCAATCGCATGCACATGCTGCACTAGCCCCAACATACCTTCTTCTTCCTTTATCTAGGGAAATCCTCTTCACGACCTTGCCACTACTCCATGTATCGCACATGTTCTGGATCTGCTCGCAAGGACTCTCGGGTCCATTCGTTACCTCTCCTCAGCAAATGAGGGTCCGGCACCACCTCCTATGCAACAGCTCAAAGGGCGGCATACTAATGCACTAATGATGGCTGTTGATATGAGACAACTCAACCAAGGATCAATACATACCGCGGCTTTCTCATAAATCTAATGCACATGCCCGAAGCATGTCTTCGAGCGTCTGGATCGTTTACTCTCTCTAAAGTGTCCTCGGATATCATCATGCTAAGCTCCTTTCCCATATTCCTCCTCAAGACTGAGTACTGGATCAGCTTTTGGCTCCACATCTGAGCCCCCAATTGTCACCCATCTCATGACCCAAATATTCCACTAACTTTCTCCCCGTGACCACTATCCCGACCCAGTGACACGCAAGTCACAAAATTCTCTTTTCCTCGTGCGAGCAATACAATCCAACCGAAGATCGTCTCAACTCTAATCTATGGGTTCTGCTGCGCATATTCGTCGCGTATCTCCCCGCATCTCCCGATAGGGACGGATACCCCCGTCTTTCCCCCGACTCAACATCTAGGCTCCAAAAACTCAATAATAGGACTACTCAAACCCAAAACTCTTCCACACCATAAACTGCTCGGAAAACATTCCAACATCGTATTCTCTTGCCATTTAATGAGTACTGCGACTCCACGCGGTATCACAACATCTTCTGAATAGTGAGTACTGCGACTCGAATATCCATCACAGACTATGGAGACAATCAACAAAACAAATGCCCATCTCTGCGAATATCCACTCCCTCAAATAATCTCCCTGGATACCCATACCCGAAGGGCTCCCACTAGATCCACAGATACTTGATATGCCACACGTCGATTCAATTCAGGATTCATGAGTAACTCCGAAATAAAGATATCATACCCGGATATCTCAGAATACCTCAACCGAACATCACAAGATCCTGCCACGACCACTGATCTCCTGCCCCAAGTATCATGTAGTTACAATAATACATCTCCTCGGAATCCCATAAATAGATCTACATTTTCCCTCATTACAACTCCGACGCATATAATTTCCCGATTGGAATACGAGAAAAGGCTGACGCTACGAAATATGCTGAAAATTCTCCGAAACCCTTCTTCCGACGCTCAAAATCCAACCAAGAATGCGCATACCGACCCAAACATTCTCTATCTACTTGTAACGACACCAAACCCCTGTCATAGATACATTCGTTCTCCTCCTCAAGTACTTCCCGCATTAACTCACTCTGACCCTTTTCCTCGATCATCGACACCTCTGGTCTCATGATTCCTTACATCATATCCCTATACTTCACTTATAACCACTCTTGACAAATCTTTGCTTTCTTACATACTGCCCCCGGTTCTCCCCCACTCAGGGTTCGAACCATCACCAATTAGCACACACCCAACCCACAACTACTTTTCACCAGCGAAATCCTACCTGCTCCAGGAAAGTGCTACGTAACGCCCGGTAATTCCCCCTTAAGGAGTCAATCGACCCCCTATACTCTGAACCTCTAATGAACTCCTCAAGAACTTCTCATCACAACTGCTTCCAATCGTTCCAAATCTCATACCAATCCAACACTAAGCATCTCAACTGCTCAATAACATCCCTGGCTCATAGACTGCACCGCAATTATCGTTCCTCTCACCTCAGCTCATCAACTAATGTTCTAACACCGAAATTGTCCCAAGGATAGGGACCCACTCTCAACATAGACGAAAACTCTCTGCACTGCAAAACTTGACTGAACTCTCCGCTGCTACCACTATGACACATCCTACTATTCTCACTTAGGTGTAGTGTGGTTTTCGACTACCTCAGTCCCAACTGACTGTCTGCTCACGATAAGTCACTGCCTCGCGGCACACCTGCTACCTGATACTCTGAGGGAAAACATTGTCGATAACTACCTGCAGGGTGTACTCCCAAATCCACAACTGAAACATCAAGCCCCTCGTGTATTGCTCACGAACATAAATGGCACCACCCTCCTAGAAGATGGCCTCTCCCTTATCGCCTGATTGTTTGACTCAACCGAAATTTTCCTCTGTCTTTTACTTCTTACCAAAATACTCTGATGGGCACTCGCCTTTCCTCTCGGGGAACGCCTCCCCATACTCAATCATGGTCTATAGGCCTAAAACCCATAGCATCCGATCTTTACCTCATCGATCATGACCCGATAGCAAGATAGTCACAAGCATCATCCGCTACGAACCCTGGTACTCATCCCATGACGTCCCTTCTCAATCTATTCCGGTGTATGGTCCCCGAACCATAACATCACTCCTCAATCTGCTCCGATGTATGATACTCGAACCTTAACATCTATCCTCAAGTTGTTCCGATGTATGGTACCCTGACCATAACATCACTCCGCAATCCGCTCCGATGTATGGTACTCGAACCACAACATCTATCCTCAATCTGTTCCGATGTATGGTACCCTGACCATAACATCACTCCGCATTCTGTTCCTTAGGACCTTCAGAATGCTCCTTGTATCAAGTATGGGTCCTCTGCTTTCAGTAGTACGGGCCCATACTACCTTCCACATCTACCCATACTTTCCACACGGACCATCCCAGAGTTCCTAAGTAGCTGATCGACCTCCTCTTTTACCAATCCATCGTGCGTACTCGCTCCCCAGCGAAATCCTCTACTCTACCAGCGCACTCATCTGGCTAGGTTTACTCCCTAGTCCCTTCCACCGTCCTCCCACTTCTTTGCTATCAGCTGCTGAAGAGCTCCTAATGATGCCAACCATCTACCTCCTGAGTATCATCATACTCACGTAGTAGCTGACTCCCATCATCGAGAATTCCACAAAGCACAAAGCAAGCAGCATTCGAGCATCGAAGAATACATAGGACTCCCTATCTGTGATAGCTCCACCTTCTCGGCTCATCCTCGGAAGTACCACTGAACTCTGTAGCTCTACCTCTCGTGCGTCCTAACTGGATATTCTCGCTCATCGCATATTCAAAAGCATAACGCACATATGACAACAAATCCTAGGCTAAGGCATCACAAATCAGGCCATTCTAGTCCTAAGATATGAAATACCTAGCCTGTCTCTAGCATGCAATAATATCTCATAAAGTGCATAATAGATATTTCATAACACAAAAGTAAGGGTATTTTGGGAAATCACCGTTTGGCTCTGGCTGATTGTACACACTGCTCTTTCTTGCTTTCTCTTTGAACTCTTATCCACTTTTAGAAAACTATTTATTTGAAAACTTTTTCTTATTTCCTCAGTTTGAGTCCAGATTTACCCGAAGGCGCATCCGAATCCCTCAAACCAAGGCTCTGATACCAATTTGTAACACCGTGATTTTCAAGGCAAAATTTTCATTTAATTAATTAAATTAATATTAAATCACTTGTTTAAAATCTCATACACATTTGAATTACAAAAACATAGTTCCATTTTCACTTAGTAGAAAACCAGGATCCTCCAGAATACAACTCTTTCTTTGGTGTGTACAATCGAGCCGGTGCCATCCCGCGTTACTGAAAGAACCTGAAACAACATACATAAAACACTGTAAGCACGAAGCTTAGTGAGTTCCCCAATATACACCTTACGCGCATACGCCTTTCCAGGCCCTGACCTCCCGGTCCACTGCACACTGCCTTCCGGCCCATGAGATAATCGCCTTCCGGCCCATAACGTGTTGCCTTCCGGCCCATAGTACATTGCCTTCCGGCCCATAACATATTGCCTTCCGGCCCATAACATATTGCCTTCCGGCCCAAAAACATATACGGCACATAATACATTTACTCTAACACATAAAGCACATATATCATATATCATACCTGACCTTTCTGTCACATAACACTTTGCCTTCCGGCCCATATAAACAAGCATATCACACGTAGCAACTAACTTTCCATTTATAGCATATATACATAACACATAACATATTCGACCTTCCGGTCACACAATCAAACCCTTCCGGGTACAGTATAGTGAGAAGACTCACCTCGTGGATGCTGGAAGTTAGCAACCCCTGAAATCACTTGCACCTGATCCGCCGAGCTACAAGCTCCCTATAACAATATATCTCTTATTAATACTTTTATCTTCCACGTTAACTGACCCTAAGAAATCACACACACAGGTCAACTCTGGTCAACGGTCATCTCGACTGGACTCGGCGAGTACCCTGGCGACTCGGCGAGTCTAGTCGTCCTCACAATTCCTGGATGTTCCCTTTCTACTCGTCGAGTATCTCTCTTGACTCGACGAGTTCCTCGTGGAAGAATCGCAGGGCCACCCCGACTCCACTCGCCGAGTCTGAAGAACAACTCGACGAGTCCCAGCTATTCTTCAAGCTACTCGCCGAGTCTGCTCATCCGACTCAGCGAGTCCATGCCATGCAGTCGATCAAACTGCTTCCTAAGATCAGAATCGTCCCGACCAATCATAGGTCTGGTCCTCCTAAGCTGGTCCATCACAAAAGGCCTTCATTTAGGTGCTCATGCTACACCCCAAGACTCATAATTCCCATGTTAACCTAAGGCATAAGGATTTCAATCCAAAACCTTCACCAATTCCCGAAATGCACAGACCTGGGATCTTCTGGACCTCCAAGGGTCCCAACACAGGGTTACAATCGTTTGGGGGACAAGGGTAACCATTAATCTAATCACAAAAGGGTTCCTTAAACCCTAATCCATGCACACATTCACATAACAGAATATAATCCGGGATGTTACCTGAATAATGCCCTCTCTGTGTCCCCAAGCCTCAGAACATGATTCCCTTGTTGTTCCTTTAGCCAAAACCTTCCCCTTCTTGAACAATAACTTCTTCAAAATCACCAATAGCCTTCAATCCTTGCTCTAGATGCCCCCAACCGATTTAGGGTTCTTCTCAGCAGCTAAAAGGGAACAACGACGGCCAATGATCCCATTTATACGTCCCCAAACCTGAACGGCTAGGGTTTACGCTAAACAGCGCAGACTCGCCGAGTCCCTATCTGGACTCGTCGAGTCCAGTCGCGAACCCGCGACCAAATCTGCGATCCTACTCGGCGAGTCAGGCTCCAACTCGCCGAGTCCTCCCTTTAAAACACCCAAAAATGTGATTTAACAATACTTTGAGATTTCGGGCTGTTACAATTCTCCCCCACTAGAAACAGACTTCGCCCTCGAAGTCTCACTCTGAAAATAGTTCCGGATGCTACTCCTGCATCTCACGTTCCGGCTCCCCAGTCACTTCCGATCTCTTCCGAGGTTACCACCGAACCAATACCAGAGGTACCTCCTTGTTCCTCAGAACCTTGATCTTCCGATCCCTGATGGCCACTGGCTTCTCAGCGTAACACAGGCTCGCATCCACCTAATTGTTCTTTAGTGGAACCACTGTTGACTCATCGGCCATACACTTCTTCAATTGCGACACATGAAAAGTGTCATGGATCCATCCCAATTCCGTTGGCAGCTCCAAACGATAGGCCACCCGTCCTACCTTCGCACCTTCATGAAAAGGCCCAACATATCGGGGCCCCAACTTGCCCCTCTTCCTGAATCGAATCACCCCTTTCCAAGGATAGACCGTCAGAAGTACGAAGTCGCCGACCTGAAACACATGCTTGCAACGGCATCTGTCCTCATAACTTTCCTGTCAACTCTAGACGATCATTAACCTCTGATTAACCTGCTGCATCTGCTCTGTCGACTCAAGCATGATCTTTGCACTGTCCACCACTCCCTGTAACCGAGAATTACCCAAGATGCAACTCTGCTCTAAATCTCAACGATCATTCGACCCATAAGGATTAGGAAACCATGAATCACCGGATCCCCGATCCTAAGCCCACTTAATCCCTTTCGGAACAACTGAGGGACCCATTCTCAATTCTCAGAGCAACTCTCCCGAGTTCTCCCCTTGCAATCACATGCACATACTGCACTAGCCCCAACATACCTTCTTCTTCCTTTATCTAGGGAAATCCTCTTCACGACCTTGCCACTACTCCATGTATCGCACATGTTCTAGATCTGCTCGCAAGGACTCTCGGGTCCATTCGTTACCTCTCCTCAGCAAATGAGGGTCCGGCACCACCTCCTATGCAACAGCTCAAAGGGCGGCATACTAATGCACTAATGATGGTTGTTGATATGAGACAACTCAACCAAGGATCAATACGTACCGCGGCTTTCTCAGAAATCTAATGCACATGCCCGAAGCATGTCTTCGAGCGTCTGGATCGTTTACTCTCTCTAAAGTGTCCTCAGATATCATCATGCTAAGCTCCTTTCCCATATTCCTCCTCAAGACTGAGTACTGGATCAGCTTTTGGCTCCACATCTGAGCCCCCAAATGTCACCCATCTCATGACCCAAATATTCCACTAACTTTCTCCCCGTGACCACTATCCCGACCCAGTGACACGCAAGTCACAAAATTCTCTTTTCCTCGTGCGAGCAATACAATCCAACCGAAGATCGTCTCAACTCTAATCTCTGGGTTCTGCTACGCATATTCGTCGCGTATCTACCCGCATCTCCCGATAGGGACGGATACCCCCGTCTTTCCCCCGACTCAACATCTAGGCTCCAAAAACTCAATAATAGGACTACTCAAACCCAAAACTCTTCCACACCATAAACTGCTCGGAAAACATTCCAACATTGTATTCTCTTGCCATTTAATGAGTACTGCGACTCCACGCGGTATCACAACATCTTCTGAATAGTGAGTACTGCGACTCGAATATCCATCACAGACTATGGAGACAATCAACATAACAAATGCCCATCTCTGCGAATATCCACTCCCTCAAATAATCTCCCTGGATACCCATACCCGAAGGGCTCCCACTAGATCCACAGATACTTGATATGCCACACGTCGATTCAATTCAGGATTCATGAGTAACTCCGAAATAAAGATATCATACCCGGATATCTCAGAATACCTCAACCGAACATCACAAGATCCTGCCACGACCACTGATCTCCTGCCCCAAGTATCATGTAGTTACAATAATACATCTCCTCGGAATCCCATAAATAGATCTACATTTTCCCTCATTACAACTCCGACGCATATAATTTCCCGATTGGAATACGAGAAAAGGCTGACGCTACGAAATATGCTGAAAATTCTCCGAAACCCTTCTTCCGACGCTCAAAATCCAACCAAGAATGCGCATACCGACCCAAACATTCTCTATCTACTTGTAACGACACCAAACCCCTGTCATAGATACATTCGTTCTCCTCCTCAAGTACTTCCCGCATTAACTCACTCTGACCCTTTTCCTCGATCATCGACACCTCTGGTCTCATGATTCCTTACAGCATATCCCTATACTTCACTTATAACCACTCTTGACAAATCTTTGCTTTCTTACATACTGCCCCCGGTTCTCCCCCACTCAGGGTTCGAACCATCACCAATTAGCACACACCCAACCCACAACTACTTTTCACCAGCAAAATCGTACCTGCTCCAGGAAAGTGCTACGTAACGCCCGGTAATTCCCCCTTAAGGAGTCAATCGACCCCCTATACTCTGAACCTCTAATGAACTCCTCAAGAACTTCTCATCACAACTGCTTCTAATCGTTCCAAATCTCATACCAATCCAACACTAAGCATCTCAACTGCTCAATAACATCCCTGGCTCATAGACTGCACCGCAATTATCGTTCCTCTCACCTCAGCTCATTAACTAATGTTCTAACACCGAAATTGTCCCAAGGATAGGGACCCACTCTCAACATAGACGAAAACTCTCTGCACTGCAAAACTTGACTGAACTCTCCGCTGCTACCACTATGACGCATCCTACTATTCTCACTTAGGTGTAGTGTGGTTTTCGACTACCTCAGTCCCAACTGACTGTCTGCTCATGATAAGTCACTGCCTCGCGGCACACCTGCTACCTGATACTCTGAGGGAAAACATTGTCGATAACTACCTGCAGGGTGTACTCCCAAATCGACAACTGAAACATCAAGCCCCTCGTGTATTGCTCACGAACATAAATGGCACCACCCTCCTAGAAGATGGCCTCTCCCTTATCGCCTGATTGTTTGACTCAATCAAAATTTTCCTCTGTCTTTAATTTCTTACCAAAATACTCTGATGGGCACTCGCCTTTCCTCTCGGGGAACGCCTCCCCATACTCAATCATGGTCTACAGGCCTAAAACCCATAGCATCCGATCTCTACCTCATCGATCATGACCCGATAGCAAGATAGTCACAAGCATCATCCGCTACGAACCCTGGTACTCATCCCATGACGTCCCTTCTCAATCTGTTCCGGTGTATGGTACCCGAACCATAACACTTAGGACTAATTGTTTATCATAGTTCTATGAAAACTCCTAGATCCTTTGAGATTCATTGAACATTTCAATGGCATGTTTAAATCTCGATATGCCCCTCTAGTTTGTGACTAGGATACCGAGGATCACAAAGCGGGTGTGAATTACCATGCAAATCTACATGGTGCCTTCATTGTTACAATCATCTATTTGATGTGCCGGTAAACCACACACGCTCCATCGAGCTATGATAAACAATTAATCACCCTTTTCCACCTTTGCTTAGAACCAATTAGTGTGCCGGTAAACCACACACACTCCACTAACTTCTTAGCAAGGGTGCAAAGTGCAATTTCATTGGATTGCATCAATTCACTTTTCCTAAATTAACTAAGATTGTGAATTTTATAAAATAGTTTAGTTATTTTATAGGTTCATTATACTTATTAATGAGGAGAGAGAGTTGCCCTATCCTACCCGTTCGGCTAATGCCCCTCCATCGGTCAAGCAAGCGGTGGGTGTGAGTGAAAACCCATTAAGCTCCATTTCATAGGCAGCAACCTTATACCCACCTTATACACCGGCTTCGTGAATGAGGCCTACTAACGGTAAGACTAGCATTTTAATTTTACTTATATATATATATATATATATATATATATATATATATATATATATATATATATATATATATATATATATATATATATATATATATATATTAAGCCTTTAATAATATAATAGTATAGGGTTGAATTTTAAACTTGTAAAACTCTAGCGGTTGAAATTTAAATTCTTCTAAATTAAACTATTAATCAAAAAATTCAAATTTCAAAACTTCAAGATAGAAATTGAACTTTTCGAAACAATAGGGATCAAATAACAAATAATTCAAATTAAACAGTTAATTTCATAATTATCTATAGACCTAATCCAATTTTAGTCATTAGATAATTACCAAATAATCTTAAATAGTCAATATTTATCACATAAATAAACAATATTTAAAAGATTTGAAATTATCTATATTTATGTCAAGGATAATCATTAAATTAAGTTAAAATTCGGACTTTTACATAATAAAACGATTTAGGTATCAATCCTAGACAAAACAGCAATAAAATCCCAAATTATCCTCTGTCTGACGCTCGGACGCTTTGGACTCGCCGAGTCCAAATACTGACTCGCCGAGTTGGGTCGAATAGAGGTGAAGAAAAACGATTTCCAACAAGCATCACATTCAATTGAAACCAATCATGGACTTGATACCACTGATGGGTTTTGGACATAAGAACTTTCCCTATGTGCACATACAAACCTATAGCTTGGATCTAGGTTTCTCTAATTGAACATGCAATATATCCAAGACTTTCATGGCTAGATCTATTGTAAACTAACAATCAAAATCATATGAAAACAGATCTAGAATAATACCTTGAGTTACTTGCTTGAAACCTTCTTCTTCTTGGAGCTTAGAGTCACAAATGTCACTCCTCTAATGGCTTACAAACACCAACTAGCAAGAAGATGATTTGAGAGAGGTAAGGAAGAGAGAAATTGGCCCTAGGGTTACTCGAATAACAAAGGTCACGATTTCACTACCACAAAGGATCTATTTATACTGTGAGCTCCTAGGGTTTCACCCTAAAACCCTAATCGGATAACTTAGCCTCAAAGCAATCCATAAGGATTCTTAGCTCAAAATACAACTATCACACATTTGATAGTTTATACCCCTTTCTTTAATTAATCTCCTTAAGTCACCAAATTAGTTCCTAATTAATTTATGACTTATAATAATCAATTAATATTATTATTCCTTTAACATATTATTCTTATAATACATTAATAATAATAATATCTTTTCTCTCTATATAAATCACCTTGTCAAGTTGCTATGGTGAAGGCAACCCAAAAGAACCATGCATAATCGGGTCAAGTACTTACCAAAGATAGTTACAACCTTAGACACTAATCCAACAACAACCTCCCCCTATCCGATGATGTCAAAACTAATCTTCTTCATAGGAGTCAACAAAAGAACCGTTGTAGAACTTATCAGCTTCATTCAGAATTTCAGGCTTTACCCACCTGAATTCATCAATTTGAAGTTCTTGCAATCATTTTCTAAGCTCAAGAGAGATCAGCACATGATATCCTCTTTTAAGTTCTATATGATGAATTCCTTCCATGCGAAGATGAAATAAATGCTCAGTGGGTGCAGCGGGAAGATCACTAGTGCGTTGAAAGTACATATGATTTTGACTATCAAGGTAGAAAATACCATATTCTGGTTCTCGAATGAACATGTGCTGAATTGGTTCCACACCCACTAGAAGTTTGTTATGGATGTAGTGAGTACCATATAGAAGAAAAAACATGGTATACTTAGACCTTCTGGGAACCCTGTTTTTCAAGAAGTGGATGGTGTAGATGGACCAACTGATGGCACAAGATTTAGCTTCTTGACTATGTTGAGAAGCTGTTAAATTGCTAACTTCAACTCTTGAGCATGAATATCTTTATGTTTTTCAAGAATTTCTTGAACTTGTATCCACTCGTTGTAGCTAAATTCGACCAGCTCACGAGCAAGTACAACCTCAATGTATTCATACTCAATCTTTTTCCCAACCAAGTGAAGCTTTAATGAACCATTCTTTGGCTTAGTGCACCTTACCCTGATGATGGGATCATAATTTGATATACGAGCTAGAACATATCCAAACTTCTTTCTGTCGATCCTAGCATTCAGCTTAGAAACCATGTGTCGTTTGTCCACATTATTGTTGAACAACTGAATATTCATGTTTTGAATATTTGTGCTTTAAACATCAACACTTTTTTTAGCAAAAGCAAGGGCCTGAACAAGTTTAAGGGACCAACGTCCTTCTTTTCTAGCTTCTTTTCTAAGTCAAATGGTAACATTATTCTTTATCATAATTACTCTAACTTCCTCAACAGCTATCTCCTATTCTTTAGCTAAGTAATTCAGAACAATAGTATGCTTGCTTTTCTTGGAAGGAGGAGTTGAAGGATCACCAATGGTAGAGGAACTTCCAACTTTAGCATCATTAGCTATATATATATATATATATATATATATATATATATATATATATATATATATATATATATATATATATATATATATATATATATATATATATATATATATTCAGGTTCATTTGAGACCATTCTAATTTTGTGAGACCGTAAGACCAAATCTAAAAATAATTTTAAAATGCAAAATAAGTGAAAAAAATCCAAAAATTCTTTTTTTAAATATTATTTTTGGAACTTGAATTAACTAAAAATAATAAAAAAAATAAAAAATAAAAAAATCTCGTTTTTTTTGAAAAATACGTGAAATATTCTAAATAATCATTTTAAAATGCAAAATAAATAGAAAAAATCTAAAAATTCCGGTCCCACAAAATATAGGTGGTTTCAAATGAACCTAATCCTATATATATATATATATATATATATATATATATATATATATATATATATATATATATATATATATATATATATATATATATATATATATATATATATATATATTTATATTTATATTTATATATAAAGTCCACATGTATATATTTTTCAACGTCGATACGATGAAGTGCTTTTTGGTGAAATAAATTTGTGGTTGAAATAAATTCTCATTTTCAACCTTTTATTTTAAATTGAATATATATATATATATATATATATATATATATATATATATATATATATATATATATATATATATATATATATATATTCAATTTAGAAAAAAAAAAAAAAAAGGATGAAAATGAGAATTTATTTCAACCACAAATTTATTTCACCAAAAAACACTTCATCGATACGATGTAGAAAAATATATACATGTGGACTTAAAAAGTATTAATATGTTTTCTTAAATTATATTAATCAATATCTTTATATATATATATATATATATATATATATATATATATATATATATATATATATATATATATATATATATATATATATATATATTTTGTAATATACACGTTTTGAATTCGTGTTTTGTAATGAATAAAATTGTGAAATACTATGTGAAATTGAGTGTTGAGTTCTAATAGATGGTTTTTACTAGAAATGAAGTAAAACTATGTTTACAATCACTCATAAAATATTGGAAGTCTTATGAGATTCTAATTAAAAGTCAAATAGTGAAATTTAGCGAAAATATAAAATTTTAAATAAGTAAAACTTTATTATTGAAAGCTATAAATAATCTCGTTAGAAACTTGTAGGAGAAAACCTCGTCGAAATCCGAGTTATCACGAAGAAGTTATGATCATTCGAAGATACGCGATAAAATCAACACGACATCGAATGATGTAAAAATTGAGTTTTTTATAAACTACTTTTTAGCCTTAGTGATCTAAATGAAAGTCGTAGTATTCGTTAAACCGAGAAATTCGATAAAAAGAACGCCAAAATCTGACTTCGTATGAGGAAGTTATGATTTTTCAAAGTTTCAACTTAGCAGTAGACAGCTAAAAACTCAAATTTTAGATCGAGCGATATTTGACCAATACATCATAAATGAGAATCGAAGGTCTCGTCATTTGTAGTACAACGGTAAAATGTCTAACGAAAACAGATGTCGGATGAAGAAGTTATGAAATTTTAACGGATTTTCCTGTCCCAGTCTGTTAAAAGTAATAATATTAAAAATAAAATCAAAATTAACCGACGAAGTCTAAATGAAAGTTCTAGAGCGTAATTTTTGCTACGCGTGCATATTTAGAATGTCAAAAACAGAGCTCGTATGCGAAAGTTATGGATTTTAGAAGTCCGGGGCTCAATTTCCGAGAAATCTCGCATGAATAGTACCGGCCACATTACGTTGCACGAAACAGGTGCATCACTGGAGTCGTGGCATGTCCGATGAGCGACGCGTGTTGCACGCATGTCTGAGCCTCGCTTCGCCACCGTCGCCCCCTCTCGCATGCAAGCCATGTGCTTCGTCCCTCCTGAAGCCACGTCCGAGCCTCGCAGCAGCCTCGTGGCCCTCGCACTTCCTACCGCGTGTCCGAAGCTCGCATGAGCCACGTCTCCCCTCCAGATCCGAGCTTCATAGCTATGACGTGGAGCTTCCTCAGCCAAGCAATCCTCGGTCTCGCACCCTATAAAAGGGAGACATGCGAGACTTGCCAACTAACTTTGAATTTTTGACACTTTTCACCCCTTTTTCCATATTTTCTTCATTTTGAGCACCTGAAACACGTCCCAAAGCTCCCGAGAAGCCCGAAAATTTTATCTTTTTGGTTTTGAAGCCCTACCTTCGCAGAGCCCGGTTTTCAATTAAGCTCCCGGTTTTCAACACAGAAAGTCATATTTAAAGCCGAAGTGATGTCCAAATTACTATTTTAACCCCCAGTTAATTTAAAGTGAGTTCAATATATAGGAACAATTGTATGTTATGTGTTATATGTGCTATTTGTTTTTCAGTGTTATTATTCTTAGTTATTTTCCCGTGTTATTTTATTTGCTATTTTTAATAGCAAAGTTATACCTTTGACCATGTGATCAGTGAAAGGACGTAGATTCACGGTGGTACTGGTATGTAGCCTCTGGCCATGTAGAACATGTCTCGTAAGAGAATGATTTGTATTCTATGGCATTGGCATAAGGTTAGATAGGAATGGTATGTAGCCTCTAACCATGTAGAGCATGACTCCATAAGAGAATGAACTCTATTCTATGGTATTGGCAAACGGTTAGATAGGGCTATAAGCATGAAATCTACCAAAATGTTAATAAGAAATTATATGTCTTATGTGCCATTTGGGCCAAAAATTTATTGATGCATATCAAGTATTGAAATCGTTATGTCTCATTGATCGTAAATCTTTGAATCGAATCTTGAGTTGATATTGGAAGCCTGACATATGATACGCATATGCTATTATTGTTCTTGTTCCCTTTTGCTTTTGTCATATTGGTATATACAAGGCATAAGATTATATTTTATCTATTTATTGAATTCACTAAGTGTTATCGTTTATCCCTCTCAATGTTTAACAATTGCAGGTGATGAGTATCCAATATAATTTTATACTGCAGAAAGATTTAGAATAGTTATTACCATTTCTCTGTATTTTAATGTTCAAGTATGTTTATGAATAGTAGATTCCTCGGTAGACATGAAATGTAATAAAACTTAATCGGTTTGTATCCAATCTTTTGTAATCACTTTATCAATATAAAATATTGTTTTATAAATATGCATGTAGCATGTTTTGAGGAAGTAACTTAAGAATTGTTTTTTGAAATAGTATGAAAGTTTGGGTCTTTCATAAATACGAAAGTTGGGATCTTTCATATATATATATATATATATATATATATATATATATATATATATATATATATATATATATATATATATATATAAGGCTTGGAAATTATGTGGTTGTTATGTACCTAATATTAGATATAAAACCCTATAAAACTATACGGTTTTAACAAAATGCAATTACATATCTCTACCATCTTTCTTGTATCCTTTATAAGAGCTTATGTTAGGCATTGCATATATTTTTTTGGAGTTTTATAAGTTTGATTTGGCACCATAAACTATGCATAAGAGTATTTTGCCAACTACTTATAGGTCTCCATATTGAAATTTAATACATAAAACTACATTGAAAGATTGAAAGTATTCATTAAAAAACCCACTAATGCTCTTTCCATAACCCATCATAGAAAAACCATCCAAGTATACATAATATATGTGTTGAAGGAAGTTAAAAAACCTACTAGAGCTCAAACAAAAAAAAAACACATTTGAAATACATAGATGTTGGGGATGAATCACGATATCAAAAATAATATGAGTTCAAAGACAATAAGAAGAATCTAACAATGAAAGAAAAAATGTATTTTTTAATCAAAATGAAGTCAATTTTGATGGTTCTATACATAATATTATATACATGACAACCACATCATCACGTGTGATACAAGTAAACTGAGTGGGTCGGGTTGGGAAACCTAGTGAGTACATAGTGTAACAGCTCAAATTTTCAAATAAATTTTTCACTTAAACAAAACATCATTATTTGACAAAAGAGTTTATTCCAAGTTTATTGCAAAAGTATAAATAATAAATCTCCAAGATCTTCAACAATGGCAGTGTGTACGTGTCACGCCGGCGCCTTCCCACGGTCATCTCTAGTACCTGAAAACATAAACACAACTAGTAAGCATAAATGCTTAGTGAGTTCCCCAGTATACGACTTACCCACATACGCCTTCCGGCCCGGACCTTTCGGTCCACATAACATTGCCTTCCGGCCCGTAACATAATCGCCTTCCGGCCCATAACATATCGCCTTCCGGCCCGTATTAAATTGCCTTCCGGCCCATAGTATTTTACCTTCCGGCCCATAATAGAATAAAACATAACACATGTAACATAACGCACATATCACATAAGTCATACATCATACCGTTCTTTCTATCACATAAAGTCTCGCCTTCCGGCCCGTATAAGCATACATCACATATAAAGCATCTACCTCTCTAGACATAGCATAAATGTAACACATACGACCTTCCGGTCACGCAGTCAAACCCTCCCGGGTGAAGTATAGTGAGAAGACTCACCTCGTAGTATGCAAGCTATAAACCCTTCGAGCTACTCGCACTCGATCCGCTAATCCGCAGGTTCCCTATAATACCACATACCTTTATTAGTGATCTTATCAAACCAGACAACTGACCCTACTAAGTTACATACAGGTCAACGGTCAATCTTGACCGGACTCGTCGAGTGCAAAGGGCAACTCGGCGAGTATAGACACCCCGACTCCACTCGCCGAGTCTAAAGAACGACTCGGCGAGTTCTAGTAGATCTTCAAGCTACTCGCCGAGTCTGAAGAGCAACTCGGCGAGTCCTAGTGAATCTTCAAGCTACTCGCCGAGTCTGAAGAACAACTCGGCGAGTCCTAGCCATGCAGTCAACCCGCTGCCTCCTGTATTTCGCATGATTTCGAAGTATATAGATATGGGGCTTCCTGGACTTTCACATATACTATTACAGGGGTTTTTAAACACTTGTAACAACACTATAATCTAACAATTCCTTAAATGGGTTTCCTAAACCCTAAATTCACATACAACGTAAAAGCTACAGATTATGATCCGAAGATTACCTGGAAACGTGTTCCCTGTGTCCCCAACCTCCAGTACTCGACTCCTTGGACTTCCTTTGATCACTACCTTGCCTCTCCTTGTTTAACAATCTCTTCAAGCTTCCTCTAGCCCTCACTCTTGCTCCAGATGCCCACAAACTCCCAAAGTATCTTCAATCGGCCAAAAGACGCGACATGACGGCCATAAGATCATTATATACGATTCAGAATTGAAACGGCTAGGGTTCAGCTGAATCAGCGTCGACTCGCCGAGTCCCTATCTGGACTCGTCGAGTCCAGTCGTGTATCTGCGACCAGGACCATGGCCCTACTCGGCGAGTCATGCACCAACTCGCCGAGTCCCCCCCCTAAATGTGCCCCGAAAATAATTTAAAGAAATACCTGAAATTCCGGGCTGTTACACATAGGGTTTTCAACCCACAATAATATAATTATTATTTTTAATAAACAAACAATTAACCCAATTACCCATCCCCATTATCTTCTTTATTCCTAAGTACCTTCCCTAAGGATTTATCTTAAGGGTCGTCTCCTACATCATATTTTCCTCTCCTCTCCTTACATCGCATTTCCTTATATGTTTGTTCCTAAGGACTCTCCCTAAGGATCATCACCTACATCACATACACAGTATTGATTCAGGGATTACTCCCTCAATACGTGCCCAATAAGGGTTAGGGTATCATCGCATGAATACGTAGTTACAACATCGCCTGAACTCGTAATTCATAGTAAGGGGTTAGAGTATCATCACATGAATACATAGTTACAACATCACCTGAACTTGTAATTCATCACCTACAGGTTATGAGCCTCCTAGTGTTTCCACGGGGTTGTCTAGAATAGTCTGTGGTCGCCATCTATACTCTGGTAGATGACTACATCTCCAAATTTCCGGACAAGGTTGTAGTATCCTACATCACCGATTCATCATCACTTATCTATCCTCACCTAATTATCATCACCTTCCTATCATCACCTATCTCTCATTATTTTATTTCACCACACACCAACCATTTCATCTAACCATGTTTCATCCAAACATATTTGTAGATATAAAATAAGTATATAGTTTAAATCATTTAAAACATGTATAAAATCATTCATCCAGCATAGACAACAAGTATTCAGATAATATGCACACATAGCACGTAACTTATGTAAAATACTTTATATCTATGTGTATGATGAAAGTAACTATGCACTCACTTGAGTAGGTGATGACTTGGTTCTCGGACAGTACTTCGTAACTCTCAAAACAATTTTTCTTCGATAAAACCTATTATCAATTCCACTAGGGTTTAGTCTAACGTCAACCGTGACTAATTAATAGTATAGCTATTATTATTATTATTATTATTATTATTATTATTATTATTATTATTATTATTATATAAGCGTTAAATAACACTCAGTATAACTGATAATAATAGCCCAAATAATTATTTTAATGACCTACTAACATTACTATAATTATTTGAAAGCTATATTAAAAATTGCGTAAGCGTAGCTCACTTACAGCGGATTTTAAAGAAAACTGGGCCTTATTTGGAGCAGTGTTTCGAAACCGAAAGACTCTTTTTCTCGGGACTCCGGGAGCCTCGGGGCTTCCTTAGGGTGCTAGGTGATTTACCTAGGCTTAGGAGGGGGGTAGGGGTGCTAGAGAGAGAAAGAAGTTAGAGAGAGAAGTGAGAAATGGTGTAAGGAAGTGAATGGGTCGATCTTGCTATTTATAGTAAGTGTTTATGACACTCACGTCGTGACTGTCATAAGACTCACGTCGTGAATCTCATGATTCATTCCGTATATTTGTCATTTGCGTCCCTAGCTTCCGATGGTGGCCATGACACCTCACGTCCTGAAG
Source organism: Lactuca saligna (assembly GCF_052625555.1). NCBI lineage: Eukaryota > Viridiplantae > Streptophyta > Magnoliopsida > Asterales > Asteraceae > Lactuca > Lactuca saligna. Next base: position 327,198,618 of record NC_136420.1, read on the forward strand.
GTCATAAAGCTCACGTCATGAACTGGATCTTATCGTCACGCAGCTTCTAGATTCCCAGTTATGACAGGATTTATCGAGCGTCATAATTAACATGTCGTGAATCGGATGTTATCCTCTCGCAGTTTCTAGTTTCTGAGTAATGACAGAATGTCGTGAGCGTCATAACTCACATGTCGTGAATTAGCTAGTTTAGGGTTTTTTTAAAAGCTAAATCTTCGGAATACCATAACTTTTGCATAAGAACTCCGTTTTTGACGTTCTTTATATCCACGTGTAGGTGGAGACATATTCTACAACTTTCATTTAGATCCCTAAGGCTAAAAAGTCCTCTATCTGAAATTCACTATTTACGTCTCCTGGTGTCGTGCCGGTTTTGCCGAAAAACTTCGACGGGCTATAACTTCTTCGTTATAACTCGGATTTCGGAGTTCTTTATATGTACGGGACCCTTAAGAAATATTCTAAAACTTGGTTAAGATTATTTATTATAAATAATATTTTGTCGAAAAGTCATTAACAACCCCTATTATCTCTAAATTGACTAGCCCGGATCTACGGGCGTTACAATTATCTCCCCCTTAGGATGATTACGTCCCGGAATCATCAACGAAACAGGGCTCACATGATGACTCCATACATTATCTCTTCATCCTAAGTAATAACTGTAACTGATGTTCCTTCGAACGAGTATCTAACTCTAAGACTTCCTAACTGCAGGCAATGCCTGATCTTGGACCTTCTCTCTATCTCATGTTAGACTTACAATCATGACCTTCATGTCACGATCTCGATATTTATTGGAAACTCCTTCTATAAGAAACTTGAGATAAGTTTCTTCCTTCGATTATCATAATAGGCCGATAGGTCATGTTCTAATGACCTCTCATCATATGATGTATTTCTTGGACTCATGTCTTTTAGAGTCAAATTCCAAAACATACTATACCTTCCTTCATGTTCTAATCACATCTTAAAAGGTAGAATTTCTAGCTACAAGCAACCATCGCAATACCTCTACCGATCACTTTGATTATCTTTTACTACAATCCTATGGCTTAAGTCAGATGTTACATCGAACTTGGTTCTCTAAACAAGGTAACATACTCATCGTAGTCGGACTCAATTTGATATGACCACTAGGGTCGGAATAACAATCATATTCTTAGTCATTGCCAAAATGATGGTAATGACATGCTTAAATAAAACGGAATCAGTTAGTGGCTTCTTGGTAACCTTGTGACTTTCCCTGATCCAAGCGTGAGTCCTGTGCTTCCGGTAGTATATGCATCTACTACCTTTCACACCTACTAATACTCGTCCCAAGTATTGTCTCACAGTCCCCAAGTCCTAAAATCACAAAAAACAATTTAACGCATACAAGTGTGTCCAAATAATCATAAAAATTTCCCTAGACTCTACTAGGACTTCTTCCATGCGCATCTTAAATCATCAATTCTGCTTCCACTCGGTTGGTGATGGAAACTCTAGATGATAGGAAAACTCTAGGAGTTACACCAATCGTTCTATCATCCCGCCAATCAAATGTGTACATTTAGATGTACCGTACTTCTCTAGATGTACTGCTATTTTATCAGATGTATTCTAAAGGCAAGATACCTCTCTTATGATATCTTCCGATAGGTATCATTCACTATCGTAAGCCATCTTATTTCCTCTATTTTCTCAGTCTATCATGGTTCGCATCACTTCCTGATCTTCTACCATTGTGATAGGTTCGGGTGCAGGCGCAACGACCGATGCATGACCCATCACATTCTTAGGCTCACGTTGTCATCTTCCTCGGATATTTCCTAGTTTGTCTTCACCATGACGTTTTGCACACCCAAGCAGACGTTTGGTGTACCGAGGCGAGACTTTTAAGATAGGAAAGATTTTATCTATGCTTGACGTATAGATCTCCTTCTCACACAGAAAAGTTACATGCTAGTTCTAAACTGTAATCAAACGTTTAGAAATCTGAACACATAAAATTTCAAGATCCGGTCGGAAACAGACCATAGATACGAACAAATAATATCATATAAGGCATCTTTATAGCTATAACATAAAACATTTAGCACATAAAACATTTTAGGTATCTTTCCTAAAATAAACTAGTGCTCGTGTCTAAATTATAGCAGACACTCATCTCATAATCATCGCTTAGCATTCTAAGTTTAAGTCTAGAAATAAATTCTTATTCCTAGTTCGCTTAAACTAAAGCTCTGATACCAACAGTGACATTACGATTTTCACAGCCAGAAAAGACCGACTATTGCTTATGCTTTATAATAAAATCAGAGTATCTCTTTTAATAAAAACGTTGCGGAATTTGTTCCCAGAAAAACATGATAATTTCATTATCAAAGCATTTCTGAAAAAATGTATTTTTATTCATTTCAAAACATTTGGGATGTCATCGTCAATACAGAAACATAAGCATAAACAAAACTTCCATTCATTTACACTAGTGATCTATATCTCCTTAATCTCTTAGTGGAATGTAACTTCATATCGTCACATGTGATACAAGTAAACTGAGTGGGTCAGGTTGGGAAACCTGGTGAGTACATATGGTTTTCAACCCACAATAATATAATTATTATGTTTAATCAACAAAAAATTAACCCAATTAACCATCCCCATTATCTTCTTTATTCCTAAGTTCCTTCCCTAAGGATTTATCCTAAGGGTTGTCTCCTACATCATATTTTCCTCTCATCTCCTTACATCCCATTTCCTTATATTTTGTTCCTAAGGACTCTCACAAAGGATCATCACCTACACCACATAGACAGTATTGATTCAGGGATTACTCCCTCAATACGTGCCCAACAAGGGTTAGGGTATCATCGCATGAATACGTAGTTACAACATCGCCTGAACTCATAATTCGTAGTAAGGGGTTAGAGTATCATCGCATGAATACGTAGTTACAACATCGTCTGAACTCGTAATTCATCACCTACAGGTTATGAGCCTGCTAGTGTTTCCACGGGGTTGTCTAGAATAGTCTGTGGTCGCCATCTATACTCTGGTAGATGACTACATCTCCAAATTGTCGGAAAAGGTTATAGTATCCTACATCACCGATTCATCATCACCTATCTATCCTCACCTAATTATCATCACCTATCTCTCATTATTTTATTTCATCACACACCAACTATTTCATCTACCCATGTATCATCCCAAAATATTTGTAGATATAAAATACATATATAGTTTAAATAATTTAAAACATGTATAAAATCATTCATCCAGCATAGACAACAAGTATTAAGATAATATGCACACATAGCACGTAATTTATGTAAAATACTTCATATCTATGTGTAAGATGAAAGTAACTATGCACTCACTTGAGTAGGTGGTGACTCGGTTCTCGGATAGTACTTCGTAACTTTCAAAACAATTTTTCCTTGATAAAACCTAGTATCAATTCCACTAGGGTTTAGTCTAACGTCAACCGTGACTGATTAATAGTCTAGCTATTATTATTATTATATAAGCGTTAAATAACACTCAATATAACTTATAATAATAGCCCAAATAATTATTTTAAGGACCTAATAACATTACTATAATTATTTGAAAGCTATATTAAAAATTGCATAAGCGTAGCTGACTTACAACGAATTTTAAAGCAAACCGTGTCTTATTTGGAGCAGTGTTTCGAAACCGAAAGACTCTTTTTCTCGGGACTCCGGGAGCCTCGAGGCTTCCTTAGGGTGATAAGGGGTTTACCTAGGCTTAGGAGGGGGTTAGGGGTGCTAGAGAGAGAAAGAAGTTAGAGAGAGAAGTGAGAAATGCTGTAAGGAAATGAATGGGTTGATCTTGCTATTTATAGTATATTTTTATGACACTCACGTCGTGCATCTCATGATTGATTCCGTAGATTTGTCATTTGCGTCCGTAGCTTCGGATGGTGGCCATGACACCTCACATCGTGAATTGGATCTTATCGTCTCGCAGCTTCTAGATTCATAAGTATGACAGAATTTCTAAAGCGTCATAATTCACATGTTGTGAATCGGATGTTGTCCTCTCGCAGCTTCTAGTTTCCGAGTTATGACAGATTCTCATTAGCGTCATAATTCACATGTCGTGAATTAGCTAGTTTAAGGTTTTTTTAAAAGCTAAATCTTCGGAATACCATAACTTTTGCATACGAACTCCGTTTTTGACGGTATTTATATCCACGTGTAGGTGGAGACGTATTCTACAACTTTCATTTAGATGCCTAAGGCTAAAAAGTCCTCTATCTTAAATTCACTATTTACGTCTCTCGGTGCCGTGCCGGTTTTGACGAAAAACTTCGACAGGCCATAACTTCTTCGTTATAACTCGGATTTCGGCGTTTTTTATATGTACGGGACCCTTGAGACATGTTCTACAACTTGGTTAATATTATTTATTATAAATAATCCTTTGTCGAAAAGTCGTTTACGACCTCTATTATCTCTAAATTAACTAATCTGGATCTACGAGCGTTACAATACAAGTAGGATCAAACGAAAACACCAAAAAGGTGTTCTCATTTGATCATTTCCTATATATATATATATATATATATATATATATATATATATATATATATATATATATATATATATATATATATAACCATATATTTTGTTGAATTTGAGTACCTAATCTTAAATAACTTTAATGGTATATATATATATATATATATATATATATATATATATATATATATATATATATATAATGGTTAAATGAAAAGTGTAATTGGAAACGAATGAGAGGAATTGTCTCATAGTAGATACGGAATGGTTACTGTATTTGTGGTCTGTACATAAATCGTTGCTGTTGGTTTATTCAAGGCAAGGAATATTATGGGGAAGATGAATCTGCAACGACAAATAATCAAAAGCATCAGTTGCCATTCTAAAAAAAAAAAAAAATTCAAAAGCATCAGAATGCGACGGCAACGCGCCAAGTGGTGGGGCAACAACCGGAGATATGTTGTTCCTCTCGTGGATCGAGGAGATTAGAGTCGCCACCATCAGTCAGCAACCGCCACCACCACCACCTCACGTCGTTTCCTGCGGCCATGACCACCGATTCAAAGCTTTGTCCCATCCACAACCACAGGAATCTCAGATGAATCTCTTAAAAATTGTTCCGGAAGGCACGCGCAGATAGGTCAGATCAAGTACGTACGCTTTGCTCCTTTATTTTACAATGCTTTGCTTTTTGTTCCCTTGTGTTTATGCCTCAATAATATTTATCTTTTGTTGTTTTAAATTTTATTATAAATATTTCATTTTCTTTTTTCCTAAGGGTAATAATTTAATGTTCTCAAAACTTTTATAAGAAGTAGCTTAAGATTATATATGGGTAATTATCATAAAAATACATAATAATAAATTATGATATATTTTTTTATATAAATTGTGTATAATAGGGATTATTTTTTGTGTGGATTGAACTAAATTAAGACTTCAAAAATATTTACAAATTTAAACAATAGAACCATAAAAATTAAAAATATCGAAATAACCTCCATCTTCTCGGATAAGCATATGTGAAAATATATAATTCGATTTTTTAGCAAAACGACCTTGATTTGCAAAGTTTGACCGTTTGAAAAATTAGGTTGATTGTGAAAATTTGTACAAATTTTCCCAATTTAGCTTACAGAAGTATAGTTTTTCCCTAACTTTGAATATTCATTACTCTTTCTTATAAAATTCATCTGCAGTAAATGTTTTTTTTTTCATTGTATTATGTATAGCAAGCTATCCATAGACATTTCACATTTCAAATATGGATCCTTTTTAAGTTCTAAATAAGCTAATCGGTGAAAAATATAAAATAATACCCAACTCTAAACCTTGATAACTTTTTTATACAAAATCTATTTGAGGTGGATTTTTTTTCATTGTATTCTATATACCAAAAGCTATTTATGTACATATCACACTCTAAATTTGGATGTTGATAAGATATACCCTTTTTGTGACAACTCGAAATTTTTATTCGGTCAAACCTAAAAGTCAATCATTTCGATTTATAAGTCAATTACATTACGAAATTTTTATTCGGTCAAACCCTAAAAGTCAATCACTTCGATTTATTAGTCAATTACATTATTACTTATTTTTAGCAAATTTAAAGTTTGTTTGAATATTTTAATATTATTCTTTAAACGAACGGGTGAAAGGAAGTGTCGTCTCGAGTTTGAAATTTCAAAGCCGCAAACACCTCGTGTCTTAGAAGTTCACGGCCAAAATTTTATGTTTGGGCCGAAAAATCTTCCCAAAAACGTAAACTCATGCTTAAACATGAGTTTACTCCCCAAATTACCACACTTCTCATTTCCACCCTAAAAGAGTAAACTCCAAACTCTCTCAAGTATCATCCCAGTTTTCGCTCGATTTCCCGAAAACGTAAGTGTTTCTCGACTTGATTAGTTGATATAACATAACATCTAGTGATTATACATCCTTTAATCCATCCATTTATGTGTTTTGACTAGTTATCCAGAACACACACTAGTGTTCTTGGACTTTTAGGTCATTACAAGCTTCCACAAAGTAAGTACTTCAATCCATGAGTCATTTAAAGCTTGCTATACATATTAATACCAAGGAAATGTCCCAAGAACAACAAGAACAAGGTGTTCACGATTTTGGGAGGCTCCCAAAACCGTAAACACCAAATAAAGTACAAAATGGTACCTTAGGGTACCTAGATACTTCATAATGACTTAGGGAGTTGTCTAGATTCATCCTTCATGAGTTTATCACACAAAAAGCACCAAAACTTCCCATTTTTATGTGTTTACGGTTTGGGGATCTCCCAAAACCGTAAACACCCCAAAAGGTGTATGAAAGTCCCATATTTATTCCTTATGTCTAAAATTTAACCTAGACTATTACCATGATTGAGCTAAGGACTTGAAAACCCCCCAATACCATAAACTTATGAGTTTAAGGTAGTAAGCTCATGATTTTAAGGTAGTAAACTCAAAGGAAAATGGTAAAGGGACCGTAAACTCCATTTAGGAGTGAAATGGTGCCCTAGATCCTTCCAAAGGCCTAACCACCAAGTAGAAATGCTTCAAAGTACTTGTAAAACCTCAAAACAACATATGGTCATAAAGTGTAGAGTTTACGACCGTAAACCCTTGAGTTTACTGCCGTAAACTCCTTAGGTAATGGTCATGAAAATTGTAAAACTCCAAAGGAGTTTACCATTAAACCCCAAACACTCTAGCCTTGCCCTACAAACACTTGGATGCAACCCTTGTGATCTTTAACACTTGAAACAAAGTGTTTTCATGTTCTAGAGTGTCCTAACTTAATTTATTAGTTATAAATTGGCTAATTAGTTATATATATGTTCATTATATGATAACTAGGCTCGTGCGTGTGTACAAGTCTCTATTTGTCACCTAGCACCGCATCCAACACTTCAATCCAATCCACTCACTGCAAGTGAGTTCATACCCCTAAATTAACCTTTTAAATGTTTTTAAATGTTTATAAATACTTTAATGGGGGGGGGGGGATACAAGTAAAGTTACGATAGTTATTATCTCAATCACATGTGATTAATAACTATTGACAAGTGAATCTCTTACTTTCAAACTATTTTACTTCAAATTGTCTTAAAAACTCTCTTACATATCAAATGATTTTATGAAACTTCTTTTATACTTTTATATTATTAATTGCATGTCTTTGTATGTATAGTTATATAAGCAATGTTTAAAAGGCTTAGGAAGGCCTATCCACCCTATTTCCTTTTCGCGCTTGAGATGTAGTCTGGTGGGATATTGGGTACCCGTCCAAAGGTCGTTTAAATATTAGTTATATATCATGTGTACATATATAGTCATAAAGGTTCTTCCACTTCATTCAGTACCCTTGGGTAGCAAGGGTATACTCCCATGTTCATATGTACAAGTTATATTACTAGTAAACTACAATAGGCGTAGTTTAGCGTTTTACTAATACTAGAACAATGAATCATACAGTGAATCAGTTCATTCATGAGTCAATACGTGTTAGATAGAGAGAGATCACATGTTACAGCTAGTACACACAGTACATTACTATACATGCTAGATAGAGAGAGAGAGAGAGAGAGAGAGAGAGAGAGAACACACGTTACAGCTAGCACACACAGAACATTACAGTACATTACTATATTATTACATAGATACATTTACATGAGTACATTTACATAAACACGCTTACGTGAGTACATTTACATAGATAATATATGACAAGTTATTATTACATTTTATTGTAACAGCCGGATTTTCAGGTATCTTGTATATTTGTATTTTTGGTGATTTGAGAGGGGACTCGGCGAGTTGGAGCTCAGACTCGCCGAGTAGGGGTGCGGATCTGGATGCGGGATCGCGCCTGGACTCGACGAGTCCAGGATATGGACTCGGCGAGTCAGCGCTGTGTAATGAAACCCTAATTTCTCGGGTTTGAGACCTATTTAAAGGGCCTAATGGCCGTCATTTGTGCTCACCAGTCCCTTGAGTGAAACCCTAATCGAGTGTGAGCATTTGGAACTAAGTAGGAGGCCATTATTGATCTTGGAGGTGTCATTGTTGCAAGGAAGGAGAAGACCTAGCCAAGGGAAAGCAAGGGGAGCCACTTCTGTGGATGGAGTCCAGAGCATCACTATTGTGGTAATAAATTCGAGTTACCTTCTTCCTTGTTGTTGTTTATCTAGATTTAGGGTTTGTTGAACCCTTTTATGGCAAGATCTAGTGTCCTCCTGGTCCCTTATGAGGTTTGAACCATAGATCTGGACCCTTAGAGGTCCAGAGTGTCCCTTTACCCAAGCTTTTGGGAATCAATGGAGGCTTTGGATTGGAATCCTCATGCCTTAGGTCAAAACTCCATTTATGAGCCATGGAGTGTGTTATGGGCACCAAGATAGGAGCTTTAGGTGATGAATCAGTCTAGGCAGGCCAGATCTATAGATTGTGGAAGCAGATCTGACCTTAGAAGCAAGTTGGAGTGGTTGCATGGCATGGACTCGCCGAGTTTGTTCATCAAACTCGGCGAGTAGTTTGAAGATTGCCTCGGGATTGCTCAGTGAGTGGTCCAATCGAGTCATGGGTAGACTCAGTGAGTCAGGGTGAGTTGGAGAGGGATGACGAGTGGATTGAGTCAAACTGGGACTCGCCGAGTTGTTCTTAAGACTCGGCGAGTTGAGTCGGGATGGCCCCGTGATTCTTTCAGGTGAAACTCGTCGAGTAAGGGGGGGATACTCGATGTGTAGTAAGGGGATTTCAGAGGGTTGGTGAAAACGTCTAGACTCGCCGAGTCCGGTCAAAGTTGACCGTTGACCGTAGACCGTTGACTAGAGTTGACATGTGTTGACTTCTTAGGGATAGTCAACCTTAGAGATATAAAGTGTTAATTAGAGACATATAATGTTATAAGAGGATTACATCTCGGAGGATCGAGCACGAGGGATTTCCAGGATTCGTGAGATACCGAGATACGCGAGGTGAGTCTTCTCACTATACTATTACCTTGAGTAGGTAACCTGGGTTATGTGATAGAGTACTTGTATGCTATGTATGTTATGTGTTGTACTGCATTATTTCTATGTGATTTATGTGGTGCATGTTTATCAGAGCTAGAACCTGAGGGTTCACAGAGTTTGGGTGCACGGAACCACAGAGTTATAGCCTCGAGTGGCTAATATGTGTTATATGTGGTATTTTGGGGAACTCACTAAGCTTTGTGCTTACAGTGTTTGATGTTATTGTTTCAGGTACTAGTGACGACCGCGGGAAGGCGCCGGCTTGATCCGTACACACACAATCGGATTTTTTACATTGTGATCTTGGGATTTTGTATTGACCTATATTGGATAATTAATATGGTTGTTTGATGAATATTAATCAAATTATGTTTTATAAGAAAATTGAAAAATTTGTTTTGAAATTTACGGTGTTACAATTTGGTATCAGAGCCTTGGTTTGAGGGATTCAGGTACACCTTCGGGAGTATTTGAACTCAAAATGAGGAATTGGAAAGATATTTTCAAAAGAAAACCTAACTTTTCTAAGAGTAAAAGATTTTCTTGAAAAAGAAACAAATTCCAGGAAGAAACGTGTGTACGATCAGTCAGCGCCCGAACGCTGAATTCCCAAAATACCTTTATATTATGTGATATTGATATTGATATGATGTATCTGCATGCTAGAGTAGGCTAGGTATTGCTAATAGGACTAGAGTGGCCTGATTTGTGATGCCTTAGCCTAGGGAGGGGTGAGCTGCTATGGGATGCTGAGAGTGAGTAGGTAGCAGCAAGGGGCTTATGAGAGATCTATTAGAGAGTGGTCTACGCATGATAGAGTACTTGGGAATTGGGATCCGAAGAGGAAGATTTGGGGTGTGTACTGAGATGGTGTGGACAGTAGTATTGGGCCCGTACTACTGAAAGCACCGGGGCAGTGCACACTCCAAATAAGAATCTTTGGATACCAAGAATCAAGGAGGGGTGGATTGTCGAGTGTAAGAATGCTCGGGTGAATTCTAATTTTTCGCATGTTGTATTTCAGAGGTTGATCATGGTGAGGTCATGTCATATGCCGGAGGGTGCCGGAGCTAGTGATGAGGAGATTCGACAGATCATTCATGAGGAGGTGGCTGCAGTCATCAGGGCTGAGATACCAGAGATGTTCGGGTCTATTAAGACCGCACTGATTGAGACATTTGACGAGCGTTACGCCGCTCTTTCTGAGGTTCCTGTTGCAGCGGTTACCGCAGCGATCGCTGCGGCGAGACCCCAGGGAGGTGATGCTTCACTATTTCAGGAGTTCAGCAACACCAAACCACCAGAGTTTGATGGTACACAGGATCCGGTGGCAGCTATGAGGTGGATATCTGATATGGAGGGGTGCTTATTCACTTGCTCATCTCCTGAGCATCTGAAGGTTCGGTTCGCGCTGAACCAGCTTCGCTTCAGAGCGAAGGACTGGTGGAAGTTTGTGACGGCGCATTTTACGCCTGCTGAGCTTTTGGCAGTGACCTGGGAGAGGTTCACTACCATGTTCCGGGATGAGTACGTTCCCTAGGTGGAGAGGGAGCATTTGGCACAGGAGTTTTTGACCCTCAAGCAGGGTACTGAGTCAGTTACAGCGATCACGAGGATGTTCCATGAGAGGGTGATGTTCTGCCCTGAGCACGTGTCCACTGAGTAGGCACGTATGAGCCGCTACCTGAGCATTTTGAGACGGGATATTCGGGAGTTCGCCGCGAACTCCTCGTATCGGACATTTGCTGAGCTTCAGGCAAATGCCCGGAAGAGGGAGGTTGAGCTTGAGACACAGGCCAGGGAGGAGGCGGAGTCTCTGGGAGGGATCGACGGCCGGCACAGTCCCAGCCGGCAGCCAAGCGGGCCAAGCCCGCTGATCCCAAATCCGGGAGCCAGAGGGGACGCACTTGCGGGAAGTGCAGCAAAGGTCACGATGGAGTCTGTCGAGCAGGATCTTGCTACAAATGTGGCAAGGAGGTGCATATGGCCAAGGACTGCCCTAAGGGGTTTGCAGTGTGTTTTCACTGCAACCAGACCGGACACCGGAAGGCGGAGTGTCCACTGCTGCGCGGAGCATCCCAGGGATCTTCTCCTGCCGCCATCAGAGCTACAGAGAGTCGGCCCGTGAAGTCCGAGGCACCGAGAGCTCGAGGGAGAGCCTTTCAGCTGACTGCGGAAGAGGTCCGCGCTGCACCCGACGTTGTGGCTGGTATGTTTCCTTATATATATTTATTTTGGTGTTGAGATATTATGCTTATATTATGTTATGCATAGGTACCTTCCTTGTGAACTCTGTGCCTGCTTTAGTGTTATTTGACTCGGGTGCGAGTCGGTCTTTTGTATCTTTGGCCTTTAGTCAGCATATCAGTGTTAGTCGTGAGGCATTGAGTCGGCCTCTGCGGGTTTCCATAGCTGCCGACAGAGTGATTTGTGCCACGGAGGTCCTCTGGGGATGTGTGTTAGAGATTTTTGGGGTTGAGTTTCCGATCGATCTGGTTCCTATTGCGATGGGAGATGTCTGTGTCATAGTGGGGATGGACTGGTTGAGTCGATTCGACGCGGTTATCGACTGCGAGCGTCAGCTGGTGACCATACGAGATCCTAGTGGGGGAGTTCTTTCGGTATACGGCGAGGGTACACGTTTTGGATCAGCCTTTTGTTCGGCCGCTAGAGCGAGGCAGTGTTTATAGCAGGGCTGTAAGGATTTTGTGGCATATGTGATGGATACGCGAGTGATCTCCGAGAGACCGAGTTCAGTGGATGAAGTTCCGGTGGTGCGTGAGTTTCCAGATGTTTTTCCCGAAGAATTACCGGGTGTGCCTCCCGTGAGGCAAGTGGAGTTCAGTATTGATTTGGTTCCAGGAGTCGCGCCTATCGCTAAGGTGCCTTATCGTCTTGCACCTCCAGAGATGCAAGAGTTATCCTCGCAGCTTCATGAGCTGCTGGGGAAGGGGTTTATTCGGCCGAGTAGCTCGCCGTGGGGAGCACCCATTCTGTTTGTGAAGAAGAAGGACGGCTTGCATAGAATGTGTATTGATTACCGAGAATTGAATAAGCTGATGGTCAAGAACCGTTACCCGTTGCCGAGGATCGACGATTTATTCGATCAGTTACAGGGAGCATCTTGGTTTTCCAAGATCGATTTGAGGTCGGGCTATCATCAGGTGAGAGTGTGGGACGAGGACGTCCAGAAGACAGCATTCAAGATGCGTTATGGGCATTATGAGTTTGTGGTGATGCCTTTTGGGCTCACCAATGCCCCGGCTGTGTTCATGGACCTCATGAACAGGGTATGCAGGCCGATGTTGGATCGGTCGGTGATTGTCTTCATCGATGATATTATGGTATATTCGAGATCTAGAGAGCAGCATGGGGAGCATTTGAGGGAAGTTCTCGGGGTTTTGAGATCGAAGAAACTTTATGCAAAGTTTTCCAAGTGCGATTTCTGGTTGCGGGAGGTCCAGTTTTTGGGGCACCTCGTTAATCAGAAAGGGATATTGGTCGATCCGGCCAAGGTTGATGCGGTGATGAGTTGGGAGGTGCCAAAGTCAGCCTCTGAGATCAGGAGCTTCCTTGGGTTGGCAGGGTACTATCGGAGGTTTATCAAGGATTTCTCCAAGATCGCAGTGCCACTCACCAGATTGACCCGGAAGGGTGTTACATTCTTATGGGGTCCCGAGCAGCAGACCTCCTTTGAGACGCTTCGCCAAAGGTTGTGCGAAGCTTCGGTATTAGCTCTTCCGGAAGGGATGGAAGATTTTGTGGTATTTTGTGATGCATCGATTTTAGGGCTGGGAGCGGTGCTGATGCAAAAGGGACATGTGATAGCATATGCATCGAGGCAGTTGAAGCCTCATGAGACGAGATATCCCACACATGATTTAGAGTTAGGGGCAGTGGTGTTCGCCCTCAAGATTTGGCGACACTACTTGTATGGGGTTCGTTGTACGATATACACGGACCATAAGAGCTTGAAGTACTTGATGGATCAGCCTAACCTAAATATGCGGCAGAGGAGGTGGTTAGATGTGGTCAAGGATTATGATTGTGAGATCCTGTACCACCCGGTCAAGGCTAATGTGGTAGCCGACGCGTTGAGCCGCAGGGCGGAGAGTACTCCACTGCGAAATGTATGTTTGAGATTGACCGTGATAGCTCCAGTTCTGGACGCCATTCGTGGGGCACGGGCCGAGGCTGTGCATCCGGAGATGCAGAAGAGAGAATGGGTCGTTGGTTTGGTTTCAGAGTTTGTTTCGGATATTCGAGGGCTTATGACTTTTCAGGGCCGGATTTGGGTACCGTTTGTGGGCGGTACGCGTACTACATTGATGGAGGAAGCTCATAGATCGAAATTTTCGATCCATCCCGGGGATACGAAAATGTATTTGGATTTGAGGAAAGAGTATTGGTGGCCTTGTATGAAGAGGGACGTCGCATGGTTTGTCGAGAGGTGTTTGACCTGTCGAAGGGTTAAGGCCGAGTACCAGAGACCGCATGGCAAGTTACAGCCATTGGAGGTTCCCGAGTGGAAGTGGGAACAGATCACTATGGATTTCATCACCAAACTGCCGAGGACTGCCAGAGGAGTTGATGTAATTTGGGTGATTGTGGATAGGTTGACGAAGAGCGCTCACTTTCTTGCCATCAGTGAGAGTTCTTCGGCGGAGAAGTTGGCGGAGGTTTATGTGAGAGAAGTGGTATCTCGGCATGGGGTGCCGATCTCGATTGTTTCGGACCGTGATGTGCGCTTCACTTCCCGATTCTGGAAGAAATTTCATGAGGAGTTGGGTACTAAACTTCATTTTAGTACCACATATCATCCCCAGACAGACGGCCAGAGTGAGCGGACAATTCAGACGCTTGAGGACATGCTTCGAGCATGTGTATTGGATTTTGGGGGTAGCTGGGATACGTATTTACCCTTGGCAGAGTTTTCCTACAATAATAGTCATCATTCGAGCATCGGTATGCCGCCCTTTGAGCTGTTGTATGGTAGGAGGTGTCGGACTCCCATTTGTTGGGCAGAGAGTGATGGGCAGTACAGAGATCGTGATTCAGAAGACTGAGCAGATACACCAGGTCAGACAGAGGTTATTGACTGCCCAGAGCCGACAAAAGAGTTATGCGGACAGGCGCCGGTCCGAGCTTGAATTTCAGGTCGGCGACTTCGTTCTCCTGAAGGTTTCTCCTTGGAAAGGAGTGATTCGGTTCAGGAAGAGGGGCAACTTGGGGCCCCGATTTATAGGTTCATTTCGTGTGATTGCGAGGATAGGCCGGGTAGCCTATCGGTTAGAGTTGCTAGCAGAGTTGGGACAGATTCACGACACTTTTCATGTGTCGCAGTTGAGGAAGTGTATAGCCGATGAATCGACAGTGGTTCCGTTAGAGGATATTCAGGTGGATGCAAGCCTGAATTATGCCGAGAGACCAGTGGCCATCCGGGATCGGAAGATCAAGGTTCTAAGAAATAAGGAGGTACCTCTGGTGTTGGTTCAGTGGCAACACCGGAGGGGATCAAAGATGACCTGGGAGCCAGAGCGTATGATGCAGGAGCAGCATCCGGAGCTATTTTTAGAGCGAGACTTCGAGGGCAAAGTCTACTCCTAGTAGGGGAGAGTTGTAACAGCCGGATTTTTAGGTATCTTGTATATTTGTATTTTTGGTGATTTGAGAGGGGACTCGGCGAGTTGGAGCTCAGACTCGCCGAGTAGGGACGCGGATCTGGACGCGGGATCGTGCTTGGACTCGGCGAGTCAGCGCTGTGTAATGAAACCCTAATTTCTCGGGTTTGAGACCTATTTAAAGGGCCTAATGGCCGTCATTTGTGCTCACCAGTCCCTTGAGTGAAACCCTAATCGAGTGTGAGCATTTGGAGATAAGTAGGAGGCCATTATTGATCTTGTAGGTGTCATTGTTGCAAGGAAGGAGAAGAGCTAGCCAAGGGAAAGCAAGGGGAGCCACTTCTGTGGATTTGGAGTCCAGGGCATCACTATTGTGGTAATAAATTCGAGTTACCTTCTTCCTTGTTGTTGTTTATCTAGATTTAGGGTTTGTTGAACCCTTTTATGGCAAGATCTAGTGTCCTCTTGGTCCCTTATGAGGTTTGAACCATAGATCTGGACCCTTAGAGGTCCAGAGTGTCCCTTTACCCAAGCTTTTTGGGAATCAACGGAGGCTTTGGATTGAAATCCTCATGCCTTAGGAGCTTTACGTGATGAATCAGTCTAGGGAGGCCATATCTATAGATTGTGGAAGTAGATCTGACCTTAGAAGCAAGTTGGAGTGGTTGCATGGCATGGACTCGCCGAGTCTGTTCATCAGACTCGGCGAGTAGTTTGAAGATTGCCTTGGGATTGCTCAGTGAGTGGTCCAATCGAGTCATGGGTAGACTCAGTGAGTCAGGGTGAGTTGGAGAGTGATGACGAGTGGACCGAGTCAAACTGGGACTCGCCGAGTTGTTCTTGAGACTCGGCGAGTTGAGTCGGGGTGGCCCCGCGATTCTTTCAGGTGAAACTCGTCGAGTAAGGGGGGGGGGGGATACTCGACGTGTAGTAAGGGGATTTCAGAGGGTTGGTGAAAACATCTAGACTCGCCGAGTCGCCGTAGCACTCGCCGAGTCCGGTCAAAATTGACCGTTGACCGTTGACCGTTGACTAGAGTTGACATGTGTTGACTTCTTAGGGATAGTCAACCTTAGAGATATAAAGTGTTAATTAGAGACATATAATGTTATAGGAGGATTAGAGCTCGGAGGATCGAGCACGAGGGATTTCCAGGATTCATGAGATACCGAGATACGCGAGGTGAGTCTTCTCACTATACTATTACCTTGAGTAGGTAACCAGAGTTATGTGATAGAGTACTTGTATGCTATGTATGTTATGTATTGTACTGCATTATTTCTATGTGATTTATGTGGTGCATGTTTATCAGAGCTAGAACCTGAATGTTCACAGAGTTTGGGTGCACGGACCCACAGAGTTATAGCCTTGAGTGGCTAATATGTGTTATATGTGGTATTTTGGGCAACTCACTAAGCTTTGTGCTTACAGTGCTTGATGTTATTGTTTCAGGTACTAGTGACGACCGCGGGAAGGCGCCGGCTTGATCCGTACACACACACTCGGAGTTTTTACATTGTGATCTTGGGATTTTGTATTGACCTATATTGGATAATTAATATGGTTGTTTGATGAATATTAATCAAATTATGTTTTATAAGAAAATTGAAATTTTTGTTTTGAAATTTACGGTGTTACATTTATATGTATAGATTATGTTATATAATCCTCATTCTTATCTTTACCTTGTGATACAATCACATAATCGATGATATAGATTGGATTTAATATCCTAGTACCAAAGGATACTTTGTGGAACTAACCATTCCTATAGCCACTGTTAGCTATAGAGGATAATGAACATCTATGGATGCCTACGGTTGATACCATTACAGGTATACTTTAAGGGATTAACTATTCCTACACCCAGCTGTTAGCAACAGAGGTAAATGTACATCTACAGATGTCTTAAGTTAACACTGTTAGTTACCCTAGTACCAAAGGGTAATACTTAGGTTATTTATATTATTACCTTTATCTTGTGACTCATTCATATAACCGATTAGGTGAATTATATTTGAGTATCCTTGTACCAAAGGATACAATTTCTTATAATAATAATAGTAGTAGCACAGTCGGGTCTTGGTAGAAGGCTACATTCAGAGCAGTTAGGTCTTGGTAGAAGGCTACATTCAAAGCAGTTAGGTCTTGGTAGAAGGCTACATTCAGAACAGTTAGGTCTTGGTAGAAGACTCCCTTTTATAATAGTAGGAATCATAGGGATTTCTAGGGTTTTTCAAACGTTTACAGTTGTTCTACAAACATTTTCATACTTATACAAACTTTCTTTCAAAACAATTTCATGTCTTTCATTACAAGTTTTACAAATTAAGACACATTAATACTTATGATCTCACCAGCTGTAAAGCAGATACTCCCTTTCAAAATAACTTGTATCCTCAGGTCAACGATAGACAGGTACCGATGCAAGGTTTCGAGAAGATGGAGCTCGATCAAGACTCATCTTTCATTTTGATTATACTTTAGTGTCTACTATAATTTGACAGAACACACTTGTATTAAAATTATATTATTAATGCAATGGATGATGTTGTTGCTTGTTTACTACTTTTCATTGTTGTGATACTGTACATGACGTCCTCCGCTCCAGAACGTTTTCGCCGTTCATGGTTTTGGGGTGTGACACTTTTTTGATACAAAGTAGTCAAATAGAAATGAAAACTCCATGTTGAAATGATAAGTTACTAGTAAAATAACAATTCTTATTAAATTTTTGAATTTCATTGTTAAATTGCACAATTTATAGTCAAATTAACATGACAACTCCTTGTTTAAAAGACAAGTCACTGGTGTTGTGACAATTCTTGAAACATCCAAATTCTCGGTGCATAATGATTTATCAATATATTATGAAAATAATATATTAATTGGAAATAATATTATTTAATTAAGAATTAATAAGAAATATTAATTTTGTGATCAATTTAATTAATTAAAAGTATAGGGACTAAAACTTTAATTGTTAAACAGTTGAGCAAAAGAGGAATTCTAGAATTTTCTTAGGTTGGTTGGATTTTTGAGAGGCTATTAGGGTTTCTGGAATATTCCATATAGATAATATGGATTATAAGAAAACTAGATAATTATAAGATTGAATAATTACCTAATTTAAAATAATTAATATTATATTTAAATTAGGGTTATCTAGGGTTTTCCTATCAGCTATAAACAAAGTCCTTATGCAACCCAATTTTAAACCATCATTCTCCTAAGAAGAATTCCAAAAATCCTCCAATCTCCTCTATTTTCAAGTTCCTAGTTGCTAGGGTTTGGGTGTAAACCATCAGAGGCATGAGATTTCATGTGCTTCCTTCCAAGAGCTTTTGAAGAAGGTTTCGATTAGTTATTTACAACAATAACTAAAAGGTATGTAAACCCTAACTTTTTGTTGATTCTGAAATGTTTAGGCTTTCCATAGCGTTCTTTTAATGTTTATAGCTATAGCTTTCAACAATGAAAACATAGATCTAATTTGGTTGCATGTGAACTTTAGGGTTAAGGTATTTTCCGCCACATATTTCTGTAACATATATATATATATATATATATATATATATATATATATATATATATATATATATATATATATATATATATCGGAGCCTAATGTTCTCAATTAATTTGCATAATAGGTGAATAAATCAAATTAGGGTTTATGGAAATTAAACCCTAAAGGAAGGGATTTTCAACTTGGGCTATGGTTCAAGGAACCCTGACGTTCCTCATTGAGTTTCGAAATTAGTTAGGGTTGTTAGGGTTTCCTTATTTGATAATTATTATTTCAATTGGATAAAATGGAATAATTAACCTTCTTAGGACTTGTCACTCAATTTCAAATGTGAAAGAATAAGAAAACTTTTCCAAATTCCAATTTTGTTGAGTGTTATAAACCTTATTAGGACTTGTCACTCAATTCACAATCTTTGAGTATAATTCTAAGACTTGATTTTGGAACGCAATATGATTGACTTCTGGATTTAATCATTTCCACAATTCCCGATTCCTCTTCTTAGAAATACAAATGTTCTGAGACCCACTTAGAGGATCAATTGAGATATGGTTCTTAATCATTAAGACTTAATACAATAAAAGGTACTCTCCCTTCTTCTTAGAATAAAGAAACTTTTATCTTTCTGCCTACTTGATTCTTCTTATTCGTTCTGCTATTCTTTCTAACTTTTTCAATCAACTCAGAATTACACTTAATCTTATAAGTATAATCATATTTACTAAACTTTAGTAAATCATGACAAATATCTTTATCACTCTTGTGGTGGACTTGATCAATGCACAACTTAGTGTACTAGATCTCCAAGTCCTTCACTTGACACTTTGTCAAAGAATTAGTCTAATTTCCAAATATGAAGTCTCTTATTCATCATGCAACCAAGTTGTATGATTCCAAGTTTCTGTCCAATTGAAACTTGGGCGATGAGGAACTCTCCCGATTTGGTAAATTCTCGACATTTCCATAAATAACATAATTAAGAATCAAATCCATTATTTCTAATAATAGAAACCTTCAAACATCAATTTTTCATACACGCCATTGCAAGGATAAATACATAAGATAAATCAAAAAAAAATTTATTGCGGAATTTTTTTTTTCCTTACAACGCAATTCAATTGAAAAACTATGTTATCACATCTTAGCAATCTATTCTACCCCCAAGTAGCAGCTTAAGAATCTAAACTTCCAGCAATGCGATCGAAGTCCATTTCTTCACAATTAGATTCAGCTCACTTCTTCCCTTAAGCTTCCTCTCTTTTCTTCGATCCTACAAAACATCAAAATGTAATCTTATCACATCATGTATTAAGAATCTAGAATAGGAACTTAAAAGAGTTAGTTAATGGATTTTACCTGAAGTAGAGCCATACATCTTGACTCTCCCATCTCTTAGATGTCTCTGGTAAATATGGCATCTTCATCTCCAATGCCCCTTCTCTTGGCAGTAAAAGCAAATGGACTCCTTTGGTACTTAGCAAGAGACAATCTCAGCCTTTTCTGGACTTCCAATGTAGCCAATGTTCAATGAAGTATGGGAGTTTGATCGAACAATCAAGTTTGCTTGACCAGTGCGCCAAATCATTGTTGATTCAGCATCAATAAGCAAATAGGTCAAATCAATGAGGGTCACGTCATGAACCATCGTATAGTACTCTCTTACAAACTCACTATATGATTCAGGAAGTGACTGGAGAACCCAGTCAACAGCCAACATCTCTGAGATATCGACACTCAACATCCTTAACTTGTCAATGTGTGACTTTATCTCTAAGACGTGTGCACACACAGGTTTCCCATCTTCATGTTTACTTGCCAAAAGGGCTTGAGTGAGCTTGAACTTTTCAAGCCTTTGAACTTGTGGGTCAGGGAGAACAATTGGAGGAGGTGGAGGAAGTGAAGCATGATTTCTTGTTCCTCGATCATAGCATGGAACATCATCTTCATTTGGAAAACTTGTTTCATGGAATTTGGGAAGACCATGATTGTCATAACTAGACATCTACAAAATGGGAGAAAATTCAAGTTAAGTTGAGTAGAATCCTTGATGTAACACCCAAATGAAACATCGAGACTAGGATCCAACACAATACTCTACAACCTAGAAGAGGGATTCCGTAATCTAGTTGTAGAATATTTGAAGGTAGGTAATGACGATTTACCAATTTCCACCATGAAAAACGAAAAGGAAATTTAAGTTTTAACTGAATTGAATCTCCTAGATCTTTTGAGATTCATTGAACTTTTCAATGGCATGTTTAATCTCGATTATTCCCTTCTATTTGTGACTGGGATGCCAAGGATCACAAATAAGGTGTGAATAACCATATGAATCTACATGGTGCACTCAATGCTACTATCACCTAACCAATACGCCGGTTAGCCACACACGCTCCATTGACTTATGATAAACATCGAGCCACCCTTCGCCACCAATTTGAATGCCAAATTAGTGTGCCGGTTAACCACGCACGCTCCACTAACATTTGACAAGGGTACGAAGTGTAATTCCATGGATTAGCATACAATTTCACATTTTTCCTAAAGTAACTATGATTTGGGAATTTGTAAAAGCATTTAGTTACTTTGTACTTCATTATACTTATAATGGAAGGTTTCTGTCCTATCCTACCCGTTCAGCTAATGAACCTCCACTAGTCAAAAGTGCGGTGGGTAAGAGTGGATGCCCATTCAATCGCCATTTTATAGGCAATTTCCTTAAACACCACTTATAGACCAGCTTCGTGAATGAGGCTTACTAACGGTAAAACTGACTCTTTACTCATACATATATATAATATTAGACTTTTAATGTTACATATAGTATAAGGGTGTATTTTATACTTTTAAAATACTAGGTTTTAATCATATGTAACTTTTTCGAAAATTAAAACTTTTTAACTTTAAACTCTTAAATATTAAAATATTGATTTAATAATTATCCAAAATGAAACAATTAATTTATAATTATTAAATCTTGTAGGATTGTCTATTAAATTAAACAATTAATTTAATATAATCCCATATCCCCTAAGATTTAATTTTTTTTATGGAATGGGATAATTCATAAGATCTTTAATTATCTATTTAAGGAATCAAGGATAATTACAAGATACGACATTTTCCAAATCCCTAAAATTTAGGAATCCTATCTAGGGGACAAGGAAAATTTCGAAATTCTAGGGTTAGACAGACCTAAAATTAAAATCTTAGGGCCAAAGGAAAGGGTTTAGGAAACCCTACCAAAATTTTGAAATCTAGGGTTTAGAAAACCTAATTTCAAAAATCAAGACTCCAGGGTTTATTAGCCATAAACCCTAATTGTCATATTCATACATATGTATCTGATGAGATATAAATCTCTTAGATCGTTTAGATCTTACACTGGTTTGGCAAAACGATTCAAACAAAGTAATAAAAAAGAGATGGAATCAACAGTATGCTTAATGATTCAAATGATTCAAGCCTCAGCAGAGCTCGACAAATAACTTCCGCTGTTGAGGCTTTAGGGTTTTCAATCGATAAGAACAATGAACGCTATTAAATTATCTCTAAAATCTTACATACAAAGATGCATGCAAGCATCTATAAATACTCAAACCTTAACAAATAAATCACGGATGGACAAGCCCAATCTGGATACAAAACATGGCTAAGACCCGAGCCCAAGACACAACACCATACACCCAACAATCTCCCCCTTTACGTCAAATGGGGCGAGACTCAACTACGAATTACTAGATCTAACAGCATCAGCCTTCTTTGTAACTTTGAATAAGCATGGAATGATGGCGAGAAGAGTTAACCTTAACCGAATATACCACTGGATCATATCGTTGAAGTAGTTCTTGTCACTGTCAGATTTTTGCCTACATCGATGGATGATCCCAAGAACATGCTCCAGACAAGATGTAGAATAAAGATGTTTATCTGCTAAGGCAAACAAACACTTCTGGCCTTCTCCTCTTGTGAACATGACCGAGTTTCGCTTCGAGTCAATCCTCCCCATCTAAATTTTGTTCAAATCACTTGCAGAACCGACTGGGGCGACGGTAGGCTTCTTTCTGAGGACACTAATGATTTCTTGATCCAGCTTGGCAACTTCCATGACATAGCAGCCCAACATCCTTTTTAAGTGATCAATGATCGGCTCATATTCCTTTTCATTGGTGAGGAGGATATTGTGTAGAATGATCCAATCATGAGGATTTAAGTTGGGAAGATCAGCAAGAGAAATGGCATGTTTGGTTTTCTCTGATCCCCTCAAGATTTTGAATCGAACATTGATAAAGTGGCCCTCTTTTGTAGGTTTGAGAACCCAGATGTTGATGATTTTCTGTGCACTCCATGTTTTATACTAAGGCTGAGCATTCCTCAGGTAGAAATCAATCAACTCCCGGTCAATCTTTGGGTGCGGATGAGGTACCTCAACAATGTGGTCGAAGGCATGAAAGATGAAGGCCTTTCTGGTCAGGGGCATGTCAAACTGTGAGTCGACAGAGTTATCTCCATCCAGTGAGATAACAGGTTCTAGACAGAGGAGACTTGGAGACTTGATTGCTTCTTTGATAAGCTTTTCAAGAGTCCAAGGAGGGAATAGTGTTTTTCGACTTTCAAGGAGATCATGAGCCTCCTTCATCCTCCTTTCATTTGCCTCGGCCTCCCTAGCGACCCGAGCGTTCGGATTCCGCTCACTTTCCCTAGCCTTCTTCTTCAAGATCTCTACAATCGTTTCTTTATCTTCATCTACATCACTATCACCAGTAACCTTCTTGCCTTTATCTTTAGCACCCGAACCTGATGCATGACCAGTTGGTGGTTCGGTTGCTTTGGTTTGAGCAGTGAAAACAAGAGGAGGTTGAGATTGATTATTTCCTTTTGAGCTATCTTCTCCCCCTTGTTTTGGATACTCCACAGTCGTAGGAAGCCCCTCAATGTGACTGAGTATGGCAAGCGTAGGATCCAACTTCTCATGCAGGGTTCGCCTCACCGAGTAGTTGATAATTGGGTCATGCGCTTCAAGGATGTTTGTAATGGCGCTGTGGACATCCGAAAAACAACTCTTAATCACTACTCGCTCTGACAAAAGAGTATCAACCTCCTTTCTTGATTGAGAAAGAAGAAGGTTCTTGGCTGTAAGCTCAGAGGTTTTGCTAGCAAGGGCATCCATCACATAATTTTCTGTGGCTAGATCTTGTTGTAGTTTGGAGAGACGCTCGTCAATGTTGGACTGGAAGGTTTTATGGTCTGCTTCAAGAGTCTGTCGAAGACTAGCAAAGTTCTGCTTTTCAGTGGCAAACAAAGTGGTCAGCTTCGTAATGGCAGAATTGAACCTCTCTGCATTGGTTTCGGTAACCCCCTGCAAAGACTTCAGAAAAATGTTAGCATCTTTGAATAGTTTTTCGACTTTTTCGGTCACAGCATTGCATGCCTTTGACGATGCATCAATGGCAGCAGTGGCAGATGTGATGGAAGCTTCGTGTTTGTTGGTGAAGTCGTCCACCATTTTCTGAATAGCATCCTCTGTCACGTGGGACCGAGAGGAAGAGGAAGAAGTGATGAGATTGTCGATTTTCTCATAAAGTTCTTTGATGTGCTTTTTGGTGACGGGAGCATCATCATCATTGCTTTGGATCCGGTAAGGGCTGTAGTATGTGGAATCAAAGGTCATATTCTCTCCACCCAAAAATGTCTCAGTTTCGGCTGAGGGAGTGGGAGATAAGGGTGAAGTTGGAGGTTTTGTGGTAGGGGTAGGTTTAGGTATGGAATATGGTACTGTGGTGAAGGTGGTTTCAGGTGATGAAGTTCGATCCCTCGTATCAGATACGTTGGGTTGAACCTCACTGATAGTCGGTTTGGTGGCTTCAGTGAAAATGGGTGGTGGTATTGGAATAGAAGTGGTTATGGAGGGAATGGAAATACGGATGGTGGTAGGAGGATGAGAAATAGGTTTGGATGAAATCGGTACCTCATGTGAAGGAGAATAGGGAGGAGAACCACCTCGAGCAGATTCCTCAGAGTCAGACTTGTCAGCCTCTGAATCACTTGAGGAAGAAGCGAGAATTAGGTTCCTCCTTGGCTGGTTTTTCTTCCTTTTCGGTGGGGGGGATTGATCTGTCTTTGAGGGTTTCCGCTTCTTAGTAGAAGGACCCTTCACCCCTTGAGCCCGTTTCTTAAGTTTCCCTTTATATGGTTTCTTTCCCCTGGCAGGTGGTTTATCTGCGTCATTTATGGATTGAACCATCTCTGCAGTCAGCTCCCTTAGACCCGAAGGACGAAATTCCTTGTAGGTCTTCATGATAATGCTCGCCTTTGACACACCGGCATACATAGACTCAGGAATGGATCCAATGAAAGAGAACTTGGTGGGATCATAGATAATTATCTTGGTGGTGTGGAAGACACTGATGGAGGAAAGGGGGGAATCAGCTACAATGGGAACGTGAAGCTTATCCATTGCCCATTTGGTTATGAGCATCCAAAATCTGGCATAGGATACTTCAGTATGATGGGATGAGGAGGCAAGGCTTTGAATAAGCTATTGCCAGAGAGCCGAGCCATAATCTAGGTTGATCCCATTGTACAACCCGTAGAGAATGGTCATGAACAATTTACTGGCCCCATCAGAACCAACACTTCTCTCAGATAATCCCTTGAATAGAAGGGTGAAGAAGCCATTCCATTGAGGAGGAAGACACGACTTTTTAAACTTCGTTACTGTAGTGAGGATTTCTGTGTAGCCCATGTTGTAGAACATTGAGAATAACTGTCCCACAGAGATTGAGTCAGGATTAACCCGTGATTCATCAGGTTCAAACCCTAGAAGCCAGCAAAAACATTGCTTGGATATGGAAGTCTTGTTGGAAAGAATGTCGAAGTAGATTCTATACACTGATTTGTCATAATGAGCAATGGAGAATACCTGGGAAAGACATTACATGGGTACGATTTCCACCTTCGACAAGGCGATAACCAGTGGAGAGTATTTGAGACACTCCACGATAGGATACATGTAATGATTGTAGACAAGAGGGTTTAGGTCAATCACCAGGCTTTGTTGAGGTCGAATAGGGAGAATGTGGGTGCGAGAAGAAGTTTCGTGAACAGATGAAGAATCCGCCATTGTTGAATGCTGGTTGAAGAAGATGAACAGTAAAGGATAAATCAGTTTAGGTTGCATTCTGATGTTGGATTGCTGTAAAGTGGTAAAGTGATTTTGGAATGATCCCTTTAAACCTGATAAAAGAGAGAGAAGAATCATCCCCCAAATCCTCTCGAAATGTTAAACGTTCCCTGAATAGACTGATTTGTGACTGTTAGCAACCCCGATGATTACGCATAAGAGAGAAATAATGTGCCATCAAACGCGCCTTTCCATCATATCACCTTTTGAACTGTTGACCTTCCGGCTAAGTCATCATCATATCTTTTAACATAGTCGTTATCTTGAGATAGAATCAAAGATATTAGAAGAACCATGTCAGTCGTTGATTAAGAATTTCTTTGAGACCCAAAGCTATACAATAGTAAATAGCATGCATTGAACCGAACCAGACTTTTGGAAAATCAAAAGATTTTCGTGCATAGAGTGTCAAAAGATAAAGAGAGAAAACAATATCTATGAGGGAATATGTGATGTCAATGAAGACACGAAACAATGGATCCCGGGCACGAATCTCTTTCTTCAAAGTCAAGAGAGACCTTAAAGTGTTTGCTTGGTTTCCCGTTGAATTACGATCAGACACTTATTGAGAAGTGTTGAAAGGCTTCTTTTAATTAGGCTAATTTGGGTGGCTTTCGCTTCAGTGCATAATTCCTAATCTTGACATAAGACAGAAATCGACTGAAGTACTTGTGAGACCAATGTGGTCTGTTGAACAAGTAGGTTGGGATGTATTTGTGGTGACTTGTTGGAAATGTTTGTTTGTGAAATCTCAAAATATTAAAACTGGATTCTATGGGAAGAAATGTCATGGTTAGTAACAATTTCATAAGAATCACACAAAAGAAAGAGATTTCATGATACAACTACAAATGTAATGGTTTACCGTCAATTCATGGTAGGTATTGAATTGTGGGTTTCACTTAGCACGTAGTGGCACGAAGCTAAGATCATGAACACAGAAATTGTATAACCATAAACCTCAGTGGTAATTTCTGAGATTGTATAACCATAAACCTCAGGGTTACGTTTATGAAGCAAATAGGATGGAGAAAAGTATTAGAGATGGCGTAAGGAAACCAAAGTACCTCTGCTGTTAAAATAAGGACCAAGCAGATAACTCTTTTCTCATGTGAGAAAAGCCTAATATAAAAGCCTAATTGGGAAGACAAGGTTTGTATATACCAAGTCAGTAAGGCTATTATTCAGAATCAAGTGAGGCTTTGGACACATACAACAGCATGCTTCTAGGGACACTTAACTAATAAAAATGTGAGAACCAGAATTTCCCCATAAATATCCACACATGAAACTTAACGAACACAAACAATAATAAAAAAAACAAACACACAAATTTTTTTTGGAATTTTTGATTTAAAGAAATAAAAATAAAAAACAAACACAAAATTTTTTTTTGGAACCGAACCCGAGTGTTCGGTCTATTTCGGTTGCAAAAAAAAAAAAGAATTCGAAAAAGAAAAAGTTTTGGAAAATAAGAGAGAGATGTAATTGAGAAGAAAGGATACAAAAAGTTTACAACCAAAGAAACTACCTATAAGTGATAAGCGAAGACAAGAGAATAGGACCGAACCCGAAATAGACCGAGCGTTCGGTTCATTTTGGTTCCCATGTGAACCGAACGCGAAATAGACCGAGCGTTCGGTTCATTTTGCTTCTAACTTTTAGTTTTAAGATGTTGTTTTTGGAACTGAATCCGATTCTATCATGCCTAGACCTTGGAGGATTTTATTGAAATTAGCTTCAGGTAGGGCTTTGGTGAAGATATCGGCCAGTTGATCAGTAGTCCGAACAAAGTGAATTTCAATGTTTCCATCTTCCACATGATCCTTAATAAAGTGATACCTCAGTGCTATATGCTTGGTCTTGGAGTGTTACACTGAGTTATGATAGATCCTAATTGCACTTTTTGAATCGCAATATAGTGGGATCTTTTTCATATTGAGTCCATAATCACGGAGCTGGCTTTGGATCCAAATCACTTGAGATGTGCAGGAGGCAGCTGCAATGTACTCTGCTTCGGCTGTAGATAGAGAAACACATGTCTGTTTCTTTGATTGCCAACTAACCAACTTCTCGTCTAGGAATTGGCAACCTCCTGTGGTACTTTTTCGATCTAGACCACATCCTCCTAAGTCTGCATCTGAGTAGGCTTGAATGAAGAAACCTGAGTTTGAGGGATACTAGATACCGAGAGATGTGGTTCGCTTCAAATACCTGAATATATTCTTTACAGCTAGCATGTGTGGTTCATGAGGATTTGCTTGAAACCTGGCACAATAGCATACTGAAAACCTTATATCGAGCCTACTAGCTGTGAGATACATCAAGGAACCAATCATTTGTCGATATAAAGTGATGTCGACTGCCGGTTTTTCTAAAGAATGTGTGAGCTTGGTGCCAAACGCCATAGGGACTTTGACTTTTGATTCTCCCAACATGCCAAATTTAGCAAGAAGAGTCTTTGTGTATGCTTCCTGGTTGATAAAGATGCCTTCTGGTCCCTGTCTAATGTTTAAACCAAGGAAAAAGTTAATCGGACCCATTGAGCTGATTTAAAATTTAGTCTCCATCAGCTTTCTGAATTCAGTTGTTAAGCTAGGATTCGTTGAGCCGAAGATGATATCATCGACATAGATTTGAACGATCATAAGGTGGTTACCTTCCTTTTTACGAAAGAAGGTTGGGTCAACCGAGCCTTGTTTGAATTTAGACTCTTTAAAAATTTAGTTAAAGTTTCATACCATGCCCTAGGAGCTTGTTTCAGACCATAAACTGCTTTATCCAAGACATAGCAGTGATTAGGATGCTTTTTGTTCACAAAACCAGGAGGTTGCTCAATGTACACAGTGTCTTCAAGATCCCCATTCAGAAAGGCACACTTCACATCCATCTGGTAGACTTCAAAGTTCTTGTGTGCAGCATAGGCAAGAAATATTCGAACAGATTCCAGCCTTGCAACTGGAGCGAATGTCTCTTTGTAATCTATTCCTTCTTCCTGGAAATAGCCCTTCACTACTAACCGTGATTTGTTCCTGATTACATTACCCTCCTTGTCCATTTTGTTTCTAAACACCCATTTGAGACCAATGACGGAGGCATCTTTAGGTGTTGGAATAAGGCGCCAAACCTTGTTGCATTCAAACTCATTGAGTTCATCTTGCATAGCCTGAACCCAATCAGAATGATCAAGAGCCGTATTGACTGTATTCGGCTCAACTTTGGACACAAAAGAATTATACATGCAGAACTCTACTTTGGAGAATAGAGAGGCTTGCTTTGCCTTCACTTGGGATCGGGTCAGGACCTTTTCAGATACATTACCCACTATCTGAGATACAGGATGATCTCTGGTCCATTTAATGAGGGGAGGATAGTTTGGATCATAGGATGGATCCAATTCGGCGTTGATCATTTCTTCCGATTTAGATTGACTATCATCATCATAGAACATATCGGAATTCTCCCCCTCGACTGATGATGAATCATTTGGTTTTTCAGGTTGGTTCAGACCTTCAGGTGCAACAGAACTCTTAGGTGTAGCTAGACATTCTGGTGCTTCTGGACGTTCGGGTGCTACAGGATCTTCGGGTGATGCAGGACCTTCGGGTGATGCAGGACCTTCAGGTGCCACCAGGATAGAGTTCTCCCCCTGAAAGTGTGTGTTCGGTTGATTTGAAGAGAATGGATTCTTCCCCTCAACTGAAGCGCCGTGCTGAAGAGTTTCGTTTGGAACATGCTCTCCGTCACCCATTTTGATGTGTTTCGCCTTGGCTTTCGAGAGAGTGGCTTTCTCAGGTTCATCGAATAAGTCCACAAACTAATCAAATAAATTGGCAATCGTGGCTGTGACTTGACCTGTTTAAGAGAAAATCTCTCCAATTGCTCCTTCAATAGTCTTTAGCTTCTTGACATAGCTGTCATCGAAAGTCACATAATAGGTTTCTTCAATCTTTCTAGAACGCTTGTTTAAAACCCGATATGCTTTTGAAGTGAGAGAATATCCCAGAAAAATTCATTCGTCTGCTTTAACATCAAACTTGTTACGATGTTCTTTGGAGTTGAATATGAAGCATCGTGAACCGAACACATGAAAGAATTTTACGTTCAACTTCCTGTTATTGATGATCTCATAAGGAGTGAGAGAGAAACTCTTGTTGAGATAAGACCTGTTCTACGTAAAGCATGCTGCAGCAATAACATCAACCCAGAAATATAAGGGAAGAGAAGCGAAACTTAGGATAGTTCGTGCCGCCTCACATAAGGATCAGTTTCGCCTTTCGACAATACCGTTCTGTTGAGGCGTGTAAGGGGCTGAGAAGTTGTGACTGGTTCCTTTTTCTGCCAAAAAGTCTTCAAATTCTTTGTTCTTGAACTCCAGTCCATTGTCGCTCCTAATGTTTCGAACGACTTTTCTTAGTTTCACTTCAACCTACTTGATAAACATCTTTAGCTTAGGAGTGGCATCAGACTTGTGCTTCAGAAAGAACACCCATGTAAAACGTGAGAAATCATCAACAATAACAAGAATATACTTGCTACCGCCAATGCTTTCGATTGATGATGGACCACACAACTCGATGTGAAGCAACTCAAGTGGTTCAACAACTTTTGTGTTTATAATTGATTGGTGACTTTGACGACTTTGTTTCCCCATATCTCATGCAGGGCACAAGTGTTCTCGATCAAACTTGAGTAATCGAAGACCCAGAACATGACCTCCAGTGACAAGCTTGTTGATGTCTTTGAAGTTGAGATGTGAGAGCGTTCGGTGCCACAACCAGCTTTCGTCAGAATGAGCTTTGGACAAAAGACATATCGCTGGATTTCCTTTGATTGGTTTAAGATTTAGAGGAAACATTTCGCCTTTTCGGTCTGATTTGAGGATGACCTTGTTAGATTTCGTCTCTATAATCTCTGAACCTTCGTTGTCGAAAGAAACTTTAAGACCGGTACCTCCCACTAGTTGAGATACACTGATGAGATTATGCTGCAACCCTTCAACGTACGCCACCTTTCTTATTGTGAAGTCTCCATTAGTTATCATCCCATAACCCTTTATCATTCCGTAGGAGTTGTTACCGAACTTGACATTCCCACCATTTTGAAAAGATCGAAACTCCCTTAGCTCTTCCTTTCTTCCCGTCATGTGACGTGAGCAGCCACTGTCAATGTACCATTCTTCATCAAACTGCTCGTCACTAATAACCTGCAAAAATTAAGTAGATTTAGGAACCCAAAGTTTCTTAGGTTCACGTGAGCCTTTCACAGGAACAGGAATAGTAATAGAAACATCAACAAGATATGTTCATTTTACTAAGGTTGTTTCATCTTTTCTCTTAATAGTAAACACTTTGATTTTGTTAGAGTTAGCTACAGACGTTTTGGTTTCAAATTCTGGTGTTTGGGCATTATTCTGCTTTCGGTCTTCCTTGACTGAAGAAATCTTCGACTTTCCTTTTAAGTTCGCTAATGATTTTGAATTTTGTGCAGGAACAGAATTAGGTTTAGAAGAGAATTGAGAATGAGAAGAATTAGAAAAAGAGAATTTAGAATGGGAATTTTTTCTGACTTGTGGTTCGAAATGACTTTTTGTTTATGGTCATTAGAGGGACCGCACCTGGACCTTCGGTAGCTACTTGCTAATGAGCTGAAGTTGGATTTTTGAGTGTTGTTGGTCGGACCGAACCTATCCTTTCGGTTGCTGTTGCTCTCGGGACCGAACCTCTCCTTTCGGTTCTGTTCTTCATGTGGCCCGAAAGCCTTTTTCCCTGACTTTGAATCTTTATTAGGATAAGAGAAGTGAGCATTTTGAGAGCACCAAAACTGCTTTCGCTTTGAGAGATTCTTTTTGTATCTCAGGTTTCTCTGCTGCTTTTGATTTTTCACCTGTTTCGGTTGTCTATGGATACTAGCTTTTTGTTTCAGCTTTTTGGCATTCGGTTCACTCTTCATAGATGAGGTTTCGCTTGTGGAGGTGACTTCTTCTACAAGTATTTCTTTTGTGCCACTTATACTTGGTACGTCAA
The DNA here is from genome assembly GCF_052625555.1 of Lactuca saligna. Taxonomy (NCBI): domain Eukaryota; kingdom Viridiplantae; phylum Streptophyta; class Magnoliopsida; order Asterales; family Asteraceae; genus Lactuca; species Lactuca saligna. The sequence goes on from NC_136420.1 coordinate 327,230,526, forward strand.
AGTTGTCAGGCTTATTAAGTGGCTCTAGTACATATCTTCCTTTGGTTTTCCAAGACGTTCGCTCTGACAGACCAACTGTTTCGTCTGCATTGTCAATAGGAGCTGACTAGAAAAACTCATCACACCCATCTGCATTGTCTTCATTCACCATGGCAGTGAGATCAGCAGTTTGATGTTCGGTTACTCCTGTGACTTTATATACCTGATTTGGAGTAGTTCTAACCTTCTGAAACACAACAACTTTTTCTTTAAGGACTGGGGACTTAGATTTGGACAAGCGAGCGAACTCTATAGAATTTTTAGAAATCAGGTTTTTGTGGTTTGCAGGTTCGCTCTTGACAAATTCCGAACAGTCGACTTCATCCTCTACAGAAATTTCACTCATATCATCGTCCTCATTAAGTTCAGATGCGTTTTCAACATCGATTTTGTTTTCTGAACTTAAGTTGGCACTCAATGAGTCGAATTTTTGTATGGTTTCGGTCTTGATTTTCAGCTTATCATTTTCATCCAGAAGATCTTTAAGCATGTCCTTATGGTCTTTGGACTTTATAAAAGATTCTATTTTGTCCAGACCAAACATATAAGTAGGATTCACATCATCGGAAGATACAACACTTTCACAGTTATATGCTTCTTCATCGATTTCATCCTCCTTAAACTCAAGGAAGGGTAAAATCATGCGATGTATCTTCTGTCCTATTTCACAATTCAGATGCAGTTGAGTGAATCCACATCCTTCGCTCCTCACTCTTGGATGACACCCTGCTTATTTGGTCAGTTAGGTTAGAATTTGTGACCCGTGTTTGAGTTAAACAATTATCTAGATTTGAGATTCTTGAATTCAAGTTATTTAATTCCTTTTCATATGATTTATCTGGAATTTTGAGCGAAACAAAAAGAGATTGTACCTTCTTGATCAGTTCATCAAGTTCACTGATCTGCACACTGAGAGGTTTTGCTGTGAAGCATAAGTCCCCTCGCTCCTTGGCGTCTTCATGTCCACCATCAGTATTATATCCCCTCAGGTGAGATACGTCAGTCACCATCAGACACTTTCCACTGCTTTCACCACCTCTTGCGACATAAGCCTTTCCGTGAGAAGGCTTTCTCACCTCATCATCTGAGTCGGTCGACCACACCTGTACGCCACCGAACTCGTCATTCTTTGCCGAACCCTGTACAATAAGAGCATTCATAGAAGGATTAGTAGCAGCTTTCTTCCTTTTAATCTCCTCCAGCTTTTTCATAAGGATTGCCTCTTCATCTTTCTCCTCATCTTTCTCAGTCAATTTCTTCAAAACACAATCTTTGGCGTAATGATTCTTTCCTCCACAGTAATAACAGCTGACACCAGAATCCGCTTCAACCTTCGCCTCTTTCTTTGGTTCTTCAGTCTTTGGCTCCTCCCTTACTTTTTCAGAACTGTAGCTTCCCTGCCAATTTCAGTTCTTATTGGTAGGAAACTTCTTCTTGATGAACCTTTTGGGATTGGACAACATCATAGCATAATCTTCTGATGTTAGATCGTAGTCCTCCAGTTTCAGATCTTCGTCTTTTACTGCATTCTTACTTTTAGATAGGAGGGCCAAGGACCCCAAGTTTGAGACCACACTTTTCTCTTGCATCACTATCTTTTCTTGGGATTTCAGAATTCCCACCAGTTTCGTCAGCGAATATGATTTGAACTGCTCGTGTGCTTTAACTGTTGACACAACAGCTCTCCATTCGGATCTTAAGCCATTCAGAAAAGTGACCTTCTGTTCAATAAGCTTCCTTTCGATATCATGTTTGATCATCTTGCTGAGAAGATGATTGAAGCGATCAAATGTCTGTGTAACATACTCATCAGGATTTTGCTTGAACTCTCCAAACTCAGACAAAAGCAAGGTCTGAATTGAGTGCTCCAAATCTTCATCTGTGGAATACAACTCTTGCAGCCGATCCCAGATTTCTTTAGCAGTATTGTAGGAACTCACCAATCTAAACATGTCAGATTGAAGAGCGAATCGAATCAGTCTCAATGCTTTGATGTTGCATTGAAACTTCTCCTTTTCATCTTGAGTAATGTCTTTCACATCTTTTAACAAATCATTATACTCCTTTTGAGTTTTAATAATTCTGGATGTTCCTGAACGAGCAAATGGTCCAGACACAATGGCTTCCCATATTAGATACCCATTATCTTCAGATCCAATGACGTAGTCTTCGAAATGATGCACCCAAACCTCGTAATCTTGAGTGTAAAGAATTGGAATCTTTGTTGTTGATCCAATACTGTTTGAGATGTTGATAGGATTGGATTGAGAATCATCCATGCTTGATCGTTTAACCTGTTGCAACATCAGACTTGTAATATGTAATATTAGGGCAAAATGAATAAATAATGAGATACGTCAATTACGGAGTGACGGCTCAATAAATATTAGTTAATGTAGAATAAACCCTAATCACTTCTTTCACAGAAGAGATGTGTATGAATTACACAGCCTCCTGCTCTGATACCAATTGATGATATATAAATCTCTTAGATCATTTAGATCTTACACAGGTTTGGCAAAACGATTCAAATGATTCAAGCTTCAGCAGAGCTGGACAAAGAACTTCCGCTGTAGTGGCTTTAGGGTTTTCAATCGATAAGAACAATGAACGCTATTAAATTATCTTTAAAATCTTACTTACTAAGATGCATGCAAGCATCTATAAATACTCAAACCCTAACAAATAAATCACGGATGGACAGGCCCAATCCGGATACAAAACAGGGCTAAGAGCCGAGCCCAAGACGCAACACCATACACCCAACAATATCAAATCTAATTGAAAACAAAAACCTAAGGCTCTGATACCACTGATGGGTTTTATACATAGCAAACAATCCTATGTTTGCATGCAACCCTAATTTGAGGATCTATGTTTTTCACTATTAGACATACAAGCATTGAACACAACAACTAGAAATCCCTAGGAGGCACATGTAATTTTCGAAATTAACATATAATTAGGGTTAGGATACATGCCTTGATTGTTATATTGTAATAACAATCAAATCCTTGAAGATCTTGAAATTTGGTAGCAAGCGCCACAAGTGTCGCGCCTCTAATGGCTCACAAACAAACCTAGCAAGCAAGGATTACTATGAAGAGAGAAGGGAAATGGAAAATTCGGCTCTAAGCCTCTCTTGGAGTGCCTTAGACGAAATCCAACCCTATAGGGGTTTATATAGGTGATAAGGAAGGTTTAGGATAAAGCAGGTGTATCTTAGAAAACCCTAATCCCTTAACTTCCTCCCTAAGGCTTCCAAGGCACCCTTAGCGCCCAAGGAAACCCTTGGACACTCTAGATTTCGTTCCCCCACCTCTAAGGGAGGTTCTAGAATGCTTCAATGCTCAACTTTTGAACGTTGTCACCTTTAGTTTCTTCAGTTTCAATTAATTCTTTTAATCCTAAAATTAATTCCAAATTCATTTCTGATTAAATATTAATTAAACAATATGATTTCTAATCAATATATTATATCCATAATACATTAATAAATCATTTATCTTGATTTCAAATTAATTTATTAACCAAGTAATAAATTAATAAACCATTCTTCTCTCTCCAACAATTATCCTATTCCATTGTCAGGTTTGAAGGCAACCCAAAAGGACATTGCTACTATCAATTCAAGTACATACCAATTATAGTTATGGGCTTATACACCTAATCCAACAGATTTTTCTCTCCATTGCGAGCTCTTCCTGAAGCTTTGTAATTTGGGAAGAGATAGAGGTTTGGAAAGCTTCATGATCAGTTTTGAGACCATCGCAAACCTCTTAAAGTTTCGCCCTCTCTGCCTTCAAAGTGGTTTTTAGGCCATGAATGGCATCATTGGCTACTGCAGTATTGGACTCAGAAGAAGTTTGGAACTTCTTCATGAAGGCAGTAGCATATGAAATTAGTTTATCGACTTTTCCGGTCGAGGTTGTGCAAACAGAAGCAGAAGCTTCAACTGCTTTGTTCATCATGTCAATGTTATTAGAATGCTCCTTTGTGATTCTTTAAAAAAGGGACTCGACCACTGCTTTAGAATAAGTCTCAGAAGAGGAAGACTTGGAAAGGAGAAGCAATTGGTCAAGTTTATCATGTAGACATTGGAGTTGCCTTTTCGTAACTGGGGTCTCAACATCACTTTGAATCCTTATTTGGAAGGGATTTTAGGTGAAACCTTCAAGATCATCATCATCAGTATCACCAAAAATCATGTCCAGATCATCGTGGCGTATGAGAGAAATGGGTGGAGAGACATACGAAGATTGAAAGCTAGAATTTTTAGCCCCTACATCAAATGTGTTGACTGAAACAACAGGTTCTCCAGAAGCAGTTGGAGGAACAGTGGAATTAGTGTATAAAAGTGTAGATAAGGGAATGGTGCTTTGAGGTTGAAATGAAACAGGTGCAAGGCATGGTGTAATGGTGATCGGTGTAGTGGTGGTTTTAGTAGAAGGCGGAGGAGATGGAACAAAATCATTATGAGTTTGGGTTACCTCCAGATTTGATATCGCATCTTCATTGCAAGCAGGCTCTTCCTCCTCGTTGCAAATTGGTTGTTCTTGTTCCTTACGATCATCAGATTGAGTTTCAGACTCCGAACTTTGAATTTCGCATGGAGTGGGGGACTTGCGCTTGTAACAAGGTTGCTTTCGCCTTTTAGGAGTAGCAGTAGAAGGAGCAGCTTCCGCCTTTCTCTTTGTAGGCGGTTTCGCAGCTACTGAAGATCCTTCCTTATCAGTTGTTTTCTTTTCTCCCTTCGTTGCACCTTTTTGTCCCCCTTTCTTGGGTTTGTCTACCTCAGCTATAATTGCTTGCATTTCAGGAGTAATAGGACGAAACCTAGAAGGAGTATGTTTGTGATTTTTGGATTAGTGTCTAAGCCCGTAACCATATTTGGTAAGTACTTGACCCGGTTGTACATGGTCCTTTTGGGTTGCATTCACCAAAGAAACTTTACAGGATAAATAACAGAGAAAGAGGATATTATGGTTTATTAATATATTATAAGAATAATATATTAATAGATAAATCATATTTGTTTAATTAACATTGGTCAAGAATTAATTTTGTGATTAAAAAAATTTAATTGAACTAGGGGACTGAATTGTAATTATGTGACAGTTACAAAGTTGGGCAAGGAAGCCGTATGGTATAGGGTGGACGAATTCAAGGGTTAAGGGCCTTAGAATTCATCCAAGATAGGGGTTCTAGAATTATCCTTTGGGCTGCTTGGTGGCCAAGCAACCAGATAAGGATAATGATTGAAACCCTAATTCCTACACTTATTTAAAGGACCTTTGGCATAAGAAATTTGGCCACTTGATCCCTAGGGTTCCTAGAGCCGAATTTCATCTCTCTCTCTCTGTCTCTCCACTCTCTCTCTCTCTCATCTCTCTCTCTCTCTCTCTCTCTCTCGCTCTCCTCTCTCTTTCTTCTTCATTTTCTCTTGGTGTTTGTGAGCCATTAGAGGTACTACACTTGTGGTACTTACTTTCAAAGACAAGAAGATTCAAGAAACAAGTTGTTATTACAACATAACAACAAGAGGTATGTATTCCATTGTTCCTTTTGATTTTCAAAATTACTAGGAGCATGCTAGGTTTCCTTTTATGTTCATAATGTTGTATGACTAATAGTGAAAACATAGATTCGTATCAAGGGTTTCATGCAAACATAAGATTGTTTGTATAAAACCCATCAGTGGTATGAGAAGGTTTGGTTTTGTTTTCAATTAGTTTTATACAAAAGTATGAATTTGACATATTAGGGTTTATAGCCAATAAACCCTAAAGGCATGGTTTTCGAAATTACGGTTCATAAACCCTATATTTTGAAATTCGATAGGGTTTCCCAAACCCTTTCCTTAGCCTCCAAGATTTCGAATTTTAGGGTTATCCAAACCTAGGGTTTCGAAATTATCTCCTCCCCAAGATAAGATCCCTAAATTTTAGGGATTTGGATAATGTCATATCTTGTAATAATCCCTTAATTGTTTAAATATGGTAATTAAAGATTTTTGAATTATCCCATCCCAATTTTCGAATTTTATGGGATTTAAGGGATTAGGTTACATTAATTGTTTAATTTAATAGAAAATCCTTCAAGATTTGATAATTCAAATTAATTGTTTAATTTTGGGATAATTATTAAATCAAAGTTTTAATATTTAAAATTTTAAAATTAAAAGGTTTTAAATTTTAGAAATTTTAAATTTTATTAAAACTCTAGTATTTTGAAATGTCTAAAATACACCATATACTATTATAATATTACAAGGTTAATATGTATATACGTATAACTTAAAATGCTAGTCTTACCATTAGTAGGCCTCATTAATGAAGCTGATATATAAGGGGGTATAAGGTTATGGCCTATAAAATGGTCGTTTAATGGGTGTCCACTCTCACCTACCGCTTCCTTGATTGGTGGAGGGTCGTTAGCCGAACGGGTCGGATAGGGAAAACCTCTCTTCATTAAAAGTATAATGAATTATAAAAGTAACTATCTGTTTTCAAACTATTCCTAGTTTTAGTTACTCTAGGAAAAAGTGAATTGATGCAATTCCATGAAATTACACTTTGTACCCTTGCTAAGACGTTAGTGGAGCATGTGTGGTTAACCGGCACACTAATTGGGCTCTAAGCAAAGGTGGCAAAGGGTGACTCATTGTTTGTCATAGCTCGATGGAGCATGTGTGGCCAACAGACACATCAAATAGGTGACTGTAAAAATGTGGGCACCATGTACATTTGCATGGTTATTCACACACGCTTTGTGATCCTCGGTATCCCTATCACAAACTTGAGGGGCATATCGAGATTTAAACATGCCATTGAAGAGTTCAATGGATCTCAAAAGAATCTAAGAGTTTTCATACATTTAAAACTTAATCTCTTTTTCGTTTTTCATGGTGGATAATTAGTGAATCGTCATTCACTTACCTTCAAATTATTTGCATGTTAGATTATGTCATCCCTCTTCTAATTTGTAAATAATGTTGTTGGATGCTAGCCCTAATTTCTCCTTTGGGTGTTTAATTAGGGATTTATTTCTAATCAAACTTTGTTCTTTTCTATTTCAGATGTCGAACGCCAACAACAATGCATCCAGCTCGAACTCCTCCGACTCATTCTCACTCATGAACTTATATGGGAAAGTGATATTCGACGGGTCCAACTTCAATGATTGGATCCGTAACATACGAATGGTCACTCGTTGCGAGGAAAAAGAGTATGTCCTTGATGAGAAGCTGAAGGAAATCAACATCAACACTGCCTCTCCCGATGAGATCATTGCCTTTGAGGCCCACGAGCGTGATGCTATGAAAGTCCATTGCTTCATGCTGGTGACCATGACTGCTGAACTCCAAAAGTCCAATGAGGACATGTACCTCTATGAAATGCATCAAGACTTGCTGGACCGGTACCACCAAAGCACTAGGCAAGAAAGGTACGAGATCATCACTTCGATGATCACTGCCAAAATAGGTAATGGAGAGTCCCTTACTGCTCATCCGCAAAAGATGCAGAGATATGTTGATCGCCTGCTGAAAGTTAAATGTTAAATTTGATGAAGACCTAGAAATCAACATCATCCTTCACTCATTGCCTCCCTTTTATAACCAGTTCCACATTACCTACCACATGAATTAGGAAGAGGTCACCTTGAGCAAGCTTCAAGGCTTGTTAAGGACTTATGAGAGCAATCTCAAGGATAAGTCTGTTACTGCCCCTATCTTAGAACTAGGGTAAGGGAAGGGTAAGAAGAGTAAGAGTCCCTCAAAGGGACACCACAAGGGAAAGTCCCAAGATGGTACCTCCTCTAGTGGAACCAAAGTTGGTTATGCTAAACCCAACTCTAACCCTAAGGAGGCAGAATGCCACCACTACCATAAGATAGGGCATTGGAAGAGAAGCTGCCCAGAATATCTGCAAGCTATCAAGGATGGGAAGATCAAGCCATCCTTCGCAGGTATTTACACTATTAAATCTAATGATTCATCGCATACTATTTCGTGGGTTGTTGATGCAGGATGTGGTTTTCACATATGTTATGATTTGCAGGGATTAAGAAGAAACAGGTATGTGGAGCATGGAAGGATAAATCTAATCATGGGAAATAGAAGATCGTCGCCTGTCACCAAGACTGGAGTTTATTCCTTAGTCCTTAGTAATGGATTAGGTTTTGATTTAAACAGTTGTTGCTATTAGCCAGATTTGGCAAGAAACATCATTTCATTTCATGGTTTATATAGACATGGTTTTAGATATTCATTTGCTAATGAAAAGGGTTCTATTTAAGCTTATCCTAATAGTATTTTATATTTTGAAGCATTGCCTTGTAATGGAATATATGAAACTGTGATGGTTGTAGATAACTTAGGAAATGATGTATTGTGTGTTGATTCTTCCAATAGTATGGATAAATCATGCTTGTGGCATTGTCGTCTTGGCCACGTCAACAAAAAAACGCGTAGCCCAAATCCGAAAGGACAGAGTGCTGGAGTCATTCGACCTTAGGGACAATGACGTGTGCGAGTCTTGTTTACTTGGAATGATGACCAATTCACCCTTCACTAGAACTTATGAGAGGGATGAGGGTTTATTGGATCTCATACACATCGATGTGTATGGGCTGTTCAGATCCACCACAAGGGATGCGAGTTGCTTCTATGTGACTTTCACCAACAATTATAGTAGATATGGGTATATCTACTTAATCAACCACAAGTCAAAAACCTTTGAAAAGTTCAAAGAGTTTAAACAAGAAGTTGAGAATCAATTAGGCAGGGAAATTAAGATGCTTCAATCCGATCGAGGTGGAGAGTACCTATATCTTGAATTCCACGACTACCTCAAGGAATGCTGAATAGTTTCGCAATTGACGCCACCTAGGACATCATAGTTGAATGGTGTGGCTGAGAGGCATAATCGAAACCTGCTAGACATGGTTCGTTCCATGATGAGTCGTGCTTCACTACCTATCTGATTATGGGGGTATGCCTTAGAGATGCCACCCATATCCTTAACTTAGTCCCTACGAAGAAGGTTGCCAAAGCACCTCACGAGATGTGGACAGGGAAGGCTCCCTCGTTAGCACATATCAAGGTTTGGGGTTGCGAGGCTTTCGTAAGGCGAGAGACTCACGACAAGCTCGAGCCTCGAAGTGAGTGGTGTATTTTCATCGTGCAGAAGTGCTTTGGATATCTCTTCTATAGACCGAATGAAAATATTGTCTTCGTTGCGAGGAGAGGTGTTCTCCGAGAGAGAGAAATCATAAGCCAAGGGGACCGCGGGAGGCTAATCGATCTTGAAGAGTTTCAAGAATCGAGCGATGAAGGAACCTCTAACACTGTGTTCAACCTGAGGAGGAAACTCCAGTTGAATCGATTGAGCAATCATTACCTCTTAGACGTTCTAGTAGAGTTAGTGTTCCACCCATGTTGTATGGTTTTCATATAACGAGCGAGGGTGATACGTATATTAGTGATAGTACACTAATAAATGTGGATGAACCTAACAGCTACAAGGAATCCATGGCAGGCCCAGAGTCTGCAAAATGGAAAGAGGCGATGGACAATGAGATTTAGTACATGTATGATAACCAAGTTTGGAGATTTGTTGATCATGTACAAGGTCATAAGACGGTCGGGTGCAAATGGATCTTCAAGAAGAAGACCGACATAAATGGGAATGTGCACACTTATAAGACACAATTGGTTGCAAAGGGATTTACTCAAAATCCTGGAGTTGACTATGATGAGACCTTTTCACCAGTTGCAAAGATAAAATCTATTAGGGTGATGCTGGCCATTGCTGCATTTCATGATTATGAAATATGGAAAATAGATGTCAAAACCGCTTTCCTTAATGGGAAGTTGGCTGAGGATGTTTACATGGCTCGGCTAGAGTGTTTTGTCAATGCGAAACATCCGAATAGAGTGTGTAAGCTTGAGAAGTCCATTTATGGACTAAAGCAAGCCTCTCGCAGATGGAATCTTTGTTTCGATGAGAAAGTCAAAGAGTTTGGTTTTTTGCGAAGTGAGGATGAATTATGTGTATATGTCAAAGCAAGTAGGAGTATAGTAAGCTTCCCCGTGTTGTATGTCTATGACATAGTACTCATAGGAAACAACATCCCGACACTACAGGAAGTAAACTCCTGGCTTGGAAAGTGCTTCGCTATGAAGGACCTCAGTGAGGCTGCCTATATTTTGGGTATAAGAATAGTGAGAAATAGGAGTAAAAGGCTAATAGTACTTAGTTAGGATACTTACTTGGACAAGGTACTAAAATGTTTTAGTATGGAGAATTCCTAGAAAAGGAAGTTACCGATCTGAAGTACCGAAGTCGAGATAGCAGAGATGAGTCGAGGACCCTACGCTTCCGCAGTTGGCTCGATTATGTATGTTATGACTTGTACTCTCCCTGATGTGGCCTTCGCTTTAAGCATGGGCAAAGCACATTGGACTGCAGTCAAGAATATTCTTAAGTACATTCGGAGGACCAAGGAATGGTTTCTAGTCCTCAGTGGGAGTGATGACTTAAAGGTGCGAAAGCATAGTGACACCAGTTTTCAGACCGATAGGGAAAACTACCGTTCATAGTCGGGTTGGGTCTTTACCTTTAATGGAGGAGCAGTGACTTGGAAAAGTTACAAGCAAGAAATCGTAGTTGATTCAACATGCGAATCAGAGTACATTGCAGCGAGCGAAGCGTCAAAAGAGGCAATATGGCTGAAGAATTTCATTTGAGATCTTGGAGTTCTGCCAACCATACAAGAGCCAATGGAAATTTTCTGTGATAATGAAGGAGCGGTTGCCTTGACCAAGGAACTGAGGGATCATAATAGATCTTGACATATCGATAGAAAATATCAATTTATTCAACATCGGGTAGAAGAAGGACTCCTCGTACTGAAGAGGGTATCGTCGGAGGATAACCCAACAAATCCGCTTACGAAGGGACTGAGTAGGTGTAACACCGTAAACTTCAAAACAAATTTTTTTCAAATTTTTATAAAACATAATTCATTTAATATTTAGAAAACAACCACATTTACTTATCCAATTCAAGTAAATACAAAATCCCAAGATCTCAAATCATAATTCCCATGCATGTGTACTGATCAAGCCGGAGTCTTCCCGCGATCGTCACTAGTACCTGAAACAAATAACATCAAACACTGTAAGCACAAAGCCTAATGAGTTTCCCCAAAATACCACATATAACACATATTAGCCACTCGAGGCCATAACTTTGTGGGTCCGTGCACCCAAACTCTGTGAACCCTCAGGTTCTAACTCTGTAAACATGCACAACATAAATCACATAGAAATAATGCAGTACAACATATAGCATACAAATACTCTATCACACAACTCTGGTTACCTACTCAAGGTAAAGTATAGTAAGAAGACTCACCTCGTGTGTCTCGGTAATTCGTGAATCCTGAAATCACTAGTGCTCGATCTCCCGAGCTATAGTCCTCCTAAATCACAATACATCTCTAATTAACACTTTCCCAACGGTCAACGGTCAAATTTGACCGGACTCGGCGAGTGCACTATAGCGACTCGGCGAGTCTGAGCGTATATACTGATTTCCCTGGAATCCTCCCTTGACACGTCGAGTATTCACCTAAATCGACGAGTTCCACCTGGCATGAGTTGTGGGGCTACCACGACTCAACTCGCCGAGTCTCAAGAACAACTCGGCAAGTCCAGCTTGACTCAGTCCACCTATCTACTCTGACCCCCCCTGACTCACTGAGTCAACCCTCCCCAACTCGGCATGATCACTCGCTGTGTGGTCGGGCAATATTCATACTACTCGTCGAGTCTGTTCTTCGGACACAGCGAGTCCGTGCCATGAAATGACTCAAACTTGCTGATAAGGTCAGATCCAGTCCATTAACCCATAGATCCAGTCCTTCCAAGCTTATTTAGCACGTAAAGTCACTATCTTGATGCACATATAGTCTTTATATGACCATATATGATGCTTTTGTCTCAAATACTACAACTCAAGGTCATAAACTCCATTTCTATACATAAAGCTTGATGAGTGAGGCTCTCTGGACCTCTATGGATCCAGATCAAGAGCATCAACAAAAGAAGGGAACTATTTGGCATCAAATCAACCCAATAATGTGATGGGTTTTGAGCATTCTAACACTTCCTAAGTTTACATGCAACCCTAATAACCTTGGATCTATGTTTGTCTAATTGTCATGCAAAGTTGAATTCCAAGGTTATATTCCTATCTAGCATACATGGGGAACAATTTTAACATAAAGTATAGATAGAATAACTTACCTTGTTGTTGCTTGTGTTCCTTGAAACCTTGTGAGCCTAGCACCCCAAGTGTGATGCCTCAAATGCTTCACACAACACCAAATGCTCTTGGAAGAACTTATGAGAGAACACACACTTCTTCAAAATCGGCCAAGCCCTCTTGTTTCTTAGTGTAGCCGATTTTGGGTGGAGAACATGTTACTTATATAGTGTTGACACATCTAGGGTTAAACCCTAATGTGTCATGACTCTTCATTTCCATGACCCATGGGTTTGTAACTCCCATGGAGCATCCATGGAGCATCCTATGGGTGGAACCCAACTTGATAGTCCATGGAGCCTTTTAGCCCACTATACAAGATATGGATGATTTACATAATCAACGCATATATTTAATTAGTTATCTTTTGATCACTTAATTAATTCTAAATTAATTCTTGATCAAACTAATCAAATAATATTATTAATATATTAGAACTTATAATATATTAATAATCTCCAAGTGTTATTTATCTCATTTAGTCTATCCAATTGCATGGTCCCATGCAACCCAAATGGACCATGCCGGGTCGGGTCAAGTACATACCAGAAATAGTTATGGACTTAGACACCTTATCCAACAGTCTCCCACTTGGATAAGTCTAATAACTATTACTGTAAGTATGACTTCAGGAACCGATCGGCAATCGTAGCTCTTTTCAAGGTTTCTCGAAACTGAGAAGATGATGGTACGCCATTTAAGATAAGTGATCATATAATCCTCTGTTCTAGATATCAGTCGGACAAATACATGGAACAATGTCTTACTTATTGTCCAACAATTTGTTTCCCGATTTCCGATTTGTTTGACAAAGAACTTCATTGAACGCATCAATTTAGTTCTGACCGGGCCCGGTACACAGGTCAAAACAAAATCATCGAGGGGCCCAGATATCAACTTCTAATCCAAGAAGGAACAGATAAACTTCGACTCATATGTTTGTTCTACTACTCATTGAATTACACACAAGAGCGCGATTTTATAACATCGAGTTACCAATGCGTTTTTCGTACAATCAATGCATAACCAACTTGTAAGTAACAAATCATATCTCTAGGTTTAAAGACTTATATGATATTACCGTCTCACGATCACTCGAGATAGAATTCCATGAAGTGATTCCAGTGAGCGTGGGTTGAGTCCAATGCTCAGAACTTATGAGCACTCATGATTGCTGTAGCCTTGTCCCAGACCTCTACAACCAAACATGACAGTCTTGATTCATACCTACTTCCGACATATGACCGACTGTGGAGGTTTGAATAATATGTTATACCAAAAAAAATTATTCTGGAAGTCAAAACATGCAAAAGAAATATAGTAAACGATCGACAAGAGATAGCAACACTTTACTCATAAATAAAACACTTTTATTCATCATCAAATGTCAATTACACTTTACAAATTTCGAGGTTATCTAACTACTAAATCTAATATCATCCTTCAGCCCTATGCTCCGAGCATGCTGGAGATGCTTAACCCGAGTCAGTCCCTTCGTGAGGGGATCTGCCGGATTCTCATCTGATGATACCCTCTTTGCCACGAGGAGTCCTTCTTCGATCCGATGTCTGATGAAATGGTATTTTCTGTCGATGTGTCTGGATCTCCCGTGATCCCTTGGTTCCTTGGCTAAGGCAACAGCACTTTCACTATCACAGAAAATTTCCATTGGCTCTTTAATAGCTGGTACAACTCCAAGGTCTCCAATGAAGTTCCTCAGCCATAACGCCTCCTTCGCCGCCTCGCTAGCTGCAATATACTCTGATTCACAAGTAGAATCTGCCACTTTCTCTTGCTTGGAACTCTTCCAAGAAATTGCTCCTCCATTTAGGGTAAAGACCCAGCCCGACTGAGAGCGGAAGTTATCCCTATCAGTCTGGAAGCTAGCATCACTATACCCTACAACTCTCAAGTCATCACTCCCACCGAGGGTAAGGACCCAGTCCTTAGTCCTTCGTAGGTACTTGAGAATATTCTTTATCGCAGTCCAGTGTGCCTTGCCAGGGTTCCCCTGAAACCTGCTAACCATGCTCAAGGCAAAAGCTTCATCAGGTCGAGTACACGTCATAGCATACATGATCGATCCTACAGCCGAAGCATAAGGTACTCGACTCATTTGTGCTATCTCAGCCTCAATGCTAGGGCTTTGTGTCTTACTCAGTTTGGCATTACTCTGGATGGGTAACTCTCCTTTCTTGGAGTCTTGCATTCTGAATCTCTTCAGAACCTTCTCCAAGTAGGTACTTTGACTAAGTCCAATTAGTCTTTTACTCCGATCTCTCAAGATCCTTATCCCCAAAATATAGGCAGCTTCACCAAGGTCCTTCATAGCGAAACACTTTCCAAGCCAGGACTTTACTTCCTGCAGGGTTGGAATGTCGTTTCCTATGAGTAGTATGTCATCCACATACAATACCAAAAAGCTAACTATACTCCCACTAGCCTTGACATACACACAAGATTCATCTTCACTCCTAGAAAAGCCAAATTCCTTGACCTTTTCATCAAAGCAAAGATTCCATCTGCGAGGTGCTTGCTTTAATCCATAAATGGATTTCTCAAGCTTACACACTCTATTAGGGTACTCGTTGCTGACAAAACCCTCTAGCTGACTCATGTAAACATCTTCAGCTAGCTTCCCATTAAGGAAAGCGGTTTTGACATCCATTTGCCAAATTTCATAGTCATGAAATGCGGCTATGGCTAACAGAACCCGAATAGACTTAATCTTGGCTACCGGAGAAAAGGTCTCATCATAATCCACTCCAGGAATTTGAGAGAAGCCCTTTGCAACCAGTCTAGCCTTATAAGTGTGTACTTTACCATCCATGGCGGTCTTCTTCTTGAAGACCCATTTGCACCCTACAGTCTTTCGACCTGGTACATTCTCAACCAAGTTCCAAACTTGATTGTCATACATGGATTGTATCTCGCTATCCATAGCCTCTTTCCATTTAGCAGACTCGGGGCCTGCCATGGTTTCCTCGTAGCTGTTAGGGTCATCTTGACTTACTAGTGTCTCATCACTAATAAGTGTCTCACCTTCTTCAGTAATATGGAATCCATAGTAATGCTCAGGTGCACTCCTAACTCTCGTGGAACGCCTCAGAGGTACAGATTCGTCAATTGGCTCAACAGGAGTTTCCTCCTCAAGTTGAGGGCTAGAGTTTGAAGTTCCTTCACCACTTGACTCTTGAATTTCTTCAAGATCAATTTGCCTCCCACTGTCTCCTTGGCTTATAAACTCTCTTTCTCGAAAGACTCCTCTTCTTGCTACAAAGACCACATTGTTACTAGGTCTGTAGAAGAGGTAACCAAAGGATTGCTGTGGGTAGCCGATGAAAATACACCTCTCGCTTCGGGGTTCGAGCTTATCATGAGTCTCGCGTCTCACGAAAGCCTCGCAACCCCAAATCTTGATGTGGTCTAGTTTAGGTACTTTACCAGTCCACATCTCGTGAGGAGTTTTGGCAACTTTCTTTGTAGCGACTATATTAAGAATATGGGCGGCAGTCTCTAAGGCATACCCCCAGAATGAGATTGGTAGCGAAGTTCGACTCATCATGGAACGAACCATGTCCAACAAGGTTCAATTACGCCTCTCAGCCACACCATTCAACTGCGGTGTCCTGGGAGGTGTCAATTGTGAGACAATCCCACATTCCCGTAGATAGTCGAGGAACTCTGAACTAAGATACTCACCACCCCGATCGGATCGAAGCATCTTAATGTTCCTGCCCAATTGATTCTCGACTTCCTGTTTAAATTCCTTAAACTTCTCGAAAGTCTCTGACTTATGCTTGATTAAGTAGACATATCCATATCTACTGTAATCATCAGTAAAAGTCAAATAATAACGATTAGCATCCCTTGTGGCATGTTTGAATGGTCCACACACATCCGTGTGTATAAGGTCCAACAAACCTTCACCCCTTTCACACGAGCCTGTGAAGGGTGACTTTGTTATTTTTCCAAGTAAGCATGATTCGCAACTATCATTTGACTTTAGGTCAAACGACTCCAAGACTCCATCCTTTTGGAGTTGGCCTATGCGTTTCTTGCTTATATGTCCAAGACGACAATGCCATAATGATGCTTTATCCAAGTTATTATTATTAGTAGAATCAATACACAAAACATTATTTCCTAAGTTATCTACAACAGATACAGCTTCATACACACCATCACAAGGTAATGCTTTAAAATAAAGTACATTATTAAAGAAAGCATTAATCGAACCAACTTCATTATCAAATGAAAAGGTGAAACCTTGTTTGTACAATGCATGAAAGGAAATAATATTTCTTGCCATTTCTGGCGAATAACAACATTTATTCAAATCTAAATTTAACCCACTACTTAGCGATAAAGTATAAACTCCAATCTTGGTGACAGGTGTAACTTTCCTATTCCCCATGATTAAGTTTATTCTTCCTTGCTCCACATTCTCACTTCTTCCTAGTCCCTGCAAGTCACAACAAATATGAATACCGCAACCGGTATCAAGGACCCAAGATTTCGAATGGGGTGAGTTATTAGAAATGATAGTGTAAATACCTGCATGGTTGGGTTAGACTTTCCCATCCTTCACATCCTTCTGGTACTTTGGGCAGTTTCGCTTCCAATGAGCTTTTTCATGGCAATAGAAGCATTCAGCCTCTTTTGGGTCAGAAGAAGGAGTAATGAAACCTTTCTTGGTTCCACTTGAAGAAGAGCCATCAAGGGTCCGAGCCTTGGTACCCTTCGAAGATCTCTTTCTCTTCCTCCCTCGACTTTGACCGATTGCCAAGACCGGAGTTGAGTCTGGAGTAGGAGTGATAGCAACCGACTTCCCCTTAAGACCTGTTTCTGCGGTCTTGAGAAGTCCCTGAAGTTTGCTGAGGGTGACCTCTTCCTTGTTCATGTGATATGTCATGCGGAATTGATCATAGCACGATGGTAAGGAGTGCAAAATGATATCTATTGCAAGCTCCTCAGGGAAGTTCACATTAAGCTTCACCAAACGATCCACATACCTTTGCATTTTCTGCATGTGGCTCGTGACGGACTCTCCGTCCTTCATCATGGTTGTTATCATGGAGCAGATGACTTCGTACCTCTCTTGTCGTGCACTTTGATGGTATCTTTCCATAAAATCTTGGTGCATTTCATAAGGGTAGAAGTCTTCATAAGACTTTTGGAGTTCAGCTGTCATGGTGGCCAACATGATGCAAGCCACCTTGGTTGCATCTCTTTCATGAGTATGAAAGTCAGCGATCTCCTGTGGAGTTGCAGTGGACTCATCAATTTCCTTAAGCTCCTTGTCAAGGACATATTCTTTGTCCTCATAGCGGGTAATCATCCTGATGTTTCTGATCCACTTATTGAAGTTGGATCCATCAAAGGTGACTTTCCCACACAAACTCATAAGAGTAAAGGAGCCATTAGGATTCGAGCCAGAAGCATTATTTGAAGACATCTGAAAGAGAAGAACAAGTTTAGTTTAGATTTAAGAGAGTCCTTAATAAAACACCCAAATGTAATATTAAGGCTAGGATCCAATCACAATATAATATAACTTAGAAGAGGTATGCCGTAATCTAAGCTATACCATATTTGAAAGGTAGGTGAATGACGATTCACCAATTTCCACCACGAAAACCGAAATATTAGATGTTTAGTTTTTATTGGTTTTAGAAATTCCTAGATTCTTTGAGATCCAATGAACTTTTCAAAGGCATGTTTCAATCTCGAGAGTGCCCTCCAGGTTTTGTGACTAGGATGCCGAGGATCACAAAACGAGGTGTGAAGTAACCATGCAAATCACTTGGTACCCTTAAAGTTTATCACTCAATCGATGTGCCGGTAAACCACACACGCTCCACCGATACTATAATAAACCTTAAGTCACCCTGTACCTACCTTGTTAAGTCACCCTGTACCTACCTTGTTAAGTCCAGGTAACCACACACGCTCCACCAACGACTTAGACAAAGTGTAAAGTGTAATTTCATGGAGTAGCACCTTATTCACATTTTTCCTAAACTAACTAAGATTGGGAATTTAATAAACATTTAGTTACTTTATTATATTCATCATACTTTGAATGAGAATTTATAAGTCCTTGTCTTACCCGTTCGGCTAACGACCCTCCACCAGTCAAGCAAACGGTGGGTGAGAATATTCACCCATTAAGTCACCATTTTATAGGCAACAACCTTATACCCACCTTATAGACCGGCTTCGTGAATGAGGCGTACTAGCGGTAAGCCGACTTTATTCTTATACATATATATATATATATATATATATATATATATATATATATATATATATATATATATATATATATATATATATAATTATTAAATCATCATAATATAAGTATAAGGGTTGAATTTTAACTTTTAAAATTCTAGGGGTTGGAACTTAAAGTTTTAACTTAACTTTACTTGTTCCAAAACTTGAGGGCAAGTTTTGTAACTTTCAAAACTTTTCATTTCTTGTAACTTATGAGTTTAATAGAGTAATAAAATGAAGACTCTTCATTTTTCTAACTCTTGTATTTGTTTTAATGGTTTTAACTCAAGTGTGACTCTTGGTTTTCCATAACTTAAGGATAAGTTATGGACTCCATTAAAACAACTTATGATCAAGAATTAATCTACCACATAGGTTACAAATAATTCCTATGATCATCTAAAACATCATAAGAACAAGAACATGGATATGAACACAATCAAAAATTACATTTAAAACTTTGTAATTTTGATAACTAGTTGTTGTAAATGAATTAGCAAAGACATTACTCCACCAAAAACAAGTTTTCAATTACCAAAACAGTTTAGGGTAATGTTTCTAATTCTTTTCCAGCAACTGAATCGAAATTCTGCACTCAGTCGACCCTACTCGCCGAGTGCATGAACTGACTCGCCGAGTTGGTTGAAGATACTAATGAACTCGACGAGTCCCCCCTATAGACTCGACGAGTCCATTCGCAGACAGCAAGATTTCCGATTCTGTTTTCAACTTTTAAGCACAAATAAGAACAAACAAGCCTAGGCTCTGATACCACTGATGGGTTTTGAGCATTCTAACACTTCCTAAGTGTACATGCAACCCTAATAACCTTGGATCTATGTTTGTCTAATTGTCATGCAAAGTTG
Organism: Lactuca saligna; assembly: GCF_052625555.1. Taxonomy (NCBI): domain Eukaryota; kingdom Viridiplantae; phylum Streptophyta; class Magnoliopsida; order Asterales; family Asteraceae; genus Lactuca; species Lactuca saligna. Next base: position 327,250,042 of record NC_136420.1, read on the forward strand.
AATTCCAAGGTTATATTCCTATCTAGCATACATGGGGAACAATTTTAACATAAAGTATAGATAGAATAACTTACCTTGTTGTTGCTTGTGTTCCTTGAAACCTTGTGAGCCTAGCACCCCAAGTGTGATGCCTCAAATGCTTCACACAACACCAAATGCTCTTGGAAGAACTTATGAGAGAACACACACTTCTTCAAAATCGGCCAAGCCCTCTTGTTTCTTAGTGTAGCCGATTTTGGGTGGAGAACATGTTACTTATATAGTGTTGACACATCTAGGGTTAAACCCTAATGTGTCATGACTCTTCATTTCCATGACCCATGGGTTTGTAACTCCCATGGAACATCCATGGAGCATTCTATGGGTGGAACCCAACTTGATAGTCCATGGAGCCTTTTAGCCCACTATACAAGATATGGATGATTTACATAATCAACCCATATATTTAATTAGTTATCTTTTGATCACTTAATTAATTCTAAATTAATTCTTGATCAAACTAATCAAATAATATTATTAATATATTAGAACTTATAATATATTAATAATCTCCAAGTGTTATTTCTCTCATTTAGTCTATCAAATTGCATGGTGCCATGCAACCCAAATGGACCATGCCGGGTCGGGTCAAGTACATACCAGAAATAGTTAAGGACTTAGACACCTTATCCAACATAATGTCTATAAGAAACCCTAAATCCCATTATACTTCGCAAAACAGAAGATAATTCGAAAGCATACCTCTATATCGATGATCTAAGCTTCAAATCCATAGTAAAGCAACCTCCTTTGCTTCCTCTTGACTAGAACCTCCTCCTTCTTTGCTAAATAACACACATAAGGTCAAGAAATGCTTCCTTTCTCTCTCAAAACGTTCAAGCACTCAAGGGTTTCTCTCTAAGGGTTGGGTGAGCACAAATGACGGCCATAAGGCCCTTTAAATAGGTCTCAAACCCTGGAAATTAGGGTTTCACTACACAGCATGGACTCGCCGAGTCCACTCTTGGAATCACCGAGTCCGGACGCGAACCCGTGCCCAAAACCGCGATCCTACTCGGCGAGTTTGAGCTCCAACTCGCCGAGTCCACTCACAATTTCCAAAGATAAGCCCAAAATGTAACATCCGGATTTTTACCAGGTATAATGTAAGTTTAATTGTGTTGTTTTGTAAGAGGGACTCGGCGAGTCAGGGCTCAGACTCGCCGAGTAGGGACGCGGGTTTGAGCGAAGGTGCGCGCTTGGACTCGGCGAGTCCAGGGCATGGACTCGGCGAGTCTGCGCTGTGTTAAGAAACCCTAAATCCCCGGGTTTGTGGCCTATTTAAGGGGCCTTATGGCCGTCATTTGCGCTCATCCAACCCCCAGAGTGTGTCCCTAGAGTTCTTGAGCGTTTGGTGAAGGATTGAGAGCAAATCTTGACCTTGTGAGTGTTGTTTAGCAAGGAGAAGGAGGCTCTAGGCAAAAGGAGGCAAAGGAGGTTGCCATTTCGTGGATTTGGAGCTTGGATCATCACTTTAGAGGTAATATTTTGGACCATTTCCTGTTTGGTGAACTTGATGCAAGTTAGGGTTAAATATGATCATTTATGGGGTGATTTGGTGCCCTTTTTGTTCCCTCTTTGAGTTGAGACCATGGATCTGGATCCATAGAGGTCCAGGGGGCCTCACTCATCAAGCTTTATGGGTAAAAATGGAGTCCTTGGCCTTGTGTTGAAGTAATAGAGTCAAAATCATCATTTGTGATCATGTAGAGGTTATTCATGCATCAAGACTGGGACTTTACGTGCTAAGTAAGCATGGGGGGACTGGATCTATGGATTAGTGGACCAGAACTGGCCTTTAGAGCAAGATTGAGTTAGTGCATGGCATGGACTCGCCGAGTCCGAAGAACAGACTCGGCGAGTAGCTTGAATGTTACACGACCACTCAGCGAGTGGCCTCGCCGAGTTGGGATGAGTGAACCCAGTGGGTCAAGGGGGAGTCAGGATGGACAGGTGGACCGAGTCAAACCGGACTCGCCGAGTCGTTCTGGAGACTCGGCGAGTTGAGTCGTGGTGGCCCCACAACTCGTGCCAGGTGGATCTCGTCGAGTTGGGAAGGGATGCCCGACGTGTCAAGAGAGAGTTTCAGGGAAATTGGTGATTTCGCTCAGACTCACCGAGTCCCTATAGTGCACTCGCCGAGTCCGGTCAAGTTGACCGTTGACCAGCGTTGACCTAGATTGTCCTGTTATGGTATGGTTAACCCTAGTTGGGAAAGTGTTAATTAGAGATATATTTTGCTATAGGGGGGGGGGGACTTCAGCTCGGCAGATCGAGTGTTTAGCAATTTCAGGGTTACGGTTTACCGAGACACACGAGGTGAGTCTTCTCACAGAGTTGGGTGCACGGACCCACAGAGTTATAGCCTCGAGTGGCTAATATGTGTTACATGTAGTATTTTGGGAAACTCACTAAGCCTTGTGCTTACAGTGTTGATGTTATTGTTTCAGGTACTAGTGACGACCGTGGGAAGGCGCCGGCTTGATCCGTACACACACGTTTGGAGCTTGACATTTTGATCTTGGGATTTTGCAATGTATTGTTGAACAATTAAAAGGGGTTGTTTTTATGAATATTGATGGAACTATGTTTTTATAAAATCGAAAATTTTGTTTGAAAAATTGAGTGTTACAAATTGGTATCAGAGCCTTGGTTTGAGGGATTCGGGTACACCTTCAGGCCATGCAATTGATCCAAAGATATTTTCAAAATAAAGAGATATTTTCAAAATAAAAACCAAAATTTTCTAAAAGTAAAGGGTTTCCAGGAAGAGACGTGTGTACGATCAGTCAGCGCCCGAACGGTGAATTCCCAAAATATCTTTTGTTGTGTAATAACTATTATGGTGATGTGTATGCATGCTAGAATAGGCTAGGTATTGCTGATAGGGCTAGAGCGGCCTGTTTTGTGATGCCTTAGCTTAGGGAATGGGGAGCTGCTATGAGACGCTGAGAGTAGTTAGGTAGCAGCTAGGGTTTGTGTGAGATCTGTTCAGAGAGATTTAAGTATAATAGAGTACTTGGGGACTGGGATCCGAAGAGGACGATTTGGAGTGTGTACTGAGACGGTGTGGACAGTAGTATTGGGCCCGTACTACTAAAAGCACCAGAGCGGTACACAGTTCAAATAAGAATCTGGGGATGCCAAGAATCAAGGAGGGGTGGATTGTTGAATGTAAGAGTATTCGAGTAAACTCTAATTATCGCATGTTGTGTTTCAGAGATTGATCATGGTGAGGACACGTCACATGCCGGAGGATGCCGGGTCTAGTGATGAGGACATTCGGCAGATCATTAATGAGGAGGTGGCTGCGGTCATCAGAGCCGAGATACCGGAAATGTTCGGGTCTATTAAGACCGCTTTGATTGAGACATTTGACGAGCGCTATGCCGCTCTTTCCGAGGCTGCGGTCGCAGCAGCTACCGCAGCGATTGCTGCGGCGAGACCCCAGGGAAGTGATGCGACGTTGTTCAGGGAGTTCAGCAACACCAAGCCGCCAGAGTTTGATGGTACGCAGGACCCGGTGGCAGCTATGAGGTGTGTAACATCCCGAAATATCAAGAGTAGAGTTGAAGGGATAAAAGAGTAAATTGGGAAAGAGTGACTCGGCGAGTCCATGTGCGGACTCGGCGAGTAGAGTCGCGACTTGGTCGCGTGTTAAGTGGCCGACTCGGCGAGTCAGGGTAATGGACTCGGCGAGTAGGCGCTGAGTGGAGAAAACCCTAATTCTCGGGGTTGAGCCTTATATAAAGATCATTATGTTTCCCTCCCAGCCTCTTTATCACCCCTTGAGCCCCAGAAACCCCTAAATCACGAAGAAGCACCATTGTTGGATGGAGTGGAGCTTGGAGAATGTATTTGTGAAGGAATTTTGGGAGATTGAAGGCTTGGAGCAAGGGGCTTTGTTTAAATTCGAGTCTCATTTCAATTAGGGCATTCCTTTGAGGTAATATCTCGTTTTTTTGAGCTGCTATTCCTTAGATGCATCATTTTGGGGATGTTGGAGATCATATCTTTGGATGTATTGGAGTTTAGAGGTTAGATCTGAGGTTGCTACCTCAGGTCTGGAAGGGAGAAGGTCTAGAGTGCATGAAAGTCCCTGTTTGTGAGTGGTTGATGGAGTCATCTTGTCCCAAATCCTAGCCCAATGTGCAAACGGCTTAGATCTCTTTGGATTCACGTAAAGTTTGCCACTTTACGTGATGGATGGGTTGTAGGAGGCTAGATCTATGTTTTGGATCAATTGCATGGCCTGGAGTGCTTCTGAATGGATTCAGAACGGTGGTACTCGGCGAGTTACATGGGTAGGTTGAAGATAGCCTTGGACTCGACGAGTTGGAAGAACAACTCGGCGAGTAGGTTGAAGATAGCCTTGGACTCGGCGAGTCTTGTCGAAGAGTCCCAAATATTCTCTGGTAGAGTCGAGAATCGGTGAGTTGAGGGATGACTCGGTGAGTCGAGTGCGAGTGGACTCAGAGTTGTTGGACTCGGCGAGTCTTGGGGTGACTCGGCGAGTTAGGTCGCAGATTGAATGAAGTTCTGATTATGGGAACTCAACGAGTCACAGAGTTGACTCGACGAGTAGGGTCAGTCAGGGGTTGACTTAGACTGAGGACTTTGATTTCGACCAAGGGTTGGTCGTTGACTTTTAGGGTTTGGTCAGCGATGTGGCCTTTGGGCCAAGAGAGAGGTAAACTAGTCTTTTACCCATGAGAGGGTGTTATGAGAGGATTTATTCTAGTCTCGAGAGTTATATTCATGAGAATATTTGCTTTACGTGTTAGGCGGTGGCGAGTTTGAGATTCCAGTGTGGGGATATCTGCTTTCTGCTTGCCAGGTGAGTCTTCTCACTATACTTTACCTTGAGTAGGTAACCAGAGTTATGTGTTCAGAGTATTTGTATTCTATATGTACGTGATGTGTTGTACTGCATTATTTCTATGTGATTTATGCTGTGCATGTTTATAGAGTTGGAACCGGAAGGTTCCCAGAGTTAGAGCCTGAGGGTTCACAGAGTTTGGGTGCACGGACCCATAGAGTTATAGCCTCGAGTGGCTAATATGTGTTATGTGTGGTATTTTGGGGAACTCACTAAGCTTCGTGCTTACAGTGTTTTGTGTGATGTTTTTTTCAGGTTTCTTTCAGTATCACGGGACGGCACCGGCTTGATTGTACACACCAGAGAAAGAGTCATATTTTGGAGGATCCTGGTTTTCTATGCAAGTGAAAATGGAGTCATGTTTTGTAAATCGACTATGAATGAGATTTTAAACAAGTGTTTCTAAGAATAAAATGATTATTTTAAATGAAAATTTTGTCTTGAAATTTACGATGTTACAAGTTGGTATCAGAGCCTTGGTTTGAGGGATTCGGATGCGCCTTCGGGTAAATCTGGACTCAAACTGAGGAAGTAAGAAAAGTTTTAAGGAAATAATTTTCTAAAAATGAATAAGGGTTGAAAGAGGAAGCCAGAAAGAGCAGTGTGTACAATCAGCCTGAGCCCGAACGGTGATTTCCCAAAATACCCTTATTTTTTTGTGTTATGAGATATTTATGATGCACCTTATGAGATAATATTGCATGCTAGAGACAGTCTAGGTATTTCATATGTTAGGACTAGAGTGGCCTGATTTGTGATGCCTTAGTCTAGGACTCGTTGTTATATGTGTTATGCTTTTGAGTATGTGATGAGTGAGAGTATCCAGTTAGAACCCATGAGGGGTAGAGTTACAGAGTTTGGTGGTACTTTCGAGGATGAGCCGAGAAGGTGGAGTTATCATAGAGAGGGAGTCCTATGTATTCTTCGATGCTCGAATGCTGCTTGCTTTGTGCTTTGTGGAACTCTCGATGATGGGAGTCAGCTACCAAGTGAATATGACGATATTCAGGAGGTAGATGGCTGGCATCATTAGGAGCTCTTCAGCAGCTAATAGCAAAGAAGTGGGAGGACAACGAAAGAGCTTAGGGAGTAACCCGATCCAGGTGAGTGCGCTTGTAGAATAGAGAATTTCGCTGGGGAGCGAGCACGCGCGATGGGATTGGTGAAAGAGCAGGTCGAGCAGCTATTTAAAAGCTCTGGGATGGTCCGTGTGGAAAGTATGGGTAGATGTGGCAGGTAGTATGGGCCCGTACTACTGAAAGCAGAGGACCCATACTTGATACAGGGAGCATTCTGAAGGTTCTAAGGAGCCGATTGAGGAGTGATGTTATGGTTCGGGTACCATACATCAGAGCAGATTGAGGAAGTGATGTTATGGTTCGAGTACCATACATCAGAGCCGATCGAGGAGTGATGTTATGGTTCGGGTACCATACATCAGAGCAGATTGAGGAAGTGATGTTATGGTTCGGGTACCATACATCAGAGCTGATTGAGGAGTGATGTTATGGTTCGGGTTCCATACATCGGAGCGGATGGAGGAGTGATGTTATGGTCCGAGTACCATACATCGGAACGAATTGAGGAGTGATGTTATGGTCCGGGTACCATACATCAGAGCGGATTGGGGAGTGATGTTATGGTTCGCGTACCATACATCAGAGCCGATTGAGGAGTGATGTTATGGTTCGGGTACCATACATCAGAGCCGATTGAGGAGTGATGTTATGGTTCGGGTACCATACATCAGAGCAGATTGAGGAAGTGATGTTATGGTTCGAGTACCATACATCAGAGCCGATCGAGGAGTGATGTTATGGTTCGGGTACCATACATCAGAGCAGATTGAGGAAGTGATGTTATGGTTCGGGTACCATACATCAGAGCAGATTGAGGAGTGATGTTATGGTTCGGGTTCCATACATCGGAGCGGATGGAGGAGTGATGTTATGGTCCGAGTACCATACATCGGAACGAATTGAGGAGTGATGTTATGGTCCGGGTACCATACATCGGAGCGGATTGGGGAGTGATGTTATGGTTAGGGTACCATACACCGGGGCATATTGAGAAGAGATGTCATGAAATGAGTACCATGGGTCGTAGTGAAGTATGTTTGTGGTTCTCCGGTTATTCGGTCATGAGTAAGTTCGTTGAGGCGTCCCGTGAGAGGGAGATCGAGAGTCCCTCAGAGTATTTTAGTAAGGAGTCAGTGAGAAGGGAGAATTTCGATCTGTGTTGGGCAATCAGTCGATAAAGGAGATGTCACCTCCTATGATCTGGGAGGTACTGATTATGCTCGTGTGAAATATGAGAAGCATGATGTTTTGGTTTTGGGTTTAGGGGTAAACCCTGCAGGTCGTCATTGATGATGATTTCCCACCAGAGTATCAGGTAGCAGGTGTTCCGCGAGGCAGTGATTTATCATGAGCAGATAGTCAGTTGGGACTAAGATGTGTGAGGACCACACTACACCTATTTGAGCATAGTAGGAGGTATTGTAGTGGTATCAGTGGGGAGTTCAATCGAGTTCAGCGGTGCAGAGAGTTTTCTATCCATGGGGTGTTGAATCTGGGAGTGAGTACCTGTTCTTGGGATGAACACGGTGTTGGAGTGTTGTTTGATGAGTTGAGGTGAGGGGTACGATGATTTTATGGTTCAGTCTATGAGCCAGGAATGTTATCGAGCAGTTGAGCTGTTTGGTACTAAATTGGTACGAGATTTGGAACGACTAGAGGCAGACGTGACGAGAAGTTCTTGAGAAGTTCACCAGAGGTTCATAGTATATGAGGTCGATTCATTTCCTTAATGGGGTATTATTGGGCGTTGTGTAGCACCTTCCGGGGGCCGGTGCGATTTTGCTGGAGAATATAGTTATGGGTTAGTTGCGTGCTATTTGGTGATGGTTCGAACCCTAAGTAGGGGAGAACCGGGTGCCGTATGTAAGAAAGCAGAGATTTGTCAAGAGCAGTTATAAGTGGAGTATAGAGATATGCGGTAAGAAATCATGAGACCAGAGATGTCGGTGATCGAGGAAAGGGGTCAGAGTGAGTTAATGCGGGAAGTACTTGGTTGAGAAGGATGAATGTCTCCACGACAGGTGTTTTTTTTAGTCAGGAATCTGGTATTGGTCAGTGTTGGGGCAAGTAGATAAAGAATGATTGGGCAGCCAACTCCCGGGTCAGTATGCGTATCCTTGTTTGGATTTTGAGCGGCGGGAAAAAGGGTTTCGGAGAATTATCAGCGTATTTCGTAGTGTTAGCGTTTCTTCGTATTGCAATTGAGAAATTGAATACACCGAAGTTGCAACTTGAGAAAAATGAAGATCTAGTTATGGGGTTCAGAGGGAATATATTATTGCATCTATATGGTGCTTGGGGCAGGAGATCTGTGGTTGTGGTGGGATCTTGTGACGTTCGGTGGGGGTGTTCCGAGGTATCCGGGTATTGATATCTTTATTTTGAAGTTATTCGTGAATCTTGAGTTGAGACGACTTGTGGTATATCAGGTATCTATGGATCTAGTGAGAGCCTTCGAGTATGGGCATCCAGGGAGATTACTTGGGAGAGTGGATCTTCGTAACGGTGGACATCTATTATGACGATTGCCTCCAGAGTCTGTGATGAATATTCGAGACGAGTATGGGTAGCCGCCTATGATAGTCTGTGGAGCACGAACTAGTGGAGTCAGAGGGTGTTGTGATACTGCGGGGAGCCGTAGTACTCACTAGTCAGAGAGTGTTGTGATACTGCAGGGATCCGTAGTACTCACTAGTCAGAGGGTGTTGTGATACTGCGGGGAGCCGTAGTACTCACTAGTCAGAGGGTGCTGTGATACCGCGGGGAGCCGTAGTGCTCACTAGATGGCAAGAGAGTGTGATGATGGAATGTTCTCCGATCAGTGTATGATGTGGAAGAGTTTTGGGCTTGAGTAGCCCTAGTATTGAGTTTTTGGAGCCTGGATGTTAGACCGGGGGCAAGACTGGGGTCCCCGTCTCTGTCGGGGAATGTGGTGAGATGCGCAAGGGATATGCGCAGCTAAAACCAGAGATCAGAGTGGAGACAATCCTCGGTTGGATTGTATTTTCTTGCATAAGGAAAAGAGAATTTCGTGACTTGCATGTCATGAGGCCGGGATAGTGGTCACGGGGAGGAAGTTAGTGGGAGATTTGGATCATGATTTGGGTGACCTTTGGAGGCTCAGTTGTGGAGTCAAAAGCTGACCTGGTGACCAGTCTCGAAGAGGGATATGAGATGAGCTAGAGCCTATCATGATGATGTGTGAGGACACCTCATAGGGAATGAACGATTCAGACGCTCAAAGACATGCTTCGGGCATGTGTATTAGATTTTGGAGGGTGTTGCGGCACGTATTTATCCTTGGTTGAGTTATCCTATTTCAACAGCCATCATTAGTGCATCGGTATGCCACCCTTCGTGTTGTTGTATAGGAGGAAGTGTCGGACCCTCTTTTGCTGAGGAGAGTGTCGATTCGCGGAAGTGGAAGTTGTAGTGAGAATGGATGATTTGGAGTATGATGGTCGAACATTGTGTCTGTGGCAGTGGTATGGAATGACATTATGATGGGGTGTCTGCTGAGGATGCGGAAGGGATTCCGCGGGTGTAGAGCCAAGAGTCTCAGGATGGATGTAGGGATGGAGTCTGGGACTCCCAGCTTGATTCTGATCAAGGGTCGTGTGCGTAGTGGTGGTGTCTCCTGGGGATGTTAGAGATGTCATCAGTGCGACGTGTTCTCCTAACCCAAGAATGCAAAGGTTGGTGCGGCTTGGGTGCTTGATTGCAAGAAGAGGACTCATGAGAGTTGCTCTGGGATTGAAGAGTGGGCCTTTCTGTCGTCACGGATTGGATAGGATAGGATTTGGATCGGGGATCCGATGGTTCATGGCTTCTAACCCTTATGGGTCAAGTGATTGTTGAGATTTGGGTCAGTGATGCTTCATGGGTAATTCTCGGATCGTTGAGTGTGGTTATCAGAGGGTACATCCGGTGCCCGGTTCGAGACAGTGGTCAGGACACCGTAAGGAACGGGAAAGTGTGTTCGAGTTTCGATGGGTATGTCTTGTGAGATCCGGTCCGATTAAGGCCAGGTGGCACGTTGTGGGAGTATTTCTGGAGTTGAGTTGCTGTAGGCTTCGAGGGCGAAGCCTAATTTAAGTGGGGGAGAATTGTAACATCCCGAAATATCAAGAGTAGAGTTGAAGGGATAAAAGAGTAAATTGGGAAAGAGTGACTTGGCGAGTCCATGTGCGGACTCGGCGAGTAGAGTCGCGACTTGGTTGCGTGTTAAGTGGCCGACTCGGCAAGTCAGGGTAATGGACTCGGCGAGTAGGCGCTGAGTGGAGAAAACCCTAATTCTCGGGGTTGAGCCTTATATAAAGATCATTATGTTTCCCTCCCAGCCTCTTTATCACCCCTTGAGCCCCAGAAACCCCTAAATCACGAAGAAGCACCATTGTTGGATGGAGTGGAGCTTGGAGAATGTATTTGTGAAGGAATTTTGGGAGATTGAAGGCTTGGAGCAAGGGGCTTTGTTTGAATTCGAGTCTCATTTCAATTAGGGCATTCCTTTGAGGTAATATCTCGTTTTTTTGAGCTGCTATTTCTTAGATGCATCATTTTGGGGATGTTGGAGATCATATCTTTGGATGTATTGGAGTTTAGAGGTTAGATCTGAGGTTGCTACCTCAGGTCTGGAAGGGAGAAGGTCTAGAGTGCATGAAAGTCCGTGTTTGTGAGTGGTTGATGGAGTCATCTTGTCCCAAATCCTAGCCCAATGTGCAAACGGCTTAGATCTCTTTGGATTCACGTAAAGTTTGCCACTTTACGTGATGGATGGGTTGTAGGAGGCTAGATCTATGTTTTGGATCAATTGCATGGCCTGGAGGGCTTCTGAATGGATTCAGAACGGTGGTACTCGGCGAGTTACATGGGTAGACTCGACGAGTTGCTTGCAGATGGCTTGGAACTCGACGAGTTGGAAGAACAACTCGGCGAGTAGGTTGAAGATAGCCTTGGACTCGACGAGTCCATTTGGACTCGGCGAGTCTTGTCGAAGAGTCCCAAATATTCTCTGGTAGAGTCGAGAATCGGTGAGTTGAGGGATGACTCGGTGAGTCGAGTGCGAGTGGACTCAGAGTTGTTGGACTCGGCGAGTCTTGGGGTGACTCGGCGAGTTAGGTCGCAGATTGAATGAAGTTCTGATTATGGGAACTCAACGAGTCACAGAGTTGACTCGACGAGTAGGGTCAGTCAGGGGTTGACTTAGACTGAGGACTTTGATTTCGACCAAGGGTTGGTCGTTGACTTTTAGGGTTTGGTCAGCGATGTGGCCTTTGGGCCAAGAGAGAGGTAAACTAGTCTTTTACCCATGAGAGGGTGTTATGAGAGGATTTATTCTAGTCTCGAGAGTTATATTCATGAGAATATTTGCTTTACGTGTTAGGCGGTGGCGAGTTTGAGATTCCAGTGTGGGGATATCTGCTTTCTGCTTGCCAGGTGAGTCTTCTCACTATACTTTACCTTGAGTAGGTAACCAGAGTTATGTGTTCAGAGTATTTGTATTCTATATGTACGTGATGTGTTGTACTGCATTATTTCTATGTGATTTATGTTGTGCATGTTTATAGAGTTGGAACCGGAAGGTTCCCAGAGTTAGAGCCTGAGGGTTCACAGAGTTTGGGTGCACGAACCCATAGAGTTATAGCCTCGAGTGGCTAATATGTGTTATGTGTGGTATTTTGGGGAACTCACTAAGCTTCGTGCTTACAGTGTTTTGTGTGATGTTTTTTTCAGGTTTCTTTCAGTATCACGGGACGGCACCGGCTTGATTGTACACACCAGAGAAAGAGTCATATTTTGGAGGATCCTGGTTTTCTATGCAAGTGAAAATGGAGTCATGTTTTGTAAATCGACTATGAATGAGATTTTAAACAAGTGTTTCTAAGAATAAAATGATTATTTTAAATGAAAATTTTGTCTTGAAATTTACGATGTTACAAGGTGGATATCTGATATGGAGGGATGCTTCTTCACTTGCTCGTCCCCTGAGCATTTGAAGGTTCGGTTCGCATTGAACCAGCTTCGCTTGGGAGCGAAGGACTGGTGGAAGTTTGTGTCTGCGCATTTCACACCGACTGAGCTTTCGGCAGTGACCTGGGAGAGGTTCACTTCCATGTTCCGGGATGAGTATGTTCCTCAGGTGGAGAGGGAACGTCTGGCGCAGGAGTTTCTGACCCTCAAGCAGGGTACCGAGTCGGTTACAGCGATTACGAGGATGTTCCAAGAGAGGGCGATGTTTTGCCCAGAGCACGTGTCCACCGAGCAGGCACGTATGAGCCGTTATCTGAACATTTTGAGGCGGGATATTCGGGAGTTCGCTGCGAACTCCTCGTACCGGACATTTGCCGAGCTTCAGGCAAATGCTCGGAAGAGGGAGATTGAGCTTGAGACTCAGGCCAGGGAGGAGGCGGAGTCTATGGGGAGGGATCGGCGACCGGCACAGTCCCAGCCGGCAGCCAAGCGGGCCAAGCCCGCTGATCCCAGACCCGGGAGTCAGAAGGTCCGCACTTGTGGGAAGTGCGGCAAGGGTCACGATGGCGCCTGTCGGGCAGGGTCTTGCTACAAATGTGGCAAGGAGGGGCACATGGCTAAGGACTGCCCCAAGGGATTTGCAGTGTGCTTCCACTGCAACCAGACTGGACACCGGAAGGCGGAGTGTCCGCTGCTGCGCGGAGCATCTCAGGGGTCTGCTCCCGCCGCCATCAGAGCTACTGCTGCAGAGAGTCGGCCCGTGAAGGCCGAGGCACCGAGGGCTCGGGGGAGAGCCTTCCAGCTGACTGCGGAAGAGGTCCGCGCCGCGCCCGACGTTGTGGCTGGTATGTTTCCTTTTCATTATTGTTTATGGTGTTGAGATATTATGCTTATATCATGCTATGCTTAGGTACCTTCCTTGTGAATTCTGTACATGCTTTAGTGTTATTTGACTCGGGTGCGAGTCGATCTTTTGTATCCCTGGCATTTAGTCAGCATATCAGTGTTAGTCGTGGAGTATTGAGTCGGCCTCTGCGGGTTTCCATAGCCGCCGACAGGGTGATTTGTGCTACGGAGGTCTTCCGGGGATGTGTATTGGAGATATTCGGGGTCGAGTTTCCGATCGACCTGATTCCGATTGCGATGGGTGATGTTTGCGTTATAGTGGGCATGGATTGGTTGAGCCGATTCGGTGCGGTTATCGATTGCGAGCGACGGCTGGTAACTATACGAGATCCTAGTGGGGGAGTTCTTTCAGTGTACGGCGAGGGTACACGTCTGGATCAGCCTTTTGTTCGGCTGCTAGGGCGAGGCAGTGTTTACAGCGGGGCTGTAAGGGTTATGTAGCGTATGTGATGGATACGCGAGTGATCTCCGAGAGACCAAGCTCTGTAGAGGAAGTTCCGATGGTGCGGGAGTTTCCTGATGTATTTCCCGAAGAGTTACCAGGAGTGCCTCCTGCGAGGCAAGTGGAGTTTGGCATCGATTTGGTTCCGGGGGCCGCACCTATTGCTAAGGTGCCGTATCGCCTTGCGCTGCCAGAGATGCAGGAGTTATCCTCGCAACTTCAGGAGTTGCTGGGGAAGGGGTTTATTCGGCCTAGTAGCTCGCCATGGGGAGCACCCATCTTGTTTGTGAAGAAGAAGGATGGCTCGCATCGCATGTGTATTGATTACCGGGAATTGAATAAGCTGACGGTCAAGAACCGTTACCCGCTGCCGAGGATCGACGATTTATTCGATCAGCTACAGGGAGCATCTTGGTTCTCCAAGATTGATTTGAGGTCGGGCTATCATCAGGTGAGAGTGCGGGACGAGGACGTCCAGAAGACAGCATTCAGAACACGTTATGGGCATTATGAGTTTGTGGTGATGCCTTTCGGGCTCACTAATGCCCCGGCTGTGTTCATGGACCTCATGAACAGGGTATGTCGGCCGATGTTGGATCGGTCGGTGATTGTTTTCATTGATGATATTCTGGTATATTCGAGATCTAGTGAGCAGCACGAGGAGCATCTGAGGGAGGTGCTTGGGGTTTTGAGAGCGGAGAAGCTTTACGCAAAGTTCTCCAAGTGCGATTTCTGGTTACGGGAGGTCCAGTTTCTGGGACATCTCGTTAACCAGAAGGGGATATTGGTCGATCCGGCCAAGGTTGACGCAGTGATGAGGTGGGAGGTGCCGAGGTCACCTTCTGAGATACGGAGTTTTCTCGGGTTGGCAGGGTATTATCGGAGATTTATTAAGGATTTCTCCAAGATTGCGGTTCCACTCACCAGATTGACCCGGAAGGGCGTGGCATTTGCATGGGGTCCCAAGCAGCAGACCTCCTTTGAGACGCTTCGCCAAAGGTTGTGTGAAGCTCCAGTATTAGCCCTTCCGGAAGGCATGGAAGGTTTTGTGGTATTCTGTGATGCGTCGATCCTAGGATTGGGAGCGGTATTGATGCAGAAGGGTCATGTGATAGCTTATGCATCAAGGCAGTTGAAGCCTCACGAGACGAGGTACCCCACTCATGATTTGGAATTGGGGGCAGTGGTGTTCGCCCTCAAGATTTGGCGGCACTACTTGTATGGGGTTCGATGTACGATTTACACGGACCATAAGAGTTTGAAGTACTTGATGGATCAGCCTAACCTAAATATGAGGCAGAGGAGATGGTTAGATGTGGTCAAGGACTATGATTGTGAGATCTTGTACCACCCGGGCAAGGCTAATGTGGTAGCCGACGCGTTGAGCCGCAGGGCGGAGAGCACTCCCCTGCGAGATGTATGTTTGAGATTGACCGTGATAGCTCCAGTTCTGGACGCCATTCGTGGGGCTCAGGCCGAGGCCGTGCGTCCGGAGATGCAGAAGAGAGAGCGGGTTGCTGGGTTGGTTTCTGAGTTTGTATCGGATGGTCGAGGCCTTATGACTTATCAGGGCAGGATCTGGGTACCGTTTGTGGGCGGTACACGTGCTACATTGATGGAGGAGGCTCATAGATCGAAATTTTCGATCCACCCCGGGGCCACGAAGATGTATTTGGACCTAAGGAAGGAGTATTGGTGGCCCTGTATGAAGAGGGATGTAGCATGGTTTGTCGAGAGGTGTTTGACCTGTCGAAGGGTAAAGGCCGAACACCAGAGACCGCATGGCAAGTTGCAGCCATTGGAGGTTCCCGAGTGGAAGTGGGAATAGATCACTATGGACTTTATCACCAAATTGCCGAGGTCTGCCAGAGGAGTTGATGCAATTTGGGTGATCGTGGATAGGTTGACAAAGAGCGCTCACTTTCTTGCCATCAGTGAGAGTTCTTCAGCGGAGAAGTTGGCGGAGGTTTACGTGAGGGAGGTTGTATCTCGGCATGGGGTGCCGATCTCGATTGTTTCAGACCGCGATGTGCGGTTCACTTCCCGTTTTTGGAAGAAATTTCATGAGGAGTTGGGTACTAAGCTGCATTTTAGTACCGCATACCACCCCCAGACCGACGGTCAGAGTGAGCGGACGATACAGACACTCGAGGACATGCTTCTAGCTTGTGTTCTGGACTTTGGGGGTAGTTGGGACACGTATTTGCCTTTGGCGGAGTTTTCCTACAATAACAGCTATCATTCGAGCATTGGTATGCCACCTTTTGAGCTGTTATATGGTAGGAGGTGTCGGACTCCCATATGTTGGGGAGAGGTTGGGCAAAGGGTAATGGGCAGTACAGAGATCGTGAATCAGACGTCAGAGCAGATACAGCTGGTCAGGCAGAGGTTATTGACCGCTCAGAGCCGACAGAAGAGTTACGCGGATAGACGCCGGTCCAAGCTGGAATTTCAGGTCGGCGACTTTGTTCTCCTGAAGGTCTCTCCTTGGAAAGGAGTGATCCGGTTCAGGAAGAGGGGCAAATTGGGGCCCCGGTTTATAGGCCCGTTTCGTGTGATTGCCAGGGTAGGCCGGGTAGCCTATCGACTGGAGTTGCCAGCAGAGTTGGGGCAGATTCACAACACTTTTCATGTATCGCAGTTGAGGAAATGTATAGCCGATGAGTCGGCAGTGGTTCCACTTGAGGATATTCAGGTTGATGCGAGCCTGAATTATGCGGAGAGACCAGTGGCTATTAGGGATCGGAAGATCAAGGTTTTGAGGAACAAGGAGGTACCTCTGGTACTGGTTCAGTGGCAACATCGGAAGGGATCAGAGATGACCTGGGAGCCGGAGGATATGATGCGGGAGCAACATCCGGAGTTGTTTTAGAGCGAGACTTCGAGGGCGAAGTCCAGTTCTAGTGGGGGAGAATTGTAACATCCGGATTTTTACCAGGTATAATGTAAGTTTAATTGTGTTGTTTTGTAAGAGGGACTCGGCGAGTCAGGGCTCAGACTCGCCGAGTAGGGACGCGGGTTTGAGCGAAGGTGCGCGCTTGGACTCGGCGAGTCCAGGGCATGGACTCGGCGAGTCTGCGCTGTGTTAAGAAACCCTAAATCCCCGGGTTTGTGGCCTATTTAAGGGGCCTTATGGCCGTCATTTGCGCTCATCCAACCCCCAGAGTGTGTCCCTAGAGTTCTTGAGCGTTTGGTGAAGGATTGAGAGCAAATCTTGACCTTGTGAGTGTTGTTTAGCAAGGAGAAGGAGGCTCTAGGAAAAAGGAGGCAAAGGAGGTTGCCATTTCGTGGATTTGGAGCTTGGATCATCACTTTAGAGGTAATATTTCGGACCATTTCCTGTTTGGTGAACTTGATGCAAGTTAGGGTTAAATATGATCATTTATGGGGTGATTTGGTGCCCTTTTTGTTCCCTCTTTGAGTTGAGACCATGGATCTGGATCCATAGAGGTCCAGGGGGCCTCACTCATCAAGCTTTATGGGTAAAAATGGAGTCCTTGGCCTTGTGTTGAAGTAATAGAGTCAAAATCATCATTTGTGATCATGTAGAGGTTATTCATGCATCAAGACTGGGACTTTACGTGCTAAGTAAGCATGGGGGGACTGGATCTATGGATTAGTGGACCAGATCTGGCCTTTAGAGCAAGATTGAGTTAGTGCATGGCATGGACTCGCCGAGTCCGAAGAACAGACTCGGTGAGTAGCTTGAATGTTACACGACCACTCAGCGAGTGGCCTCGCCGAGTTGGGATGAGTGAACCCAGTGGGTCAAGGGGGAGTCAGGATGGACAGGTGGACCGAGTCAAACCGGACTCGCCGAGTCGTTCTGGAGACTCGGCGAGTTGAGTCGTGGTGGCCCCACAACTCGTGCCAGGTGGAGCTCGTCGAGTTGGGAAGGGATGCCCGACGTGTCAAGAGAGAGTTTCAGGGAAATTGGTGATTTCGCTCAGACTCGCCGAGTTGCTATAGTGCACTCGCCGAGTCCGGTCAAGTTGACCGTTGACCAGCGTTGACCTAGATTGTCCTGTTATGGTATGGTTAACCCTAGTTGGGAAAGTGTTAATTAGAGATATATTGTGCTATAAGGGGGGGACTTCAGCTCAGCAGATCGAGTGTTTAGCAATTTCAGGGTTACGGTTTACCGAGACACACGAGGTGAGTCTTCTCACTATACTTTACCTTGAGTAGGTAACCAGAGTTATGTGATAGAATATTTGTATGCGATGTATGTTATGTGTTGTACTGCATTACTTTTATGTGTTTGATGCTGTGCATGTTTACAGAGCTAGAACCGGAAGGTTCACAGAGTTAGAACCTGAGGGTTCACAGAGTTGGGTGCACGGACCCACAGAGTTATAGCCTCGAGTGGCTAATATGTGTTACATGTAGTATTTTGGGAAACTCACTAAGCCTTGTGCTTACAGTGTTGATGTTATTGTTTCAGGTACTAGTGACGACCGTGGGAAGGCGCCGGCTTGATCCGTACACACACGTTTGGAGCTTGACATTTTGATCTTGGGATTTTGCAATGTATTGTTGAACAATTAAAAGGGGTTGTTTTTATGAATATTGATGGAACTATGTTTTTATAAAATCGAAAATTTTGTTTGAAAAATTAAGTGTTACACAAAATAAATACCTGGAAATTCTGGGCTGTTACAATTCTCCCCCACTAGAACTAGGCTTCGCCCTCGAAGTCTCACACTGCAAATAACTCTGGATGTAGCTCTCGCATCTCACGCTCTGGTTCCCACGTCATCTCAGACCCCTTCCGATGCTGCCACTGAACCAAGAGCAAAGGTACCTCCTTGTTCCTTAGAACTTTGATTTTCCGATCTCTGATGGCTACTGGTCTCTCAGCATAATTCAAGCTCGCATCCACCTGAATATCATATAACGGAACCACTGTCGACTCATCGGCTATACCCTTCCGCAATTGCGACACATGGAAAGTGGCGTGAATCTGCCCCAAATCTGCTGGCAAATCCAAGCCATAGGCTACCCTGCCTACTCTCGCGACTACCCGAAATGGTCCGATATATCGGGGCCCCAACTTGCCCCTCTTCCTGAATCGTATTACTCCCTTCCAAGGAGAGACCTTCAGGAGCACAAAATCACCGACCTGGAACTCAAGTTCGAACCGGTGTCTGTCCGCATAACTCTTCTGTCAACTCTGAGCAGTCAGTAACCTCTATCTAACCTATTGGATCTGCTCTATCGTCTGAAGCACTATCTCCGTGTTGCCCATAACATGCTGCCCGACTTCTCCCCAACAAATGGGGGTCCGACACTTCCTCCTGTACAACAACTCCAAGGGTGGCATACCGATGCTCGAATGATGGCGGTTGTTGTAAGAAAACTCGGCCAATGGCAAATACGTATCCTAACTTCCCCCAAAATCCAATACACATGCTCGGAGCATGTCCTCGAGGGTCTGAATCGTCCATTCACTCTGTCCGTCTGTCTGGGGGATGATATGCGGAACTAAAATGCATCCTAGTACCCAACTCCTCATGGAACTTCTTCCAGAACCTAGAAGTGAAACGCACATCCTGGTCGGAGACAATCGAGATTGGCACCCCATGCCGAGATACCACTTCCCCCACATATGTCTCTGCTAACTTCTCTGTGGAAGAACTCTCACTGATGGCAAGGAAGTGAGCGCTCTTCGTCAACCTGTCCACAATCACCCAAATTGCATCAACTCCCCAAGCAGTCCTTGGCAATTTTGTGATGAAATCCATGGTGATCTGTTCCCACTTCCATTCGGGAACCTCCAATGGCTGCAACTTACCATGCGGTCTCTGATGTTCGGCCTTAACCTTACGGCAGGTTAAGCACCTCTCAACGAACCACGCAACATCCCTCTTCATACAGGGCCACCAATACTCCTTCCTCAAATCCAAATACATCTTAGTGGCCCCAGGATGGATCAAGAATTTCGACCGATGAGCCTCTTCCATCAAAATGGCATGCGCACCTCCCACGAACTCCGATACCAATCCAATAACTCGCTCTCTCTTCTGGTTTTCCAACCTCACTACCTCAGCTTGTGCTCCTCGAATGGTGTCCAACACCGGAGTCATCACGGTCAAACGCAAACATACACCTCGCAATTGGGCACTCTCCGCCCAATGACTTAGGGCGTCAGCTACCACATTAGCCTTGCCCGGATGGTACATGATCTCACAATCATAATCCTAAACCACATCCAACCACCTCCTCTGCCGCATATTTAGGTTGGGTTGATCCATCAAATACTTCAGACTCTTATGGTCCGTGTATATCATACACCGAACCCCATACAAATAATGGCGCCAAATCTTGAGGGCGAACACCACTGCCCCCAACTCTAGGTCATGGGTGGGATACCTCGACTCATGAGGCTTCAATTGCCTCGATGCATACGCTATCACATGCCCTTTCTGCATCAGTACCGCTCCTAACCCCAAAATCGATGCATCGCAGTATACAACAAAGTCCTCCATTCCCTCAGGGAGGGCTAACACCAGGGCCTCACATAACCTTTGGCGAAGCGTCTCAAAGGAGGCCTACTGCTCGGGGCCCCATGAAAAAGCAACACCCTTCCGAGTCAACCTAGTGAGTGGCACTACGATCTTAGAGAAATCCCTGATAAATCTCCGATAATAACCGGCCAACCCTAGAAAACTCCTGATCTCGGAGGGTGACCTCGGCACCTCCCAACTCATCACTGCCTCCACTTTGGCCGGATCGACCAATATCCCATCCTGGTTAACAACATGTCCTAGGAACTGGACCTCTCGCAACCAGAAATCACACTTGGAGAATTTGGCATAAAGCCTCTCCGATCTCAGAACTCCGAGGATCTCCCTCAAATGCTCCTCATGCCGCTCCCTAGATCTCAAATATACCAAAATGTCATCAATAAATACGATCACCGACCGATCCAACATCGGCCTGTATACCCGGTTCATGAGATCCATGAACACAAACTCATGATGCCCATAACGCGTCCTAAACGCTGTCTTCTAGACGTCCTCATCTCGTACCCTCACCTGATGGTATCCAGACCTCAAATCGATCTTGGAGAACCAAGATGCTCCCTACAACTGGTCGAACAAATCGTCGATCCTCGGCAACGGATAACGGTTCTTGACCGTCAGCTTGTTCAACTCCCGGTAATCAATGCACATCCGGTGTGAACCATCCTTCTTCTTTACAAACAGAATGGGTGCTCCCCACGGCGAGCTACTCGGCCGAATAAACCCTTTCCCCAGCAGCTCCTGAAGCTGCAAGGATAACTCATGCATCTCTGGCGGTGCAAGACGATATGGCACCTTAGCGATAGGCGCGGCCCCTGGGACCAAATCAATACCGAACTCTACTTGTATCACGGGAGGTACCCCCAGCAACTCCTCTGGAAAAACATCCGGGAACTCACGCACTATAGGAACCTCCTCCACCGACCTCGACCTCCTCGAATCAACCCCCGTATCTGACACGTATGCCACAAAACCCTTACAGCCCTGCTGTAAACACTGCCTCACCCTAGCGGCCGAACAAAATGCTGATCCAGAATAGGTACCCTCACCTTACACTGTAAGAATTCCCCTACTAGGGTCTCGTATGGTCACTAGCTGCTGCTCGCAGTCGATAACCGCACCGGACTTGCTCAACCAGTCCATGCCCACGATGACACAAACACCCCCCATGGGAATAGGAACCAAATCAATCGTGAACTCAACACCGAAAATCTCGAGTACGCACCTACGGATCACCTCTGTGGCATATATCGCCTTCTCGTTAGCTATGGAAACTCTCAGAGGCCGACTCAGCGCCTCGCGAGTAACACTGGTGTGCTGACTAAAAGCCAAAGATACAAAGGACCGACTCGCACCCTAGTCATATAATACCAAGGCAGGTACAGAATTCACAAGAAAAGTACCTATGCATAACATAATATAAGCATAATATTTCCACATTATAATAAATACATGAAAGAATACATACCAGCCACGACATCGGGCGCTGCGCGGACCTCCTCCGTGGTCAACTGAAATGCTCTCCCACGTGCCCTCGGCGCCTCGGCCTTCACTGGCCTACTCCCGGTAGCTCTGATGGTGGCAGGGGAAGATCCCTGAGCTGATCCCCGCAACTGCGGACACTCCACCTTCCGGTGTCTGGTCTGGTTGCAGTGAAAACATACTGCAAACCCCTTGGGGCAGTCCTTGGCCATATGCCCCTCCTTTCCACATTTGTAGCAAGATCCCGCTCTACATACTCCATTATGACCCTTGCCGCACTTTCCACAAGTGCGGCCCTTCTGGCTCCTTGATTTGGGATCAGCAGGCTTAGCCCGCTTGGCTGCCGACTGGAATTGTGCCGGTTGCCGATCCCTCCCATCAGACTCAGTCTCCTCCCTAGCCTGAGTCTCCAGCTCAATCTCCCTCTTCCGGTCATTTGCCTGAAGCTCAGCAAATGTCCGGTATGAGGAGTTCACCACGAACTCCCGAAAGTCCCGTCTCAAAATACTCAAATATCGCCTCATATGTGCCTGCTCAGTGGACACGTGCTCAGGGTAGAACATAGTCCTATCGTGAGACATCCTGGTAATCACCGTAACGGACTCAGTGCCCTGCTTGAGGGTCAGAAACTCCTGGGCCAAACGCTCCCTCTCCACCTGGGGAACGTACTCATCTCAGAACATGGCACTGAACCTCTCCCAAGTCACTGCCTCAAGCTCAGCAGGCGAAAAGTGTGCTGTGACAAACTTCCACCAGTCCTTCGCTCCCAAGCGAAGCTGGTTCAGCGTGAACCGTACTCTCAAATGCTCAGGAGATGAGCAAGTGAAGAAACACCCCTCTATGTCAGAAATCCATCTCATAGCCGCCACCGGGTCCTAGGTCCCATCAAACTCTGGTGGTTTCGTGTTGCTGAACTCCCGGAACAGCAACGTGTCACCACCCTGCGGCCTAGCAGCAGCAACAGCTGCAGTGGCTGCCGCAACCGCAGCCTCAGAAAGAGCGGCATAACACTCGTTGAAGGTCTCAATCAACGCGATCTTAATAGACCCGAACATCTCTGGTATCTCTGCCCTGATGACCGCAACCACCTCTTCATGAATGATCTGTTGGATCTCCTCATCACTAGCCCCGACACCCTCCGGCATATGACATGTCCTCACCATAATCAACCTCTGAAATACAACATATGATAAATTAGAATCCGCTCGAGCATACTCACACTCGACAACCCATCCCTCCTTGATCCTTGGTATTCCGAAGATTCTTACTTAGACCGTGCACCGCCCCGGTGCTTTCAGTAGTACGGGCCCAATACTACCATCCACACCATCTCAGCACACACCCCAAATCCTCCTCTTCGGATCCTAAATTCCAAGTACTCTATCACTCTCTAACGGATCTCTCATAAGCTCCTCGCTGCTACCTATTCGCTCTCAAGCATCTCATAGCAGCTCACATCTCCCTAGGCTAAGGCATCACAAATCAGGGCACTCTAGTCCTAATAAGAATACCTAGCCTACTCTAGCAAGAGAATACATCAGATCATATTCCATAAACATATAATAAGGGTATTTTGGGAAATCACCGTTCGGGCACTGACTGATCGTACACATGTTTCTTCTTGAATTTCTCTAAAAATCTTTTACTCTTAGAAAAGTTTAGTTTTCTTTTGAAAATATTTTCCAAATCCTCAGTTTGAGTTCAAATACTCCCGAAGGTGTACCCGAATCCCTCAAACCAAGGCTCTGATACCAAATTGTAACACCGTAAATTTCAAAACAATTTTTTTTCAAATTTTTATAAAACATAATTCATTTAATATTCAGAAAACAACCACATTTAATTATCCAATTCAAGTAAATACAAAATCCGAAGATCTCAAATCATAATTCACATGCGTGTGTACTGATCAAGCCGGCGCCTTCCCGCGATCGTCACTAGTACCTGAAACAAATAACATCAAACAGTGTAAGCACAAATCTTAGTGAGTTTTCCCAAAATACCACATATAACAAATAACATCAAACTCTGTTGATCCGTGCACCCAAACTCTGTGAACCCTCAGGTTCTAACTCTGTAAACATGCACAGCATAAATCACATAGAAATAATGCAGTACAACATAAAGCATACAAATACTCTATCACACAACTCTGGTTACCTACTCAAGGTAAAGTATAGTGAGAAGACTCACCTCGCGTGTCTCAGTAAGTCGTGAATCCTGAAATCACTAGTGCTCGATCTCCCGAGGTATAGTCCTCCTAAATCACAATACATCTCTAACTAACACTTTCCCAACTAAGGTTGACTACTCTTTAACAAGTCAACTTAGGTCAACGCTGGTCAACGGTCAACGACCAACTTTGACCGGACTCGGCGAGTGCACTATAGCGACTCGGCGAGTCTGAGCGTATATACTGATTTCCCTGGAATCCTCCCTTGACACGTCGAGTATTCACCTAACTCGACGAGTTCCACCTGGCATGAGTTGTGGGGCTACCACGACTCAACTCGCCGAGTCTCAAGAACAACTCGGCGAGTCCATCTTGACTCAGTCCACCTGTCTACTCTGACTCGCCCTGACTCACTGAGTCAACCCTCCCCAACTCGGCAAGACCACTCGCTGTGTGGTCGGGCAATATTCATACTACTCGCCGACTCTGTTCTTCGGACTCGACGAGTCCGTGCCATGCAATGACTCAAACTTGCTTATAAGGTCAGATCCAGTCCATTAACCCATAGATCCGTCCTTCCAAGCTTATTTAGTATGTAAAGTAACTATCTTGATGCACATACAATCTCTATATGACCATATATGATGATTTTGTCTCAAATACTACAACTCAAGGTCATAAATTCCATTGCTATACATAAAGCTTGATGAGTGAGGCTCTCTGGACCTCTATGGATCTAGATCCAGAGCCTCAACACAAGAAGGGAACTATTTGGCATCAAATCAACCCAATAATGTCCATAAGAAACCCTAAATCCCATTATACTTCACAAAACAGAAGATAAGCCGAAATCATACCTCTAGATCGATGATCTAAGCTTCAAATCCACAGTATAGCAACCTCCTTTACTTCCTCTTGACTAGAACATCCTCCTTCTTTGCTAAATAACACACACAAGGTCAAGAAATGCTTCATTTCTCTCTCAAAACATTCAAGCACTCAAGGGTTTCTCTCTAAGGGTTGGGTGAGCACAAATGACGTCCATAAGGCCCTTTAAATAGGTCTCAAACCCCAAAAATTAGGGTTTTACTACACAACGTGGACTCGCCGAGTCCACTCTTGGACTCGTCGAGTCCGGACGTGAACCCGTGCCCAAAACCGCGATCCTACTCGGCGAGTTTGAGCTCCAACTCGCCGAGTCCACTCACAATTTCAAAAGATAAGCCCAAAATAAATACCTGGAAATTTCGGGCTGTTACAGTAGGGTTAAGCACTTGCATCATACTGGGAGCATTGGGCTGAAGGACGATATTAGTTTAGATTAGATAGTTTGGAAACGTGTAATAGATAAATGTAATTGACATTAGTTGATTAAATAAATGAGTACTATTAATTAGTAAAGTTACTATCTTATGTTAATTGTTTACCTATTGTTTCATTTTGCATTTTTGACTTCCTGAATAATAAATTCATTCAAACGGTCCACATCCGTTCATATGTTGGAAGTAGATATGAATGAAGACTGTCATGAATTGGTGTGTAGATTGTCTAAAGGGTATTAGACATAACAAAGGTTTTCTACAACGTTCATGAATGCTTATGAACAAGTTTTGATCATTGGAATAAACCCACGCTTGCTGGAATCATTTCACGGAATTTATCATGAGTGATCGCAAGAAAATAATATCATATGGTCTTAAAATCTATATATATGGTTTATTTTTTGCTGATTGGTTGTGCATTGATAATGCAAAAACGCATCAGTAACTTGGTGTTATAAAATCCACTGTTGTGTATGATTTAATTAGTAAATAGTAAATATATAAGCCAAAGTCTATCTTTTCCTTTTTACCTAAGAGGCTAAAAGCGATATCAGGTCCCCTCGATGATTTGGTTTGAATTATGTATCGGGCCCGATCAGGACTAAATTGACGTGTTCAAATAAGTTCTATGTCAAACGAATCTGAGATCAAGAAACAAACTGCTGGACAATAAGTATGACTATCTTCCATGTGATTGCCCACACGATATCTAGAATAGAGGATTATACGATCCCTTATCTAAAGTATAGGTTACTGATAAGATCAGAGTTCGACAACGTCTTTGAGAGCTACAATTGGTAATTGGATTGTACTTGTATCTATAATTACTAGACTCATCCAAATGTGAGACTGTTATATTAGTGTCTAAGCCCGTAACCATATTTGGTAAGTACTTGACCCGGTTGTGCATGGTCCTTTTGGGTTACCTTCGCCAAAGCAACTTGACTGGAGAAATAATAGAGAAAAAGATTATTATGGTTTATTAATATATTATAAGAATAATATATTAAAAGAGAAATCATATTTGTTTAATTAACATTGATCAAGAATTAATTTAGTGATCAAAAGAAGTTAATTGAACTAGGGGGACTGAATTGTAATTATGTGATAATTACGAAGTTGGCCAAGGAAGCCCTCTGGGATAGGGTGGACGAATTCAAGGGTTAAGGGCATTAGAATTCATCCAAGATAAGGGTACTAGAATTATCCTTTAGGCTGCTTGGTGGCCAAGCAACCATATAAGGATAAGGACTGAAACCCTAATTCCTACACCTATATAAAGGACCATTGGCATAAGAAATTCGGCCACTTGATCCTTAGGGTTCTTAGAGCCGAATTTCATCTCTCTACCTCTCTCGCTCTCTCTATCTCTCTCTCTCTCTCTTTCTCTCTCTCTCTCTCTCTCTCTCTCTCTCTCTCTCTCTCTTTCTCTCTCTTTTTTTTTCTCTCTCTCTCTCTCTCTCTCTCTCTCTTGCTTCTTCATTTTCTCTTTGTGTTTGTGAGCCATTAGTGGTACGACACTTATGGTACTTTCTTTTAAAGATAAGAAGATTCAAGAAACAAGTTGTTATTACAACATAGCAACAAGATGTATGTATTCCATTGTTCCTTTTGATTTTCGAAATTACTAGGAGCATGATGGGTTTCCTTTTGTGTTCTTAATGTTGTATAAATAATAGTGAAAAGATAGATCTGTATCTAGGGTTGCATGCACACATAGGATTTTTTCTATAAAACCATCAGTGATAAGCTTCCAAATTTTTTCTAGAGGTAGGCACGTCACGAAACATAGCATCTGGAATTGAACCGATGAAAGAAAATTTTGAGTTATCAGCCAATATGATGTATGTTGTATGGAAAGTTAAGATAGTAAACATTAAACCATCCTGCATCATCGAAATGTTGAGCTTGAGAATGGCTCTTCGAACTATGATAGCCCATAATCGCGCACATGAAATTTCACTGTGATAAGTGGTCGAGTTTGTACTCTGAATGACCTGAGCCTAGAGTACAGCTCCATAATTGACATTCAAACCTGTATAAATACCATCGAGTATACCCATGAACAACTTATAGGCGCAATCGATACTAGTAACTCTATCTGAGAACACCTTGAATATAAGAGTGAAGAGAGCATTCCATTGTGGGGGTAGGTTAGGTGTCGAAAACTTTGAAATGGTAGTTAGGGTTTCTTTATACCCCATTTTATAGAACATCTCTAATAGAGCAGCGTTGGAGATCGATTCCGGGTTGATCATCACTTCAGTTTCAGGAAGCCCTAAAAGTGAGCAAAATCGGGCTTTGGTGATTGATGTTTTCTGATCATGGATGTCAAAGGTAATCTTGTTTTCCTCCTTGATGTAACTTATAGAGGAGTACGCCTTGGACAGTAGTGACATTTGAACATCCTCCATATTTGTTAGAGCATGAAGCAGTCAATAATACTTGAGGCACTCAACAATCGGCAAGAGATAGGCATCATATTTGCAAAGTTCCAGATCGATCATCATGTTCTATTTGAGTTTTATGTTCAGAAGAGTAGAATGAGCAGTTTGGTTATGAGCAGATGATGAAGCAGCCATTGTTGAAGCTTTAGGAAAGAAGATGAATAGTAGACGCGTTGATCGCTGGAAATCTTTGAGAGAATTTGTGAGTGGTAAAAGAATGAAGAGTCGTCAAAATCCTTATACATTATTTGAATTGTGAGAGAGATCCAGAGAGAGAATACATCAGTTACTAATACTTCGACAAACCATGTCAGAAAACCCCAAGAGAAAACAAGTGGTGACAGCTCCTGCTGCTACAGTCCCTACCACCCCCACAGCAACACGAAGGTACTACGACAACCAACCTAGGTGCAACCAATGCAACTTTCATCATCACGGACCCTGACGTTAAATGCATTGCACTAGGTGCTACAGTAGGGGACACACCATCCGCTCTTGTAGGGGACCAACCCAACCGACCGCTCGAGCCCCAAATTTCGGAGTGGGCCTCACTTGTTATTAGTGAGGAACAACAGGGCACTTCCGAAGGTACTGCCCGAAAGCAACTAATAGGAATGCTGGGGGAGGAGGCCAAGTTTTCACAATGGGCCAAGATGAAGTCGTTGCAGATCCCACGATTATTACAGGTATGTTTTCCTTGATAATGCATCAGCATACACTCTATTCTTGGTGAAGCGGAAAGGAGTTTTGTGAGTCACAAATTTAAATATTTTTCAAACAAAGCACCCCAACCATTAAGAAAGACCTTCATAGTAATCAAGATAGATTATAAAAACACTGAAAACACCTATGAAGAACGAACTATCACACTAATGAACATTGTTCCCAATTGACTTCACACCTTTTACGATAAGAAGTCCCCAAATAGCTACTAGAAATGGATTGGCTTGGTCTTCACCATACTAATTGCATGTACCGTGAAAAGACCCTTCACTTTCACAATTAGCTAACAAAACTCTATCGATTTGTAATAACAAACCCGACACAATTTCAACTTAAAGCACAGAAACTAGGAGTGAATTCAACCATGAACTACAAGAAAAAGTTGCCCTAAGTTACGAGTGAATATGCTAACATTTAGATGAACATAAGTGAATAAACCCCAAACCACACGACCTCTATCGGTCGAAGTGATAGACGGAGTAATGAGGGTCCGCAGGAACATCTATGATAGGATCTAGACTCACTAGAGAACAAGAAGGACAAATGGATTAGAAACACATACAACCTTCCTCAACATTTGGATTCCCAGTCGAAATGCGAATTCCAGGATGAAATTCCCTCTAACGGGGGGATAATGTAACACTAGCGAAATTAGGTTCAAAATTTAACTTCTATAAAACCAAAATTGGGATATACCAAGTGGTATATACTGCAACAAGGGTTTAAAAAAATATAAAGAACACTAAAATCCAAGTTATAACGAAGAAGTTATGACCAACCTAAGATTCACATCAAAACTATCAATATTGTTAAACGTAAAACGCGAAGTTTCAATACAATAATTTTTAGCCTTAGGTATCTAAAGGAAAATTGTAGATATCATTAAACCGTAAATGTACATGAAAAGAACGTCCAAGTCCGACTTCGTGTAACATCCGGAATTTCAGGTATTATATTCGTTCATTTTATTTTGAGTTTTGTGGAAGAACTCGGCGAGTTGGTGCATAGATTCGTCGAGTAGAGACGTGATTTCCCATCCAGATAAATGATCGTACTCGACAAGTCGCATTGGTGGACTCGGCGAGTCCGTGCTGTTTAATGAAACCGTAATTTCTCGGGTTTGGGGCCTATTTAAAGGGCCTTATGGCCGTCATTTGTGCTCACCAGCCCCCAGAGCGAAACCCTAGTGCACTTGAGCGTTTGGAGTGAGAGAATGACCCATTATCAACCTTGGAGGTGTTGTCTAGCAAGGGAAATGAAGCTTTAGCCAAGAGGAAGCAAGAGGGTTAACTTCCTGAAGATCTGAGGTCCAGAACATCACATTTGAGGTACCATTTTCGAACCCTTTTCTGTTGACGTGACGTTCATGTTGATTTAGGGCTTATTGAGCCCTTTTGTGGCTAGATCTAGTGCTCCTTTGGTCCCTTAAGCGAGTTAGGTTCTGGATCTGGACCCTTGGAGGTCCAGAGTGTCCCTTTGTCCAAGCTTTTTATGAATCCATGGAGGTTTTTGATGAGATTAAACAAACCTTTAATCTATAAAGATCGATTAGATCTTGAACAAGTAACTAAACAATGACGATATGAACACAATAAAAGAACAAGACAAGATTGAATCAAACGTGTTGAATGATTAAAACAAAATCCTCAGAAGAGCTCGATTAAGAACATCAACTGTAGAGGATTGGAAGGTTACAAGTATGATCAAAGAAACCTTTAGTCGTCTGGAAAATATCGTATTCTCAGATCTCTCAAATCCTTCACCTAATATGCATGCAAGCATAAGCTTATATACAAAGCATAAAAGACACACAGTTGGACAAGCCCAAACCGTAATACAAAGAATTATAAACAAACGAGCCCAAAAGACGCAATCTTCTAAGCCCAACAATCTCCCCCTTTGCGTCAATTTGGGGCGAGATCTTCACTCTGTCTTCAAAGCAGATGGCTTCTTTACCGTTTGAAAAATTTTCGGTATTAAAGCTAGAATATGATGCCTAAAGGTAATATACCAACGAAGCATATCTGTAAAGTTCTTCTTATCTGCTGTTGTATTCTGTTTGCATCGGTGAATGATATTGATGATGTGCTCCAAACACTCTGTAGAGAACAGATGCTTGTCTACCAACGCAAACAGAAACTTGTGCTTATCCCCCCTTGTGAACATAACTGTCAGATTGGAAGAATCAATCTGCCCCAACTTCATTTTATGGACATCTCCGGTTTTGGAAGTGGGCTTGACAGTCGGTTTCTTATTCATCACCTTTGCTATTTCCTGATCCATAGTGGCTAGCTCATGGACATAGGAAGCCAACATTCTTTTAAGATGAGAAAGAATTGGTTCATATTCTCTCTGGTTGGAGAGAAGAATGTTGTATAGCAAGATCCAATCGTGGGGGTTCAGACTGGGAAGATCTGCCAGAGAAATAAGATGTTCGGTGTTGGCAGTTCCTCTGTTGATTTTGAAATTGACGTTTACAAATTTCCCAGCCTGGGTTGGTTTCAGTACCTTGACTCTTATAATTTTCTGGGCACTCCAAGTCAAGTACTGAGGTTGACCGAATTTCAGATAGAAATCGATAAGCTCCCTGTCAACCTTCGGGTTCGGATGAGGGACGTTTGCAGTGACATCAAAGCAGTGAAAAGTGAAGGCTTTACGCGTAATGGGCATGTCGAACTGCGAGTCTTTGGAGTTTTCACACTCAAAAGATGCAATCGGTTCCAACCAATAAATAGAAGGAAACTCAATTGCTTGAGTGATGAGTGTGTCTCTGTCCCAATCTGGGAACAGAGTCTTTTTAGCTTGAATTGCCTCCTCATCCTCCCGGATTTTCCTTTCTCTGGCTTCTGCCTCACGAGCTATCTTCAATGTTTCATCAAGCTCTCTGTCCCGTTTCTTGCGTTGAAGAGCTTCGGTAATGGTTTCATCTGATTCTGATTCGCTCTCAACTAGGACATGTTTACTAGAACCCGAAGCTACATTACCCTTCGGTTCTTGTTTGGACATACCTTCCTCTCCCCCTTGTCTCGGAAGAACATGCTTCTCCGAGACACCCTTCATTTCACTTAGGATAGTGATCGCCGGAAGGAGTTTCGCCTGGAGATGTTGACGAATAGTGAGGGTTAGGAAGGGATCATGGGAGTCAAGAACACCGGTTAACATATTTTTAACGTCACCAGCGCAACTCTGAAGAACTGCCCGTTGAGTTTGAAGTAAAGTGATTTCTTGTTGTGCCTGGGCCAGTTGAACTTTCTGTAAGTCAATAGTTGCCTGGTGCTTGATAACTTCTTCCTTCAGGGTGCTCTCGGCTGCTAAAGAGGCAAAACGTGAATCCAAAGATTTGAGAATTGAAGTGGATTCAGTTTTGAGGTCAGCACGCAGAGCCTCAAATTTCCTGGTTTCTCCCTGAAGGGTGGCTGCGAACGAGTCTACTGACGCTTGAAATTTGGAAGCATTTGAATCAGCATGAGCCTTGAGAGAATCAAGAAAGATCTGAGTTGTATGAACAACCTCAGAAACTTCCTTAGTGGCTTTGGAGCATGAGGCTGCTGAATTGTCTACAGCGTCAGTGGAGCGATCCAAGGCTTCGGTGTAAGTCTGGATTGCTGACTCGATGAAAGCCTTCAGCACAGCACCCCCATATGCTTTACTGTCAGCCATCAGACTGTCGAGTTTTGCGTGAATCTCTTGAAGTTGCTGACTTGACACAGGGGTATCTGTATCGGTGTCGGTAGGGATCCGGTAAGGGCTGTAATAGATGGAATCAAATTCATCATCATCACCCCCTAGGGTAGCACCGGAGTTGGAAGATGGAGAAGGGGAGGATTGAAGTTTGATGACCGGGGTTTCAACCACAGAAGCAGCCCCCGTATCAGATACGTTGACCGTTACTGGTGGTTGGGTTGTGGTTATGGTGATAGATTCTGTGATAATAGGTTGGGAGATAGAAGATAAAGGTTGAGAAATGGTGAAAGGAATAGTGGTTTCGGTTGTGGTTTGGGAAATTGATGTTGGAACAGAACATGAGATGTTCTGTTTGGGTGATTGGGTTGGGGTTGAAAATTTTGGGGAAGTAGGAAGAGAAGGAGATTTGGTAATTTGGGGAGATTTAGGTGGGGTAGGTGAGTTTTGTGGAGACGAAACGGGTGCAGTTTCGGGTTGAGGATTAACGTCTGGTGGGGTAGGTGAGTTTTGTGGAGACGAAACGGGTGCAGTTTCGGGTTGAGGATCAACAGCTTCTGTTTCGGATGGTGCATTCTGTTTTGATTCAGAAGGAGATCCTTTGGCTCTTTTAGCCATCTTCTTGATCTTTTTCGATCTCGGCTGAGAAGGTGCCTCTGCCTCGGATTTGCGTTTGGAGGACCTTCTCTTTTTCTCCTTTTGGGGTGCGGGTTCCTTCATCTCAGCCTTCTCCTTTTTGCTCGCTCTTTTGCCCCGGTTAGCAGGCTGATCCAGAGCCTCAAGAGCTGCACGTTGTTCCTCGGAAAGAACCCTAGGAGGCAGGGGGTTTTTGGAGCTGTAGTCCGCCATAATCTTGCTGTGGGGCGTGACACATCTGTACATGGACTCAGGGATTAGTCCATAGTGGAGGAACTTACTTGGATCTGAGAGAATGATTTTCTTGGTGTGGAATGTGGCAATTGAAGCCATAAGCACATCCTTCATGACAGGGATGTCAAGAGAATCAATGGCTCTCCTGGTGATGAGGGTCCAAAACCTGGCGCATGAAATTTCTGAGTGCCTTGCGGTAGAGTTGAGACTCTGAACCACTTGAGACCAGAGAATCGACCCATAGTCCAGATTGATCCCGTTGTAAAGCCCATACAGCATTGTGAGAAATCCTTTGCTAGTGGTGTCGGAACCACCACATCGCTCCGCTAAACCCTTAATTAAAAGGGTAAGCAATCCATTCCACTGAGATGGAAGACATGATTTCTTGACTTTGCCAACAGATGTTAGAACATCTGTATACCCCATCTCGTACATCATCTTAAAAATCTGGGCGGTTGTGATGAAGTCTGGTGAAATAACAGAAGCATCTACGGCAAGCCCTAGAAGAGAGCAAAACCGTGCTTTGGAAACGGAAGTCTTCTTGTCGTGAATAGAGAAGTAGATACGGTCTTTGTGTTTGTCATAGCTTGCTGTGGAGTAGACTTGAGATAGCAGGGTCATAGGAACTGCCTCCACCTGCGTTAATGCCAATACCAATGGGGAATATGTGAGGCATTCCACCACGTAGAGCATATATGAGTCATAGACGTATGGAGACAACTCTATGATCATGTTCTGATTTGGTTTGATTGCAAGAAAAGAAGAAGAAGCAGACTGATCGTGAGTGGAAGAAGAAGTCGCCATTGTTGAGTTTTTGGAAGAAGATGAACAGGGGCAACTTTTTCAGAGAGATAATGCTTTGAGAGGTAACTGCCAAAGAACACGATCACGTCTTATTTATACCGTTCCCAGGAGAGAGAAAATCGTGATGATTAGGAACCCAAAACGTCGCCTGAAAAAGCGCGATTAGAAGTTATGGTGTATTCAATGAAGACGTCAGCACACGTGGGGCTGAAACGAATCCTTTGCACGCGCCCAAATCTTTTTCGTACCGTTTGAAATCCCTTGTGCCCTTGTTTGGTTACAGTTGAGACTTAGAACCATGTGCCAAACAGTAATTAGAATGTGGGAAAATAATTCCGTGCATAAGAGTGTGAAAGACAAGGAAATAAGTCTAATGTGTTTGGTAGTGCGTGTTGTCTAAATAAAAGACAGAAGGCAGAAGATTCCGGGCAAGAATCGCTTCCTTCAGAGTCAAGAGAGACCTGAAGTGTTTGTGTGGTATCCCGAGAAATACGATCAGTTGTTTTTAGAGAAACAATGAAAGGCGTCTTCTGATGATGGCTAAGAGGTGGCTGAACTCAATCCAAACATTAAGTCTTGACATAAAACTTAAGTGTTGGTAGAGTTACCTGTGAGACCGATGTGATCTGTTGAACAGGTAGGTGGGAAGTATTCTGTGATGGGAATGATATAGACAGGAATCTCAAAATAAATTAAACTGGATCTCTTTGGGAAGAAATGTCTTAGGACGAGACAGTTTCATAAAAGATCACTCATAAAGAAGATTTCCAAGTAAAAGCTTGAGTTAATAACTCACCATTAATTCTATTTAGGTGTTGGATTTTGGGTTTCACTCAGAACGTGGTAATCGAATCTAAGATCATGAACTCAGATGTTGTGCAACCATAAGCCTCAGTGGTAAAGACCGAGAGCATCAAGGGTTACTTTGGGGAGCGAATGTAAGTGAAGAAGTTGAAGAGATGGTTAAGAGACCGAACGTACCTTCTGCTACATAAATGGGACAAAGCAGAGCAACTCATGTTTCAGATGAGTAAAAGAAGGTAGCTCTAGACCGAATATGAGAGAATAGCCTGATTGGGAAGAAACGATAGGTATTGATCGAATCATTAAGGCATGCTCAAGGTCATAGAGGCTTGAGACAACATACAGCAGCATGCTTCTAGGGACGTCTAACTAGTCTTATAAGAGAAAAACATACCTGGATGAACGTTCCATAAGGAGATACTTGAATTCACTTGAGCAAGAAGTACATATACTAGAAATATGAAATATTTTTGAAATTTTGAAATTTACATAGAGATAAATAAATACTGAAAGACAAAATATTTTTGTTAATTTTTAATTTTCTGAAAAAGAAATAAAAACAGAAAGATAAAATATTTTTGTTAAATTTGAATTTTCTGAAAAAGAAATAAAAAAAAAACAGAAAGACAAAATTTAGACAAGGAAAAGTAGTAGAGATTAGGAAGAACCGAGTGGTTTGATTGAATGAGTGCCTATCTTGTAGAGACAGAGAGAGACCGAGCGATCTGATTGATTTGGTTCCGTTATGTTACTAGAGCAGAGAGCAACAGAGCATTCTGCTAGGTTCGGTTCTTTGATTTTGCCAGAGTAGAGAGTAACCGAGCGGTCTGGTGGATTCGGTTCCTTGATTGTACTAGAGCAGAGAGCAACAGAGCGTTCTGCTAGGTTCGGTTCCTTGATTTTGCCAGAGCAGAGAGTAACCGAGCGGTCTGGTTGATTTGGTTCCTTGATTGTACCAGAGCAGAGAGTAACAGAGCGGTCTGTTAGGTTTGGTTCTTGAATTTTATCAGAACAGAGAGCAACCGAGCGGTCTGTTAGGTTCGGTTCTTGAATTTTACCAGAACAGAGAGTGACAGAGCGGTCTGTTAGGTTCGGTTCTTGAATTTTACCAGAACAGAGAGCAACCGAGCGGTCTGTTAGGTTTGGTTCTTGAATTTTACCAGAACAGAGAGTGACCGAGCGGTCTGTTAGGTTCGGTTCTTGAATTTGACCAGAACAGAGAGTGACCGAGCGGTCTGTTAGGTTCGGTTCTTGAATTTGACCAGAACAGAGAGCAACCGAGCGGTCTGTTAGGTTCGGTTCTTGAATTTGACCAGAACAGAGAGCAACCGAGCGGTCTGTTAGGTTCGGTTCTTGAATTTTTTTTTTTTTTTTTTTAAATAGAGACATGAGGATTTGGGACCGATTCTGCAACCATCATGCCTAAGCCTTGCAATATCTGATTGAATGATGCTTCAGGAAGAGCTTTTGTAAAGATGTCAGCCAGCTGATCAGTGGTTCTTACGAAGTGAACTTCGACATTTCCATCTTCCACATGATCTTTGATGAAGTGATACCGTAGTG
The DNA here is from genome assembly GCF_052625555.1 of Lactuca saligna. Taxonomy (NCBI): domain Eukaryota; kingdom Viridiplantae; phylum Streptophyta; class Magnoliopsida; order Asterales; family Asteraceae; genus Lactuca; species Lactuca saligna. The sequence goes on from NC_136420.1 coordinate 327,285,750, forward strand.
CTATGTGTTTGGTTTTGGAGTGTTGCACTGGGTTATGACAAATCCTAATTGCACTTTCGGAGTCACAATATAGTGGGATCTTCTTCATATTGAGTCCATAGTCTCGAAGTTGACTTTGGATCCAAATCACTTGTGATGTGCATGATGCGGCTGCAATGTATTCTGCTTCGGCTGTAGATAGCGACACGCATGTCTGTTTCTTGGATTGCCAGCTAACTAACTTCCCGTCAAGAAATTGACATCCACCGGTCGTGCTTTTTCGGTCGAGTCCACATCCTCCAAGGTCAGCATCAGAATAGGCTTGAACGAAGAAGCCTGAGTTGGATGGATACCAAAGACCTAAGGAGGTGGTTCGCTTGAGATATCGGAGGATGTTCTTCACTGCAAGCATGTGAGGTTCACGGGGGTTTGCCTGAAATCGAGCACAATAACACACAGAAAACATGATATCAGGTCTGCTAGCAGTAAGATACATTAACGATCCAATCATTTGACGATAGAGCGTGATATCAACAGCTGGTTTGTCTAGAGATGGGGTAAGCTTAGTGCCGAATGCCATTGGGACTTTGACTTTTGAGTCTCCCATCATACCGAACTTTGCTAGGAGAGTCTTTGTGTAAGCTTCCTGATTAATAAAGATGCCTTCGGGTCCCTGTCTTATGTTTAAACCAAGGAAAAAGTTAATAGGACCCATTGAGCTCATTTCAAACTTAGTCTCCATCAGCTTTCTGAATTCAGCCGTTAAGCTTGGATTTGTGGAGCCAAAGATGATATCATCGACATAAATTTGAACTATCATAAGGTGGTTACCTTCCTTTTTGCGAAAGAAGGTTGGGTCAACCGAACCTTGTTTGAATTTAGACATCTTTAAAAATTTTGTAAGCGTTTCATACCAGGCTCTCGGAGCTTGTTTAAGGCCGTACACAGCTTTATCCAGAATATAGCAATGATTTGGATGCTTTTCGTTCACGAATCCAGGAGGTTGCTCTACGTACACCGTCTCTTCAAGTTCTCCATTGAGAAATGCACACTTGACGTCCATTTGGAAAACTTCAAAGTTCTTGTGAGCAGCATAAGCTAGGAATATTCTAACAGATTCTAGCCGAGCTACTGGAGCGAAAGTCTCTTCGAAGTCTATCCCTTCCTCTTGACAATATCCCTTGACCACCAGACGAGCCTTGTTCCGTATAACATTACCTTCCTTGTCCATTTTGTTCCTAAAGACCCATTTGAGACCAACAACCGAAGCATCTGGAGGAGTTGGAATTAGGCGCCAGACTTTGTTTCTTTCAAATTCGTTCAACTCGTCTTGCATTGCTTGAACCCAATCAGAGTGGTCGAGAGCAGTGTTAACTGTCTTTGGTTCAACTTTTGATACGAATGAATTGAACATGCAAAACTCTACCTTTGAAAATAAGGAAGTCTGTTTTGCCTTCAGTTGTGATCGGGTCAGAACCTTTTCAGATACATCCCCAACTACCTGAGAGACAGGATGATCTCTGGTCCATTTGATAAGAGGAGGGTAATTTGGATCAACGGTTGGGTCTAAGTCGGCATTGATTATTTCTTCTAGTTCAGATTGGCTATCATAACCGAGTGTCACATCGTCATGTTCTACCTCAGTTGGTGTACTTTGGAAGATATGAGGTTCGTGTGATTCTAGTGGACCTGAGCTTGCTGGTGTTGAGACCTCTTCGGTTGAAGTTGTGGAATTTGGCTCCCCCTGGACTTGAGCATGTGGCTCCCCCTCGACTTGTGTGCATGGCTCCCCTTCGACTTGTGTGCATGGCTCCCCCTCGACTTGAGCACTTGGCTCCCCCTCGATTTGAGCTTCGTTGGAAGGAGAGTCGTTACAGATTGATTCTTCTTCATACATTCTCCTTGCAGCATCTTCAACAATCTGCTCCATGTGATCAACTTTGTTATCTGCTGCACCAGCTTCAGAAAGTGAAGCATTCTCTGGTTCGACAAAGAGCTCCAGAAATGTCTCAAATAGATTAGCGACCGAGACTGTAGTCATGCCATTTAGAGGAAAGATTTCCCCAGTGATATTTTCTTTAGCCTGTAGCTTCTTGACATAGTTGTCGTCAAAGGTCACATAATACGTCTCTTCAATTTTTCTTGAACGCTTATTTAGGACCCTGTATGCCTTGGATGTGAGAGAGTAACCCAGGAAAATTCCTTCGTCGGCTTTGACATCAAACTTGTTGCGGTGTTCTTTGGAGTTGAAGATGAAACACCTTGAGCCGAACACATGGAAAAATTTCACATTTGGCTTCCTGTTGTTCAATATCTCATATGGGGTGAGTGCGAACCTTTTGTTGAGATATGACCTGTTCTGTGTAAAACAAGCAGCACAAATAGCATCAGCCCAAAAATAAAGAGGTAAAGAAGCGAAACTTAGCATAGTTCGGGCAGCTTCACACAAGGATCGGTTTCGTCTTTCGACTATTCCGTTCTGTTGTGGTGTGTAGGGAGCTGAGAAATTATGACTAATTCCCTTCTCTGCAAGAAACTCTTCAAACTCCCTGTTCTTGAATTCAAGACCATTGTCGCTTCGGATGTTGCGAACAACCTTTTTGAGTTGTACTTCAATTTGCGTAATAAACGTTTTCAGCTTTTGAGTCGCTTCAGATTTGAGCTTTAGAAAGAACACCCATGTAAATCGAGAAAAGTCATCAACGATAACAAGAATGTACTTGCTACCACCGATGCTTTCGATAGATGAAGGACCACACAAATCAATATGAATTAATTCGAGTGGTTCAATAACTTTTGTGTTGATAATGGATGGATGACATTGACGACTCTGCTTTCCCATTTCGCATGCAGCACATAGATGATCCCTATCGAACTTGAGTAATGGAAGGCCCCTTACATGACCTCCTGTAACAAGACGATTGATATCTTTGAAGTTAAGATGAGATAATCTTCGGTGCCACAACCAGCTTTCATCGGATTGCGCTTTTGACAATAAGCATACAGCTGGGTTTCCTTTGATGGGTTTCATGTTTAAGGGAAACATTTCACCCTTTCGCTCTGACTTGAGAATTAGTTTATTTGACTTTTTCTCTATAATCTCTGAACCTTCATCATCGAATGAGACTTTGAGACCTGTGCCTCCAACCAGTTGAGATACACTAATGAGGTTGTGTTGGAGTCCTTCCACATAAGCCACCTTCCTTATAGAGAAGTCCCCATTGGTTATCATCCCGTATCCCTTTATGGTGCCGAAAGAATTGTTTCCGAACTTGACATTGCCACCATTTGCAAGCGATCTGTACTCCCTAAGCTCTTCTTTCCTCCCTGTCATGTGACGTGAGCAGCCACTATCAATGTACCATTCTTCATCAAACTGCTCGTCACTTATAACCTGCAAAATTTAGAGAGATTTAGGAACCCAAAGTTTCTTGGGTCCACGTGAGCTTTGCATGGAAACAGGAGCAATGAGAGAGATATCAACAAGATAAGTTCTTTTTACGAGAGTTGTTTTATCTTTCCTTTTAATGGTGTACACTTTTATTTTGTTAAGATTAGTTGAGTTAGATTCGGTCTTTGATGTGGATTTATCGACTTTCTGCTTCCACTTTTGCTCAGTTGATGAATGAGATTTAGAACGAGATTGATATGAAACTGAGGATGAAGAAGAATTAGAAGAATGAGAAGAATTAGACTTAGAAGGAGACTCTAGATGACCCTTTTGTTTTTTATCATTGGAGGAACCGACCTTAGAGTTTTGTACTCTTTTGTCTTCAGAACCGAACCTCTGTGTTCGGTTGGAGCCACCTTTGGAACCGAACCTTTGGTTCTGGTTGATATCCTTTTCAGAACCGAACTTCTGCTTTCGGTTGTTATCCTTTTGGGAACAGAACCTCGGCTTTCGGTTTTTGGGACTTTCATGCTTTTCTTCAGGAATGTCTTCATACTTTAGATTCTTGTTTTGATGAGTGAAGTATGCATTCTGGGAACGCCAAAATTGTTTCCTTTCCGAAAGGTTCTTCCGGTATCTGATGTTCCTTTCTATCTTCCTGTTCCGCATCTGAGATGGTTGATGATGAACATTTGCTTTTGTTTTTGCTGACCCCTTGATTGGTTCCATTTGAACTGCGGTGGAATTACTTTGAGCTGAAGAAGCGAAGGAATGGTTTCTGTTGGTGAGTGAACATCCTTCTGAGGAGTATCTTTTGTACCACTAGTGCTCGGCTCACTGAAGTTGTTTGGCTTATTCAAAGGTTCGGGTATATATCTTCCTTTGCTCTTCCATGAAGTTCGTTCAGATAAACCAATGGTTTCGTCTGCATTATCAATAGGAGCTTCCCAGAAGTATTCATCACAGCCATCAGCATTGTCTTTGTCTACAATGGCTGCAAGTTCGGCTGTTTGATGTTCAGTTACTCCTGTTACCTTGTATACTTGATTTGGAGTAGTCCTGACCTTTTGATACACAACAGCTTTCTCAACTAATTTCGGGGACTTTTGATGGGACAACCGAGCGAACTCTACTGAATTTTCAGAAATAAGATTCTTGTGATTTTCTGGCTCGGTTTTAATAAATTCTGAGCAGTCAACCGTGTCCTCTACAGAAATTTCACTCATATTGTCATCCTCATCAAGCTCAGATGCATTTTCAACATCAATTTTGTTTTCTGAGCTTACTTTGGTGTTTAAAGAGTCAAATTTTTGCATGGTTTCGGTCCTCAGTTTAAGTCTGTCATTTTCATCCAAAAGATTTTTAAGCATGAGCTTGTGGTCTTTAGATTTAATGAAGGACTCAATTTTGTCCAGTCCATACATGTAGGTGGGATTTATGTTATCAGATGACATCACACTTTCACAGTTATAAGCTTCGGCATCGATTTCATCTTCCTTAAATTCCAGGAAGGGCAAAATCATGCGGTGAATTCTTTGGCCTATTTCACAATCCAAGTGGAGCTGAGTAATATTAGAATACAGACGTTTAGCAATTAAACAAAAAACATTTCGTTGTTTTAACAATTTCAAATTGTCTCTTTGCAAATAAATGTTTTCATCTTTAACTCTGACTAATTCCGATTCCTTTAACTCTATCCACATTCTCCGCTCCTCACTCTTCGACGCTGCCCTGCTCAATTGATCAGTTAGGTTAGAATTTGTGACCCGAGTTTGAGTTAAGCTACTATCTAGATGAGATATTCTTGTATTAACACCTTTTAGTTCTTTCTCATAAGAGGAAGATGGTATTTTACATGAAACAAAAACAGATTGTACCTTCTTTATCAGTTCATCCAGCTCATTGAACTGCTGGCTGAGTGGTTTGGCTGTGAAGCACATGTCCTCCTTTGCATTCTGTCCATCATGACCTCCATCGGTGTTGTATCCCCTCAATTGAGATACACCAGAAACCATAAGGCATTTACCACCACTGCCTTCTTCCTTAGACACAAACGCCTTTCCATGAGTAGGCTGTCTCACTTCCTCGTCTTCTGAGTCGGTAGACCAAACTTCCGTGCTACCGAACTCACCACCTGGAACAGAACCCTGCACAATAAAAGCATTACTAGTCGGGTTAGCAGCGGACTTCTTCTTTCTCAACTCATCTAGCCTTTTCTGCAACACAGCTTCCTCATTGTTTCCATCATCTTTCTCAGCCATTTTCTTGAGGACACAGTCCTTAGCATAATGATTTTTCCCACCACAGTAGAAACAGCTCACTCCAGAGTCGCCGTCAACCTTCGGTTCCTTCTTGTGCTCCTCAACTTTCGGTTCATTAACCACCTTTTCAGAGCTGTAACTTCCCTGCCAGTTTCGGTTTTTGTTGCTGGGAAATTTCTTCTTTATGAACCTTTTGGGATTGGATACCATCAAGGCATAATCTTCTGATGTGAGATCATATTCTTCCAGGCTGAGATCTTCATCCTCCATGACAGCTTTACTTTTTGACAAGAGAGCCAACGAACCGAGACCAGAAACGACATTTTTCTCTTGCACAACGTTTTTCTCTTGAGACTTGAGAATTCCCACCAGTTTCGCCAAAGAGTATGATTTAAATTGCTCATGGACTTTAACTGTGGAAACTACTGCCCTCCACTCAGACTTTAGACCATTCAGGAATGTAACCTTCTGTTCGATGAGCTTCCTTTTGATATCATGTTTGATCATCTTGCTGAGAAGATGATTGAAGCGATCGAACGTCTGGGTCACAGATTCTTCAGCCCCTTGTCTGAATTCACCGAACTCAGATAGAAGCAGAGTTTGTATAGAATGTTCGAGATCTTCGTCTGTAGAGTACAGTTCACGAAGTCTGTCCCAAACATCCTTCGCCGTCGTGCATGAGCTAACCAATCTGAATGTATCAGACTGAAGGGCGAATCGGATCAATCTTAGTGCTTTGATATTGCATTGGAACTTGTCTTTTTCATCTTGTGCAATGTCTTTCACGTCCTTAAGCAGATCATTGTATTCTTTTTGAGTTTTAATGACTCTGGACGTTGCAGAATGAGAAAACGGTCCGTTGGTGATGGCTTCCCAAATCAAATACCCATTCTCCTCCGACCCAATAACGTAGTCTTCGAAATGATGTGCCCATACTTCATAATCGTTGGTGTATAAGATCGGAATCCTTGTCGTCGAACCAATGCTGTTTGAAATATTGATAACGTTTGATTGTGTCGCGTCCATTATGATCGTAAAAACCTGTTCAAAGATCAGACTTGTAATAAAGCAAATTAGGGCAAAGTAATAAATATCGAGATACGTCAATAAAGAGATGACGGCTCAATAAATATTAATGATTGCGGAAAAACCCTAATGGAAATCTTTTTCACAGAAAAGATGTGTATCAATTACACAGCCTCCTGCTCTGATACCAATTGATGAGATTAAACAAACCTTTAATCTATAAAGATCGATTAGATCTTGAACAAGTAACTAAACAATGACGATATGAACACAATAAAAGAACAAGACAAGATTGAATCAAACGTGTTGAATGATTAAAACAAAATCCTCAGAAGAGCTCGATTAAGAACATCAACTGTAGAGGATTGGAAGGTTACAAGTATGATCAAAGAAACCTTTAGTCGTCTGGAAAATATCGTATTCTCAGATCTCTCAAATCCTTCACCTAATATGCATGCAAGCATAAGCTTATATACAAAGCATAAAAGACACACGGTTGGACAAGCCCAAACCGTAATACAAAGAATTATAAACAAACGAGCCCAAAAGACGCAATCTTCTAAGCCCAACAGTTTTGGTTTGGGATCTTTGTGCTTGAAGTCAAAACACCATTTATGAGTCATTAGGTGTGATATGAGCGCCAAGAGATGAACTTTACGTGATAAATAAGCTTGGAAGGACTGTATCTATGAGTTAGTGGAACAGATCTGACCTCAGAAGGTCGTTTGGGGTTGTGCATGGGATGCACTCGCCGAGTCCATTGGCAGACTCGACGAGTTGGTGCGGGTTGTTCAGGATTTCAATCCAGGGGTTGAGTAACCGAGTTGGGTGAGTGACTCGGTGAGTCGGAAGGGACTCAGAGGAATCGGGTCCCCATAGAGACTCGGCGAGTTAGGTTAACCGTTGACCATTGACCAGAGTTGACCGGTGTTGACTTGATAGGGTTAGTCAACCTTAGTTGGGAAAGTGTTAATTAGAGATGTATTGTGCTATAGGAGGACTATAGCTCGGGAGATCGAGCACTAGTGATTTTAGGAATTTACGAGTTACCGAGATACGCGAGGTGAGTCTTCTCATTATACTTTACCTTGAGTAGGTAAATAGAGTTATGTGATATAGTGTTTTATATATATTGTTTGTTGCACTGCATTCTTCTATGTGATTTATGTTGTGCATGCTTGCAGAGTTAGAACCTGAGGGTTCACAGAGTTTTGGGTGCACGGACCCACAGAGCTATAGCCTCGAGTGGCTAATATGTGTTATATGTGGTATTTTGGGGAACTCATAAGCTTTCTATTTACAGTGTTTTGTGTTATGTGTTTCAGGTACTAGTGAGGATCGCGGGAAGGCGTCGGCTTGATTAGTACACACACGGGATTTTTAGATATGAGATATTGGGATATTTTTATATGTTATAAATTGAGTTTCAAACAATGATGTTTTTATGATTTACAAATGAATTATGTTTTATAAATGTGAAAAATTGTTTTGGAAATTTACGGTGTTACACTTCGTATGAGGAAGTTATGATTTTTCCGAGTTTCGGATATAGTAGTAGACAACTAAAAATTCGAAATAGAGATAGAGAGACTTTTGGCCGAAACAACCTAAATGAGAATCGAACATCTCAACAATAGCAGTGCAACGGTAAAAAGTTTGACGAAAACAGACGTCATATGAAGAAGTTACGAATTTATGACGGCGTTTTCGTGTCCTTGCTTATTAAAAATAATTAATTAAAAATAAATTCAAAATTATCCGATGAAATATAAACGAGTTGTAAAGCATATTCTCACGTATGCGTGCATATATAGAACGTCGAAAACGGAGTTTGTACGCGGAAGTTACGAATTTTACAATTTCGAGACACAAAATCCAAGGCTACCAGGCTGGCCACGACGTGGTACAGATGGCCACGATGTGGTACTGTGACTTACGGGTGCCAGGGTTGTTAGCAGATGTATCGTCCATTGAAGAGGATAAGATGAACACCACGGCGTGTTGAAGAAGACCACGATGTGGCACCCACAAATAGGGCTATAAATAGAAGTCGATGATTTTAGGTTTACGGGCTCATTTCTTCTGTTTCTCATGTCTAAGCTCTGCGTTTAAACCCTCGAAGCCATCCCGAAGCCTCGATCTTCACATCCACGTTCCAAAGGAAGGTTTTACGCTCCCGAGATTCCAGAGAATCCTGAGAAAATCAGTTTTCTCTAGTCGGAGTTCTGCTCGATTTTTATCTCACCTTCTTCAAATCTATCAAGTGAGTTCATACCCCCATTTCTATGCTTTTAACTAATTTTAAATGCTTTTGAACACTTTACAGAGGGAATACCAGTAAACATACGGTTAATCCCGTGTGAAAACATCAATTGTTATCTTGTAGAAAGGGTAATCATTTTGGATATAACTATACACAATTTTGGGATACGTGACTTAATTGTTATCTTGTATTGTCAAACGATTTTCATCATATTACTCGTGAACTTGTTGTTAGAAATCATGTGAGGCATAAGGTTTTGTTTGTACCAAACGAAAGTCACTTCTATAACCAGAGTCTCCTGGAGGGAGAGCGTGAATTTGTGTACAGATCTATATGGGACTAACGACTCCGCACCCTGACTGTTAGCTACAGTCGACCCGGGGTCACAAATGTCAACATTCGGTACTACGTCTAGTATGGTTATGAGAGAGTCGCAACGTGGAAACAATGACTCATGCACGTAGTAATACACTTCTCGAACAAATCCATGGAATAAGTATCTTTATGATTGTTTTTACATAACTAGTTTTTATGAAGTAATCATAGTAGGATATTATTGTCACGTTTTGCATCCGATTTAAACACAACTGTAGTTATTTTATTATTTTCAAATAATAGAACTATACATCATTCATTTATGCATGTCACTGTTGCTTAGAGGTTACGGTCTCGGTCATTTGAGATTGCATTTCATATTTAGGAAAATAAGAGTTTTTCCTGTTTCAAATACATATGGTATATATATATATATATATATATATATATATATATATATATATATATATATACATATACATATATATATATATATATATATATATATATATATATAAGGATCTTTCATAACTCATTTATTAGTGAAAATATGGGATTTTCTGGATCTAATACGTTCATTTTCAGCACAACGAATCATAACTCTTTTCATTAGAAAATATTAGATTTTCTTGGAAAACATACACGAACTTTCGAATGGCATACATTTTCTCAAAACACTACTTATGAACTCACCAACTTAATTGTTGACACTTTTTCTTTAAATAACTTGTATTCTCTGGAAAACGCTAAGCAAGATTAGCAACTACTTTTGGAGATTTACACTCTGGCGTTAATAACCTCTTTTGAAGCATGATTTTGTAATTTACTTTTGAACATGTAACATATTGCAATCATGTAAACTATATATATATATATATATATATATATATATATATATATATATATATATATATATATATATGGTAGTTTGTACTTTCCTTACTATGTTATTGTTATGATACTGAATATAACGTCCTCCGCCCCCGAACGTTTCTGCCGTTCTGGTTTGGGGGTGTGACATTTTAGAATTTTCCTAGGTTAGCCGAATATTTGAAAGGCTATTAGGGTTTCTATAATATTTCATATAGATTATATGGATAATAAGAAAACTAGATAATTATAAGATTCGATAATTACCTAATTTGAAATAATAGTATTATGTTCAAATTAGGGTTATCTAGGGTTTTCCTATCAGTTCTAAATAGAGTCCTTATGTAACCCAATTTTCAGCCATCATTCTTGTGACATCCACGATTTCACAACCTGAAAAGTCCGATTTTTTTATGCTTATTTAAAAATTAGAGTATCATTTTTGAAGAATAATATTGCGGAATTTGTTCCTAAAAACACGACATTGATAATATCAAAGCATTTCCGAAGAAATGTTTTTTATCATTGGGTTACCATCGTTAATACAGAAACATAAGGATAACAAAATATTACAAGCCTTACAGTAGTTAAACTAGTCGCCTAATAGAAAAAGAAAATTCCATTGTAATGTTTTTACTTGAAAATTACATAGACATAGATGGTAAATGAGAATCAAGTTGTGCCGCATAATACTCCTTGAATATTTCAATATAATGTATCTTTAATATTGCTACATGTGATACAATAAACTGAGCGGGTCAGGTTGGGAACCCTGATGAGTAGATAGGGGTTTCAACATATAATAATATAAGTAATATGTTCAATTATCAAATAATTCATCCAATTTGCCATCCCCATTATCTTATTTTATTCTTTAGGATATACCCTAACTCTCATGTATCATGAAAGTAACAGTTCAGGGATTCCTCCATGATATGTGTTAGTAGGTTTTCCTTCTATATTTATTCCTAAGGATTTATCCTAAGGAATAGGCACGAAGTCCATCGCTACCAGAGTTTTAATAGGCAATAAGTCCATAGCTACCAGTGTTTATCTATTAAGATCTAATTCCATATCTGCCTGTTTTCATCCATAGGCACTATATCCAAAGTTTCTAGTGTTTATGTAAAAGGAACCAAATCCACAGCTGTTAGGGTTTATATTCTTTACTGAGAATATTATTTTAAGGAGTCCCCCACAATACATGTGAATGGTTTTTTAGAATACTTCTAATGAACACTTAGTTCAAAAATAGCTACAAGTTGCAAGTCTTCCAACGTTTCACTAAATTGTCTAGAATAGTCTGTGGTTGTCATCTATACTCTGCTAGATGACATCATCTTTAAAGTCAAGCCCTTTAATCATCTATTTCATCTTTCATCTCTCATCATCCATATCATCTTTCATCTACCTATTTTTACCCAATCACTTTACAGGTATAAAAATACATATACAGTTTAAATCAAGTAAAACATTTATAAATTGTTCATCTAGCATGGATATCTTGAACAAAGATAATAGGAACATATAGCACATATTTATATTAAATACTTTATATGTATGTGTAAGATGAAAGTAACTATCCACTCACTTGTTAAAGTGACGATTCAAATTACGGACAGCGCTTCGCTTTTAGAAATTCTATTTTCCCTTTGTGTAACCTGGTATCATTATCACTAATTCTTAGTCTAATATTTATTGTGACTAATTATTAGTTGAGATCCATCATTAATTCAAAGTAAACTTCAAGATCTATGAAGTAAGCATCAGTCAGGCCGGACACTTGGGAGGTAGGATCATTTCAGCGTATAGCCTTTCTAAAATTCAACAACCAAGCCAACATGACCACTCTAGAAAACTCTCCCATAAGTTGATCAATTAGTATGACAAATTAGAACCACAAATAAATCTTGTTTATAGGTTCATATTAACGATAATGAACTTAAACATAACTTATACTTAAAGTACGGTAAGCATAACTTAACATACATGTGCTTTTAAGAAGAAGTCAGAATTTGCGTGAGTAAAACTTCTACACTAAAATCCCTACTTCTCAGGGCTTTCTAACGCTACAGAGCTTCGCGACTAGCCCTTAGGAAGTGCTAGAACAAGGCCTAGGGATCTTGGGGGGGGGGGGGGGAGAATGGAATGGAAATGTGTGATGAAATGAGTGAAATTCGATTCTATGAATAGGCTGCCCAAGTGCCTTTTACATCGTGATACATGCCAGTCACCTTGTGAGCTTGCATAGGCACCAAGACGTAGCCTGGTGCTGACACGTGCCACTGAACACAGGTAAAATGTCTAATCTTAAAAAAATTCATAACTTTTGCATACAAGCTCCATTTTTAAGTTTTTTATAGCCATGCATAGGTATTTACAAGATCTAAAATTTTCTTTTGGACCTCATTGGATAATTCTTGAATGATCTTAAATTTATCAGCCTATGACAATTACGATGTTAACTACAGTGTAAAATTCATAGCTTCTAGATACATACTCCGTTTTCGACTGTCCTTTTATTGTTGAACTCCTATTAATGAGATCTCTAATTCTTGTTTAGATCATTTTGGCTAAAAATTTATCGATCTAAAATTCAATTTCTAGGCTGTAAACTACTACATTAAAACATCGAAAAATCATAACTTCCTCTTATGAAGTAATATTTGGATGTTCTCTATATGCATGCTCTCGGTTTAATGTCTACTATGACTATCGTTTAGCTTTCTAAGGGTAAAAGGTAATATATCAAAAATTCACTTATTACGATATGCAAAGACGTGCCAGTTTAATCGTGAAACTTTGAAGAAGCATAACTTCTTCATTCGAATATAAGTTTTAGCATTATTTATATATATAGAATCCTAGTCACCTATACTATAAATTTTGTTAAGATTATTTATCCTAAATAATCTTCTATCAATAAGTCATTCTTGACGCTTGTTATCTCTAAATTGACTAGCCCGAATCTATGGGCATTAAAATTATCTCCCGGTTAGGATGATTACGTCTCGAAATCATCAACAAGAAAGGGCTTCTATAATGACTCCACATGTTATCTTTTCATCTTATGTAATAAGCGTAACTCTTATGCCCTTTCAAACGAGTATCTAACTCTTGGACTTCATGACTGTTGGCGGTACTCAATCTTGTACCACCTCTATATCCTATGTTGGAATTTGAACCGTAACCTTCGATTTATAAAATCGATCTTTATTGGAAACTCCCACTCCTACATAAACAGACTTAACTTAAGATAAGTTCTTTACTTCAATTATCGTAACAGACCGATGGGTCATATTCTAATGACCTCTCATCGTACGAGGCAACGTTATATACTCAGGTCTTTTTGAGTTGGATTCCAGATTGGAAGATAACTTATTTTGATTTTCTAATGTGATATAATCAGATTCTAGCATTTAGCACTTCTATCTACAAGCTTCTTCCTTTAAGGGTGATTGTGACACTTCTCTTGATTGCTTCGATTGTATTTTACTGCAATCCTTTGGATTAAGTTGCATGCTACATCGAACTTGGTTCTTTGAACCACGTAACATAATTATCTTAGTCGAACTCGATTTGATATGACTACTAGGGTCAAAATAACAATCATCTTCTTAGTCATTACCGAAACAATTTTTACGATAGACATGAACAAAGAAGAATCTATTACTAGAGCCTTGGTTACCTTGTGACTTTATCGAACCAAGTTTGAGTCTTGTGCTTCAGGTAGTATAGGCATCTACTACCTTTCACACCTACTCATACTCATCCCAAGTATTCCCTCTTAGTTCTCCAAGTCACCAAACAATAAAAATCATATAGCAACTTAACGTATCAGATAACATAACGAGGTTTATATTATATCTGGAAACGATTACATAGATATTCAAGTTCACCCTACACCATGCCTCTTATATTAGGCTAGACCACATGATACTATCTATGTGACTACTTTCAAACTTCTGGTATATATAGATCCTTACTTCGGATCCCTTGTATCGTCGCATGCTTCATTAAGGATCATCTGGAATGCTTTTTCCTTTGGTTTCGGCAACGCATTCAGTTTTGCTGCTTCATTTTTATTTGGGTAATATTTTGACATATGCCCTTATTCTCCAAATCCGTAGCATACCTTATCATTAGACATACAATCCTTGGAATATTGACCGGTCCTCCCACATTTATAACAAGTCAATTCTTTGTCGCATCTCCGATAATGCTTCTTCTTACATTTCTCACACCGCTTGGCTCCACCACTACCCCTATACTTTTGGTCATCCAGATTGGACTTCGGGAATCTTCCTTTCCTATCATATCTTGAGGATCCCTCAGGCTTCCTTTTTCTCTTGCCTTATCTTTTTGTATACCCTTTTCTCTTATTTGGGTCTCTATATTCTTATTTGCCTAAATGGAGGATTTCAAGGTTGTTGCTTGTTTGACGATTGGACCAAAGTCTTCTGGTAATCCATTAGCAAACTTATTGACCTTAGAGATTTCAGTTGACACAAACTAAGTAAAAATCTTCATTTTCTCCATAAAACTTGCATTATACACGCTGACCCTCATCCTTCCCTTCTTCAGATTCTGGAACTCATTGTTGACCTCCAAAAGATCCTGATCAAAGCAGTACTGCATTTTTAGTTGCACCAAAAGTCTTACCAAGACATCTTACTAACTTTTCCTTTAGGCATGGTATCAGCTATAGATTCCACTAGCTTGATACCTCAACCTTCAACTTGTAACCACGAGAACAGTCTTCTACTTGTTGATGTAGTCGTAACTTTCAATCATCATCTTCATCTTAGAGATCCAATCCATGACTTCCGTCGGTGTTGGGCTTCTAGAATGACTTGGTGGATTATATGCCATAAAATCCTTGTACTTGCATCCACGTCCATCATCTCATTTATTTGGTTGGTTCCTTCTAACCACCCTTGGCTCAGCTTGGCTAGCAGTCAGACTGTAGTTTCCTTCCTCATATTGTCCTTCATTTAACTTAATTTGCACAATGGTACGGTAGGTTCATCCCTATTATTATACAAAATTTGTCACTTATCCTCTGTTTGTTTGGCCATCATTGCATGAATCATTACTTGTACTACTACCATCGTGATTGGCTCAGGTGCAGCTGCTACCACTGGCGCATGCTCAATTACTTGTGGCTTAGGCTGCTGATTACCTTTTCCTATTCACTTCGAGTTCTCACCATGTAGATCTATATGCCAAATTAGATGTTCGATGTGTATTGACGATAATTAAGGTAGGGAAAGCTTTATTTATGATAGTCGTATAAATCTCCTTATCACTCCGAAAAGTTATATACCAGTTCTAATGTCGTATTTAAACATTTAGAAATTGGAACACATAAAAATTCCAAATCAGATTGGCAATAGACCATAGATCCGATCAAATAATATCATGTTACGGCATATAAGGCAATTTATAGCATAAATCATTTAGCACATCAAAGCAATTTACGCATCTCCCTTAAATAAGCCAGTACGCGTGTCTATTTAGGTATACTTCCTAAATAGAGAGACACTCATCTCACAATCATTTCTTAGCATTTTCAGTTTAATTCTAAAAAATTCCTAAAATTTCCATTTCGCTTAAACTAATGCTCTGATACCAACTGTAGCATCCCCAACGTAACGACATAATTTTCGAAACAAAATTTTCATTTTTCAACAACCAAATTTATATAAAAATATTCTCAAAAGTATTCAACAATAGTTATCAAATCATAACATATCCCAAGATCACAAAATCAAATCCCTTCTCTGTGTATACGGGTCATGTCGGCGCCTTCCCACAATCCTCGCTAGAACCTAAAACACATAACACAACAACTGTAAGAATAAATGCTTAGTGAGTCCCCTAAAATACCGCATACAACACATACGCCACTCGAGGCTACTGTACGACCCTCCGGTCGATGTGTCTCAGCGGGACCCTCCAATCCCATAACTCATTGGACCCTCTGGTCCGGTCATAAATCGATGGGCCCTCTGGCCCGATCTTAATTGTTGGACCCTCCGGTCCAGTCTATACAATTATATATCATAGATACAACACATATCACATAATCACATATATGGAACACAATCTCATACATAGCACATAAGACCTTCCGATTAAATCATAATACCACTCTAGGTAACGTATAGTGAGAAGACTCACCTTGTGTAACTCGGTAACTTGGAAATCTCGGACTCCGTGAAATAGGATCTAGCCTCCGCCTAATAATACGAAAACAAACACTCGGCATCAACACATTTCCCAAGGCTAGACTATTTCCTCTCTTAGCACTCACAGGAGAGTAAAAGACCATTTTACCCCTCTTAAGGCTCAAATACTCTAAAGTTGACAAAACCCTAAAAGTCAACAAAATTCAACGGTCAACCCTTTGACCAGACTCGCCGAGTGCACTATTGTGACTCGGCGAGTTCAGTCATGAACCCACGTCCTCAAAATCCCAAATGACTCACTGAGTCACTTCCTCAACTTTGTGAGTTACCATCTATGTGATGTATAGGGAAACCCCATCCTACTCGTCGAGTCTTTTCTTGGACTCGGCGAGTTCAAGCCATGCTCAAACTCAAATGACCTTCTGAGGTTAGATCTGCTCCACTAATCCATAGATCTAACTTCCCCAAGGTCAATAAACACGTAAAGGTTTGAACTTGATACACATGCAACGTCCAAATGACACAACTTGATGATTTAGTCCCAAATACAACACTCTAATTTCATTTCTTCCATAACCCAACATAAAGCAAGATGGATAACCTTCTCTGGACCACTATGGGTCCAGATCTGAAGTCTAAACATGATAAGGGACGTTATTCTCAACAAATCAACCCAATAAAGGGCATAAGAAACCCTAGATCCATGGATGCTTAAACAAAACAGAAAGAGGGTGAATATGCTACCTCAAAGATGATGCCCTCTGCTTGAAATCCATGAATATGCAACCTCATTGGCCTCCTCCAAGCTGGAATCAACTGCTTCTTTCAAAACAAACCCACAAAGGTCTAATAATGGCTCCTTCTCTCTCACAAACGCTCAAGCACAATAAGGATTTCTCTCAAGGGTCCGGTAGCCGCAAATGGTGGCTATAAGCCCCTTTAAATAGGTCTTAAAACTCGGGGATTAGGGTTTCATTAAACAGCATGGACTCGCCGAGTCCGTAAATGGACATGCCGAGTCCTCCTTTAAATCAGTCTGACCATCCGCGCTCCTTCTCGGCGAGTCTGAGCGCCTACTCGCTGAGTCTTTCTCCAAAAACTCAATATTAAAGCATAAAATAAGATACTTGGGAGTGAGGATGTTACAATTCTCCCCCACTAGAATCAGACTTCGTCCTCGAAGTCTCATTCTGCAAACAACTCTGGATGCTGCTCACGCATCTTTCGCTCCGGTTCCCAAGTCAGCTCGGACCCCCTCCGATGCTGCCACTGGACCTGCACCAGGGGCACTTTCTTGTTCCTTAAAACCTTGACCTTCCGATCAATGATCGCAACCGTTCTCTCAATGTAGTTCAGACGCACATCTACCTGGATATCCTCTAACGGTACCACAACCGACTCATCGGCCATACACTTCCTTAACTGCGATACGCGGAAGGTGTCATGAATCTGACCTAACTCCGCAGGTAACTCTAAACGATATGCTACCCTGCCCACCCTTGCGATCACCCTAAATAGCCCAATATACCAGGGCCCCTGCTTGCCTTTCTTCCTGAAACGGATCACTCCTTTCCAAGGAGACACCTTCAGGAGCATGAAATCCCCGACCTGAAACTCGAGCTCCAACCGGCGCCTATTTGCGTAACTCTTCTGGCGACTCTGAGCGGTCAATAACCTCTGTTTGACCCGTTGTATCTACTCTGTCATCTGAAGCACTATCTTTGTACTACCCATCACACGTTGCCCTACCTCACCCCAGCAAATAGGGGTCCGACACCTCCTACCATACAACAGTTCAAAGGGTGGCATACCAATGCTAGAATGATGGCTGTTGTTAAACTTAGCCAAGGGAAAATACGTGTCCCAACATGCGCCGAAATCCAGTACACATGCACGAAACTTGTCCTCGAGCGTCTAAATCGTCCGCTCATTCTGTCTGACAGTCTGTGGGTGGTATGCAGTACTAAAATGCAGCCTCGAACCCAATTTCTCATGAAATTTCCTCCAGAATCTGGAAGTGAAATGCACATCTCCATCTGAGACGATCGAGATCGGTACTCCTTGCCGCGATACCACCTCCCTAACGTACAACTCTGCCAGCCTCTCCGCATAAGAGCTCTCACTAATGGCAAGGAAGTGAGCGCTCTTCGTCAACCTGTCCATGATCACCCAAATTGCATCGACACCCCTAGTAGTCCTCGACAATTTGGTGATAAAATCCATGGTGATCTGTTCCCACTTCCACTTGGGAGCCTCTAACGGCTGCAACTTACCATGTGGACGCTGGTGTTCGGCCTTAACCTTGCGACATGTCAAGCACCTTTCTACGAACCATGCGACATCCCTCTTCATACAGGGCCACCAATACTCCTTCTTCAGGTCCAAATACATCTTAGTGACCCCGGGGTGGATCAAGAACTTCGATCTATGCGCCTCCTCCATCAAGACGGTACGCGTTCCGCTCACAAACGGTACCCAAACCCGACGCCAAAAGCTCATAAGTCCTCGACTATCGGTAACAAACTCCGATACCTGCCTGATCACTCGCTCCCTCTTGCGGTTCTCCGGTTTCACGGCCTCCGACTGGGCCCGTTGAATGGTGTCCCCCACTAGAGTCATCAATGTTAATCTCATGCAAACATCTCGTATCGGGGCGCCCTCCGCCCTACGGATCAGGGCATCGGCTACAACAGTAGCCTTGCCCTGGTGATACAGGATCTCGCAGTCGTAATCCTTTACCACATCCAACGATCTCATCTAGCGCATATTCAGATTAGGCTGATCCATCAAGTACTTCAAACTCTTGTGGTCCGTGTATATAGTATACCGAACCCCATACAGATAGTGACGCCAGATCATGAGGGGGAACACCATTGCCCCCAATTCCAGCTCATGGGTGGGATACCTCGACTCATGAGGTTTTAGCTGCCTCGATGCATATGCTATCACATGCCCCCTCTACATAAGCACCGCTCCCAAACCTGATATCAATGCATCATAGTACACCACAAAATCCTCCATCCCTTCCGGGAGTGCGAGCACCGGAGCTTCGCACAATCTCTGTCGAAGTGTCTCAAATGAGGTCTGCTTCTCCGGACCCCATGAAAAAGAACCCTTTCGGGTCAACTTGGTGAGTGGCACGGCGATCTTAGAGAAGTCCCGGATAGATCTCCGATAATAACCAACCAACCCAAGGAAACTCCTGATCTCGGTAGGTGACCTCGGCACCTCCGAACTCATCACTACCTCGATCTTTGCCGGATCGACCAATATCCCCTTCTAGTTAATGAGGTTCCCTAGGAACTGGACCTCCCGTAACGAAAATCACGCTTGGAGAATTTGGTGTAAAGCCTCTCCGATATCCGAATTCTGAGGATCTCCCTCAAATACTCCTCATGTTGCTCTCTGAATCTCGAATACACCAACATATCGTCGATGAATACGATCACCAAACGATCCAACATCATCCTGCACACCCTGTTCATGAGATCCATGAACAGTGTTGGTGCATTGGTGAGCCCGAAAGGCATCACCACAAACTCGTAATGCCCGTAACGAGTCCTGAAAGCTGTGTTCTGCATATCTTAATCCTGAACCCTCACCTGATGATAGCCCGACCTCAAGTCTATCTTGGAGAACCAAGATGCTCCCTGCAACTGATCGAACAGATCATCGATCCTCGGCAACGGATAATTGTTCTTGACCGTCAACTTGTTCAACTCCCGGTAATCAATACACATCTGGTGTGAACCATCCTTCTTCTTGAAAAAAAGGATCGGCGCTCCCCAAGGTGAGCTACTCGGTCTGATAAACCCCTTCCCTAGAAGCTCCTGAAGATGCGAGGATAACTCCTACATCTCGGGCGGTGCAAGGCGATAGGGTGCCTTGGCAATAGGTGCCACCCCTGGCACCAAGTCGATACGAAACTCCACCTGCCTCTCAGGAGGCACACCCGGAAACTCCTCGGGGAAAACATCAGGGAACTCCTGCACAATCGGGACCTCATCAATCGAACTTGGCCTCCCAGCGGCCACTCACGTGTCCATCACATAAGCCACAAATCCCCTACAACCCTACTTCAAACTCTGCCTCACCCTATCAGCTGAACAAAATGCTGTCTCAAGACGGGTACCCTCACCGTATATCGTAAGTACTCCCCCACTAGGGTCTCGAATCATCACCAGCTTACACTCACAGTCTATAATAGCTCCACATTAGCTCAACCAATCCATGCCCACTATGACACATACGTCCCCCATCGCAATCGGGACTAGATCGATCAGGAAACCCACACTGAAGATCTCAAGTCTACATCCTCGAATCACCTCCGTGGCATACACTGCTCGCTCGTTAGCTATAGAAACTCGTAGAGGTCGACTCAAAGCCTCTCGACAAATACTGATGTGATGACTAAAAGCTAACAACACAAAAGATCGACTCGCTCCCGAGTCAGATAGCACTAAGGCAGGTACAGACTTCACAAGAAAAGTACCTATGCATAATATAATATCAGCATAATATCTCAGACTCAAATAAATAGAGAGAAGAATACATACCGGCCACAAGGTCAGGTGCTGCGTAGACCTCCTCTGCTGTCAACTGGAAGGCTCTCCCACGAGCCTTCGACATCTCGGCCTTCACTGGCCGAACCTTGGTAGCCCTAGCAGCAGGCGTAGATCCCTGTGCTGATCCTTGAAGCAGCTAAGGGCACTCGGCCTTCCGATGGCCGGTCTGGTTGCAATGGAAGCAAACCGAAAATCCCTTGGGTGCAATCCCTCACAATATGCCCCTCCTTCCCGCACTTGTAGCATACTCCTACCCGGCACGACCCCTGGTGACTCTTGCCGAACTTCCCACAAGTGCGGCCCTTCGCGCTCCTAGATCTCAAAGCAGTGGGCTTGGCCCGCTTGCCTGCCGGCTGAGATTGATCCGGCCGCCGATCCATCCTATGTGACTCGGCCTCTTCCCTAGACTGAGTCTCCAACTCAATCTTCCTCTTTCGGGCATTTTCCTGGAGCTCAGAAAATGTCCGGTAAGTCGACTTTGCCACGAACTCCTGAATATCTCTCCTCAGAACACTCAGATACTGGCTCATGCGAGCCTACTCGGTAGACACCTGCTCAGGGCAAAACATCGCCCTCTCATGAAACTTCCACGTAATCACCGTAACTGAATCAATACCCTGCTTGAGGGTCAAAAACTCCTAAATCAATCATTCCTTCTCCATCGGGGGAACATACTCGTCTCTGAACATGGCGGTGAACCTCTCCCAGGTCACCTCAGAAATCTCTGCAAGAGTGAAGCTCGCCGTCATGAACTTCCACCAGTCCTTCACTCCCATGCGAAGCTAGTTCAAAGCGAACCGCACCCTCAAGTGTTATGGACAAGAACACATATAGAAACATACCTCAATGTCAGAGATCCATCTCATCGTAGCAATTGGGTCCTGCGTCCCATCGAACTCTGGTGGCTTCATGTTGCTAAACTCCCGAAACAACAATGAGTCACCTCCCTGAGGTTTGGCAGCAGCAACAGCAGCAGTAGTTTCAGCACCTGCATCCTTAGTCAACGCTGCATACCGCTTCTCAAAGGTCTCAATCAGTGTGGTCTTGATGTCCCCGAACATCTCTCGAATCTCTGCCTGGATGGTAGCATCCACCTCCTCATGAATCAATCGACGGATCTCCTCGTCACTGGCCCCACTGCTCTTAGGTGTGTGTCGTGTCCCAACCATGATGCCTCTGAAACACAACAAAAAAATATCAGAGACTCGATCGAGCATACTCGCACTCGATAACGCAACCCTACTCATCCTCTAATATCAAAAGGATTCTTACTTGGACTGCTCACTGACCCGGTGTCTTCAGTAGTACGGGCCCTATACTACTGACCACACCGCATCAGCATTCACCCCAAGTCCCGCATCAGCATTCAGCCCAAGTCCTCCTCCTTGGATCCCGGATCGCAAGTACTCTACTCTCGCTATGCATTGGCTACCCTCCGATAGACCTCTCAAAAGCTCCTAACTGCTACCTACTGACTCCGAAGGTATTTCATAGCAGCAGTAATCTCCTAGGCTAGGCATCACCAATCAGGCCACTCTAGTCCTAATATGAACACCTAGCCTACTCTAGCATGCATAACATAACATATCATATTCTCATAACACAGAATGTAAGGGTATTTTGGGGATTCACCGTTCGGGCGCTGGCTGACCGTACACACTGCTCCACTTTGGTTGTTTCGAAACTTATTGCTCTTTTTAGAAAAATCAGCTCTTATTTGTTGAAAATTTCTTAAATCATCCGAGTCCCTCAAACCAAAGCTCTGATACCAACTTGTAACTACATAATTTTCAAAATAAAATTTTCATTTTCCAACAACCAAATTTATATAAAAATATTCTCAAAAGTATTCAGAAATAGTTATCAAATCATAACATATCGCAAGATCACAAAATCAAATCCCTTCTCTGTGTGTACGGGTCACATCGGCGCCATCCCACGGTCCTCACTAGTACCTGAAACACATAACACAACAACTGTAAGCATAAATGCTTAGTGATTCGCCCAAAATACCACATACAACACATACGCCACTCGAGGCTACTGTACGACCCTCCGGTCGATGTGTCTCAGCGGGACCCTCCAGTCCCATAGCTCGTTGGACCCTCTAGTCCGGTCATAAATCGATGGGCCCTCCGGCCCGGTCTGAATTGTTGGACCCTCCGGTCCAGTCTATACAATTATATATCATACATACAACACATAGCACATAATCGCATATATGGCACACAATCTCATACATAGCACATAAGACCTTCCGGTCAAATCATAATACCACTCTAGGTAACGTATAGTGAGAAGACTCACCTCGTGTAACTCGGTAACTTGGAAATCTCGGACTACGAGAAATAGGATCTAGCCTCCACCTAATCATACGAAAATAAACACTCGGCATCAACACATTTCCCAAGGCTAGACCATTCCCTCTCTTAGCACTCACAGGAGGGTAAAAGACCATTTTACCCCTCTTAAGGCTCTAATACCCTAAAGTTGACCAAACCCTAAAAGTCAAGAAAAGTCAACGATCAACCCTTTGACCAGACTTGCCGAGTGCACTATTATTACTCGGCGATTTCAGTCATGAACCCACATCCTCAAAATCCCAAATGACTCACTGAGTCACTTCCCCAACTCAACGAGTTACGATATTTGTGATATATAGGGAAAACCCACCCTACTTGTCGAGTCTGTTCTTGGACTCGGTGAGTTCAAGCCATGCTCAAACTCAAATGACCTTCTGAGGTTAGATCTGCTCCTTTAATCCATAGATCTAGCCTCCCCAACGTGAATAAACACGTAAAGGTTCGAACTTGATACACATTCAACGTCAAAATGACACTACTTGATTATTTAGTCCCAAATACAACACTCTAAGTTCATTTCTTCCGTAACCCAACATAAAGCAAGATGGATAACCTTCTCTGGACCACTATGGGTCTAGATCTAAAGTCTAAACATGATAAGGGACCTTATTCTCAACAAAGCAACCCAATA
Organism: Lactuca saligna; assembly: GCF_052625555.1. Lineage (NCBI taxonomy): Eukaryota > Viridiplantae > Streptophyta > Magnoliopsida > Asterales > Asteraceae > Lactuca > Lactuca saligna. The sequence continues at coordinate 327,309,605 of NC_136420.1, forward strand.
ATGGGCATAGGAAACCATAGATCCATGGATGCTTTAACAAAACAAAAAGAGGGTCGATATGCTACCTCAAAAATGATGCACTCTACTTGAAATCCATGAATATGAAACCTCCTTGGCCTCCTCCAAGCTGGAATCAACTTTTTCTTGCAAAAGAAACCCACAAAGGTCCAATAATGGCTCCTTCTCTCTCACAAACGCTCAAGCCCAATAAGGGTTTCTCTCAAGGGTTTGATAGCCGCAAATGGTGGCTATAAGCCCTTTTAAAGAGGTCTCAAACCCCAGGGATTAGGGTTTTGTTAAACAGCATGGACTCGCCAAGTCCACGAATGGGCTTGCCGAGTCCGCCATTAAATCAGCATGACCATCCACGCTCCTACTCGGCGAGTTTGAGCGCCTACTCGCCGAGTCTCTCTCCAAAAACTCAATATTAAAGCATAAAATAAGATACCTGGGAGTCCGGATGTTACACCCAATTTCATGGCTAGAGAAGACCGATTTGCTTTATGCTTGTTAAAAAACCAGAGTATCATTTTTGAAGAATTATATTGTGGAATTTTTTCCAGAAACATGATAATGGTATATCAAAGCATTTACGAAGAAATGTAGTTTATTTATATTAATACATTGGAATGTAATCATCAATACAAAAACACAAGCATCATGAAATACTACAAGCCTTACAATAGTTAAACTAGTTGTCCATTAATCCTGGAATCTTTTAGGAGAAGGTATCTTTAATATTGCTACCTGTGATACAATAAACTGAGTGGGCCAAATTAGGAAACCTAATGATTAGATAGGGTTTTCTACCCACAATAATATAATTAATATGTTCAATCATCAAATAATCAATCTAATTTCTCATCCTCATTATCTTCATTTATTCTTTAGGATCTACCCTAAGGATCATCTATCATGACACTAACAGTTCAAGCATTCCTCCAAGATACATGTTAGTAGGTTTTCCTTCTATATTTATTCCTAATGATTTTTCCTAAGGAATAGGCATGAAGCCCATCGCTGCTAGGTTTTAATAGGCACTTAGTCCATAGTTTCCAGTATTTATCTATTAGGCACTAAGTCCATAGTTACCAGTGTTCATCTATAAGCACTATATCTATAGTTGCCAATGTTTATCCAATAGGCACCAAGTCCATAGCTTCTAGGGATTATCTTCTCTATTGATAGTATTATTTTAAGGAGTCCACCCATAATACATGTCAATGGGTTTTTAGATTACTTCTGATGAATGCTTAGTTCTAAAATGCCTATAGGTTGTGAGCCTACCAGCATTCCAATGGACTATCTAGAATAGTCTATGGTTGTAATCTATACTCAGCTAGATAACATCATCTTTAAATTCAAGTCCTCTCATCATCTATTTTATCTTTCATCTCTCATCATCTATATCATCTTTTAATCTTCATCATATACTGTAACGTCCGAAAAATACAACCAATTTAAATTTTTCAAAACAACTTGATTTTCATTAAAATGTTTACAAAAACGTTTTCAATACAAATCATTAGAGTATTCCCAGAATCACATTGCTACAAAATCATGAGGAGCGGTACGATCGCGCCTTCGCCTTGCCACGGTCTCCTGAAGAACCTGAAAAACATTAAACCACAACTGTAAGCCCGAAAGCTTAGTGAGATACCCCCAAATACCAACCACGTATACACCCTTCCAGGCTACGACCTTCCGGTCCAAAGCATATAAAACATACATAACATAACAGAACATAGACCAGCCATGCATATCGGGTCTACTATGTGACTGGTCCGCCGTATCGGGCCTTCAGTCCACCAGATCCATCCTCCAGGTCTAGTCATGTCCTTCGAGTCTACAGTGGGGTTGGTCCGCCCGCATCGGGCCTTCAACCCACCTGGTCCACTCTCTGAGTCTACAGTGTGACTGGTCCGCCCGCATAGGGCCTTCAGTCGGCCTGGTCCACTCTCCGAGCCTCGGCACGTTTGGTCCGCCCTCGTGGGGCCTACAACCTATCCGGACCGCTCGCTGGGCCTTCGGAATAACCGATCCGCCCTGGGTATCTTGGTCTACAGCACAAAGCAGGACCCGCCTCAACCCATCTCTAGTCCAAACAACCATGTGCACAAAACATACAATCATATAATAGTCATAGCCAACAAACCGAACAAACAGATCACATAGCATATCATTACCCTACCCAGGTTACCGACCTAACCGGTCACTCGCATATCATCACTTTATATATATCGGGAAACTGACCTTGACAAGGTCTCCTCGCATGTACCATCGTAACTACCAGGATGCAGACACATCAAACAGTAACATAATAACCATATCCAAATCTCAATCCAATAAAGGGCCGGCCTTGGTGCCTTAGACCCTGTTGATATAGTGAGGATAACTCACCTCGAAACTGTCGGCTGAAAGGACAAGATCCCGCTGCTCCGAACTCTGACACGAACTCCTCCAGTGAACATCAAAACATACAACTCAATAAATACCCTTAATTACCAAAATACCCCTAGAAGACAACTGGTCAACCTTGGACAAGTCAAAGTCAACCCATGACTGACCCTACTCGCTGAGTCAACCCGATGACTCGTCGAGTCCTTATGCTCAGAACCTCCCTCAATCATCGACCCAACTCGCCGATTCACCCCAAGACTCGTCGAGTCCAACAACTCTGAGTCCACTCGCACCCAACTCACCGAGTCATCCCTTGACTCACCGATTCATCGACTCAACCAGAAATATTGGGACTTCCTCGACAAGACTCGCCGAGTCCAAATGGACTCGTCGAGTCCAAGGCTATCTTCAACCTACTCGCCGAGTTGTTCTTCCAACTCGTCGAGTTCCAGACCATCTTCAAGCAACTCGTGGAGTCCACCCATGTGACTCGTCGAGTACCACCGGTCTGAATCCCTACAGAAGCATCTCTGGCCATGCAATTGATCCAAAACATAGATCCAACCTCCTATAATCCATCCATCACGTAAAGTGGCAAACTTTACGTGAATCTAAAGAGATCTAGGCCTTATTCACCTTAGAACCAAGGTTTGGGACATGGTAGCTCCATTAACAACACAAGAACAGGGGCTTTAATGCTCTTAAGATCTTCTCCACTCCAGATCTGAGGTAGCAACCTCAGATCCATACCCCAAACATCAAGATACCACACAACCAAGCCCCCCCACACAACTCTAAAATGAGAATCTAGGAAAACACAGCCCAAGAACGAGAGTATTACCTCCAAAAGATGCCTCAATAGCAACCAAACTCGAATCCAAGCAAAGCCCTTTGATCCAAGTCACTTCTCCTTCAAGATTTCTTCAACCAACACCTCTCCAAGCTCTAATTTTCTCCACAAAGGGACTCTCCACGAATTTAGGGTTTCTGGAACTCAAGGGGGGAATAAGGGAGGCTGTGGAGGGGCATAATGCTCTTTATATAGGGCTCAACCCCAAAAATTAGGGTTTTCTCCACACAGCACCTACTCGCCGAGTCCATCTTTGGACTCGCTGAGTAGGCCACTTGATACGCGACCATAGTCGCGACCTGACTCGCCGAGTCTATCCATGGACTCGCCGAGTCACCCTCTAAAACTTACACTTTTAGCCCTTCAACTCTACTCTTGCGATTCCGGGATGTTACAATTCTCCCCCACTTAAATTAGGCTTCGTCCTTGAAGCCTACGGCATCTCATCTTCAAATTACTTCCCACGACGCGCCACCTGACCTTGACCGAACCAAGTCCCTCAAGGTACAACCATAGAAACCAGAAGCTCACTTTCTCCTTCCATACGGTGTCCCCATCACCTACTCAAACCGGGCACCAGCTGTACCCTCCGATAACCACACTCAACAACCGAGAATTACCCATGATGCCTTACTGCTCCAATTCTCATCTTTCACTTGACTCATATGGCTATAAAGCCACAAACCATCGGATCCCCGATCCGAATTCCACTCTATCCATCCCATGACGATCGAAAGACCCATTCTTCCATTCCAGAGCAACTCCCCCGAGTTCTCCTCTTGCAATCACACACACACATGCTGATCTAGCTCTAGCACCCTCAGGTTTGGAAAACCTGATACACTGATGATATCCTCAAACATCCTTCCAGGATGAACCGCTAATACATGCCCAAAACCCTGATCAAAATCTCACTGGGAGTCCAAGACTCTTTCTCTGTATCCCTTCTGAACCCCTCTCCCTGGCTCTACGCCGCGGTATTCCCTCCGCGCCCTGAGCAACATATCAAGTCGAATGAGCTTTTATTCTACCGCCGCAACACACTACTCAAAGACCATCGACGGACCACTCCAATCATAACTCTACACTGCCGCTTTCACTTCTGTGAATTCGCACTCCCTTTTCGGAATTTCATTCCTCCCTCTTTCCTTACCAAGGAAACCACTCGTCCGCCCAGTCACCATGACAGGCACTATGGTGCTCATCCCACGCTACATTACCTCTTTTAAAGCGTACCCGACATCCATGCATCACCACTACTCTAACTCTCATCACAGGGACTCTCAAGCCCAAGCACTACCTTCACTGCTCACGATCGCTACCCGGGGCCAGACCTCCCAATGTAATCACACTGCAACATACGCAACCCATAACCTCGAACCGATCCAACAATACTCGCAGAGTCTTCAACATGACTGGACCGCCTCCCCAGGCCTTCAGCCAATCTGGACCACTCTCAGAACCTTCAGCCAATCTGACTGGACCATCCTCCGAGCCTTCGGTCTGACTGGTACGCCTATCGGCCTTCAGTCTATCCGGACCGCTCAACTAGCATTCATCATTCCGAACTATCCCTTTGGGAAATCCTCCCGTGCATACCGTTCTAGCCCTCTAGGGGTTCCGAACTCTATCTCCATCATACCTACTCGATCCCGGCCTGATCCCATGCCTTCCACAATCAATTGTTCTAGGTCTATATTCCGCCCCGCACGCCTGTTACTCACTCATACGAGCCTGCTTTCAACTGATAGAAATACCGTTGAATTCCCCAAGCAGTTAAACAACCTCTCAGGCCTAACGATCATCCGGAGAATTTCCAATTCTCCCCCACTTAAGACACTGACAATTAATCACCGGTCGCCATCACCGATCTCCCAAAGCAACCTTGCAGACAATCAACACTTACATGCAAAATGTTTCTCACCAGCGCTAACAACTTTCATAAAAATCATGTTTCCACACTAAACAACTCGCTCGAAAGGAACCCAATCTTCAAATATCCATTCCTCAGACTGCAGAATCTACCCGGCCTTCAAACCGACACCGCATCCGCCACCAATCCTCACAAGGATAATCAACGATAGCTCGAAGAACTAATTCATAACCATAACGATCCTTCAGGGAACAAAGGATACCCTAACGAAATCTCGAACACAACTCGCCAAACCCTCAAGAAACAACGGATACCACACGAAAAACCGAAACGCAATTCCATAACCAACCAACGAAACCAACAGATAACAATACTCCACAACAATCATAAATAATCAAAAACAGCAGAAAGAACATACCCGCAGCAGCAAGCTGAAAAACACGACCCTAAGCCCTTGGGGGCTCCGCTCCACCCTGACCTCCCCTATGATCCTCAACGTAGCCGGTGCTGGAGCCTGCATCGGTACTGCAACAAGCCGTGGACAGTTGACCTTCAAATGTCCAACCTGATGACAATGATAGCATATCCTCAAATCCCGAACCGGCATTCACTGCCGACAATCCCTCGCATAGTGTCCCTCCTTTCCGCACTTGCGGCATGCTCCACCGGACCGACAAACCCCGGCGTGACCCCTTCCACACTTTCCACAGACGTCGCTACCCTGATCTTCCATCCTGGAATCAACGGTATTAGACCGTTTTGTCGCCGGCTGCGACTGAACCGGAGCTTGCCTCAGCTCACGCATGTGTAACTCAATCTCTAACTCACGCCGCCTGGCGGCCTCCTGCAACTCCAACAAAGTCTCGCACCTCTGCGCAAACACAAACTGTCTGATGTCTCTCTTTAGAATACTCAGATATTGGGACATCTGAGCCTGCTCCGAAGCGAACTCAGGGCAAAACATCGCCCTCTCAGTAAACATCCTGGTGATTTCCATCACCGATTCCGAATCCTGTTTCAGCTCCAAGAACTCCTGAGCCAACCTCTCCCTCTCGACCTGCGGAACATAACGAGTGCTGAACATCTCTCTGAACCGATCCCATGAAATCGTAGCTCTCTGCTCATCCGAGTACGACCCCGTGGTCAATCTCCACCAATCCTTTGCCCCGAGCCTTAACAGGTTCAGAGCACACCTCACCCTCTGATCAGCAGGGCATGAACACGTGAAGAAACATCCCTCCACATCTGATAACCATCTCATAGCAACGATCGGATCCTGAACTCCATCAAAAGTGGGAGGCTTCGTATTATCGAAGTCCCGATACTGAAAACCTCTACTGGCTCCTCCCCCTGCCGCTGCTACTGCTGTGGTAGCCACCACGGCAGCCGTCTCCGTGAGAGCCGCATAGCGCTCATCAAAATACTCCACCATGGCGGTCTTGATCGACCCAAACAACTCCGGCAGCTCAGCCCGAAACAATGCAGCAACCTCATCATGCAGGATCTCACGAATCCTCGCATCCAACTCGTGCGTACTCATCTGACTGACAACCTCGGGTTGTACAGACCCACCCGGAACTCCCTCTCCTGCTCCTGATCCTGACTCGGATCCACTCCAAGCGTGCCCTAAAATCTCCATACTGAAAATAAAACACCAAATCTCAGACATATTCCACTATCCCGGGAACCAGCTCTCATCCCAACCCTAGAGGTCATGGTTTCCAACTTGTAACGTCCGAAAAATACAACCAATTTAAAATTTTCAAAACAACCCGATTTTTATTAAAATGTTTACAAAAAGTTTTTCAATACAAATCATTAGAGTATTCCCAGAATCACATTGCTACAAAATCATGAGGAGCGGTACGATCGCGCCTTCGCCTTGCCACGGTCTCCTGAAGAACCTGAAAAACATTAAACCACAACTGTAAGCCCGAAAGCTTAGTGAGATACCCCCAAATACCAACCATGTATACGCCCTTCCAGGCTACGACCTTCCGGTCCAAAGCATATAAAACATACATAACATAACAGAACATAGAACAGCCATGCATATCGGGTCTACTGTGTGACTGGTCCGCCGTATCGGGCCATCAGTCCACCGGATCCATCCTCCAGGTCTAGTCATGTCCTTCGAGTCTACAGTGGGGTTGGTCCGCCCGCATCGGGCCTTCAACCCACCTGGTCCACTCTCTGAATCTACAGTGTGACTGGTCCGCCTGCATAGGGCCTTCAGTCGGCTTGGTCCACTCTCCGAGCCTCGGCACGTCTGGTCCGCCCTCGTCGGGCCTACAGCCTATCCGAACCGCTCGCTGGGCCTTCGGAATAACCGGTCCGCCCTGGGTATCTTGGCCTACAGCACAAAGCAGGATCCGCCTCAACCCATCTCTAGTCCAAACAACCATGTGCACAAAACATACAATCATATAACAGTCATAGCCAACAAACCGAACAAACAGATCACATAGCATATCATTACCCTACCCAGGTTACCGACCTAACCGGTCACTCGCATATCATCACTTTATATATATCGGGAAACTGACCTTGACAAGGTCTCCTCGCATGTACCATCGTAACTACCAGGATGCAGACACATCAAACAGTAACATAATAACCATATCCAAATCTCAATCCAATAAAGGGCCGGCCTTGGTGCCTTAGACCCTGTTGATATAGTGAGGATAACTCACCTCGAAACTGTCAGCTGAAAGGACAAGATCCCGCTGCTCCGAACGCTGACACGAACTTCTCCAGTGAACATCAAAACATACAACTCAATAAATACCCTTAATTACCAAAATACCCCTAGAAGACAACTGGTCAACCTTGGACAAGTCAAAGTCAACCCATGACTGACCCTACTCGCTGAGTCAACCCGATGACTCGTCGAGTCCTTATGCTCAGAACCTCCCTCAATCAGCGACCCAACTCGCCGATTCACCCCAAGACTCGTCGAGTCCAACAACTTTGAGTCCACTCGCACCCAACTCACCGAGTCATCCCTTGACTCACCGATTCATCGACTCAACCAGAAATATTGGGACTTCCTCGACAAGACTCGCCGAGTCCAAATGGACTCGTCGAGTCCAAGGCTATCTTCAACCTACTCGCCGAGTTGTTCTTCCAACTCGTCGAGTTCCAGGCCATCTTAAAGCAACTCGTGGAGTCCACCCATGTGACTCGTCGAGTACCATCGGTCTGAATCCATACAGAAGCATCTCAGGCCATGCAATTGATCCAAAACATAGATCCAACCTCCTATAATCCATCCATCACGTAAAGTGGCAAACTTTACGTGAATCTAAAGAGATCTAGGCCTTATTGACCTTAGAACCAAGGTTTGGGACATGGTAGCTCCATTAACAACACAAGAACAGGGGCTTTAATGCTCTTAAGATCTTCTCCACTCCAGATCTGAGGTAGCAACCTCAGATCCATACCCCAAACATCAAGATACCACACAACCAAGCCCCCCCACACAACTCTAAAATGAGAATCTAGGAAAACACAGCCCAAGAACGAGAGTATTACCTCCAAAAGATGCCTCAATAGCAACCAAACTCGAATCCAAGCAAAGCCCTTTGATCCAAGTCACTTCTCCTTCAAGATTTCTTCAACCAACACCTCTCCAAGCTCTAATTTTCTCCACAAAGGGACTCTCCACGAATTTAGGGTTTCTGGAACTCAAGGGGGGAATAAGGGAGGCTGTGGAGGGGCATAATGCTCTTTATATAGGGCTCAACCCCAAAAATTAGGGTTTTCTCCACACAGCACCTACTCGCCGAGTCCATCTTTGGACTCGCCGAGTAGGCCACTTGATACGCGACCATAGTCGCGACCTGACTCGCCGAGTCTATCCATGGACTCGCCGATTCACCCTCTAAAACTTACACTTTTAGCCCTTCAACTCTACTCTTGCGATTCCGGGATGTTACATATACATCATCTTTCATCTACCCATTTTTACCCAATCTATTTATAGGTATAAAAATACATATATAGTTTAAATCAAGTAAAACATGTGTAAATTCTTCATCTAGAATAGATATCATTAAGACAGAGAATAGACACATATAGAATGTATTTACATTAAATACTTCATATCTATGTGTAAGATGAAAATAACTATGCACTCGCTTGTTATAGTGACGGTTCAACATTTGGATGGCACTTCGCATCTAGCAATTGTATTTTCCTTTGACGTAAGCTAGTATCATTATCAATAAGTCTTAGTTTAATATTTATTGTGACTAATTATTAGTCTAGATGCATCATTAATTAAAAGTCTACTTCAAGATTATCAAGTAAGGATCAGCTAGGCAGGACAGTTGGGAGGTAGGATCATTTTGGAATATAGCCTTTCTGAAATCCAACAACCAAGCCAACATGACCATTCTAGACAGCTCTCCCGTAATTAGATCATTTAATATAACAACTTGGAATCATTGATAAATATTGTTTATAGGTTCATAGTAATAATAATGAACTTAAACATAAGTTATACTTAAAGTATGATATGCATAACTTAACTTACAGATGGTTTTATTGAGAAATCCGACTTATCTCAGGGCATAACTTTTAAACCGAAATCTCTACTTCTCGGGGCTTTTTAACGCTCTGGAACTTCACTACTATCCCTTAGGAAGTACTAGAACAAGGCCTAGGGACCTTGGGGGTTTGTGAGAAAATGGAATGCAAAGGTATAATGAAATGAGTGAAATTTGGCCTATTCATAAGATGCCCAAGGGCCTTTCACATTGTGAGACATGTCTCTCCTTTTGTGAGCTTGCATAGGCCCCAGGAGAACACGTGGCATCGAACGTAGGTAAAATAGCTGATCTTAAAAAATTCATAACTTTTTCATACAAGCTATGTTTTTTATGTTATTTATATTCATGTGTAGGTATTGAAAATACCTGTAACTCTCCTTTTGACCCTATTGAGTAATTCTCGACCAATCTTAAATTTAACTGTCTAAGAAGATTACACTGTTAATAGCCATGTAGAATTCATAACTTCTACATACGGACTCCGTTTTTTACTGTCTTTTTATTGTTGAACTCCTATTAATGAGATCTTCAATTCTCATTTAGATCATTTTGGCTAAAAATTGATCGATCTAAAATTCGATTTCTGAGTTGTATAATGTTATGTTGAAACTTCAAAAAATCATAACTTCCTCTAATGAAGTCAAAATTTGATGTTCTATATATGCACGCTCTTGGTTTAACGTCTACTACAACTATCGTTTAGCTTTCATAGGCTTAAAAGTAAGTTATCAAAAATTCACTTTTTATGATACACAAAGACGTATCGGTTTAATCATGAAACTTTGAAGAAGCATAATGTCTTCATTCGTAGTCAAATTTTAGCATTCTTTATATATACAGAATCCTTTTCATATATACAATGACTTTTGTTAAGATTATTTATCCTAAACAATCTTCTATCAAAAAGTCATTATTTACGCTTGTTATCTCTAAATTGACTAGACTGAATCAACGGGCATAAAAATTCTCCTAAGAATAATTCCAAAAATCCTCCCCTCTCCTCTTTCTCGTCAAGTTTCCTAGTTGCTAGGGCTTGGGTGTAAACCATCAGAGGCACGAGATTTCAGGTTCTTGTTTCCAAGAGCTCTTAACAAAGGTTTTGATTAGTGATTTACAAAAATAACTAAAATGTATGTACACCCTAATGTTATGTTAATTTCTAAATACATAGGATTTACATAGGGTTCTTTTGATGCTCATAGTTATATCTTTTAATAGTGAAACATAGATCCAATTAGGTTGCATGTAAACTTAAGAGTTAAATTATTTTTCACCACATGATTTTTGCAACCTATATAATGTACCACTTTTATGGTTTCAGAAACGATAACCTCCTCTCTATTGTTCATGAAAATTTTGATGATTTGTAAGCTTATTTTTTCCTTTTTAAGTGGAGCTTAAAGATCAAGAAGTTCTCTTTGTGTCATAGAAGGAAGATCCAAGTTTAGATCCTACAAAGTTACTTCATTTATGGACCTTTGTTAGTATAAAGTTCTTAACTTGCTCTTTGAATCAATAGATTTTGTTATTAGTTGCATTATTCACTTTTGGTTCATTTTTCTTGTGTTTTTTGAAATGAGAGATTTCCAAAACCTTTTGATCTTGTGTCTTACCATTAAAAGAAATGAAAAACCAACACTGTGTAGTGGTAGAAACAGTATTAATGGTGAAGAATGTTTGAGGATGAAAGTGTGAAAGAAAAAGTTCAATAAGAAAATAAATTTATTTAAAAAACTAGAGACAAAATATAATTCTAGCCGAAGATCGAGAGTTAGCTTGTGTAAGTTGTTGCCCTAGTATTATATAAAAAAATTTTCATAATCCCAAACAATAATATGTTAACTCAAATTATTTAAGTAAATAAATCACATGCTGCAATAATACACAACATTATCATCAGAAATTGTTATATCAATGATGTAAAGCTCAATTGTACCATAATACAATTATAATCGCATAACTTAGTTACATGCATAGATGGATACATAAATAAGTGTCTAGTCAACATCTATATAAATGACTAAAAGTAAGAGTGATAACTGATAATGAGGTTTGAGTAACATTTTACTGTGTAGTTTGAAGGTATTAACTAACTTTTTAAGATCAAATTCTTTATATCCAGATTTGTTTTCATTTCCTTGTATCAAAGAAGTTTCCCTTTTGTTATTTTTTCAGAAATCAAAATTGAGAAAAAAGATCATATTTTTTAAGTTAATATATGATATACTATTAATGTATTGTGAAACAAATGTGTAGCTCGATAGTATAGGGAGTTTCCACTTGCTATATCTCAGTGATTTTCTATGTTTTATAAGTTACCATATGAAAATAGTTTGTTGAGTCTTTTGAAAGGATTATGCCATAACTTAATTCATATTGCATTATTGGTTGGGATAGAAACTCTCTCTTAACCTGACTTTACCTATTGGCTTTTACTGTGATAATTAATTCACTCAAACCAATTCCCCTTTTGGAGGGTGGGAAAACTATTTCTTTTATCAGGATGAAAGAAAATACTTTGATCAAGGATAACAAGCCCCAACTATTATCCTTAGGATCAAGAAACAACTTATTCTTTTAAGTGTTTAGTCTATAAGCATACTAATAACGTCATAACACCACTGGAATGATTCCTCGAGTGTTTCACTAAAGGATAAGGACTAACATTTGCAAGAATGTGTATTGACTAAAACGGAAGTAACTGAATAAAACATAGAAAAGATTTTAATGATCAAGGATATCAAGCCCACCTACTATCCTTAATATCAAATGATAACTCACTTTCAAAATGTTTAATCTACGGTCTTATGAAAAAAAATTGTATAATTAAGTAAAGAATATTTATGTATGTTTTATATTTAAAAGCAAGTTAAGAAATCTACGAAACCATTATAGTACCAATGGTTCAACCATGATTTAAATATTAGGATGAAATGTTATTATGGAAGTCATCTTCTTGGACGTATAAATAAGAAATACATTACCAAATATCCAATTTGATAGGATTTTCAAATTCATTTTACCGTAAGTCTTATGATAAATTTTAATTTTTATATCAAGAAATACAAATACACCATTTTAGGGTATGAATATATTTCAAAGTTAGTTCACACTTATGGATCGTTTAGATTAGCCATAATATATGTTGATCCGTGCACCACCCAAAATTTGGATAAAATATAAAATGTTTTATTGAATCATCTTCTTGGATATATAAATGAGAGATACTTTACAAAATATCTAGTTGGATAGGATTCTGGAGATCATTTGGCCTCAAGTCTTATGAAAAATGAAAATCTTGTTTATCAAGACAGATAATGAACACATCACTCTGTGATGAAAACATCTATTGGAATTCGGTCACATTAGTAGACCATCCAGATTAATCGTAGAAAATGGTAAAAGAAACTTCGTTACCTTCAAATGTACGAACATGTTTATTTAAATAAACATATTTGTGGAACCTTCGAAGGTGGTCAGCGTTATAATAGAATGAAGTTAAGTATCAACTTGGAATAGGGTAAGAAACTCACATCCATTAGGGATAGTGAGAACCCTAGTCAAAATTTTTAATGATCATCAAAAAAAATTATGAAACAGTTTCATAAACTGTCTCAACCAAAAACACTACCACAAACAATGTAGTTGGATAGAGAAACAAATCATTATCTAATTTTGTAAATTGGTAAATTATACTATGCTTACAAATGGTTTATCAATTTTATTATGAATAAATATTATAAGAGTCCTTGGTCTTGTACGAACCGAGAAGGTTTACAAGACACTCTTTGAGATGTGTCATTTTGTTAGACATTCTAACTAGACTTTTGGTAGTTATTTACAAACCCTATGAGAACAAAGCGTTTGTTGCTTAAATGGAAGTCATTCGAAAGAGAGAGTTGATATCTAAAACAGATAATGGGGGCCACACTGAACTTGATAAGACCCAGGGGTTAACCTGTTGGGTTTTATTGAGGGACCCAAGATATTGCTTTTAATCCTCTTAGGATAAAAGGAATAGATAAACTTCGACTTATATGCTTGTACTAACTACTCGGTAAATCATACATAATAATACGTTTTTTAACATCAAGTTACTAACGCGGTTTCGTACTATCACTGCATAACCAACTCGTAATCAGCAACTTATATATCTTTGTTTGAAGATTATACGATATTATCATCTCGCAATCACCCATGATAAATTTTATGAGGTGATTCATGTGAGCGTGGGTTTAGTGCAATACTCAAATCTTATTTCAAGAGCACTCATGAATGTTTGTAGCAAACTTTTACAATGTCTAACTCCTTAGAAAAACTTACAAAAACCCATTCATGACAGTCTACTTACATAACCTACTTCCAACGTATGATCTATTGTAGATAGTTCAATAATCTCATTATTCTGGATGTCAAAACATGCTAAAATGAAACAATAGTAAATAACTGACACAAGATAGTGTCTTTACTTATAAATAAAAATCATTTTATTCAATCATCAAATATCAATTACATTTTAGCTATTACATGTTTTTGAATGCCTATCTAATCATTAAAACTAATATCATCCTTCAACCCGATATTCCTAGCGTGTTGCAACTGTTTCACCCTACTCAGTCCCTTTGTAAGGTGATCTGTCGGGTTCTCTTCTGAAGATACCCCCTTCATTACGAGGAGTCCTTCTACTTGATGTCTTATGAAGTGATATTTTCTATTGATGTGACTGGATCTGTCATGATCCCTTGGTTCCTTGGCTAAGGTGACCGCACCCTCATTGTCACAGAAAATCTCCATAGGCTCCTTTACATCTAGTACAACTCCAAGGTCTCCGATGAAGTTCTTTAGCCATATTGCCTCCTTCGGCACTTCACTTGCTGCTATGTATTCTAATTCGTACATTGAATCAGCTACATTCTCCTTTTTGAAACTTTTCCAAGTTACTGCTACTCTAGTTAAGGTAAATACGCAGCCCGAATGAGAGCGCAAATTATCTCCGTTAGTCTAAAAGATGGCGTCACTAAACCCTATCACTCTCAAGTCATCACAACCATCGAGGGTTAGGACCCAGTCCTCAGTCCTCTGCGGTTACTTAAGAATGTTCTTTACTGTAGTCCAGTGAGCTTTACTAGGGTTCCCTTGATACCTACTAACCATGCTCAAAGCAAAGGCTACAACAGGGCGATTACATGTCATATCATACCTTATCGACTCAACTGTAGAAGCATATGGTATTCGACTCATTTCTGCTAACACATCATCAGTACTCGGACTCTTAGGCTTACTTAGTTTGGTATTGCTATGGATAGGTAATTCCGTAATTTTCCTTTCTTGGAGCTCTCCATGATGAAGCGTTTCAACACCTTGTCCAAGTAGGTACTTTGACTAAGTCCTATTAGTCTTTTACTCCTATTTCTCAATATCCTTATCCCTAGAATGTAAGCAGCCTTCCCAAGGTCCTTCATAGCAAAATCCAAGACCTAACCTCCTACAAGGTTGGGATGTCATTTTCTATGAGCAGTATGTCATCCAGATACAATACCAGAAAGATAACTATACTCCCACTAGCTCTAACATATACAAAAGGACTCATCCTCGCTTCTCGAAAAATCAAACGCTTTTACTTTCTCATCAAAACAAAGATTTCATCTGCGAGATGCTTGTTTTAATCCATAAATGGACTTCTCAAGCTTACACACTCTGTTACGGTATTCTGCATTGACAAAAGCCTCTGGCTGATTCATGTAAACATCTTCAGCCAACTTTCATTAAGGAAAGCGGTTTTGACATCCATTTTCCATATTTCATAATCATGAAATGTAGCTACGAATATCATAACCCTTATAGATTTAAACTTTGCTACTGGTGAGAAAGTCTCATTATAGTCAACTCTAGGAGTTTAAGTAAAGCCCTTCACAACCAGTCGCACCTTATAAGTGTGTACTTTCCCATCCATGTCGGTCTTATTCTTGAATATCCATTTGCATCTGAAAGTCTTACGACCCGGTGCATTGTCAACCAAGTTCCAAACTTGATTGTCATACATGGACTGAATCTCACTGTCTATTGCCTCATTCCATTTAGCAGACTCAGGGCCTACCATGGCATCCTTGTAGTTGTTAGGTTCATCCCAACTTACCAGTATACTATCACTGATAAATGTATCACCTTCAATAGTACTATGGAAACCATAAAACTCAGGTGCCATTCTGACTCTACTAGAACGTCTTAGAGATAAGGACTCGTCATTTGGTTCAACATGAGTTTCCTACTCACGTTGAGTGCTAGTGTCTGAGGTTTTTTCATCACTTAAATCTTGAAGCTCTTCAAGGTCAATTTGCCTCCCATTTTCCTCTTGGCTTATGAGTTCTCTCTCGCGGAAAACCCCTCTCCTTGGAACGAATACAACATTGTCACTCGGTTTATAGAAGAGATATCTAAAGGATTTCTGTGGGTAGCTGATGAAAATACATCTCTCACTACGAGGTTCTAGCTTGTCGTAAGTCTCTCGTCTTATGAAAGACTCGCAACCCCAAACCTTGATATGTGCTAACGAGGGAACCTTCTCTGTCCACATCTTGGGAGGTGTTTTGGCAACCTTTTAGTTGGGACTAGATTAATGATATGTGCAGCAGTTTCTAAGGCATAACCTCTGAATGAGATAGGTAACGAAGCTCGAATCATCATGGAACTAACCATGTCCAACAAGGTTCGATTGCGCCTCTCAGCCACACCATTAAGTTGTGGTGTCCTAGGTGGTATCAATTGTGAAACAATTCCACATTCCTTAAAATAGTCATGGAACTCGATAGTAAGATACTCACCACCTCAGTCGGATCGGAGCATCTTTATCTTCCTACACAATTGATTCTCCATTTGTTGTTTAAAGTCTTTCAACTTTTCAAAGGTTTCTGACTTATGCTTGATTAAGTAGATATAGCCATATCTGCTATAATCATCAGTAAAAGTCACATAGAAGCAGCTAGCATCCCTTGTGGCGAATCTGAAGGGTCCACACACATTGGTGTGTATGAGATCCAACAAACCCTCACCCCTTCCATAATAACAATTGAAGGGTGACTTGGTCATCGTTCTAAGTAAACAAGATTCACATGTGTCATCCGAATTTAATTCAAATGACTCCAACACTCCATCCTTTTAGAGTTGGGCTATGCGCTTCTTGTTGACATGTACAAGACGACAATGTCATAAGAATGCTTTATCCAAACCATTGGACGAATCAATATGCAATATATTATTTCCTAAGTTATATATAACCATCATAGTTTCATATATACCATTACAAGGCAATGCTTCAAAATAAAAATTACCATTATAATAAGCATTAATACCACCAATCTCATTATCAAATGAAAAAGTAAAATCTTTTTCATACAAACCATGAAAGAAAATAATATTTCTTGCCATATCAGACGAGTAGCAACAATTACGCAATTCTAAATTTAACCCACTACTAAGCAGTAAATAATAAACTTCAATCTTGGTTACAGGTGTCTTTTTCCTATTCCCCATGATCAAGTTCATCTTCCTATGCTCCACATCCCTACTTTTTTTAGACCCAGCAAATTAGAACAAATGTAAAAACCACATCCTGTATCAAGGACCCAAGAATTAGCATGTGATGAGTTATCAGATAGAATAGTGTAAATACCTGCAAAGGTGGTCTTGATCTTCCTATCCTTTATGTCCTGTAAGTACTTGGGGCAACGTCGGTTCCAGTGGCATTTCTCTTGACAATGGAAGCATTTTGCTTCCTTTGGATTGGAAGAAGGTTTAGCAGAGCCAACTTTGGTCCCACTAGAAGAGGATATACCATGGGACTTTCCCTTGTAGCTCTTAGAAGGAGCCTTCCTCTTCTTTCCCTTTCCATGTCCAATTGCCATGACAGGGGCAGTAGTAGTAGGAGTAGGTATCACAGATTTTCCTTTCAAACTACTTTTAGCAGTTCTTAAAAGACCTTGAAGCTTGCTAAGAGTAACCTCCTCCGTGTTCATATGATCAGTTATACGAAACCGATCATAACAAGAAGGGAAAGAGTTTAGAATAATGTCAACAGCCAACTCTTCATCGAAGTTGACATTCAACTTCAGCAAGTGGTCCACAAACCTTTGCATCTTTTGCAATTGGGTCATGATGGACTCTCCATCCTTCATTTTGGTTGTAATCATGTAGGCAATGGTTTCATACCTTTCCTGTCGAGCACTTTGATGGTACCTTTCCATCAAGTCTTGGTGTATTTCATATGGCCAAAAATCCTCATAGGACTTCTGAAACTCAGCAGTCATCGTAGCAATCATGATACACGACACCTTTATCGCATCTCTCTCATGAGCCTTATATTCAGCAATCTGTTTGGGAGTAGCAATGTTTTCATCAATCTCTTTTAGCTCTTTATTGAAAACATATTCTTTGTCCTCGTAGTAATAGCCATGCGGATGTTTCGAATCCAGTCATTTAAATTGGACCCATCAAAAATGACCCTCCCACATAAGTTCATGAGGGAGAAAGAGTCTGAAGGGATTGGGTTTGAAGCATTGTTTAAAGTAGACATCTGAAAAGAATGACAAAGTTTAGATTAGATAAGGATCCCTAATATAACACCTAAAATAAAATATTAAGGTTAGGACCCAACACAGTATTCTACTATTCGGAAGAGGGATGTCGTAATCTAATTGTATAATATTTAAAGGTAGGTAAATGACGATTTACCAATTTCCACCATGAAAAATGAAATTGAAGATTAGGTTTTAAATGAATTCAAATTCCTAGATTATTTTGAGATTCATTGAAGTTTTCAATGCCATGTTTAAATCTTGATTACGTTCGTCAAGTTTGTGACTGGGATACCGATGATCACAAACAAGGTGTGAATAAGCATGCAAATGTGCTTGGTACTCTTGATGTTACATATCACTTGATCAGTGTGGCAGTTAACCACACATGCTCCATTTACCCATGATTAACATCAAGCTACACTTTTCTACTCTTGTCAGTCCCAAATTAGTGTGTCGGTTAACCACACACTTTCCACTAACGACTTAGCAAGGTGTAAAGTGCAATTTTCATGGAATAACACCATTTTCACATTTTCCCTAAAGTAACTAAGATTGGAAATTTATAAATGTTTAGTTACTTTATAATATCATTATACTTATTAATGAGGATTAATGTCCTATCCTACCCGTTCAGCTAATGACCCTCCACCACTCAAGGAAGCGGTGGACTCGTAGAGTTTATCTTATAATTTATCATATACCAATTGACCCAATACTATCTTATAATTTATCATATAACAATTGACCCAATACTATTCATATAACTTCAAATTTTACAAATAATTAGTTTTTCAGAAAATTAAGTAATTATCTTAAAATTTGACAATCATCATGTTATTGGATGGGGATAATCATTACCATATCCTTAAAAATGAATTTGATGAACCAAAATAGTTTGTGGTAATGATCCTAATCCCAAACATGCCAAACACTCGACAATTCTGCTAACAGATGATCAAACTCATCGGGCTAGGCGTTGGACTCATAGAGTTTATCATTATAAGATCCAACTCGTCGAGTTCCCTTGTGGGAATCAACAAGTTGGCCCTGGAAGAATCTAGAATTTTAGTTTTTTTCAGCTTTGAAAATTACACAATTGCATCAATATAATAGAAAACACTTATGTCTCTAATACCACTGTTGGGTTTTATGTACTATAGCATTCCTATGGTGCACATACAACCCTTATGCTTTGGATCTAAGTTTTCTCTAATTATACATGCAATATTCATTTTCGAAAGCATGAAGCCTAACTACCATGCAAAGGTGATATTTGAATCATAAAAAATGGTTAGAAGATTACCTTGTGTAGTAGCTTGTAGAACTTGGCCTTAAGAGAGCTTAGCACCTCAAGTGTGATGCCTCAAACAAGTCACAAACACCAATAAACAACTAGATGAATATGATAGAGGTTTAGGAGACACAAAATCGGCTATTCTCTTCTTCAAATGCAAGGGGTGATGATTTTGGAGCTAAGGGAACACATTTATAGTGTAGAATTCCAATAGTCATGTGTAAACCCTAATTCTTACACTTAGGCTTATGATCCAACAATTTATTTTGATTATCACTTAATAGACTTTCACAGAAGCTTATTCCAACATAAACCAATCATGGATCATTAACCTAAACCATATGTTTCACTAATTTACATAATCAGTCCCTATTTATTTAATAAGTCTCTTTTGATCACTAAATTAATTTCGAATTAATTCTTGATCAAAAGTAATTAAATAATGTGATTTATAAATTAATATATTATTTTTGTAATGTATTAATAAATCACAAATAACCTCTTTCTCAAATATCCAATCTATCAAATCGTTCTAGTGAAGGTAACCCGAAATGGACCATGCTACTATCGGGTCAAGTACATACCAATTATAGTAATGGGATTAGAAACCTAATCCAACATACCCAATGTATAACCTAAAGGTTACACCGACACACAATTAGAGGTTGAAAAGCCTATTGAGAAGATTAACATACCTCCAGTTTTTCCTCATGATTTGATAGAGGGTGTCATATACTTCGTATATAGATTCTATATTATTAAAAAAAATTAGCCACTGGCAAATTGCAATCAAATTCTATTAGCTATCAGAAGTTATGGAAGGCCCTATAAGCCATTACCGGAAAAAAGGATGTGGAAATGAGATTAAGTCCGTGTATGTTTGAATTTGGATTGATCAAACATTTGGCCATAAAACATATATTGTTATTAGATCTTCAAAATATTACAAGTATGGATAGGAATACACGTACTGAAAGTTAGATTGGTTGTAAAAGATGTGTGAGCTTAAGAAGTCCATTTGCGGACTATAACAAGCATCTCAAATTTGGGTTATTTGTTTCAATGAAAAAGTCTAAGGTTTGGTTTCGAGAAGTAAAAGAGAAGCCATAAGTATGTCAAAGATAGTGGGAGAGTTCTTCTCACCCTTTTACTGTATATGAATCGTATACAATTCAAAGGAAACGATGTCCTAACTTTTTGAAGTGTAAAAGGTTAATTACACTTGAGAATTGTTTTGTTGTGAAACATATGAGAATAATTACAAGTGTATTCTTAGATTCTATCGAGATAGATCTGAATGATTCGTTAAACTAGGCCATATTACATGTAGTCTTGAGGAAACTCGAGATGTAAAACTCTGAAAGAGTTCATTCTTTTAAAGCATGGCATGATATTGGACAAATACAAATTTCCTAGTTCTATAACGAGCTTGAGAAACCGAGTCGAGTCCCACATGCTTCTTGCTAAGCGATCTATTTTGTATGCCATGACATGTACTAGATCTAATGACTCGTATGCTTTAAGCATGACAAGTCATATCAAGTCGATTTAAAAAGAATCAACGAATAAAGTTCAAGAACATTTATTGGTGTCATAAGAGACAAAAGAACATTTTTTTATTATGGAACAGATCAATGTAAGAGTCATATTGATGCTAACTTCCACACTAATAGATTTGTTTCTGTTAGCAGTCGGAATCCGTGATTTAAGGTAATAGTGAAATAAAAACTTGGCAGAGTAGCAAGTAATTCATCTAATTGGATTTAATAGAAAACTTAAATTGTATTGTAGTAATTTACATTTTAAAGACAAACTATGTTTCTAAGAGAGATTTATTTGTAACCTTAGTGTTAGATTCAATCATTGATAGATCTTTTGAAGGTTATTGTGACTATAGGGTAATGTTACCTTGAGTAAGGATACCAAGTCACACAATATTGCATGGTTCATACTCAATAAGTAACATTGTGGTTGATAGTAGAACGTAAAGATATCATAGTCATTTGAGTAATATCTAAAGAGAATCTTGTCATTCCATTAGATTGAGCACACTTTGTTTTCTTTTTTATTAATTTTGAAATTGAAGCAATATAAGTGTTTATCTGATTTGGTAATTATTAAGTTGAGAAATTAATATAGGATGGAGATCAGTCATTTTAGTTAGGTTATCAATTTGTTCCTCTTTTTCATGTTTGGAACCAGTTACAAAATATTAATTTATAAAAACTTCCACAGTCGGTCCTACTTTTGGGAGTTAGTAGTGATTTAAGATTTTCATGGAGCACTGGTAGATTCATGGGGATAGACTAATCAAAGTATGTGACCAATACTTATGAGTACTTTAAATGTAGATTTTAAGGTATTGGAGTAATCCGCACTTAGAGATTATTTCATGGATCCTTTCACAAGTAATTCTAAGATGGTAATGTCCTATATTCTTTAAATGGAGATGCATGAGGTTTTGTCATACAATTTGTCCATGTCTTGATTTTTCTTTGATGTTCTTCATAAAATTCATTTATATAGAGATGTACTATATATGATATGAGGAATAGGCAAAATCTATGTACTAAAAGTTTACTTATTCCTTCTTCCTTAAACAATGGAAGTCGAGATCTTTGGGCCCCTCGATGATTTGGTGCTGACATCAAAATGTATGGCTATGCTCAGACTGAATTGATAATGGGTCAGTTATGCAATTTGTTTTTACTTAACACAAGTTGTTATCTGGAAACATAATCTTGAAAATTTGAGTTAGACATTCATTTATGTCTCACGTTCATGCATATATCTTGAAGAACGAAGGAATAGTTGATTACTTATCCAAGGGTTATATTATGACTTTATGTGGAGTATGGCGAATACGTTTGATCGTATACTCTCTACTTATTACTAGTGAATATTAAAGCATATAGTATTGGTGACTTGTATAAGTGGGAGTTAATGGAATATGGTGCTCATAGTCATAAAAATTGCTAATATCACTAAGAAACTATTGACACGAGAAATTATAGCGACCATATTTGTTAATTAATTAAGTATTTAACTAATTAAATGAAATATGATGATCTAGAAGGTTCTAGATAAAGTAATTTGAAATTCAAATTATTAAAAAGCTATAAATAATTACCTAGTGACTTGATATTTATCCTTTTGGGATTTAAATAATTCCTAATAAATAAAGGGGTCCTAGAACGGATTTGGAAGTGAATAAAAGGATGAACCTAGTATTCAACTTAATCTCTTACTTCTCAAAACACTAAACCATAACCTCCTATGAGGCACACAGAGGATTCCATACGACACAACTTTCCGAATTGTGACATTTAGTGTGTGTTTTTGCATGGGGTGTTACTGGATGTTGGTGATCTGCTTTTTGGGTGCGACTACAAAAGGGGAGCTCTTTATTGGGCTCTTAGCACTCATTATTCAATCAAGATTAATGAAGGATTAAATGGTTGTAAAGTTATGTAATTTTGTTTCCTTCCTATTTATTTAAGTTGCAATAGATTGGTAGAACCTAGATCTATGGCTGGTGTACAGTGATTTTTTGTTTAGTTGCTTTCGTTTTGCACCTTTGTGGCCTTTAGATTCCCCATAACGCAACAATAATGGACTGAGATAACAAGGTATAGGGAACCACATGATACATGTCACCAACATTTTCACATCATTAGATAATGATATGTATGTCAATATTGTTAAAGTAAAATCCAATAGGGTCAAATTTAAAGGATAGATTGTTATAAATGGAAAATTTATGGATATAAATATATTTTTTGAACATTTAGTTTAAAAAAGAAAACAATTTAGTATAAAAATGATTTTTGAAAAAAAAGGAAAAAGATTTGCCAACATTACCAACTAGGATTCAATCACCAGCCTTGATGCTATTAGATTTACATGGTATAAGGGAAAACATGTTACCTTAATTAAAGTACATATTAGATCTTTCCCTGGAATCTGTGGAAGATTGTATCTTGAGGTTGTTAAACAAACACGACTTAAAATCCAAAAGTAAGATCTATGAATTGTTGGTTTTCATCTTGTATAGATCTGTGACCACTAAATACCAAATTTTGAGATTAAGATGGTGATAATATGTAGTAGAATATGTTGAGGTTATAACAAGGAGGGAAACTATTACATTGTGCAATAAAATACAATTGGTAGAGGAGAAAGACTCGACAAGAAATTATCGTGAAGGGCCAAAGGAAGTAGACAAATGTTAGACCGACCCTTAGGCATGGATATTTTGTTGGAAGGGACTGAGAATGCTTGAATGATGTTGAGTTTGTCCAAAAATTTTGTAGGTTGACCGAAAACGACCATAATAAGTTTAAAATTACCACTAGTATGTCTACTCAGCCTTGATTACCTACAACAAGGGTAATATATGTAGTAACACTATAATGACTCCCATTGAAGCATTATGATGACCCCTATTGAAGCATCCTACCAATATTTTGAGATTTATTAGACATATTTTTTTTAACATCCTAGATTTATTTGAGTTTAAGAAACGGGCATCGAACAAGTTCAAGGAAAGTCAACGAAGGGATCAATGATTTCTTCACTAGCTTGATGTAAGAGAGACATGTTTTTGGCTTTTAAAAAGGCTGGAAAATGTTTTACATTTATGATTACATAGATAATACTATGGTAGGAAGGAGGAAGTTGGCATAAGATTGACATAACTAACTCAACTTTGGCTATAGGGACTCAAATTTTGTGGCATTTTAGTATTAAAAAGAACATAATCGAGTTTTTCTCATAAGTATGGAAGTCCAACTATCATTATAAATTATTGAGTAAATTACACGAATGGTCCCTATGGTTTAGGGTAAATTACGTGTTTGGTCCCTAACTTATTTTTTTTACTCGGAAGGTCCCTACTGTTTGTTTTTGTTACGCGCTTGGTCCTTGTCTTACCTAAAAAGAATATTTTGCCATTGATTTTTTAATTTATTTAAATAAACCCACCCTCAACCTTATCTCTCTCACCTTACCTTACATACCACATCATTTTTCTCTATATAAATAATAGTCTTTTTAGGTAAGGCAGGGACCGAACACGTAACAAAAACAAATAGTAGGGACCAAGCGCATGACAAAAACAAACAATATGGACTTTCTGAGTTAAAAAAATAAGTTATGGACAAAACGCGCAAATTACCCCAAACCATAGGGACCATTCATGTAATTTACTCTAAATTATTTGAAGTAAGGCCACAAGTGGAATAAAATCACGATCTGATGTGCGAGTCAATAACCTCTCAATCATCATAATTGTCATTAATAGGTGTGGCTTTACCGGTTATGTGTTCAAGAATTTGACACCTTTGTCCATGCAAAAGACGATAATATGGCATAACTTAAGTTTGTTGGTGATTTTGATCATCAATGTTATTTAAGTGTAATGAGATTACTTTGTGTTGACCAAAAATGATCTTGATAAATATTAAACAAGTAAGGAAGGTGTGGAGTACACACTTGTTTAAGTTTGATCAAGTTTCAAAGTACACTGTCATTTAGGGGCGAAGCCCCTGAACGAATGGGGGTCCGGGGGCAGCGCCCCTGGGAGCGGGGTCCAAGGGGCGGCAGCCCCTGGCTGGGATCGAGCTATTTGGTGGTACTCCCAAATCTTCAATTGGATAAGACTTAGAGAGACAAGAACAAAGAATGTTTGATGATATTTTCGTATGTACCAGAAAATGAGACCAAAACCAACTTTTTAACAACTTTGTCTGAAAATTGTCATATGACAGTTTTAAACTGTCATAAAACCATAAAAACTGTCATAAAACGGATATATGGATAAGGGTCAAACCAATGGTCAATTATCTGGAAAATCAATTTCTGATGCATTTTTTAATATAGCAACATACCCTGGTACATACGAAAATATCATCAAACATTCTTTGTTCTTGTCTCTCTGAGTCTTATCCAATTGAAGATTTGGGAGTACCACCAAATAGCTCGATCCCAGCCAGGGGCTCTGCCCCTTGGACCCCGCTCCCAGGGGCGCTGCCCCCGGACCCCCGTTCGTTCAGGGGCTTCGCCCCTAAATGACAGTGTACTTTGAAACTTGATCAAACTTAAACAAGTGTGTACTCCACACCTTCCTTACTTGTTTAATATTTATCAAGATCATTTTTGGTCAACACAAAGTAATCTCATTACACTTAAATAACATTGATGATCAAAATCACCAACAAACCTCCCCCATTTAAGTGTAATCTTGATTAACTTAAAATGAAACATAACAACAACAAATTGATGCATAAATGAAATGTCGTGACGATTGAATTTCACATTAGTATATTATTCATTCCAAATATCTGAATATTAGGGTGTCACTACGGATTGAACCCTTTCTATTCATAGTGAATACATGAAGATAATACACACAACAATTTACATTCTCATAAGTTCTAACTTGACACTATATTTTACTAGCTTGTGTCCCATCCTTCAATAAGTATATCAAAGTCAAGTCCCAACTTCTTGAAGCAGCTAAACTTCATACTTATATAGGTAGTTCTTTTGTTCTTGCACCTGCAAATGCAATTTTTCAAAGAACTATTAAGAAATAAACTTCAACCTTCTTAACTTGCGGTACTGAACACATACCTTGGGATGATAATAAAATGTGTTCCAATCTTCAAATATCAAGCTTTCCACATTGAATTCAGCATCTAATATTACATTAAATGGGAATTGGGTATCTCAATATAAAAGATTTTAAGTGGACTTCAAACCCATCCCTACAGCCGCCTTGTGCACAAGATTTCTTGCTAACCCTTTGGTTAGATGATCGGCCAAATTCAACTGAGTTCTTACAAACTCCACAGATATCACACCAGTCATGATGAGCTCACGAATCATGCTATGTCTAACACCTAAATGTCTAGACTTTCCATTGTATACTTGACTATAAGCCTTAGCCAAAGTTGCAGCACTATCACATCTGATAGAAATGGTAGATATCGGTTTGGGCCATAATGGAATTTCATAAATCAAATTCCTTAGCCACTCAGCTTCTTTACCAGCAGCAGACAATGCAACAAACTCAGATTCCATAGTTGAGTTAGTAATACAAGTCTGTTTCTTGGATGCCCAAGAAATGGCACCTCCTCCAAGAAGAAACACCCAACCACTAGTAGAAGAGTGATCCTCTAAGTTGTTAATCCAGCTGGCATCTGAATAACCTTCCAAAACAGAAGGATATCCACTATAAGTTTAACCATAATTTATGGTCCCTTTCAAATACTTGAATACTCTACTCACAGCTTGCCAATGATGTGTACTAGGATTACTAGTATATCTACTAAGTCTTCCCACAGCATAAGCTATATCAGGTCTAGTACTAATCATGGCATACATTAGACAACCAATAGCCCTTGAGTATTCAAGTTGAGACACAGGAGATCCTTTATTAGGTAGAAGCTTAAGACTAGGATCTATAGGAGTGCTAACAGCAGAACAATTCTCAATGGTATGTCTGACTCTCTTTTTGATATCTATCAAAATTTCGAATCTGCAAAAGAACTGTGGGATTCTCTTGAATCCAAATACATGGTAGAAGATGCTTCTAGCAAGAAGTTTCTTGTCAGTAACTTTATGGGTTACAAAATGATTGAATCTAGGCCTGTTATGGAACAATTCCATGAAATGTTAAGGATCCTGGGACAGTTTGCTCAACACAATCTGAAAATGGATGAAGCCATTTCTGTGGCTGTAATTATTGACAAACTGCCCCCTTCCTGGAAGGATTTTAAACACAATCTGAAACATAACAAAGAGGAATTAACTTTGACTCAACTTGGAAGCCATTTACGGATTGAAGAGTCCTTAAGGACTCAAGAACTTGATAACAATCCCAAAGGCAAGAACCAAGTTGGTTCCTCTTCTGTGAACATGGTGGATGGAGAAGGATCAAAGAATCAAAAGAAGTCTAATGGAAAAAGGAAGTTTAAAGGAAAGGATGAAAAGTCTTCCAACAAGAAGGCTAAAGTGGTGTGTTGGAATTGTAACAAACCGGGTCACTTCAAGAAAGATTGTCGTTTACGTAAAGTGAACAAGGATGGTGCAGGACCAAGTGGATCCAAGGATCTAGAGAAGCAACAAGGTCAGATTTCTGTATTCATGCAGAATTCTAAATATATTCAGAATTATATTTCTGTGATTTCTGAAGCATTTTATGTGCAGGATGATAATGTTGCATGGTGGGTTGATTCGGGAGCAACAAGTCATGTTTGCAAAGATTTATATTGGTTCAAGGACTTTCAACCAATTAATGATGGATCTGTTGTAAAGATGGGAAATGTTGCAACTGAACCAATCAAGGGCATAGGATCTGTTTTACTTACTTTTACTTCTGGGAAATGTTTGTGTTTGAACAATGTTTTATATGTTCCAGGGATTCGTAAGAATCTCGTGTCTGAAATTGTATTAAATAATTGTGGTTACAAACAAGTATTGGAAAGTGACAAGTATATCTTGTCAAGACATGGTTCTTTTATAGGATTTGGATATGTATGTAATGGAATGATTAGGCTAAATATTAATTATCTTTTTATTGATAATTCTGTTTGAATGGCTTCTACTAGTACTAGCAATAATTTTAATAAATATGAATTATGGCATGCTAGACTAGGACACATTCATTACAAAAGATTAAAAGACATGTCTAAAATGAGTTTAATTCCTTCCTTTGATATGCAAAATAATGAAAAATGTAAAACATGCATGCTAACTAAAATCACTAGACAACCTTTCAAAGATGTTGTTAGGGAAAGCAAGGTGTTGGATCTAATACATAGTGATTTATGTGATTTCCATGCAACACCTTCCCTTGGAAACAAAAAGTATGTTGTTACTTTTATTGATGATGCATCTAGATATTGTTATGTCTATTTGCTACATTCTAAGGATGAAGCACTTGATAAATTTAAAATTTATAAACATCAAGTTGAGCTTCATAAAAATGAATTAATAAAAGTCTTACGTACTGATAGAGGTGGTGAGTATTATGATCCAATTTATTTTGAATCAACTGGAATAATACATCAAACCACAGCTCCTTATACACCACAACAAAATGGTGTAGCTGAAAGAAAGAATAGGACTTTGAAAGAAATGGTTAATTCCATGTTGTCTTATTCTGGATTAAGTGAAGGGTTTTGGGGTGAGGCAACGTTAACTGCATGTTACATCTTGAACAGAACTCCAAATAAAAGGAGTAAGAATACTCCTTATGAACTTTGGTGTAAAAAGGTACCAAATTTGAGTTATCTCAAAGTTTGGGGTTGCAGAGCAGTTGTAAGGTTCACTGAACCCAAAAGGAAAACATTGGGTGAGAGAGGTATAGATTGTATCTTTATTGGATATGCCGAGCATTCAAAAGCTTATAGATTCTATGTTTTAGAATCTAATGACTTTGTGTCTGTTAACACTGTTATAGAGTCAAGAGATACTATCTTTGATGAAGAAAGATTTACATCTATACCTAGACCAAGGGACATGATTCACCAATCTTTCAACAAAAACACAACTCAAGCTGGAGATGATTCTGGGGGTACAAGTTCTGTGTCTGAACTTAGAAAGAGTACTAGAGCTAGAAAATCTAAGTCTTTTGGATCTGATTTTCAACTTTATCTAGTTGAAGGAACAAGGAATGAGACTATATGTCAACATCAATATTGTTTTAATATTGAGGAGGATCCAAAGACTTTTAGTGAAGCTATGGGTTCTAGGGATGTTCATTTCTGGAAAGAAGCAATTCAGGATGAGATTGATTCTATCATGCATAACAATACTTGGGTATTGTCAGATTTACCTCCTGGTTGCAAGGCATTGGGAAGTAAGTGGATCCTCAAAAGGAAAATGAAGGTGGATGGCACAATTGATAAGTATAAAGCCAGATTGGTTATCCAAGGCTTTAGGCAGAAAGAAGGCATTGATTTCTTTGATACTTATGCTCCTGTTGCTAGAATTTCAACTATTAGATTATTGTTAGCTCTTGCAGCTATACATAATCTTGTGATTCACCAAATGGATGTGAAAACTGCATTCTTGAATGGTGACTTAGATGAGGAAATCTACATGAAACAACCTGAAGGATTTGTTATGCCTGGTAATGAACATAAGGTGTGCAAATTGAAGAAGTCATTATATGGTTTGAAACAAGCACCAAAACAATGGCATCAAAAGTTTGATGATGTTGTCTTGTCTAATGGTTTTGCATTAAACCAAGCTAACAAGTGTGTATATAGCAAATTTGATACTTCTGGTAAAGAAGTCATGATTTGTTTATATGTAGATGATATGTTGATATTTGGTACCGATTTGGAAGAAGTTTGCAGTCATCAACCAAAATTTAAAGTTAAGTTGGGAATTAACATTGGTGAGAGCATAAATAAGTTGGCTTGTAGAAAGTGTAAAAAAGTTGGTGCTTACGCTTAAATGACATAATGGTAGTGGAATGAGGTCAAAGAACAAGGCAAAAAAAAACAGAAATAGGAGTTAGAAAACTCACATTGGTAGGAGGATTGTAATAAATGTATCATTCAAACCTTTTTCAAGAGGTAATAAGAGAGATATAAACAAACGGGTGATCCACGTATGAGAGGTGTATTGAAAGCTAAATGTATAACATGAACATAGATGCGGGATCAAAGATGTGATTGCGCATCAAAGGTGGCGAGAATGAGAGAACTACAACAATACGTCCAACGAACTTGGATTTGTGTGACAGTGTATAGGTGATTGTTCGGCAGTGAATGACAGACCATTACCAAAGCATTACTGAAAATAGGAAAGAAAAAAAAAAAAAAAAAGAATAAAAAAAAAAGAAAGAAAGAAAAAAGTGGCATCATAAGTTTAGGGTTATGGAGGTTATTGGAGAAAGCCTTATGCGACCAACTTCGTTACCAAATTTGATAAATATGGAATACCATTAGGATTTGCATTGCACTATTATCGAATATATAAATACAATAATTACAAAGAGAACCCTAAACTATACAATATGTTTATAAATAAATATACATTATATGATTTCACAATTTGGAACTTTCACAAACTTAAATTACATTCCAATTATCTTGAATCACATTATTTTTGTTAAAACCGAAGAAGAAAAAAGGCTGCTCGCTTAAATGGACCGAATAGTACGTAAACTTATTTTTTGCTAGTAATTTTGTATTTTTGTTTTTTTTTTTTTCTCACTTTCCTTTCATACTCACAGCTAATTGCTTACTTGCTAGCTTTTTTAATGGTATCCAAGCATTTATAAAGATCTAAACCACTTCAAAGATCAGTTTATTACAATATTTTCATATTATATATTTATAATAACATTTAAAATATTAACAGTATCATGATATTCTAAAGTTGGACCTAACATACCAAACCTATCTGATATTTATTGAAAGTTTACATTTGTATCCAATATTAATTAACTCGCCAATCCAATATGTTCATATTCATCCAAATATCTTTACATGAAGTTTTAACATAATTCTTAAAAGATATGCACCATTATAGAAATATGATCTGTGAGTAATGGATGGAGTGTTTAGTCAATACAGTTTATATAAAATTCGTGATTATCCAATGAGATTAGGAGGGAGGCAAGTGAGATTCTCCTTGGATTTTACATTTGTCTTTATTCATTAATACTGATAAAAAAAATATTGGGATCACCATCCAAAGTTCCAGACTAATAATGTATTTCGTTGTCTTGATCCTAATTTAACTTCTAATTTAATACCAAAACTCTACTATATGGACTCGTTAAATAAATTGGGAAACTATATCAGCTAGTTCTATAAAAACCTATAAAATTAGCTATTTTTTATATTGGACTCGTTATATAACACACACACACACACATATATATATATATATATATATATATATATATATATATATATATATATATATATATATATATATATAATCATTTGAGAACTCATAGTTCCCCGAGAAACACAGAAGTAAAGGTGAAACGTTAGATCAAAAAAATGGATGATCAAGATCGTTTTTGGCGTTTTTGTAAATAAGTAGAAACTTATTAGGATAGGTGTATCTAAACTTAAAAGGGAAAGGGTATTATAGGAAACAAAAAATTAATTTAATATTATCCTAAATCACAGATCTGGAGCGTGAAAAACATCTCGTTCTTTCTCCTTCTCCCTCTCATTCTCCCTCACGGTTTACCATCCAACGACCACCATATCTTTGTCAATGACCACAACCTACAACGGCCTTCGAGATCGTGAATAATGAAATATTTGCCATCGTTCCTTCCTTCCTCCCGTCGTAGCCTCGTCTACTGATTGTGTCGCATAATCACTCAGGCTCTTCATTGAAATTTATGGATCCACAATCGATCCAACTTTTATCTCCGATTATCATCAATTGACATGAAATCTGAAATCCTCCAACGATCATTGCTTCTATATCATCGATCATCAATGTCTTTGTATCCTAAAATGCAAGAGAATCTATCGATTGACAAAAGAGGAAAAAATATTTGTCAGGGATCCAAAACGAGAAGAACGGCGATTGGAAAATCAAATATACAGGTACGTGTCCTCTCTATTTTTCTATATATTCATCCATTTTAATTAGAATAATTATTTATTTTCATTGGATTGTCATTGATGTCACTTCAATTTGATGTATGAATCTCGATTGATCTCTCTCATTAATATCTCCGTACATTTTTATCAATTGTTTACCCTTGATGTTTATCTTCTTATCTGAAATCTATTCTCAAATTTGATCAGTTTTTGAAAATTATTGTTTTCATTGAATTGTCAATGATGTTGTATGATTGAATGTCGATTGATTTCCTTCCTTTCTGGTCTTGTAATTTGGATATACAAATTGATTGTCATGTAACCTATTTTGTGTATGCAATAATCTTTAAAATTGTGGCAATCATTTCGTAAATCTGATCATAATTTGGAATTCAATTTTATTCTATAATGGTGCAATGATCAAACGAAACATTTATTTGTGCCAGTTTTAAGTTGATTGAGATGTTATTTGTTTAAGTTGGCATGAAGATACATATAAATTGCTTTCTCATCATATCTAAGTTATATATAAAGTGCATGATATTAATGGTTTTTAAATGTTCTATTATGATATACTTATGATTGTTGCAGAAGACTCTTCCTGGATCAAATAAAAGTAAAATAGGTGCAACTGGATGGGCAACATTTTGATTCTTTCAACTGTGATCAGGTGATCCAAACAAAAGGAAGATATATTTGCCCTCTAACTGAAACTGACACAGAAACTGATTCAGACTCTAATGATGATCATGAAGATGGCCAGATTGAGTATGATGCCAATTTTAAGAAATGGTATGCTCTCTTAACTTCAATCTGCTTAATTTAAAAAGTTTCTTTTGATCATCTTTTGGTTATAATAGTAATTAATTTCAAATTTCTTAGTTATTTTTAATGATTTTATGAACACGTTTTATGTTCTCCTACAACTGCTTTATTAAATGTCTTTGGATCCCCTCACATTAATTTGGATTTTAGGTGTGTAGTCTTAATTATTATCTTTTTTGCCGTATATAATATCCATTGTTTTAATTTGCATGTGATTCATATATTTACATGTGAATTATGTGTGATTCACATGTAAATCACAAGTGAATTACATATGAATTACATATATATGCACACATTCATATGTTAATCACATGAAAATCACATTTAATTCACATGTAGATCACATTTGATTCACATGTAAATAACATGTGTGATTCATATGTGAATCGCATGTTGTTCATATGTTCATCACATGAAAATCACATATATATTTTTGTGATAGTTTTTGCATTAACCAAAATTTTTTTTTTTTGGTAGATTTGAAAGAAATTATGGTGAATATTGAAGAGATGAAAAATGATAAATTGAATAAAATAAGGAAATATTAACACGAAAACATGAAAATGCTTTGAAATTTGTAGCATTTTTTTTTATATTTTATTTTGTATCGAACAAAATATTTGTACTGTTATGTTTACAAATTAGTTATTAAAGATAAGATTTTTTATAATTCACTTACGAATATTATAGTATTTTTATTGATTTTTAAAATTTTATTTTTTAAAACTAATGCATTTTTATTGAAAAAAGTACATTTTTTATTTTAAATGTAGTTTTTTCTTTTAAAAAAATTTGCAGTTTTTTTTTAAAAAAATGTCTTTTTCTTTAAAGAAATAACTCTTTTTTAGAAAAAAAAAAATTACAGTTCTTTATTAAAAAACGTAGTTTTTTTTTTTTTTTTTTTTTTTTTTTTTTTTTTTTTTTTTGAAAAAATGCAATTTTCTTTTAAAAAAAAAAAAGTTAAAGTTATTTTTTTAAAATTGCAGTTTCTTTTGAAAAAAAATGCTGTTTTTTTTTTAAATTATAGTATTTTTTTCAAAAATTCATGTTTTCTTTAAAAAATTAAAAAAATTGCAATTATTAAATTTTTTTTGAATAGTATTCTTTTTTTTCAAATCCGAAAATTTGATTTATTATGTAATTTCTAGATGTTTCTATTAATATTTCCAATAACATAAAAAATTAAACATTAATTAAGATTGATAAAATTACGATCATACCCTTAATTAATTAGTTTTGATCTAACGCTCCACTTTTAGTTTTCAGGTTCTCGGAATGCTATGAGTTCTTAACCGATCTCACCTATATATATATATATATATATATATATATATATATATATATATATATATATATATATATATATATATATATATATATATATATATATATATGGTGAGATCGGTTAAGAACTCATAGTTTCCCGAAAACTAAAAGTGGAGTGTTATATATATATATATATATATATATATATATATATATATATATATATATATAGGGAAAGAATCAATTGAGAACAGGTAAAAGGTTGAGAACGCGAGAACAATTCTAGACCAATCAATATATAAGGGCATATTAGTAATTGTTTATTTTAATTAAATTATAAAAATGGTAATTTCCTTAAATTTAGGAATTATGACAGTTTCCAAAAAAAAACAATTAATATTTTATTAATAAAATATTGAAAAAAACCTTTTTTTTTTATTTTTTTAGTTTAAAAAATCAAATTTTTTTCCTTATACCATACGAATGCATTCATTAATGAATGAAAAATAATTTTTATAACTTCTAGGGTTTTTTTTATAACTTTGTTTTATTTAGATTTAAAAAATACCTTTATGTTAAATTCATTATTGATTGAAATGTACATAAAAGTAAACTTTTAAATAATTTTTCATAATTTTTTGTTTGATCTGGTTATGTTAATCATGAATAATTATATATAATATCAAACACTGTAATTAATAACACATAATAGGATAGATAAAAAAAAAAACTCAATACAATTATAAATTTATAATCACAAATAAAGAAAGCACAGTACAAAGGTAAAAAAAAAAATTAGTTGAAATCACTAACGAATGAAGCAGATAAAAAATATCTAATACATTTATAATGATAAAAACGATGTTGCCTCATGGTCGTTAATATTCATGCTAACATCACACACAAAAACAAAAGCGTCTGTGATCATTGTTATTCTTAAATTCATGTCTGCAAAATGATTTCAATGATATTAAAAAATAAAAGGGTAAATGGCACAAAAAACATTCTTTTTACACAGAAATTCGATTTTGACACCGTGCTATTTTTTGTGTCAATTTTAACACTGTGTTTTCCAATTTATTACAATTCTGACCACTTGACCAGTTAACCAGGTTACATGCTGACGTGACATGATGACGTGTCAGTTTTGATGATGCGGCATGCTGATATGATATGCTGACGTGTCAAAATTGATTTTTTTTTCCACAAAAAATACTAAGTTTTTACTTTTTTTGATTTTGACACTAAGTTTAATTTTTTATTTCAATTTTGACACTATGTTTTTTTTGTTCCAATCGAACATCATTTATCAAAAAAAAATTCAATTTTATCTATTTTCCATTTGAAACCGTATAAATATATTTTTTATTACAATTTAAACCGTATAAACATATTTTTTTCGTTTTAAACACATTTTTATTTAAATACAAAATGTTTTTTTTCTTACATTCAAAGCATTAGTTATATCATGATAGTCAAACTAAACATAAGCTTCTAATAAGATGTAAAAATTTGATGGGTTGCAAACTTGATATCTGAGTTTTGATTGACTACACACCTCCAAACCACCAAATACATTTTAAAGTTGCATATTTAATATAAAATACAATTTTTATATAACTAATATATATATATATATATATATATATATATATATATATATATATATATATATATATATATATATTTATATATAAAAATATGGTTTGAGTGTAAAAAAATGTATTTATACAAAACTATGGTTTTTAAATGAAAAAAAAAACATTTTTATACGGTTTAAATGTATTAAAAAATACTTATACGGTTGAAATAGAAAATTGTCAACATTGAACAAAATTGAAAAAAATGACGTTCGATTTGGAACAAAAAAACATAGTGTCAAAGTTGAAAGAAAAAATTAAACTTAGTGTCAAATTCTTAAAAAAATGAAAACTTAGTGTTTTTT
Organism: Lactuca saligna; assembly: GCF_052625555.1. Lineage (NCBI taxonomy): Eukaryota > Viridiplantae > Streptophyta > Magnoliopsida > Asterales > Asteraceae > Lactuca > Lactuca saligna. Next base: position 327,345,777 of record NC_136420.1, read on the forward strand.
GTGAGAAAAAAATTCAATTTTGACACATCATCATATAATGTCAGCATGCTACGTCATCAAAAACTGGCACGTCATCATGTCACGTCAGCATATAACCTGGTTAATCGGTCAAGTGGTCAGAATTGTAACAAATTGGAAAACACAGTGTCAAAATTGACACAAAAAATAACACGGTGTCAAAATCGAATTTATGTGTAAAAATAGTGTTTTTTGTGCCATTTACCCAAAATAAAACAATTCACAAACTATAATAATTTATATATACATCTTCATTTATTCACAAATGCTTGTACATACGATTATAGCTATATTCATGTATGATTATAGCTATATTTATATATGAGTAAAAGGAGCATAAGAAGCATGATGAACACGAAGAAAAGGTTAAATATATTAAATGGTAAAACAATTTTATAAGCATTATAAGTAAAAGAAGAGGAACAAATAACTCTTTTACCTTTCTATGTGTCTTTTGTTTCGTAGTCTCAAAAATTAAGAATCCTTTTTACTTTGTATATCTTCGACACAAACACCAGGCTATATGATATAATCATTAACGAGTCTTCATCAAGTTACCGTCTTCATTATCACATACCCGTTAAACAGCCTTTCAACACAAACAAGAGGAGGCTAATTAGATCTCATATCTCGGAATAGCTTGTGAGCTTCATCGATGTTTCCTCCTTTACATAAGGACTCCAGAATGCTATTGTAAGCATGTACATCTACAGAGCATCCTCTCACAAGCATTTCATCGAACATCTCCTGTGCTTCACTTGCTTCTTCGATGTAGCCCCAACCTCGAACCAGAATATTGTAGGTTTTTACTGTGGGATTAAACTCATGCTTGATTTTATCGAAGAACAATTGAGCTTCCCTCACATGCTTACTCTTGCAAAGTACATACAAAAGCTAGTCCAGATCATTGATACTCAGTTGTATCCCATAATCGACAATGTTGTTAAAATCTCTAATGGCGTCCGAAGGCAAATTAGCGTTACAATAAGCATGAAATATCACCCACAAGATTACAGAAGTGATTTCACAAGATTGAGATTGTTTCATTTCTCCTAGGAAATCCCAAACCAATGGAAATTGTTTGCTCCTACCTAAAATATCAATGAGAATATGATAGCTATCTTTACCATGTACAAAACCAGGCAAGTTTTTAGCCCAAAGGAAGAACCTGTGAGCAGAAACACCAAGATTGTTGGAACGTTTGAGTACTTGTTCGACCAAGTCGGTGGTTATCGCATCGGTAAAGGAAGTGAGGGCTGAAACGATGTCGTGACGGGGGCTCCGGTAGTCACTGAGGATGCGAGATAGGTCGTTGACGAGTTCTATTGAAGAGGGGGAAATGGTAGGTGAGGTGGAAGAGAGAAGAAACTGAGATGATGATGGTGAACAGATTTTGGTGGATTGCGGATGATAGAGGCAGCTTTGTCAATGAAACCCTAGGTATACAAGAGAGGGAGGATGAGAAAGACGGGAAAATAAAAGGAAATAGGTGAGATTGAGAAATTATAGGAATTACCAAAGTTGTAATGACTGCTATGCCCTTTTGACAATTTGAAAGTTAGACTTTAATGTCAGTAGATTAAGAATTTACATAAATGGCCCGATTAGTAATAGCCTTAGATCTAGATATTTAAATGGTATAGATTTGTTCTTGCGTTCTCAACCTTTTAGGTGTTCTCATTTGATCCTACTCCTATACATATATATATATATATATATATATATATATATATATATATATATATATATATATATGTATGTATGTATATATATAATGAATACATGACAACACATCATCTTTTAGTCATGCATACATCTTAAAGAAGGGTAATTATGTAAACAATTAAACAAATTTAGTTAATTTTAGGATGTTTTAATTTTAAACTTACAATACATTCACACAGATTCGACATTCGAATTTTGAATTTAAAGTTATCGAATTTGAATTTGAAACGATAATCGCATTTGTATGCTACGATTTTAAAATCAATTCATGCTATAGATTGTAAGTTTTCTATATTCTGTATATGTGATTACAATTTTATGAAAAAAATTTGAAACATATTTATTGAAAGTAAAGAAATTTCAGAGATAATGAATATTGCAGATGATAGAAATCAAATTCATAAGAATTGTTTATCAAATACAGAAGACGGCATATTGAATTTACTAGGTACATGTTTTTTTAAATATTCAGTACAATTGTCTGATTTTTATGAAAATTTTGAACAATATGATTATAGTTATGAATTTAATTGTATACAATGTTACAAATTAATTGAGTCTAAGCTTAAAAGTGTACTTTAGAGAACGTTCAATATTGAGAGAAATTTGTGATGAAGAATTACCAGAACAATTTAATTCCAAAGAAACAAGACCTATAACTGGAACTACTTTCAAAAGTATAGATGAAGCTTTCTATATGTATAGAGATTATGCACAGGAATTAGGATTCAGCATTAAATATGGATCAACTACATACTATGTGGATGATAGCATTAGAAAAAAAAACATATTCATTACACTAGATATGGAACAATAACAAATGTCAATCATCAAAGTGGAATACCAACTGAAAAAGAGAACAAAAAACAAAATATCTTTTTATTCGATTACTAGTTGTATGGAAATTATTGGTATACATCGAGATATTCAAAAAGATAGATACCGTGTATATATATATATATATATATATATATATATATATATATATATATATATATATATATATATATATATATATATATATATATATATGTTAAAGGGAATAACCACAAACTATTTGAGAATCGTGATATTTTCTTTACACCACATAAACAAAGATTGAATATAACAGATAAAATTATCTTTGCTCTTTGAATTTTACTAATCTTCCCAAATTCCTTGGCTTCAGCACAATCATTTTTTTATGCATGTTGCAGTCTAAAATCATCATTTTTGCCATATACTCATACCTTAACCTCATTGCATCCTTTGAAAGTCTTATTGCTTTTCCAGAAATGCCACAATTCCATTTAAATTATGGTTCACCCATATATGATTCCATATGCCTTATTAACAATACATAGCAATTGTTGCTTCGATTTTAGTCACAACTAGCATTTAAGCTAGGAAATTCTATTCTTATGTAATCATTTAACTATTGTAAATCATGCACTTTAAATAAATCTCACTCAATGCTCATTTATATTTATCCATTATATTCATCAAAGAACCTGAAAACCCTAAGAATCCTGGTTAGAGCCCATTTTGGACTAGGAGTTGGGTCTAATGGATCAAAAAGAACCCAATTCAACTTTGTGGGATTTAGAAGCCCTAATTAGATCCAAATTGGGCCTAATTCATAAATCCAAAACATATTGGACCATTTGGGTCTAGAATGACTCATTCTAACCCTAATGGGCCATAACTAATCTAATTAACCATTAGTGAGCTATAAGCCATTATTTTATTCAAATTGAGCTATAACCCTAATGGGCCATAACTTATGATTAATTGGTGTATACGGAATGTATATATATATATATATATATATATATATATATATATATATATATGTGTGTGTGTGTGTCTGTGTATGTGTGTGTGTGTGTTCATATATATATATATATATATATATATATATATATATATATATATATATATATATATATATATATATATATATATATATATAGCTAAGATCGAATAGATGGTAGAGTGGGTGAATCAGCTCTAAGCCCACAACCAAACAAGGAACTGGAAATGATGTAGAAAGTACACATTCTACTGTCTACCGGACCCGATTAATATATATCCCTGATGTATCTACCGAGGAATCATAAAGTTAGCATTATAGGCCTCCTTCTATCTGGGTGTACTAGGACTCGACGGTTCTGTTTGTCTTTTGTAATGATGTAATTTTCCTAAGTTTAAGACTATCTTTACTAGAAAATAGTTTGCACTACCTTTTATGTGCGAAGATCACTATATGAATGTAATGGGAAAATGAAAGTGTATAGTAATGTTGTATAAAGTAACTACTGAAGCACTAACTACTTTAAAACCAATTTGTTAATTAAAGTTAAAATGTGATGTGGTTATAACCATACTGATTGACTAGTGGTTTAACACGACGACCTACTGGCACCGAAACTGATGTGACATATGTCACCCGTAAACCTGCAAGTCACACTGTAGCTAACATCAAGGTGTGGGGTGTCAATCATGTGTAGATCTATACAAAAACTCATGCTCTCCCTCCAGGAGACTCTAGTTATGAAATGCGATATAACAAGTATATTGTTATGTCGTGAAGTAGTGGTTTCACATTATTGGTTGTACCCGTAGACCTGCAAGTCACACTGTAGCTAATAGCAAGGCCCGGTTGGTTATACATGGATTTCTCCAAATTGTGGGTCTAGACTACACCGAAGTTCATGCTCCAATTACTAGCCTGGAGGCTATTCGTATTTTCCTCGCATATGCTTCTTACATGAATTTCATGGTTTCTAAGATGGACGTCAAGACTGCCTTCATGTACGCCACTGTGAAGGAAGAAATCTATGTTTATCAACCCCCTGGGTTTGTCAACTTGAAGTTTCCAAATCACGTCTACAAGTTGGACAAGGCTTTATACGGGTTACATCAAGCTCCAAGGGCGTGGTATGCAACTCTTACGAAGTACTTGCTCAAGCATGGCTATTCACAGGGAACAATCGATCAAACTCATGGATACAACATCAACTCAAGTTATCTGGATACAACATCAACTCATGGATTACGATTTGAATTTCTAGAAACCTTTATTTTTTGCGATAATGAAGCTGCAATTCAAATTGCTAAAAATCCTGTCCAACACTCGAAAACCAAGCACATTGATATCAAAGTGCATTTTATCAGAGACTGTTATGAGCGTTCGCTCATTTGGATGGAATAAGTTCCCACTTCTAATAATGTGGAAGATTTGTTCACAAAACCGTTTAACAATGCTCGATTCGATGTTCTTGTCGGATTTTTGAAAATGATACACTTTGAGGAGTAACTTTTTTTTAGGATAGTTTAAATTTGCGCATTTAGTTTTCATTCTCACCCATGCACAAATTTAGGGGGAGAAATAAACAAAAACCAAAAAAAAAACTTGGAAAATCAAAAATCCAAAAATAGTGTTCTTTCAGTAGCTTACTTCTGTAGATTTTGTGATAGGAAGTGATATATTCATGTGATAACAGGCAGGCAATTTTGATATGTGTAATGTACCAAAGTTGAATTGTCTAGGCTCTGTGTTCGATGCACTGGTAGGCACGAAAGATTTAAATGGACTTGACTAGGTATAGATGAACTTAAGGAATCCAATGACTTGACAAATCTTAACTTAGATAGTTCCATTTAGCCTGACAATACGATAGTTGGGTAGATTGAACAGGGAGATATACATGAGAATCCACCGGTCACACTAAAGCAGTCAGTATCTAGAACTGTGTTGTTACTTTTCCTTGATGTATGGACTCTATCCTTAATTCTGGTATTGATAGGGTGACTGGGGAATTCCGATAAAGTAGGACTATAGAAAATTATTTTCTTTCTTTCTTATTGTTAGTCATATGTTGCATCCTCTATGTGATTGGAATATATCCGACCTGGACTGTAATATATGCAAAACTATTTCTTTGCATCTCCCTTCTATGCAATTCTTCATGTCTGTTAGTCATATGTTGTCTACTCTGTGTGATTGAGATACATCCGACCTGGAACACAACATATGCACCATTCTACTTTTCAATCCTTCTAAATCTGGTTAGTCATATGTTAACCCCTCTACGTCATTGGAATATATCCGACCTGGGCACTTAACATATGTAGTCTAAATCTATATAATCTCTTAATAATAGTCTGTTCACCTGAATTAAGGAGTATCTCGGTAGTTCTTGATTATCAGGGTATATCAGGAAATGAGAAGCATGTTCTAGTACAACGAAAATTGAACTTCAAATAGGTTGTCTGTAGATCTCGTTGCTGAATTTAGGTGGACTGCAATATCATTGGTCTTCGTCAGACGAATGGTCCCTAGATATTTTATCTAGAAACGGAAGGTCACAATGCCTTGTCATTTGTAGTATGTCAAAAATTTGTCACAATCTTTTGTGTTTAAGTAGACCACAATACTGGCGATCAACCAGATCTAGACATGAAGGTAGAGGTACTGATAAACAAATTAAAGTTGTCTAATAACTTTGATCCCAATATCATAAAATATTATTAGAGCTTGTTTAGGTGATATTAGTGCTAATTCATTTTAATTTCATTTCAATTTTTATTATTTTATTTATTTATTTTTTTTGTTTTATTTTCATTTTGCTAAAAATTATAAATTAAAAATTAAAAGAAAATATTTTAGTTTAATTTTTTTTTAAAAATTGTTTTATTTTATTTTTCAGTCCTTAAAATGTATTATTTTTTAAATAAATTGATGTATTGGGCTTGGACTTAAAGCATCTTGGGTTGCAGCCCATGGATATTGGACCGGGTCTTGGGTCCAGGTATAAAAGTCTCCATAAACGGCTGCAAACTCTTTTCTCTCACAGTTATAGTTTGCGACCGTAAACCCTCCCGCATCATCTCTCTGTTTCTATTCATCAATCTTCCTAATTCGTGGTTTTCCTCGAAATTGATTGTTTCCTCTCTTAAGTATGCTCTTTTCGATCACCGAAATTCCATTTCATCTGAAATCAACCTTGAATCGAGGGTGTAATCAAAGAAATCGAACTGATCGGTGTTTACGACCCGTTGAAGGGTTTACGGTTATAAACCCGTTTACGACCATACACACCTTCTTTGACCGTAAACCCAAATTGTTGAACAGAAATCCTTCTTTCTATCATTTAATCACCAATAAAAGTCTAAATTGAATGATAATTGAGCAAAACCCATACCTAATTGCTTAAATAAATTGTTTTTCTCACTTGGCTTAGTTAATTGCAGATCAAGAATGGTTGAACTTAAGTTTGCACACAGTCATAACTTGGCTATCTTCCTGGTTGACCAACTAGCAGCCCATTGTGACTTTAAGTCAATGGTGCACGGTCTGAAGAAATGTTGTCTTGCTTCCGTTCTCACATTGAATACGGTGATCTATCAACGTCACATTAAAGATTTTTGGACTTCTGTTGTGGAGAGAAAAGGAGATGGTGACTCCAAGCTTGTTGAAGCAAAAGTTAAAGGAAGGAAAATTACTGTTACAGAGCAGATTATCCGGGAAGTTCTCACGATTGAAGACCAACCTAGTTTTCTGACCGAGATTGATATGGTTCAAACTAAAGAAATCATCGAGAAAATGGGTTATGAAGGAGTGTTTCCTCCAACAATCAAAAATATGTTAATACCTTATTTGAGGCTTCTAGACCATACCTTTGTAAGCTACATCTCGGGTAGGAAATATGGAGTGTATGAGATTTCTCTACAGAACACGGGTGCAATTGTCGCTCTTGCCGTCGGTCTTGATTTCAACTACTCCAATTTTATCTTGAAAGAATTGATTGTGAATATTTAAAGAAAGAAAAGAGATATATTTCTTATGTACCTAAGGTTCCTACAGTTGATCGTTACCAACCAATTCCCAAAGATTGAGAAAGAAGGTGAAACCTTAGACATGAAATCCCTTGGGTTAAACACTTTTGGTTTAATGAAACAGAATCGTAAAGGTAAATACATGTTTGAAAGAAAGTATCCCTTGGTGAAATTCGGGATGTTTACTGAATCAAGTGATGAATCTGAGTTTGATAACTCTTCTAGCCACATGGAATTTGAAGATAACGTTATTATTGTGTCTGGGCATGAAGAGGAATGAGTTCCTCCTGTTGCAACTATAGTAGAGGAACATGATAATATGATAAATGTGGAGGTGCAGAGTGACTTCAATAAGAGTCAAGATGCGAATGATGATGCTGATGATTATGATGATAATGAGCTTTTTAGGATTGAAAATGATTCTTTTGGTGGAGACATGTCGGGCTTAAATGAAGATATCAGCTTTACGTTTGAAAACGATTATTGCCCTACAAACGAGGACCTTAAATCATTCTTTAACATTGTTGATGAAGTTGCTCAACCAGTAACAGAGACAAGGGAAGTAGAAAAAATTCGAGAAGAAACGCCTCCTACCTCTAAACAAACGGCAAGTTTTAATGTCGATACGGATGCAACATCAAGGATTCCTCCCATTAATGTTGATGTTACAATCTCTACGCCATTTGTGAGTGACCCAATTATGACTCAATCCTCCCATCCTCCGTTGAAGCGAAGAAGAAATGATCCGAGGTCGGGGGTACTAATTCGAAAACATGCCTCACCAATTCATCCTGAAATCACAACACAAGATTCTACGCTAATTATTCAGATTCAAGAAGGACACAACACTGTATTTGAAGTAGGGAGCTCTTCAGCTCCTAGGTTCCTCCCCACCAAGGCCTTCACATGACCCCGCGTCTGTGAGGCTTGCAAGGGCCTTGGCAACACAAGAAGCAACAAGTCTCCCTCCTCGTGGTAAAGGCATATCAATCGAGGAAGGAAACTCAGAGGGAGAGGAGCCATTCTGTAACACCCTAAATTTCAAAACAAAATTTTCAAATTTTATAAAAACATAATTCACTTAATATTCATAAAACAACCATGTTTGAAATTCAATTCAAGTAATACAAAAATCCCAATATCTCAAAATCATAAAATCTCATGCGTGTGTACTGATCAAGCCGACGCCTTCCCACGGTCGTCGCTAGTACTTGAAACAAATAACACCAACACTGTAAGCACAAAGCTTAGTGAGTTCCCCAAAATACCACATATAACACATATTAGCAACTCGAGGCTATAATCTATAGGTCCGTGCACCCAAACTCTGTGAACCCTCAAGTTCTAACTCTATAAACATGCACAGCATAAATCATAAAGAATAATGCAGCGCAACTCATAACACAAATATAGCATACAAGCACTGTATCACATAACTCTAGTTACCTACTCAAGGTAAAGTATAGTGAGAAGACTCACCTCGTGTATCTTGATAGCTCGCAAATCCCTGAACCCACTCGTACTCGATCCCCCGAGCTATAATCCTCCTATAATACAATACATCTTTAACATTTTCACAGGTTGACTAACCCCACTAAGTCAACACAGGTCAACTATGGTCAACGGTCAACGGTCAACTTTGACCAGACTCGACGAGTACATAAGAGCGACTCGGCGAGTCTACACGTGTTCGCTAACTCCCTCGGATTCTCTCTTGGCACATCGAGTACTTCCCTAACTCGACGAGTTCCAACTGGCATGAATCGCGGGGCCACCGCGACTCAACTCGTCAAGTCTCAAAACAACTCGGCGAGTTCCAGTTTGACTCAGTCCACTTGTCAACCCTCTCTGACTCTCCCTGACTCACTGAGTTAGCCCCTTAACTCGGCAAGACCACTCGCTGAGTGGTTATGGACAATCTTCATGCTACTCACCGAGTCTGTTCTTCGGACTTGGCGAGTCTATGCCATGCATGAACTCAAACTCACTCCTGAGGTTAGATCCGTTCCAATAACTCCTAGATCCAGTCCTTCCAAGCACATTTATCACGTAAAGTCACAATATTGGTGCTCATGCAAAGGTCCAAAGGCCTTATTTGATGATATGATCTCTAGAATGCTATTATAAGCTCATGGCCTCCATTAACACTCATAGAGCTTGAGGGAAAAGGGTCTCTGGACCTATTTGGGTCCAAATCTAAAGTACTAACACAAGAAGAAGCCAATTACTCCATGGATCTCTTCCACAAAGAAACCCTAACTCTAAGATTCACAACAAGGACTGAGAAAGGAACGAATGGATACCTCAAATGAAGTCCCTAAGCTCAGAAATCACTGGATTAGCACCTTCTTTTGTCTCCACTTGCCTTGATCCTCTTCTATATGCAAAAATACCCACAAATAGTCAAGGATCTTCCTCTTCTCTCTCACAAAGTGCTCACATGCTCTTTAGGGTACTCTCTGGGGTTGGTGGCCACAAATGACGGCCATAAAACCCCTTAAATATGTCTCATACCCCGGAAATTAGGGTTTCATTAAACAGCGTGGACTCGCCGAGTCCAGACGCGAACCCGCGTCCAAATCGCGATCCTACTCGGCGAGTTTGAGCTCTAACTCGCCGAGTCCACTCACAATTCTCCAAAAATACAATAATAATAAATACCTGGGAATCCGGGCTGTTACAATTCTCCCCCACTAGAACTAGACTTCACCGTCGAAGTCTCGCTCTGCAAATAACTCTGGATGCTGCTCGCGCATCTCACGCTCCGGCTCCCAAGTCATCTCGGACCCCTTCCGATGCTACCACTGAACCAAAACCAAAGGTACCTCCTTGTTCCTCAGAACTTTGATTTTCCTATATCTGATTGCCACTGGTCTCTCAGCATAATTCAGGCTCATATCCACCTGAATATCCTCTAATGGAACCACTGTCGACTCATCGGCTATACACTTCCGCAGTTGCGACACATGGAAAGTGTCGTGAATCTGTCCCAACTCTACTGGCAATTCCAATCGATAGGCTACCCTGCCTATCCTCGTGATCACCCGAAATGGACCAATATATCGGGGCCCCAACTTGCCCCTCTTCCTGAATCGAATCACTCCTTTCCAAGGAGAGACCTTCAGAAGCACATAGTCGCCGACCTGAAACTCAAGCTCGGACCGGCATCTGTCCGCATAACTCTTTTGTCGACTCTGAGCGGTCAATAACCTCTGTCTGACCTGCTGGATTAGCTATGTCGTCTAAAGCACTATCTCAGTACTACCCATAACACGCTGTCCAACCTCTGCACAACAAATGGGGGTCCGACACCTCCTCCCATACAACAGCTCAAAGGGTGGCATACCTATGCTCGAATGATGGTTGTTGTTGTAAGAAAACTCTGCCAAGGGCAAGTACGTATCCCAACTCCCCCCGAAATCCAACACACAAGCCCGGAGCATGTCCTCGAGCGTCTGAATCGTCCGCTCACTCTGTCGGTCTGTCTGGGGGTGATATGCGGTACTAAAATGCAGCCTAGTACCCAGCGCCTCATGAAACTTCTTCCAGAATCGGGAAGTGAAACGTACATCCCGGTCTGAGACAATCGAGATCGGCACCCCATGCCGAGATACCACTTCCCTCATGTACATCTCTGCTAACTTGTCTGCGGAAGAACTCTCGCTGATAGCAAGGAAGTGAGCGCTCTTTGTCAACCTGTCCACAATCACCCAAATTGCATCAACTCCCCTAGCAGTCCTTGGCAATTTGGTGATGAAATCCATGGTGATCTGTTCCCACTTCCATTCAGGAACCTCCAACAGCTGCAACTTACCATGTGGTCTCTGGTGTTCGGCCTTAGCCCTACGGCAGGTTAAGCACCTCTCAACAAACCACGCAGCATCCCTCTTCATACAGGGCCACCAATACTCCTTCCTCAAATCCAAATACATCTTAGTGTCCCAAGGATGGATCGAGAATTTTGACCGATGAGCCTCTTCCATCAAAATGGTATGCGTTCCTCCCACAAACGGTACCCAAATACGTCCCTGAAATGTCATAAGCCCCTGACCATCGTTAACGAACTCTGATACCAACCCAACAACTCGCTCTCTCTTCTAGTTCTCCGACCTCACTGCCTTAGCCTGTTCTCCCCGAATGGTGTCCAACACCGGAGCCATCACGGTCAATCGCAAACATACATCTCGCAACGGGGCGCTCTCCGCCCTGCGACTCAGGGCGTCGGCTACCACATTAGCCTTGCCCGGATGGTACAGGATCTCAAAATCATAATCCTTAACCACATCCAACCACCTTTCCTAATAGCTCCTGAAGCTGTGAGGACAACTCCCGCATCTCTGAAGGTGCAAGGCGATAAGGCACCTTGGCAATAGGCGCGGCTCCCGGAACCAAATCGATACTGAACTCCACTTGCCTCACGGGAGGCACACCCGGCAACTCCTCTGGAAAGACATCTGGGAACTCACGCACTATCGGAACCTCCTCTACTGACCTCGGTCTCTCGGAATCAACCCGTATATCCATCACGTACGCCACAAAACCCTTACAGCCCTGCTGTAGACACCGCCTCACCCTAGCGGCCGAACAAAATGCTGATCCAGAATGGGTACCCTCGCCGTACACCGTAAGAACTCCCCCACTAGGGTCTCGTATGGTCACCAACTGTCGCTCGCAGTCGATAACTGCATCGAATTTGTTCAACCAATCCATGCCCACAATGACATAGACATCACCCATCGCAATAGGAACCAAATCAATAGGGAACTCAACACCGTAAATCTCGAGTATGCACCCACGGATCACCTCCGTGGCATATATCACCCTCTCGTCAGCTATGGAAACTCTTAGAGACCGACTCAGTGCCTCGCGACTAACACTGATGTGCTGACTAAAAGCCAAAGATACAAAAGACCGACTCGCACACGAGTCAAATAACACCAAGGCAGGTACAGAATTCACAAGAAAAGTACCTACGTATAACATAATATAAGCATAATATCTCAACATTAAAATAAATACATGAAAGAATATATACCAGCCACAACATCGGGCGCTGCACGGGCCTCCTCCACAATCAACTGAAAGGCTCTCCCTCATGCCCTCGGCGCCTCGACCTTCACTGGCCGACTCTCGGTAGCTCTGATGGCGGTAGGGGCAGATCCCTGAGGTGCTCCCTGAGCTGATCCCCTCAACTACGGACACTCCACCTTCCGGTGTCTGGTCTGGTTGTAGTGAAAACATACGGCAAACCCCTTGGGGCAGTCCTTGGCCATATGCCCCTCCTTGCCACATTTGTAGCAAGATCCAGCTCTACATACTCCATCATGACCCTTATCGCACTTTCCACAAGTGCAGCCCTTCTGGCTCCCTAATTTGGGATCAGCGGGCTTGGCTCACTTGGCTGCCGGCTGGAATTGTGCCGGTCGCCGATCCTTCCCCTGAGACTCAGCCTCCTCTCGAGCTTGAGTCTCCAGCTCGATCTCCCTCTTCCGGGCATTTTCCTGAAGCTCAGAAAATGTCCGGTACGAGGAGTTCGCCACGAACTCCTGAATATCTCGCCTCTAGATACTCAAATACCGGCTCATACGTGCCTGCTCAGTGGACACGTGCTCAGGGCAGAACATCGCCCTCTCGTGGAACATCCTGGTAATCACCGTAACAGACTCAGTGCCCTGCTTGAGGGTCAGAAACTCTTGGGCCAAACGTTCCCTCTCCACCTGGGGAACGTACTCATCTCGGAACAAGGCAGTGAACCTCTCCCAGGTCACCGCCGTAAGCTCAGCAGGCGAAAAGTGCGCTGTCACAAACTTCCACTAGTCCTTCGCTCCCAAGCGAAGCTGGTTCAGCGCGAACCGTACTCTCAAATGCTCAGAAGACGAGCAAGTGAAGAAACACCCCTCTATGTCATAAATCCATCTCATAGCCGCCACTGGGTCCTGGGTCCCATCAAACTCTGGTGGTTTCGTGTTGCTGAACTCCCGGAACAGCAACGCATCACCACCCTGCGGCCTAGCAGCAGCAACAGCTGCGGTGGCCGCCGCAACAGTAGCCTCAGAAAGAGCAGCATAATGCTCGTCGAAAGTCTCAATCACCATGGTCTTAATAGACCCGAACATCTCTGGTATCTCTGCCCTGATGGCCGCAGCCACCTCCTTGTGGATGATCTGACAGATCTCCTCATCACTAGCCCCAATGCCCTCTGGCATATGACGTGTCCCACCATGATCGACCTCTGAAATACAACATACAATAAATTAGAATCCATTCGAGCATACTCACCCTCGACAACTCATCCATCCTTGATCCTGGGCATTCCGAAGATTCTTACATGAACCGTACACCGCCCCGGTGCTTTCAGTAGTACGAGCCCAATACTACTGTCCACACCGTTTCAGTATACACCCAAGTCCTCCTCTTCGAATCCCAATTTCCAAGTACTCTATCACTTTCTAACAGATCTCTCATAAGCTCCTCGCTGCTACCTATTCACTCTCAAGCATCTCACCTCTCCCTAGGCTAAGGCATCACAAATCAGGGCACTCTAGTCCTAATAGGAATACCCATCCTACTCTAGCAAGAGAATACATCATATCAATTTCATAAACATATAATATAAGGGTATTTTGGGAAATCACCGTTCGGGCGCTGACTGATCGTACACACGTTTCTTCTCTGAGTTTCTCTAAAATCTTTTATTTTCATAAAAATTTGGTTCTCTTTTGAAAATATTTTCCAAATCCTCAGTTTGAGTTCAAATACTCCAGAAGGTGTACCCGAATCCCTCAAATCAAGGCTTTGATACCATCTTGTAACACCCTAAATTTCAAAACAATTTTTTTGAAATTTTATAAAAACATAATTCACTTAATATTCATAAAACAACCATGTTTGAAATTCAATTCAAGTAATACAAAAATCCCAATATCTCAAAATCATAAAATCCCATGCGTGTGTACTGATCAAGCCGGCGCCTTCCCACGGTCGTCGCTAGTACCTGAAACAAATAACACCAACACTGTAAGCACAAAGCTTAGTGAGTTCCCCAAAATACAACATATAACACATATTAGCCACTCGAGGCTATAACTCTGTGGGTCAGTGCACCCAAACTCTGTGAACCCTCAAGTTCTAACTCTGTAAACATGCACAGCATAAATCACAAAGAATAATGCAACGCAACTCATAACACAAATATAGCATACAAGCACTGTATCACATAACTCTAGTTACCTACTCAAGGTAAAGTATAGTGAGAAGACTCACCTCGTGTATCTTGATAGCTCGAAAATCCCTGAACCCACTCGTACTCGATCCCCCGAGCTATAATCCTCCTATAATACAATACATCTTTAACATTTTCACAGGTTGACTAACCCCACTAAGTCAACACAGGTCAACTCTGGTCAACGGTCAACTTTGACCGGACTCGGCGAGTACATAAGAGCGACTCGGCGAGTCTACACGTGTTCGCTAACTCCCTCGGATTCTCTCTTGGCACGTCAAGTACTTCCCTAACTCGACGAGTTCCACCTGGCATGAATCGCGGGGCCACCGCGACTCAACTCGCCGAGTCTCAAAACAACTCGGTGAGTTCCAGTTTGACTCAGTCCACCTGTCAACCCTCTCTGACTCTCCCTGACTCACTGAGTTAGCCCCTTAACTCGTCAAGACCACTCGCTGAGTGGTTATGGACAATCTTCATACTACTCGCCGAGTCTGTTCCTCGGACTCGGCAAGTCTATGCCTTGCATGAACTCAAACTCACTCCTGAGGTCAGATCCGTTCCAATAACTCCTAGATCCAGTCCTTCCAAGCACATTTATCACGTAAAGTCACAATCTTGGTGCTCATGCAAAGGTCCAAAGGCCTTATTTGATGATATGATCTCTAGAATGCTATTGTAGGCTCATCGCCTCCATTAACACTCATAAAGCTTGAGGGAAAAGGGTCTCTGGACCTCTTTAGGTCCAGATCTAAAGTACTAACACAAGAAGAGGCCAATTACTCCATGGATCTCTTCCACAAAGAAACCCTAACTCTAAGATTCACAACAAGGACTGAGAAAGGAACGAATGGATACCTCAAATGAAGTCCCTAAGCTCAGAAATCACTGGATTAGCACCTTCTTTGGTCTCCTCTTGCCTTGATCCTCTTCTATATGCAAAAATACCCACAAATAGTCAAGGATCTTCCTCTTCTCTGTCACAAAGTGCTCACAGGCTCTTTAGGGTTCTCTCTGGGGTTGGTGGCCGCAAATGACGGCGATAAACCCCCTTAAATAGGTCTCATACCCTAGAAATTAGGGTTTCATTAAACAGCGTGGACTCGCCGAGTCCAGACGGGAACCCGCGTCCAAATCTCGATCCTACTCGGCGAGTTTGAGCTCCAACTCGCCGAGTCCACTCACAGTTCTCCCAAAATACAATAATAATAAATACTTGGGAATCTGGGCTGTTACACATCCAATTTAGAGCTCAAGATCGAGATTGGAGTTCTAAAGCAAACAATCATTGAGAAAAATGTCTTGATTGGAAAACTCGACATTCGAGTGTCAGATCATGAAGCTAACGTCCAATCCAAGTCAAAGCAGATAACTGATCTCCAAACTCACCTGGTAGCATTAACTACATGCTTTGAAGAAAAAACTTTATGAAGAACTTGGTGATAAGTTCAAGACATCAATCGAACAGTCTGTAGCATATGAATGTTTTCCTAGTGTCTCAGTCCAGCCTCCTCTAAATGACAATCATGTGGATCAACCACCTCCCAGAACCACAACAATCGTCGATCGATTCTAAAACGAACCTGTGTATGCCAACCCACGAATCACTATAAAGCAGGCCAAGGGAAAGGTCACTATTGACAAGAAAAAAGGATTACTCTTCATGAGGAACTCAAATGAGAACTGTAGTGGAGACCGGCCTCAACTCACAGTGACTGGTCTTCAAAAATGGAAGTTCGGTGATATATTTTGCAATAGATCAGGATTTAAAATGTGGGGATTTAATGCTGATCTGAATTTGTGGGTGGTAAAGAGGAATCATTGCCCTCCAAAATATTACAAGGATACCCAAGATTTTTGTTCTTGGACAAAATCGACATTTCAGAGCGTTTAAATTATCCATTCTACAATCCCTCCAAGAATTCTAAGGCTACAAATTTCAAACTTTTTCTGGAGAGATATCAAAGAATTTCTTTGGGATGAAGACTATAGGATCTCTAATTATAAAAGACAAGGATGTGCTCTAATCTCGAACCAATGAGCCCATGAAGATAGTGTTGTGGCCTGCTACTAAATAGTTAAAAGAAATTCCAATTCCTCAGCATTTTGAAGATAGATATCTGGATCGGATGGAATCTTGGGCTTTTAATGAGGCCACAACCACTGCAACAATCAAGTTTTCAGACGGCGACACTGTTATTCAACTTGTTAAAGCTAAAGATCTTCTAAGATTCAGAGAAATGGATATTCACACCTTGGCAAAACATTAAATAATCTGCAAAACGAAGATGTTGGAGGCAACTGTTAAGGAGTTCACTAGAATGGTTGCGAACATAATTGACAACAGGCTTTGGATGAGAACAATAGGAAAACCAAATGTGAGGCTTCTAGATAATCCAAGCTAAATGAAGACTAATCTCACGCTAGTCACAAACCAAGGGGGAGATTGATAGGTCATAAATCAGTGGTTTGGGCTAGGCAATCATTTGTATAAATCTTATAGGGTCTTGTTCTTGTAAGATATGTGTTTGTGTCTGTTTACAGTTGAGTTGGTGTTCACGGCCATAAATGTGTGTTCGGCCGTGAACCCCATTCACGGCCAGCCTACCCCTATATATAGTGTCAGAGTCTGTTAGAGTGATATGACATATCTAGAGGGTTTTACGGTCAAATTGTGTGTATCTCAAGGTGTACCAAACATTTCTTCTGATAAACGTGTGCATTGCTTGATAATCTTCTTCTTCTTCTTATTCTTTGTCTTCTTCTTCTTCTTTTTCTTCTTCTTCTTCTTCTTCTTCCTCATTCTTGTTTGTGTTTGTTATGATCACTAGTCTGGATTATTGGATTCAGACTCTACAACAGACCCACATAAATCAACTCATGGATCATAGTCGTGAGTGACACTTGATTAAAAGTTATTATCTTTGTAACCTTAACACCTGAGACACATAGTGGGACTTAAGCATAAGGAGTATTGTGCTTTGATATTGTCAAATGTTGTTCCTTGATCGGGCAGTTATAAAAGTCATATTTGGGTATGGTGTGAACTATGCAAAAGGCTTATATAGTTAAGTTGAGATTTATTCCCCTTATGTGTTGAGAGTTAGACATCTAATGCGCGTTACCCAAAGTTGAGTTACAAATGAGTTTGATTGTGATCCAAGGCTCATGCTCAACAGGATGTCTGTAACAAAGGGAATTGGATGTTGATGAATGGTATTCTTTGTCATATGTATTAGGGGTAGTGAAATGTTGCTAGATGTTCACCACTGTCTATATCAATCTACGATGAGTCTTATGTAAGTGGGAGATTTAAGATCTTGTATGCCCAAGAGTCATTATAGAATGATATTGCTAATAATATATGATCTTATAGGGTCACACCATATACCAAGTTACCGTCAGTTGAATATTTATTAGCATAATTTGATTATTAATACATACATCAACACTTGTATTTAACTGGAAAATTATTATTTCATGGAAATAATATTTTACTAATTGGGAATTTATTATTTGTGGAAATAATATTTTTTTTGGAGAAACAACAACTTCTGAAATATATCATAAAGTATGATTATTTATAAGTTATATTTATATCTTAATAAACTAGTTAGAGTTTATTTATATATAAAATGTAGTTTTATAATATATATATATATATATATATATATATATATATATATATATATATATATATATATATATATACACATATATATATATATATATATATATATATATATATATATATATATATATATGTGTGTGTGTGGCTAGTTATATGTTATATATAAAATAGAAACACTTTATATAAAAGATAGGCTTTTATATAAAGTTTGTATATTTATATAACCACTTAACTAGCTATGATTAAAGTAAAAGTCATTTCTTTCTTGTCTCCTAAAGGAGCATGGGTGAAATTGGCTAGGGCATGGCTAGGTGATGGTGTTTTGATTATTTTATTCAAGCTTGCTTAATACCCATGCTTTGACAAGATAGAAGGTATGGACCTTTGGCTCTTTGCTCAAGTATATAAGCATGTGTATGAAGAGTTTTGAAGGTGTTCTTTTCTCTCTTCTTTCTCCTTTCTTTCTTGTTGTTTTGGAGCCCCGAAACTATGAGCATGGTGCTTATATAGTGCTGCCAAAAATTTGAGATTTAAGCCCTCTTCTTCTCCTCCATTCTCTTGCATTTTGATGTTAGACAATGTCCCTTTGTTACTTCACCTTTGAACATATAGTTGATATATATTCCAAAGGCTTATGAGCAACAAATTACTAGTGAATACTAGCATATTTTAATGGTTCTACTCTGGCTTGGTGGAAACTTGTAGAGAACTCTTGCTTTAGAGTTTCATGCCACACTTCATCAACTTCCAACCTCCCATGAGGATCAAAGTCTTCAAAGGTTGTTATGTTTTCCCTTCTATGGTTGTTTTAATCTTTCTAACTCTTGCAAAATGATCCATGGTGGGTAAAATAGTTTTAGTTTTATTCAATATTTTTAAAGCTTCCATTGTCATTTTTATGGATGTGAAACCGAATTTTTGAATAAAAACCCAACAGTTTTAACACAACAAGCAAAAAAAATGATTTAGTTTATCATAAGTGGATTTATATATCATATTATTTATGCTCAGACAAATGGTATGTGGCTGCTTTTCCTATATTTTAATTTGTATTGTTTTTCTTAATCTTTTTTATTTATTCTATTAAACATTAATCATATTTTAATACTTTGAACTAGACGCAACAAATAAAATAATTAAAGGTGGATTTAAAATTCAGTGGTACCTGGTGTTGCTCTCTCTCCTTGAGGTTGAGGGTTCAAGTCTCGTTGTGGACATATGTGGATTTAAGGTGTAGGTTAGATTTATCATTTCAAAAAAAAAAAAAAAAAAATTCTTTCCAATATGTAAAATAAAATTCAGAATAAAGAAAACAAAGATCTTATTTATAAATGTACAATTCACATTAGAAATAATACAAATATCTTTATAAAAGTACAATTAACATCGATTATTTAATTTAAAAGTTGTTTAAAATTTTTGGAGAATTTATATAAAAAAACATTAGTTTATATTATTTATTTAATTTGTTTTAAAAAACTGATATAAGTTTCAATTTATGCATGTAGTAGTTAATATGAGAAAA
Source organism: Lactuca saligna (assembly GCF_052625555.1). Taxonomy (NCBI): domain Eukaryota; kingdom Viridiplantae; phylum Streptophyta; class Magnoliopsida; order Asterales; family Asteraceae; genus Lactuca; species Lactuca saligna. Next base: position 327,365,718 of record NC_136420.1, read on the forward strand.
TATGACACTTATTTGAGAAAAAAACTATTTACTTTTATTAACACCTTCTATCTATTACGAAAAAAACACATTTATATACCTACATTTATATTTTTTGATTCACTTAGAAGGGATAAATGCATATTTACGCAATCATGTTTCATATTTGTGTAAATTTATTCAACATAGGTAACATGGTGAATAGGCATTCGAATCATGGCTTATTAAAGAATCCAACTCCAGGAAACTTAACATTTAAAAAACCATCCAACATTATACAAAAATAACTATTTGTGAATTTATGATTAATTTTGAAATTAGTTTGGATAGATAAATATGATAAGTTTTATATCATTGTCCTTCTTATTATTTTTTTGTTTATTTTTTATATTATTTTATAAAATATATGGTGGTGGTACCAACAACTAAGGAGGTGGTATGATAGTTTCGATGTAGTAAACTATTTGTGTAAAAAACTAAGCGCCTTTGCAAACTAAATTGAAAAATTATTCGCACCCGTCGCTTGATGTCGGTAAACGGCTAGTGTGTGTGTGTGTATACATGTGTGTGTGTTTGAGGTTCAATAGAGAACTATTATTAACAAAGAACCTAGGAACCAATCGTGAGCGTCGTAATTTAAAGCGATCAACGACCAAGGGAACGGATGTAAACTTATATATTGTATGCACATAAACCGAATTATAACATACACCCACATCTTTACTAAAAAACTCATCTCTTTACTAAAAAAATTACATATTTTTTTCGTTTTAAGTTTTTTATTAAGCCACATGTTTATTGAAAATAAAACCGAATATGTCAATTTGCACGATTTTTCGTCCTCTTTTCATAGAGATCCATGTTATATAAAAAACAAACTTTCTTTTTCGAACAAAATCCACTTTGTTTTGTTGTTTTTTTTTTTCAATATTTAACTTTATTTTTAAACATAAAATTTAATTATTCTAAAAATATCATTTTTTGTCATATATTAATAAACATCATTATCGATTAAAAAAAACTTGATTAGTTTAGATTCACATTGTGTATCTAAACTGTAAATATTTCAATTTTAACAGTACAATGTGAATCTGATTTTCTATTTCGAAATCCTTAGCCTAAGGGTTTAATTGTCATAAAACCTAATATGATCAATTCAACAATTATAGCTATTCAATAGAAAACAAACCTAACTCTCTTATACCACTAATGGTTTTAGGCATTACAAAACAAACTTAAACCCTTAAGTGTACATGCAACCTAAAACTAACGATCTATTTTTTCTCTGTTGAACCTATAACTTTGAACTTCCAATATGAAACCTAAAGAACTCTAGGTATTTTCGAAATGTAGAAGGAAAGAAGAAAAAACATACATTTTGATCCTTTGAAGCAAGAACCACCATTATTGTGCCTCTGGTGGCTGAAAACCCAAGCTAGTAAGAAATATGATGAGGAGAGAGGGGAGAGGCAAAAATAGAAATTCTCATAGAATAATGATGGCCAGAATTTACAAGCGCTAGGACCCTTTATATAGTGCAAATAGGAAACCCTAAATAAGTCACAAACCAATAAAATAAAATTATCTTATTTTTGGTAATTATCTAGCTTCCTAATTATCATGCAATGATATTTCTAGAGCCCCAAAAGACTCCCTAAAACCATCCACCCCTATGGGGGAAGGTTCTGGAGCCTTTTGCTCAACTATTTAATAATTACACATTAGTCCCTGTACTTTTTATTAATTCTAGTAATCCCGAAATTATTTTTAGTTAATTTGTAGTTAATTATTAAGTAAATTACAATGTCTTATTAGTTTATTATTCTCATAATATATAATTAAATTATTTATTTCAATTTATTAATCAAATAAACCTCTCTCTCCAAAAATCATCATGTCCAATTGCTAGGTTTGAGTGCAGCACAAAATGACTTTGCTACTATCAATTCAAGTTTATACCAGTTATAGTTAAGGGCTTAGACACATAATCCAACATACTCCCACTTGGATAAGTCTGTAACTATAACCAATAGTACAACTTCTAAACTGATCAGCAAATTATAGCTTCCAAATGTTGATGTCAAACTCTAACCTAGTCAGTTATGTGTTCTAAGATAAGTGATCAGATAATCCTCCATTCTGCAAGATATCATTTGGACATAAGACATAGAACATAATCAATCTCATTGTCTAATAGTTTGTTTCCCGATTTCTGATTTGTAATAACAAATAACTTCTAACTGAACATATTAATTTACTCCTGGCTGCACCCGAAACTATAAGTTAACACCAAATCATCAAGGGGCCCAAAGATATCACTTTTCCTGTCAGGGAAAAAGGAGGAGATAAACTTTGACTTATATGCTTGTACTATCAAGTCACCAAATCATGCACATGAATACGTTTTATAACAGCAAGTTACTGAGGCGTTTACATATTATCAATGGACAACTGATTTGTAAACCACAACTAAAATATCTTTGTTTTAAGATTTTAAGATATTATCGTCTCAAAATTATTCGTGATAAATTCCATGAAGTAATTATTTGAGCGTGGGTTAATCCAATATGTAAAATCTCCATTACTTAGTACTCATGAACTTTGCAACAAAACTATTGCTATGTTTAAACCCTTAAACAATCTACAATCCAGTTCATGACAGTCTTAATTTGCTACTTACTTCCAAAAGTATGATTAACTGTGGAGTTTTACATAATCAAATTATCGAGGAAGTAAAACATGAAAAATAAAGACAATAGTAAATAACTGACAAAAGGTAGAAACGTACTCATAAATAATTCTCTATTATTTAATCACCAAAAGTCAATTACATTTACAAGTTTAAAACTAACTATCAAACTACTAAAACTAATATCATCTCTCAGACAAATACTTCTATCATGTTAAACGTTATTAACCATACTCAGACTCTTTGTGAGGGTATCTATAGGATTCTCTTCAGATGACAACCCCTTTACAACAAGGTGACCTTCTTCTATTCTATGTATGATGAAATGTAATTTTCTGTCGATATGTCTTCATCTGCCATGATCTCGGGGTTCCTTAGTCAAGGCAAAAACTCCTTCATTATCATAGAAAATCTCCATTGGCTCCTTGATTGATGGCACAACTCCAAGATATCTGATGAAGTTCTTCGACCATATTGTTTTTTAGATGCTTAACTTGCCGCTATGTACTCTGATTCACAGGTAGAATCAACCACAGTCTCTTGCTTAGAACTTTTCCAAGTAAACGCTCCTCCATTGAGGGTAAACACCCAGCTAGATTAACACTGAAAGTTGCCCCTATCTGTTTGAAACATGGCGTCACTATACCCAGTTACTCTCAACGTATCACTCCCTTCACGCACTAGGACCCAGTCCTTAGTCCTTTGCAGATACTTAAAAATATTGTTCACTGCTATCCAATGAGCTCTACCCGGATCTCCCTGATAACGACTGACCATGCTCAAAGCAAAGAACACATTAGGGCGAGTATATTTCATTGCATACATGATAGATACAATGGTAGAAGAATATGGAACTGTACTCATTTCTGGTATCTCTGCATCAGTACTTGGACACCGAGTCTTACTTAGTTTGGTATTACTTTGGAAAAGTAGTTCCCATTTCTTGGAATTTTCCAAATATGTAGTTTGACTAAGTCCAATTAGCCTCTTACTCTCTTCTAGCAGAATTCTCATCCTTAGAATATAAGCAGCCTCTCCCAGATCCTTCATAGTGAAACACTTTCGAAGGTAAGAATTAACCTATTGCAAAGTTGGAATGTCGTTTACTATAAGAAGTATGTCTTCAACATACAACACCAGGAAGGTTACTATACTCCCACTAGCTTTGACATATACACAAGACTCATCTTCACTTCTAGAGAAGCCAAACTCATTGATCTTCTTGCCAAAACAAAGATTCCATCTGCGTGAAGCTTGTTTTAATTCATAGATTGATTTCTCAAGATTACAAACTCTATTTGAATACCTTGCATCTATAAAACCCTCTGGATAACTCATGTAAACAATCCTCAAACAACTTCCCATTAATGAAAGTAGTTTTGACACCCATCTGCCAGATTGCATAGTCATGAAATGTAGCTATAGCTAGCATTACCCTAATAGACTTTATCTTGGATACTAGCAAGCAGGTCTCGTCATAGTTAACCCCTGGGGTTTGAGTAAATCCCTTCTCAACCAGTCGATCCTTGAAAGTGTGTACCTTTCCATCCAAGTCGGTCTTCTTCTAGAAGATCCATTTTTAACCAACTATCTTACGACTCAGTACACTGTTAACCAAATTCCAAACTTGATTGTCATACATGGACTTGATCTCGTTGTCCATTTCCTCTTTTCATTTGGCTGCCTTAGGGCCTGCCATTATTTCCTCGTAGTTAGTATGTTCATCCATATTTACTAGTGTACTATCACTAATAAATGTATCACTATATGTAGTTATATGGAAACCGTAGAACTCATGTAACATGCTAACTCTACTAGAATGCCTAAGAGGTAATGAGTTGTCAACTAGAATTTCTTCCTCTGGTTGAACCCTAGAGCCAGAGGTTCCTTCATCATTTGAATCTTGAATCTCTTTAAGATCAATGGTACTCCCGTTGTCCTTTTTGCATATGAGCTTTCTCTCTCTCTCTCTCTCTCTCTCTCTCTCTCTCTCTCTCTCTCGCGCGCGCGTGCGAATGACTCCCCTTCGTGATACAAAGACCACGTTCTCACTAGGCATGTGGAAAAGATATCCAAAGGACTTTTGTCGATACTTGATGAAAATATATCTTTCACTATGAGGTTAAAGCTTGTCGTAAGTCTCTGTCTAATGAAAGCCTCACAACCACAAACAAAACTATGTGCCAACAAGGCAACTTTCCCTATCCACATTTCATGAGGTGTTTTGGCAACCTTCTTAGTTGGGACAAGATTAAGAGTATAAGTAGGAATCTCTAAGGCATACCCCTATAATGAGATTGGTGTAACAGCCTGGAATCGCAAGAGTAGAGTTGAAGGGCTAAAAGTGTAAGTTTCGGAGGGTGACTCGGCGAGTCCATGGATAGACTCGGCGAGTCAGGTCGCAACTATGGTCGCATATCAAGTAGCCTACTTCGCGAGTAGGTGCTGTGTGGAGAAAACCCTAATTTTCGGGGTTGAGCCCTATATAAAGATCATTATGCCCCTCCACAGCCTCCTCTATTCCCCCCTTGAGTCCCAGAAACCCTAATTTCGTGGAGAGCCCCATTGTTGAGAAAATTAGAGCTTGGAGAGGAGTTGGTTGAAGAAATCTTGAAGGAGAAGTGGCTTGGATCAAAGGGCTTTGCTTGGATTCGAGTTTCATTGCTGTTGAGGCATCCTTTGGAGTGGAGGAGTTCGTGTCAGAGTTCGGAGCAGCGAGATCTTATCCTTTCAGCCGACAGTTTTGAGGTGAGTTATCCTCACTATATCAACAGGGTCTAAGGCACCAAGGCCGACCCTTTATTGGATTGAAATTCGGATATGGTTATTATGTTATTGTTTTATGTGTCTGCATCCTGGTAGCTAGGATGGTACATGCTAGGAGACCTTGTTAAGTTCAGTTTCCCGATATAGATAAAGTGATGTTATGCTAGTGACCGGTTAGGTCGGTAACCTGGGTAGGGTAATGATATGCTATGTGATCTGTTTGTTCGGTTTGTTGGCTATGACTGTTATATGATTGTATGTTTTGTGCACATGGTTGTTTGGACTAGAGATGGGTTGAGGCGGGTCCTGCTTTGTGCTGTAGGCCAAGATACCCAGGGCGGACCGGTTATTCCGAAGGCCCAGCGAGCGGTCCGGATAGGCTGTAGGCCCCACGAGGGCGGACCAGATGTGCCGAGGCTCGGAGAGTGGACCAGGCCGACTGAAGGCCCGATACGGGCGGAACAGTCACACTGTAGACTCAAAGAGTGGACCAGGTGGGTTGAAGGCCCGATGCGGGCGGACCAACCCCACTGTAGACTCGAAGGACATGACTAGACCTGGAGGATAGATCCGATGGACTGAAGGCCCGATACGGCGGACCAGTCATACAGTAGACCCGATATGCATGGCTGTTCTATGTTATGTTATGTTATGTATGTTTTATATGTTATGGGCCGGAAGGCAATATGTTTTGGACCGGAAGGTCGCATCCTGGAAGGGCGTATAAGTGGTTGGTATTTTGGGGGTATCTCACTAAGCTTTTGGGCTTACAGTTGTGGTTTAATGTTTTTCAGGTTCTTCAGGAGACCGTGGCAAGGTGAAGGCGCGATCGTACCGCTCCTCATGATTTTGTAGCAAAGTGATTCTGGGGATACTCTAAATGAATTGTATTGAAAACCTTTTTGTAAACAATTTAATGAAAATCGGGTGGTTTTTGAAAATTTTAAATTGGTTGTATTTTTCGGATGTTACAAGTTGGTATCAGAGCCTTGGTTTGAGTGAATTGGAGGAACACTTGTGTGACTCCAGTCTCAAATCGAGGAGGGTTTTCAAAAGCGAATTTAAAAATGGTTTTCAAAGTAAGTAAAGGAGGACGCGGAGGTACGATCAGCCGGAGCCAGTAAGTAACCCCAAAGTACCATACATGACAATTGTTTTATTCAGCTTTGATAGAACAGCATGCTAGAGTTAGGCTAGGGATCTTCAGGATTGCTTGATGAGTTGCCTGATTTATGATGCCTGCTAGCCTAGGGTTCCTTGTGAGAGATTTCTAGTGTTCCTCTAGTTGTGAGGATGGAGCGTTGTTATGTATGTCGCTAGGGTGTTGTGGGAGTACTTCATACAAATATGGGTAGGTGTGGAAGGTAGTATGGGCCCGTACTACCGAAAGCACGAATCCATACGCGTATCAGGGAAACCATGACCTCTAGGGTTGGGATGAGAGCTGGTTCCCGGGATAGTGGAATATGTCTGAGATTTTGGTGTTTTATTTTCAGTATGGAGATTTCAGGGCACGCTGGGAGTGGATCTGGGTCAGGATCAGGAGCAGGAGAGGGAGTTCCGGGTGGTTCTGTACAGCCCGAGGTTGTCAGTCAGATGAGTACGCACGAGTTGGATGCGAGGATTCGTGAGATCCTAGATAATGAGGTTGCTGCATTGCTTCGGACTGAGCTGCCGGAGTTGTTTGGGTCGATCAAGACCACCATGGTAGAGTATTTGATGAGGGCTATGCGGCTCTCACAGAGATGGCTGCCGTGGCGGCTACAACAGCTGTAGCAGCGGCATGGGGAGGAGCTAGTAGAGGTTTCCAGTATCGGGACTTCGATAATACGAAGCCTCCCTGTAACAGCCCGGAATTTCAGGTATTGTTATAATATGGTTTTTGGGGTGTTTTAGGAAGGGACTCGGCGAGTTGGAGCCAGACTCGCCGAGTAGGACCACAGACTGGGTCGCGGGTTCGCGACTGGACTCGACGAGTCCATTATGGACTCGGCGAGTCTGCGCTGTTCAGCGGAAACCCTAGCCGTTCGGTTTTGGAACGTATATAACGGACTTATAGGCCTTCATTGTCCGTCTTTAGCGACTGAGAAGAACCCTAAATCGGTTGTGGGCATCTAGAGCAAGGATTGAAGGCCATTGGTGATCTTGAAGAAGTTATTGTGCAAGGAAGAGAAGGGTTTGGCTAAAGGAACGGCAAGGGAATCAAGTTCTGAGGATTGGGGACACAGAGAGTGCATTATTCAGGTAATATTTCGGATCATATTCTGCTATGTTGATGTGTGCATGGATTTAGGGTTTATGGAACCCTTTTGTGACTAGATTGATTATTACCCTTGTTCCCCAAACGATTATAACCCTGTATTAGGACCTTTAGAGGTCCAGAATGTCCCATGCCTGTGTATTTCGGGAATTAAGAGAGGTTTTGGATTGGAAACCTTATGCCTTAAGTCAAAAGGTAAATTACAAGTCTTGGGGTGTAGCATGAGCACCTAAATGAAGGTCTTACGTGTTGTACCAGCTTAGGAGGACCAAACCTATGAATGGTCGGGACAATACAGATCTCAGGAAGCAGTTTGATCGACTGCATGGCATGGACTCGCCGAGTCCGATGAACAGACTCGGCGAGTAGCTTGAAGATTAACTGGGACTCGTCGAGCTGTTCTTCAGACTCGGCGAGTGGAGTCGGGGTGGCCCCGCGATTCTTCCACGAGGAACTCATCGAGTCAAGAGGGATATTCGACGAGTAGAAAGGGAACATCAGGATATGGTGAGGACGTCTAGACTCGCCGAGTCGCCTTAGCACTCGCCGAGTCCGGTCAAGTTGACCGTTGACCAGAGTTGACCTACATGTGATTTCTTAGGGTCAGTTGTCTTGAAAGATAAAAGTATTAATAAGGGATATATGATATTATTCAGGGAGTCTGTAGCTCGGCGGATCGAATGCGAGTGATTTCAGGAGTCGCTAGCTTTCATTACCCACGAGGTAAGTCTTCTCACTATACTGTACCCGGAAGGGTTTGACTGTGTGACCGGAAGGTTGGATATGATATGTGTTATACGTGCTATATATGGTAAGGTATTTTCTATGCGTGCTATGTATGTTTATATGGGCCAGAAGGCAATATGTTATGTGACTGAAAGGTCGGATATGATATATGATATATGTGCTATATGTGTTAGGATAAATGTATTATTTGCTGTGTATGTTTATGGGCCGGAAGGCAATATGTTATGTGCCGGAAGGCAATATGTTATGGGCCGGAAGGCGATTATGTTACGGGCCGGAAGGTGTTGCGTTGTAGACCGGAAGGTCAGGGCCTGGAAAGGCGTATATGCGTAAGTAGTATACTGGGGAACTCACTAAGCATTTATGCTTACAGTTGTTATGTATGTGTTTCAGGTACTAGCGAGGACCGTGGGAAGGCGCCGGCATGACGCGTACACACTGTTGATGTTTTGAGATCTTGGGGATTTTACGATTGTATTTTGATATGAAATTTGGAATAATTATATTTGGTTGAAATAAATCACTTATTTTAAATGAAAATTTTGTTTGAAAATTTGCGTTGTTACAATTGGTATCAGAGCCTTGGTTTGAGGGATTCGGGTGTACCTTCGGGTGTAACTGAACTCAAACCGAGGATTTGAGGAAAATCTTTTAAAAATAATAAAGGCATAAACTTTTATAAATGGTAAAGTGGTAAAAAGAAAGAAGCAGTGTGTACGATTAGCCAGCGCCCGAACGGTAAAGATCCCCAGAATACCTTACAATGTTATGTTATGCAATGAATTATGAGTTGTTATGCATGCTAGAAGACTAGGTATTCATGATAGGACTAGAGTGGCCTGATTTGTGATGCCTTAGTCTAGGGAGTTTGCCGATATGAGATATTTGGTAGCGTGCAGGTAGATAGTGCATATCAAAGTAGAGTACTCACTATTCGGGGTTTGGGGAGGAAGATTTGGGACGAATACTGATACGGTGTGGTCGGTAGTATTGGGCCCGTACTACCGAAGACACTGGGTCGGTGGGAGACCCAAGTAAGAATCCCTGGATATCGGATACTGAGTAGGGTTGCGTATCAAGTGCAATTGTACTTGATGGAGTCTCTGATAATTTTATGTTGTATTTCAGAGACATCATGGTTACCACACGCCACAGGGCGAGTTCGAGCGGTGTGAGTGACGAGGATATTCGTCAGATGATTCAGGAGGAGGTAGCTGCAGCAATCCGGGCTGAGATCCCGGAGATGTTTGGGTCTATTAAGACCACTCTGATGGAGACGTTCGAAGAGCGGTACGCCGCACTGACTGAGACTGCAGCCACTGCCGCTACCGCAGCCGTGGCCGCTGCCAGGCCACAAGGGGGCGATTCGTTGCTATTCCGGGAATTCAGCAACACGAAACCCCCTGAGTTCGATGGGACGCAGGATCTGATTGCTGCGATGAGGTGGATCGCCGACATTGAAGGGTGCTTCTACACTTGCTCATGCCCGGAGCACCTGAGGGTACGGTTCGCTTTGAACCAGCTCCGTATGGGAGCGAAGGATTGGTGGAAGTTCGTGACGGCGAACTTCACTTTGGCGGAAATTACAGCAGTGACATGGGAGAGGTTTACTGACATGTTCAGGGACGAGTATGTTCCCCCAGTGGAGAGGGAACGATTGATTCAGGAGTTCTTGACCCTTAAGCAGGGTACTGATTCGGTTGCGGTGGTTACGCAGAAGTTTCATGAGAGGGCGATGTTCTGCCCTGAGCTGGTGTCTATAGAGCAGTCGCGGATGAGCCGGTACTTAGGCGTTTTGAGGAGGGATATCCGGGAGTTTGTGTCAAACTCAACCTATCGTACTTTTACTGAGCTTCAGGCAAATGCCAGGAAGCGCGAGATCGAGTTGGAGACCCAGGTCAGGGAGGAGGCCGAGTCTCGGCAGGTGGACCGGCAGCCAGCTCAGTCTCAGCCGGCAGCCAAGCGGATCAAGTCCGCTGATTTGAGGATGGGAGGTCAGAAGGGCCGCACTTGCGGGAAGTGCGGCAAGGGTCATGAGGGGGCGTGCCGAGCTGGTGGTTGCTACAAGTGTGGCAAGGAAGGACACATTGCCAGGGATTGTCCTAAGGGGTTTATGGTTTGTTTTCATTTCAACCAGACAGGCCATCGGAAGGCTGAGTGCCCGCAGCTTCGTCAGGGATCTACACCTACTACCAGGACTACTAAGGCTCGACCGGCGAAGGTCGAGGCCCCGAGGGCTTGTGGGAGACCCTTTCAGCTGACTGCGGAGGAGGTCCACGCTGCGCCCGATGTTGTGGCAGGTATGCTGTAATTCACGTATTTATTTAAAGTCGAGATGTTATGCTTATGTTAATATATGTGTAGGTACTTTTCTTGTGAACTCTATGCCTGCTCTAGTGTTATTTGATTCGGGTGTGAGTAGGTCCTTTGTATCTGTAGCTTTTAGTCAGCATATCAGCATTAGTCGTGAGCCGTTAAGTCGGCCCCTGAGCGTTTCTATAGCGGCCGAGAGGGTGGTTTGTGCCACGGAGGTTCTTCGGGGATGCGTACTAGAGATTTTCGGGGTTGAGTTTCCGATTGACCTAATTCCTATTGCGATGGGTGATGTCTGTGTCATCATGGACATGGACTGGCTGAGCCGATTCAGCGCTGTCATCGACTGCGACCGCCAGCTGGTGACTATACGAGACCCTAGTGGAGGAGTTCTTACGGTGTACGGCGAGGGTACTCGTTCGGGATCAGCTTTTTGTTCGGCCGCTAGGGCGAGGCAATGTCTACAACAGGGATGTAAGGGTTTTGTGGCGTATGTGATGGATACGCGGGAGGCTTCCGAGAGACCAAGGTCAGTGGAGGAGGTCCCAGTGGTGTGTGAGTTTCCAGATGTTTTTCCCGAGGAACTGCCGGGAGTACCTCCTGCGAGGCAAGTAGAGTTTGGTATCGATCTGATTCCGGGGGCTGCGCCTATTGCGAAGGTGCCTTATCGTCTCGCACCTCCAGAGATGCAAGAGTTGTCCTTGCAACTCCAGGAGTTGCTGGGGAAGGGATTTATTCGTCCGAGCAGCTCGTCGTGGGGAGCATCGATCCTGTTCATCAAGAAGAAGGATGGTTCACACCGGATGTGCATTGATTACCGGGAGTTGAACAAAGTGACGGTCAAGAACCGCTATCCGTTACCGAGGATCGATGACTTATTCGATCAGTTGCAAGGGGCATCTTGGTTTTCCAAGATCGATCTGAGATCAGGGTACCATCAGGTAAGAGTGCGGGATGAGGAAGTCCAGAAGACAACATTTAGGACGCGATATGGGCGTTATGAGTTCGTGGTGATGCCTTTCGGGCTCACCAATGCCCCGGCAGTGTTCATGGACCTCATGAACAGGGTATGCAGGCCGATGCTGGATCGGTCTGTGATTGTATTTATCAACGACATCCTGGTGTATTCGCGATCCAGAGAGCAGCATGAGGGACATTTGAGGGAGGTCCTTGGGGTACTGAGGTCGGAGAAGCTATATGCAAAATTCTCCAAATGTGACTTCTGGTTGCGGGAGGTCCAATTTCTTGGACATGTTGTTAATCAGGCAGGGATATTGGTCGATCCAGCCAAGGTTGAGGCAGTGATGAGTTGGGAGGTACCGAAGTCACCTTCCGAGATCAGGAGTTTCCTTGGGTTAGCGGGGTACTATCGGAGGTTTATTAGAGACTTCTCCAAGATCGCGGTACCGCTCACCAGACTGACCCGGAAGGGTGTTGCCTTCTCATGGGGACCCGAGCAACAGATTTCTTTCGAGACACTTCGCCAGAGACTGTGCGAAGCCCCGGTATTAGCTCTCCCGGAAGGGATGGAAGATTTTGTCATATATTGCGACGCATCGATTTCGGGACTGGGTGCAGTGTTGATGCAGAGAGGTCATGTGATAGCTTATGCATCGAGGCAGCTAAAGCCTCACGAGGCGAGATATCCCACGCATGACTTAGAGTTGGGGGCAGTAGTGTTCGCTCTCAAGATTTGGCGTCACTACCTGTATGGGGTTCGATGTACGATATATACGGACCATAAGAGTTTGAAGTATTTGATGGATCAACCCAACCTAAATATGCGTCAGAGGAGATGGTTGGATGTGGTCAAGGATTATGACTGTGAAATCCTATACCACCCGGGCAAGGCTAATGTGGTAGCCGATGCATTGAGCCGCAGGGCGGAGAGCACTCCATTGCGAGATGTATGTCTGAGACTGACGGTGATGACTCCGGTATTGGATGCTATTCATGGGGCACAGGCCGAGGCTGTGAGATCCGAGATGCAAAAGAAAGAACGGGTCGTTGGGTTAATTTCAGAGTTCGTTAAGGATGGACGAGGACTTATGACGTTTCAGGGTCGGATTTGGGTACCGTTTGTGGGCGGTACGCGTGCTACTTTGATGGAGGAGGCTCACAGATCAAAATTCTCGATCCATCCCAGTGCTACGAAGATGTATTTGGACTTGAGGAAGGAATACTGGTGGCCCTGTATGAAGAGAGACGTCGCCTGGTTCGTTGAGAGGTGCTTGACCTGCCGTAGAGTTAAGGTCGAGCACCAGAGACCGCATGGCAAGTTGCAGCCTTTGGAGATTCCTGAGTGGAAGTGGGAACAGATTACCATGGACTTCATCACTAAATTGCCGAAAACTGCCAGAGGAGTCGATGCAATTTGGGTGATTGTGGATAGATTGACGAAGAGTGCACACTTCCTTGCCATCAGCGAGAGTTCATCAGCGGAGAAGTTGGTGGAGTTATATGTGAGAGAGGTGGTATCTCGGCATGGAGTGCCGATCTCGATTGTTTCGGACCGTGATGTACGCTTCACTTCCAGGTTCTGGAAGAAATTCCACGAGGAGCTGGGTACTAAACTGCATTTTAGTACCGCATACCATCCCCAGACAGACGGCCAGAGCGAGCGGACGATTCAGACATTGGAGGACATGCTTCGAGCGTGTGTGTTAGACTTCGGGGGTAGCTGGGATGCGCATTTACCCTTGGCAGAGTTTTCCTACAACAACAGCCATCATTCGAGCATTGGTATGCCACCTTTTGAGTTGTTGTATGGTAGGAGGTGTCGGACCCCCATTTGCTAGGGAGAGGTGGGACAGAGAGTGATGGGCAGTACAGAGATCATACTTCAGACGACAGATCAGATTCAGCAGGTTAGACAGAGGTTATTGACCGCCCAGAGCCGACAGAAGAGTTATGCGGATAGACGCCGGTCCGAGCTTGAATTTCAGGTTGGAGACTTCGTTCTCCTGAAGGTTTCTCCTTGGAAGGGAGTGATCCGGTTCAGGAAGAGGGGCAAGTTGGGGCCCCGGTTCATAGGTCCATTTCGTGTGATTGCAAGGGTAGGCCGGGTAGCTTATCGGTTGGAGTTGCCAGCAGAGTTGGGACAGATCCACAATACCTTTCACGTATCGCAGTTGAGGAAGTGTATAGCCGATGAATCGGCAGTGGTTCCATTAGAGGATATTCAGGTGGATGCGAGCCTGAATTACACCGAGAGACCAGTAGCCATCAGGGATCGGAAGATCAAGGTTTTGAGGAACAAGGAGGTACCTCTGGTGTTGGTTCAGTGGCAACACCGGAAAGGATCGGAGATGACTTGGGAGCCGGAGCGTGAGATGCGGGAGCAACATCCGGAGTTATTTGCAGAATGAGACTTCGAGGGCGAAGTCTAGTCCTAGTGGGGGAGAGTTGTAACAGCCCGGAATTTCAGGTATTGTTATAATATGGTTTTTGGGGTGTTTTAGGAAGGGACTCGGCGAGTTGGAGCCAGACTCGCCGAGTAGGACCACAGACTGGGTCGCGGGTTCGCGACTGGACTCGACGAGTCCATTATGGACTCGGCGAGTCTGCGCTGTTCAGCGGAAACCCTAGCCGTTCGGTTTTGGAACGTATATAACGGACTTATAGGCCTTCATTGTCCGTCTTTAGCGACTGAGAAGAACCCTAAATCGGTTGTGGGCATCTAGAGCAAGGATTGAAGGCCATTGGTGATCTTGAAGAAGTTATTGTGCAAGGAAGAGAAGGGTTTGGCTAAAGGAACGGCAAGGGAATCAAGTTCTGAGGATTGGGGACACAGAGAGTGCATTATTCAGGTAATATTTCGGATCATATTCTGCTATGTTGATGTGTGCATGGATTTAGGGTTTATGGAACCCTTTTGTGACTAGATTGATTATTACCCTTGTTCCCCAAACGATTATAACCATGTATTAGGACCTTTAGAGGTCCAGAATGTCCCATGCCTGTGTATTTCGGGAATTAAGAGAGGTTTTGGATTGGAAACCTTATGCCTTAAGTCAAAAGGTAAATTACAAGTCTTGGGGTGTAGCATGAGCACCTAAATGAAGGTCTTACGTGTTGTACCAGCTTAGGAGGACCAAACCTATGAATGGTCGGGACAATACAGATCTCAGGAAGCAGTTTGATCGACTGCATGGCATGGACTCGCCGAGTCCGATGAACAGACTCAGCGAGTAGCTTGAAGATTAACTGGGACTCGTCGAGCTGTTCTTCAGACTCGGCGAGTGGAGTCGGGGTGGCCCCGCGATTCTTCCACGAGGAACTCATCGAGTCAAGAGGGATACTCGACGAGTAGAAAGGGAACATCAGGATTTGGTGAGGATGTCTAGACTCGCCGAGTCGCCTTAGCACTCGCCGAGTCCGGTCAAGTTGACCGTTGACCGTTGACCAGAGTTGACCTACATGTGATTTCTTAGGGCCAGTTGTCTTGAAAGATAAAAGTATTAATAAGGGATATATGATATTATTCAGGGAGTCTGTAGCTCGGCGGATCGAATGCGAGTGATTTCAGGAGTCGCTAGCTTTCATTACCCACGAGGTGAGTCTTCTCACTATACTGTACCCGGAAGGGTTTGACTGTGTGACCGGAAGGTCGGATATGATATGTGTTATACGTGCTATATATGGTAAGGTATTTGCTATGCGTGCTATGTATGTTTATATGGGCCGGAAGGCAATATGTTATGTGACTGATAGGTCGGATATGATATATGATATATGTGCTATATGTGTTAGGATAAATGTATTATTTGCTGTGTATGTTTATGGGCCGGAAGGCAATATGTTATGGGCCGGAAGACAATATGTTATGGTCCGGAAGGCGATTATGTTACGGGCCGGAAGGCGTTGCGTTGTAGACCGGAAGGTCAGGGCCTGGAAAGGCGTATATGCGTAAGTAGTATACTGGGGAACTCACTAAGCATTTATGCTTACAGTTGTTATGTATGTGTTTCAAGTACTAGCGAGGACCGTGGGAAGGCGCCGGCATGACGCGTACACACTGTTGATGTTTTGAGATCTTGGGGATTTTACGATTGTATTTTGATATGAAATTTGGAATAATTATATTTGGTTGAAATAAATCACTTATTTTAAATGAAAATTTTGTTTGAAAATTTGCGTTGTTACACTCCCACTTTTGATGGAGTTCAGGATCCGATCGTTGCTATGAGATGGTTATCAGATGTGGAGGGATGTTTCTTCACTTGTTCATGCCCTGCTGATCAGAGGGTGAGGTGTGCTCTGAACCTGTTAAGGCTCGGGGCAAAGGATTGGTGGAGATTGACCACGGGGTCGTACTCGGATGCGCAGAGGGCTACGATTTCATGGGATCGGTTCAGAGAGATGTTCAACACTCGTTATGTTCCGCAGGTCGAGAGGGAGAGGTTGGCTCAGGAGTTCTTGGAGCTGAAACAGGATTCGGAATCGGTGACGGAAATCACCAGGATGTTTACTGAGCGGGCGATGTTTTGCCCTGAGTTCGCTTCGGAGCAGGCTCAGATGTCCCGATATCTGAGTATGCTAAAGAGAGACATCAGACAGTTTGTGTCTGCGCAGAGGTGCGAGACTTTGCTGGAGTTGCAGGAGGCCGCCAGGCGGCGTGAGTTAGAGATTGAGTTGCAGATGCATGAGCTGAGGCAAGCTCCGGTTCAGTCGCAGTCGGCGATGAAACGGTCTAAGACCGTTGATTCCAGGATGGGAGATCAGGGTAGCCACGTCTGTGGAAAGTGTGGAAGGGGTCACGCCGGAGTTTGTCGGTCCAGTGGAGCATGCCGCAAGTGCGGAAAGGAGGGACACTATGCGAGGGATTGTCGGCAGTCAGTGCCGGTTCGGGATTTGAGGATATGCTATCATTGTCATCAGGTTGGACATTTGAAGGTCAACTGTCCACGGCTTGCTGCAGGACCGGTGCAGGCTCCAGCACCGGCTACGTTGAGGATCATAGGTGGAGATCAGGGTGGAGCGGAGCCCCCAAGGGCTTAGGGTCGTGTTTTTCAGCTTGTTGCTGCGGGTATGTTTCTTTCTGTTGTTTTTTATCATTTATGATTATTATGGAGTATTGTTATCTGCTAGTTTCGTTGGTTGGTTATGGAATTGCGTTTCGGGTTTTCGTGTGGTATCCGTTGTTCCTTGAGGGTTTGGCGAGTTGTGATCGAGATTTCGTTTTGGTATCCTTTGTTCCCTGAAGGATCGATATGGTTATGGATTAGTACTTCGAGCTATCGTTGATTATCTTTGTGAGGATTGGTGGCAGATGCGGCGTTGGTTTGAAGGCCGGGTAGATTCTGCAGTCCGAGGAATGGATATTTGAAGATTGGGTTCCTTTCGAGCGGGTTGTTCAGTGTGGAAACATGATTTTTATGAAAGTTGTTAGTGCTGGTGAGAAACATTTTGCGTGTAAGTGTTGATTTTCTGCAAGGTTGCTTTGGGAGATCGGTGATGGCGACCGGTGATTAATTGTCAGTGCCTTAAGTGGGGGAGAATTGGAAATTCTACGGATGAACGTTGGGCCTGAGAGGTTGTTTAGCTGCTTGGGGAATTCAGCGGTATTTCTATCAGCCAAGAGCAGGCTCGTATGGGTGAGTAACAGGCGTGCGGGGCGGAATACAGACCTAGAGCAATTGATTGTGGAAGGCATAGGAGCAGGCCGGGATCGAGTACGTATGATGGAGATAGAGTTCGGAACCCCTAGAGGGCTAGAACGGTATGCACGGGAGGATTTCCCGAAGGGATAGTTCGGAATGATGAAGGCTAGTTGAGCGGTCCGGATAGACTGAAGGCCAGTAGGCGTACCAGTCAAGCCGAAGGCTCGGAGGACGATCCAGTCAGATTGGCTGAAGGTTCTAAGAGTGGTCCAGATTGACTGAAGGCTTGGGGAGGCGGTCCAGTCATGCTGAAGACTCTGCGAGTACTGTTGGATCGGTTCGAGGTTATGGGTTGCGTATGTTGCAGTGTGATTACATTGGGAGGTCTGGCCCTGGGTAGCAATCTTGAGCAGTGAAGGTAGTGCATGGGCTTGAGAGTCCCTGCGATGAGAGTCAGAGTAGTGGTGATGCATGGATGTCGGGTACGCTTTAAAGAGGTAATGTAGCGTGGGATGAGCACCATAGTGCCTGTCATGGTGACAGGGCGGACGAGTGGTTTCCTTGGTAAGGAAAGAGGGGGGAATGAAACTCCGAAAGGGAATGCGAATTCACGGAAGTGAAAGCAGCAGTGTAGAGTTATGATTGGAGTGGTCCGTCGATGGTCTTTGAGTAGCGTGTTGCGGCGTTAGAATAAAAGCTCATTCGACTTGATATGTTTGCTCAGGGCACTGAGGGAATACCGCAGGCATAGAACCAGGGAGAGGGGTTCAGAAGGGATGCAGAGAGAGAGTCTCGGACTCTCAGTGAGATTCTGATCAGGGTTTTGGGTATGTATTAGCGGTTCATCATGGAAGCATGTTTGAGGATATCATCAGTGTATCGGGTTTTCCAAACCTGAGGGTGCTAGAGCTAGATCAGCATGTGTGTGTGATTGCGAGAGGAGAACTCAAGGGAGTTGCTCCAGAATGGAAGAATGGGTCTTTCTGTCGTCATGGAATGGATAGAGTGGGATTCGAATGGGGGATCCGATGCTTCATGGTTTTCTAGCCATATGAGTCAAGTGAAAGATGAGAATTGGAGCAGTAAGGCATCATGGGTAATTCTCGGGTGTTGAGTGCGGTTATCAGAGGGTACAGCTCGTGCCCGGGTTGAGTAGGTGGTTGGGGCACCGTATGGAAGGAGAAAGTGAGCTTCTGGTTTCTATGGTTGTGCCTTGAGGGACTGGTTTCGGTCAAGGTCAGGCGGCGCATCGTGGGAAGTAATTTGAAGATGAGATGCCGTAGGCTTCGAGGACGAAGCCTAATTTAAGTGGGGGAGAATTGTAACAGCCCGGAATCGCAAGAGTAGAGTTGAAGGGCTAAAAGTGTAAGTTTCGGAGGGTGACTCGGCGAGTCCATGGATAGACTCGGCGAGTCAGGTCACGACTATGGTCGCGTATCAAGTGGCCTACTCGGCGAGTCTAAAGATGGACTCGGCGAGTAGGTGCTGTGTGGAGAAAACCCTAATTTTCGGGGTTGAGCCCTATATAAGGATCATTATGCCCCTCCACAGCCTCCTCTATTCCCCCCTTGAGTCCCAGAAACCCTAATTTCGTGGAGAGCCCCATTGTTGAGAAAATTAGAGCTTGGAGAGGAGTTGGTTGAAGAAATCTTGAAGGAGAAGTGGCTTGGATCAAAGGGCTTTGCTTGGATTCGAGTTTCATTGCTGTTGAGGCATCCTTTGGAGTGGAGGATTTCGTGTCAGAGTTCGGAGCAGCGGGATCTTATCCTTTTAGCCGGCAGTTTCGAGGTGAGTTATCGTCACTATATCAACAGGGTCTAAGGCACCAAGGCCGGCCCTTTATTGGATTGAAATTCGGATATGGTTATTATGTTATTGTTTGATGTGTCTGCATCCTGGTAGCTGGGATGGTACATGCTAGGAGACCTTGTTAAGGTCAGTTTCCCGATATATATATATATATATAAAGTGATGCTATGCTAGTGACCGGTTAGGTCGGTAACCTGGGTAGGGTAATGATATGCTATGTGATCTGTTTGTTCGGTTTATTGGCTATGACTGTTATATGATTGTATGTTTTGTGCACATGGTTGTTTGGACTAGAGATGGGTTGAGGCGGGTCGTGCTTTGTGCTGTAGGCCAAGATACCCAGGGCGGACCGGTTATTCCGAAGGCCCAGCGAGCGGTCCGGATAGGCTGTAGGCCCCACGAGGGCGGACCAGACGTGTTGAGGCTCGGAGAGTGGACCAGGCCGACTGAAGGCCCGATGCGGGCGGACCAGTCACACTGTAGACTCAGAGAGTGGACCAGGTGGGTTGAAGGCCCGATGCAGGCGGACCAACCCCACTGTAGACTCGAAGGACATGACTAGACCTGGAGGATAGATCCGATGGACTGAAGGCCCGATACGGCGGACCAGTCATACAGTAGACCCGATATGCATCGTTGTTCTATGTTCTGTTATGTTATGTATGTTTTATATGTTATGGGCCGGAAGGCAATATGTTTTGGACCGGAAGGTCGCATCCTGGAAGGGCGTATAAGTGGTTGGTATTTTGGGGGTATCTCACTAAGTTTTCGGGCTTACAGTTGTGGTTTAATGTTTTTCAGGTTCTTCAGGAGACCGTGGCAAGGCGAAGGCGCGATAGTACCGCTCCTCATGATTTTGTAGCAAAGTGATTCTGGGGATACTCTAAATGAATTGTATTGAAAACCTTTTTGTAAACAATTTAATGAAAATCGGGTGGTTTTTGAAAAATTTAAATTGGTTTTATTTTTCGGATGTTACAATTGGAAGAGAAGCTCAACTCATCATGGAATGAGCCGTATCTAACAAGGATCGATTGCACCTTTCAGCCACACCATTATGTTGTGGTGTCTTAGGAGGTTTCAATTGTGAAACTATTCCACATTCCTTGAAGTAGTCATCGAACTCGATACTAAGATAATCTCCGCCTCTATCTAATCGGATCATCTTTATCCTTTTGCCTAATGGATTATCGACTTCATGTTTAAACTCTTTGAACTTTTCAAAGGTTTCTTACTTAATCTTAATTAAGTATATATAACCATATTTGCTATACGCATCAGTAAAAGTCACATAGAGTCAATTAGCATCCCTTGTGGATGATCTGAAGGGTCCATACACATCTATGTGTATGAGATCTAACAATCCTTCACCTCTTTCACAAGATCCAGTGAAAGGTGATTTTGTAATCTTACCCAATTGATAAGATTCACATGTATCATCTGACCTTGAGTGAAATAAATTCCAACACTCTATCCTTTTCGAGTTCGGCAATGCGCATCTTGTTAACGTGTCTAATAAGACAATGTCACAAGTATGCTTTGTCTAAACCATTAGACGAATCAATTTGAAAAACACCATTACCTAAATTTTCTACAATCATCACAGTTTCATACACACTATCACAAGGTAAAGCTTCAAAAAAAAAAACACCATTTTTATAAGCAAAAATAGAACCATTATCATCATTAAAAGAATATCTAAAACCTTGTTTAAGAAATGCATGAAAAGAAATATTTTTTAATCCCATTTCTGACAAGTAGCAACAATTTATTAAATCTATTCCTAACCCATTACTAAACAGTAAGCCATAAAATCCAATCTTGTTGATAGGTGAAGATCGCCTATTCCCTATGATTAAGTTCATCCTTCCATGATCCACATCCTCACTTCTTTTTAGCCCCTGCAAATCAGAACAAATGTGAAAACCACATCCTGTATCAAGGACCCAAGAACGAGAACATGATTAGTTATTAGATAAGATAGTGTATTTACCTGCCGAAGTTGGCTTCACCTTGACATCTTTGATATATTGCAAGTATTTTGGGAAGCTTCGTTTCCAATTCCCTTTATCATTGCAGTAAAAGAATGTGGCCTCTTTAGGATCAGATACAAGGGAACATTAGAACTGGATTTTCCTTTGGGTTCACTGCTTAATGACCTAGATTTAGACTTTCCCTTCTAGTTTTTCTTAGGAGGACTATTCCTCTTTTTGCTTTACCCTTGACCAATAGCCAAAACTAGAGTAGTAGTAGGATTGGAGGTAATACTCTTTCCCTTTATTTCTGCTTTAGCTGTTCGCACGAGGTTCTAAAGTTGAGACAAAGTATTCTCTTTGTTGTTCAAATGATAAGTCAAAATGAACTGATCATACCAACTAGGTAATTAGTGAAAGACTATATCAATAGCTAGATCCTACCCAAAGGTCACATTTAGCTTAACCAAAGGATCCACGTATCTGTATCATCTACACGTGGCTGATCACAGATTGTTCATCTTTCATCTTGCTTGTAATGACAGACTTTACCACCTCGTACTTCTTCTTGATGAGTTTACTGATGGTACTTTTCCGTCAAGTCCTTGTTCATCTCATACATTAAATTATCCTCATAGAATCTCTGCAATTCTAGAGTAATAGTGGCTACCGTGATGCACACAACTTTTGTGGCATCATTGTAGTGCCTCTTGTACTCAGCTAGTTTTCAAGAGTGGTGTGTTCTTCATCAATTTCATTGAGTTCCTTTTCAAGGACATATTCCTTGTCCTCGAAATGAAGAGCCATTTTTATGTTGCGAATCCAATCATTATAGTTGGTGCCATCCAGTGTCACCCTAGAGCAAATGTTCAACAACGAGAAGTTGTTGTTGTTGTTGTTGGAGGAGGAGGAGGATGAACCAGAAGCATCATTTATAGTAGACATCTACAAAATAAAGATAGTTTTTAGTTAGATAAGAATAATCCTCAATATAACATCCAAAATGAAATCTTAAGGCTAGGATCCAACTAGATAATTCATAGCTTAGAAAAGAGATCTTGCAATGTAATTGTAAATTATGTAAAGTTGGGTAAATAATGATTTACCAATTTTACCACAAGAAACAAAATTTTGAATGAATTATGTTTTAATGAAATTCCTAGATCTTTTAAGATTCATTGAAACTACTGAATGGCATGTTAAATCTCAATTATGCTCTTCCATTTGTGACTTGCATATCGAGGATCACAAACAAGATGTGAACAATCATGCAAATTAGCTTGGTACTCTCGATGTCATTTATCAACTCATTTTAATATGTCGGTTAGCCACACACGCTCCATTAATCAATGATAATTTTTGAGACACCCATTATCACTCTTTATTAGTCCCACATTAGTGTACTGGTTAATCGAACGCGCTCCACCAATGACTTATAAAGTGTAATGGTAATTTCATGGATTAGCATACAAATTCACATTATTCCTAAAGTAACTAGGATTGAGATTTTTAATAAAATGTTTAGTTACTTTTAATAGCATTATACTTTTAATGAGGATTATTTTTCCTATCAAACCATTTGGCTAACGACCCTTCTCCCACATAAGAGACCGGTAGGTGAAAGTGGAAACCTATTCAACGACCATTTTATTTACCGCTTCCTTAAACCCTCTTTATAGCATGATTTTGTGAATGAGGACTACTATTCATTTGACTAACTTGATCTTATACATATAGTAATAATTAACCTTTTAATTTTACATATAGTATATGGTGTATTTTATGTAACAACGTAAATTTTCAAAACAATTTTTCATATCTTTAAAACATAATTTCATTCAAGACAAACCATAAAATCCAATGTAACATGGTCACAATACAAAACGTATCAAATCCCAAGATCAAATATATCCAAATTTGCCTGTGTGTGTACAAGTCATGTCGGCGCCTTCCCATGGTCCACCCTAGTACCTGAAACACATAACACAACAACTGTAAGCATAAATGCTTAGTGAGTTCCCCAATATACCACTTACACACATACGCGGTTCCAGGACATACTCCACACGACCTTCCGGTCCATGTATCTCAGGGGACTTCCGTCCTAACCCGGTAAACCTTCCGGTCCTACCCGTTTCGACCTTCCGGTCTACATCATAATGCCTTCCGGCCCATATCAAGCATAACATACATACCTCATACAAAACAGACAACTCATAGCATACAATGCATATATCTTATAGCATACCAGACCTTACAGTCACACATAGGTACCCTTCCAGGTACAGTATAGTGAGAAGACTCACCTCGTATGAAGTCTAGTATCTCACATGCTCGATATCTTTGAATCTCGAAACAACGACCTAGACTCGCCTAATCACATGAAGTAATCATTCTAAATTATTAATGGCTCTCAAGGCTATACTACGTTCCTTTCTACAATTCCACAGAAGGGTAAAAGACCATTTTACCCCTCCCTGACTCAAAAGTCCACATGTTGACCAAAACCCTAAAAGTCAACAAAAGTTAACAGCAAGCAGTACACGGGGCATACCAACTCCTGTACGCGGAGCGTACCCTTGCATTCCAGAATCGGGGAATGCGACCCCCTACGCGGCGCGTACTGGGATTACGCCCAATGTAAATCCAAGTTTCTTACTTTCTTCATTTTAGGTCTTAAACAGTTAAGATATAATCTCACATTCCAGATCTGGCCATTCTAATACATCTTAATCCATAAAGTCGAAACCTTTAAGCATTTGCATGGCTATAAATGTTCCCACACCTTCTAACACCTTTCCTTTCTCCTCCAAAAGTCTAGATCTCATGTAGGGTCCAATATTTACATCCAAGATTGCATTTTTATGCACATACAACTCATATAGTCCTGGAATATGATAGATCTAGGCCAATGGGGACAATTTGCTCATAAAGTCTCCATCTTGGCACCTTAAACCCTAGAATTTGGTCTAAGAAGCACACAACACAAATAACAAGGCAAGTTCTGAACTTTATACCTCAGGAAGAAGCTCCAACCTCTGTAGACCTCAAATCTACTCTTCTCCACTAACTTCTAGCTCCTAAATTGGCCTCCTCTTCTCTTTCACCACCTTGAAATGGCACATTTAAGCTTAGAACACTCACACACTAGCTAAGGACAAAGGAAAAACTCTCTTAGGGTTTGTTTATGTGAGATGGTGGCTAAGAGACAAGACCATCTCATTCCTTTTATAGCCCTCAAGTCATATTAGGGTTTTGCATCTAGGCCGGTTACGCCTGGCGTAACCTTGGGTACGCCCAGTGTACCCAGATGAATCCGTGTACAAAATAAGCATGCGAGTACGCGCAACGTACTCCTTAGTATGCCTAGCGTACTCACAAGCCTAGCATTTACAATAAGGGACCTAACATAACAATCTTGGGAAAGAAGAAGGGTTAAATGGTTGAACCTGAATTTTGGGATGTTACAATTCTCCCCCACTAGAACAAGACTTCACCCTCGAAGTGTTATACCGAAAAAAACTCCGGATGCTGCTCCCGCATTTCTGACTCTGACTCCCACGTTAGCTCGGACCCTTTTCAATGCTGCCACTGAACCTGCACCAACGGTACCTCCTTGTTCCTCAGAACCTTGATCTTTTGATCCCGAATCGCAATTGGTTTCTCAGCATAATTCAGGCCCACATCCACCTGAATATCCTCCAGCGGCACTACTGCTGACTCATCGACTATACACTTCCTCAACTGAGACATGTGGAAGGTATCATGAATCGGGCTCAACTCCGCAGGTAGCTCCAATCGATATGTTACTCTGCCTACCCTCGCAATCACCCTAAACAGCCCAATATGCCTGGGCCCCAGCTTGCCCCTCTTTCCTAATCGAATCACTCCTTTCCAAGGAGACACTTCAGGAGTACAAAATCCCCAACCTGAAACTCGAGCACAGATACTCGCCTATATGCATAACTTTTCTGGCGACTCTGAGCGGTCAACAACCTCTGTCTGACCTGTTGTATCTGCTCTGTCGTCCAAAGCACTATCTCTGTACTACCCATCACACGTTTCCTTACTTCACCCTAACAAATAGGGGTCCAACACCTCCTCCCATACAACAGATCAAAGGGTGGCATACCAATGCTCGAGTGATGGCTGTTGTTATAGGAAAACTCAGCCAAGGGAAAATACGTGTCCCAACTTCCTCCGAAATCCAATACACATGCCCGAAGCATGTCCTCGAGCGTCTGAATCATCCGCTCACTCTGTCCGTCCGTCTATGGGTGGTATGCAGTACTGAAGTGCAGCCTCGTACCCAACTCCTCGTGACATGTCTTCCAAAATATGGAAGTAAAATGCACATCTCGATCTGAAACAATCGATATCGGAACTCCATGCCGCGATACCACCTCCCTCACGTACAACTTCACCAGCCTCTCCGCAGAAGAGCTCTCACTGATAGCGAGAAAGTGAGCGATCTTTGTCAACCTGTCCACAATCACCCAAATCGCATCGAAACCTCTTGCAGTCCTTGGCAATTTGGTGATAAAATCCATGGTAACTTGTTCCCACTTCCACTTAGGAATCTCCAATGGCTGCAACTTACCATGTGGACGTTGGTGCTCGACCTTAACCTTGTGACAGGTCAAGCACCTCTCCACGAACCATGCGATATCTCTCTTCATATAGGGCCACCAATATTCCATTTTTAGGTCCAAAAACATCTTAGTGGCCCTAGTATGGATCGAGAAACTCAATCTATGGGCCTCCTCCATCAAGATGGTACGCGTCCCGCCCACAAACGGTACCCAAATCCGACCCTGAAAGGTCATAAGTCCTCCACTATCGGTAACAAACTCCAATACCTGCCCGATCACCCGCTCCCCTTTTGCGGTTTTCCAGTCTCATGGCCTCAGCCTGGGCCCCTCGAATGGTGTCCAACACCAGAGTCATCACTATCAATCTCATACAAACGTCTCGTATCGGGGCGCTCTCCGCCCTACGGCTCAAGGCATCGACTACAACATTAGCCTTTCCTGGGTGGTACAGGATCTCACAATCATAATCCTTTACTACATCCAACCATCTTCTCTGGCGCATATTCAGGTTGGGCTGATCCATCAAGTACTTCAAACTCTTGTGGTTTATGTATATGGTACACCGAACCCCATATAGATAGTGATGCCAGATCTTGAGGGCGAACACCATAGCCCCCAACTCTAGATCATGGGTGGGATACCTCGACTCATGAGGTTTCAGCTGCCTCGATGCATATGCTATCACATGCCCCCTCTGCATAAGCACCGCTCCCAACCCTGATATCGATGCATCACAGTACACCACAAAATCCTCCATCCCTTCCGGGAGTGTGAGTACTGGGGCTTCACATAACTTCTGGCGAAGGGTCTCAAATGAGGTCTGCTGCTCCGGAATCCAGGAAAAAGCAACACCCTTTCCGGGTCAACTTGGTGAGTGGCACGACAATCTTGGAGAAATCCTTAATAAATCTCCGATAATAGCCGACCAATCCTTAAAAGCTCTTGATCTCGGTGGGCGATTTCGGCACCTCCCACATCATGACCGCCTCAATCTTGGCTGGATCGATCAATATCCCATTTTGGTTGACGAGATGTCCCAAGAACTGGACCTATCGTAACCAGAACTCACACTTGGAGAATTTGGCATAAAGCCTCTCCGATCTTAGAACTCCAAGGATCTCCCTCAAATGCTCCTCATGTTGTTCTCTAGATCTCGA
Organism: Lactuca saligna; assembly: GCF_052625555.1. NCBI lineage: Eukaryota > Viridiplantae > Streptophyta > Magnoliopsida > Asterales > Asteraceae > Lactuca > Lactuca saligna. Next base: position 327,392,605 of record NC_136420.1, read on the forward strand.
ATACACCAAAATATCATGAAAGAACATGATCACCGACCGATCCAACATCGGTCTGCACACCCTGTTCATGAGATCCATGAACATGGCTAGTGCATTGGTGAGCCCAAAAGGTATCACCACGAACGCGTAATGCCCATAACGAGTTCTGAACGCTGTCTTCTGGATATCTTCATCCCGAACCCTCATCTAATGATAACTCGACCTCAAGTCCATCTTGGAGAACCAAGACGCTCCCTGCAACTGATCGAACAGATTGTCAATCCTTGGTAACGGATAACGGTTCTTGACCGTCAACTTGTTCAACTCCCGGTAATCAATACACATCCGGTGTGAACCATCCTTCTTCTTGACAAAAAGGATCGGTGCTCCCAAAGGTGAGCTACTCGGTCTAATAAACCCCTTTTCCAACAGTTCCTGAAGCTACGAGGATAACTCCTGCATCTTGGACGGCGCAAGGCGATAGGGTGCCTTGGCAATAGGTGCCGCCCCTGGCACCAAGTCGATACGAAACTCCACCTGCCTCTCGGGAAGCACCCTCGGCAACTCCTCGGTGAAAATGTCAGGGAACTCTCGCACAATTGGGACCGCATAAATCGAACTTGGCCTCCCAGCGGCCACTCGCGTGTCCATCACATAGGCCACAAATCCTCTACAGCCATGTTGTAAACTCTGTCTTGCCCTAGCAGCCGAACAAAATGTTGACTCAGGACGGGTACCCTCACCATACACTGTAAGTACTCCCCAACTAGGGTCACGTATCGTCACCAACTGATGCTCGCAGTCTATAACAGCTCCAAATCAGCTCAACCAATCCATGTCCACTATAACACACACATCCCCCATCACAATCGGGACCAAATCTATCGGGAACTCCACACTGAAGATCTCAAGGATAAATCCTCGAATCACATCCGTAGCATACACTACTCGCTCGTCAGCTATGGAAACTCCCAGAGGTCAACTCAACGCCTCCTGATGGATACTAATGTGCTGACTAAAAGCCAAGGAAACAAATGACCGACTCGCACCCGAGTCAAATAACACCAAAACAGGTACAGAATTCATAAGAAAATTACCTACGCATATCATCATATAAGCACAATATCTCAACTAAAAAAAAAAGATAAATACATAATACATACCAGCCACAACATCGGGCGCTGTGTGGACCTCCTCCGCAGTCAACTGGAAAGCTCTCCCACGAGCCTTCGGAGCCTCGGCCTTTACTGATCGAACCTCAGTAACCCTAGCAGCAGGTGCAGATCCCTGTGCTGACCCCTGATGCAACTGTGGACACTCGGCCTTCCGATGGCTAGTCTGGTTGCAATGAAAGCAAACCATAAATCCCTTGGGCCAATGCTTGGCGATATGCCCCTCCTTGCCTCATTTGTAGCAAGCACTCGATCGACAGGCCCCCTCACAACCCTTGCCGCACTTTCCGCAAGTGCGGCCCTTCTGGCCTCCAGTCCTCGAATCAACGCACTTGGTCCACTTGGCTTCCGGCTGAGACTAAGCCGGCCGCCGATCCACCCTCTAAGACTCCACCTCCTCCCTGGCCTGAGTCTCCAACTCGATCTCCCGCTTCCGGGCATTTTCCAGAAGCTCAACAAATGTATGATACGTCGAGTTCAACACGAACTCTCGAATGTCCCTCCTCAAAATACCCAAATACCGGCTCATCTGTGCCTGTTCAGTAGACACCTGATCAGGGCAGAACATCACCCTCTCATGAAACTTCATGGTAACCACAGTAACCGAATCATTACCTTGCTTGAGGGTCAAGAACTCCTAAACCAACCATTCCCTCTCCACCGGGGGAACATAGTCGTCTCTGAACATGGTGGTGAACCTCTCCAAGGTCACCGCTGAAATCTCTGCAAGAGTGAAGCTCGCTGTCACGAACTTCCACTAATCCTTTGCTCCCAAGCGAAGCTAGTTCAAAGCAAACCGCACCCTCAAGTGTTCTGGACAAGAACACGTATAGAAACATCCCTCAATGTCAGAGATCCATCTCATCGTAGCAATCGGGTCCTGCGTCCCATCGAACTCTGGTGGCTTCGTGTTGCTGAACTCCCGAAACAACAACGAGTCACCTCCCTGACGTCTGGTCAGTCATCGCTGCATACTGCTCGTTAAAGGACTTAATCAGTGTGGTCTTGATGTCCCCGAACATCTCTGGAATCTCAGCCCGGATGGCAGTAGCCACCTCCTCATGAATCAATTGATGGATCTCCTCATCACTAACCCCATTGCTCTCAGGTGTGTGTCGTGTCCCAACCATGATGCCTCTGAAATACAACATAAAAATATCACAGACTCGATCGAGCATACTCACACTCGATAACGCAACCCTACTCGTCCTCCAATACCCAAAGGATTCTTACTTGAGCTGCTCGTTGATCCAGTGTCTTAAGTAGTACGGGCCCTATACTACTGACCACAATGCATCAACATTCACCCTAAGTCCTCCTCCTTGGATCCCAGATCACAAGTACTCTATTCTTGCTATGCATTGGCTACCCTCCGATAGACCTCTCATAAGCTCCTAATTGCTACCTACTCGCTCTCAAGGCATCTCATAGCAACATAAATTTCCTAGGCTAAGGCATCACAAATCAGGCCAGTCTAGTCCTAATATGAATACCTAGCTTACTCTAGCATGCATAACATAACATAGCATATCTCATAACACATAATGTAAGGGTATTTTGGGGATTCACCGTTCGGGCGCTGGCTGACCTTACACACTGCTCCGCTCTGGTTGTCTCAAAATCTCTTGCTTTTATTTTTCTTTTTTTAGAAAACTTAGTTTGTTTGAAAATTTTCTCAAATCCTCATTTTGAGTTCAATTACGCCCGAAGGTGCATCCGAATCCCCCAAACCAAGGCTCTGATACCAACTTGTAACAACGTAAATTTTCAAAACAATTTTTCATTTCCTTAAAACATAATTTCATTTAAGAAAAACCATAAACTCCAATGTAACATGGTCATAATACAAAACATATCAAATCCCAAGATCAAATATATCCAAATCCACCTGTGTGTGTGTGTACGAGTCATGCCAGCGCCTTCCCACGGTCCTCGCTAGTTCCTGAAACACATAACACAACAACTGTAAGCATAAATGCTTAGTGACTTCCCCAATATACCATTTACACACATACGCCTTTCCAGGCCATACTCCACACGACCTTCCGGTCCATGTGTCTCAGGGGACTTCCGTCCCAACCCGGTAAACCTTCCGGTCCTACCCGTGTCGACCTTCCGGTCCATGACTCCCAGACCTTCCGGTCTACATCATAATGCCTTCCGGTCCATATCAAGCATAGCATACATATCGCATACAAAACAGACAACTCATAGCATACAATGCACATATCTTATAGCATACCAGACCTTACGGTCACACATAGGTACCCTTCCAGGTACAGTATAGTGAGAAGACTCACCTCATATGAAGTCTAGTGTCTCACGTGCTTGATATCTTTGAATCTCGAAACAACGACCTAGCCTTGCCTAATCTCATCAAGTAATCATTCTAAATCATTAATGTCTCTCAAGGCTATACTACGTTCCTTTCTACAATTCCACAGAAGGGTAAAAGACCATTTTACCCCTCCCTGACTCAAAAGTCCACATGTTGACAAAAACCCTAAAAGTCAAAAAAGTCAACAACGAGCAATACGTGGGGCGTACCAACTCCTGTAGGCAGGGCGTACCCTTGCATTCCAGAATTGGGGAACGCCCCTACGCGGCACGTATTGGGATTACGCCCAGCGTAAATCCCAGTTTCTTACTTTCTTCATTTTAGGTCTTAAATAATTAAGACATAATCTTACATTCCAGATGTGGCCATTCTAATACCTCTTAGGGGCTGTTTGGCAGGATCTGAATTTTTAAGATCTGAAACTTTAAGAGGTCTGAATTTCTAAGAGGATCTGAATTTTTAAGATCTGAATTTTTAACAAGCTGTTTGGTTGAAACCTTTGAATTCATGTGCTGAATAATGAAAATGACCATTTTACCCTTCTGTATTATTTTTTGCTAAACTCATTAATTCTATTTTATAAAATAATTTAACCAACTTCTTAAATAATTATAAAAAAAATATAAACACCATATAAATCTAAACATCCTACAAAATCCAAATATAAACACCCTATAAAATCCAACACATGAAAACACATACATGATACAACTATAGCAAACATGAGCTACACATAACCACCATATGTTATAATCGGAAGAACTCTATAATGCAATAACAATAGTCTGATCAGCCAAATTTCATTCTTGTCCGTCACCATGTGAAAGCCAAATTTCATCCTTGTCTAATGTCATCAATAAAGATTCAAAACCTGTGATTTGATTCTAATGATTCACCATCAAAACAACTTTCCATCAACCAAAATCAAGACCATTTCCTAGAAAGGAATCAATCTTCAAAATATGGTAAAATACCCATTTGCAAAAAAAAAATCACAATCCGCCTGTTCCACAGAAAATCAATCAAAAACATGAAAAAACCCTTTCAAGCACACTCAAAATCTGGAGTGTCGGTGTTCAAATTTCGAATCAGAACCAAGAACACTAAAAATCCAGATTACCCATTGATGAATTCCAATCTAAATAGCATAAATTTGTAGCAAAAACCAATGCGGATGACACAAACATGTAAAATTTTGAAGAAAATTTAGAATAAAAAACTGGAACGGAAGGGCCTGATACAAAGAAAATCGATCTCAGAACAGAAATACAAAGAAAATAAAAAAATCGATAATTGATGAGGCCGTCGATCGATTTCAATTATCAGAATTGGTTTTCAAGGGGGGGGGGGGGGGAAGAAGAACAATCGATCTATTTTCAGGAAAGAAAACTTACCTGCAACATTAGGCTGTCGTCTCTGGTGGTACATGGCTATAAAGGTTCCCACACATTCTAACACCTTCCCTTTCTCATCCAAAAGTCTAGATCTCATGCATGGTCCAATATTTACGTCCAAGATTGCATTTTATGCACATACAACTCATATAGTCCTGGAATATGATAGATCTAGGCCAATGGGGACTATTTGCTCATAAAGTCTCCATCTTATGACCTTAAACCCTAGAATTTGGTCCAAGAAGCACACAACACAAATAACAAGGCAAGTTCTGAACTTTATACCTCAGGAAGAAGCTCCAACCTCTGTAAACCTTAGATCTACTCTTGTCCACCAACTTCTAGCTCCTAGAATGGCCTCCTCTTCTCTTTCATCACCTTGAAATGACACTTTTAAGCTTAGAACACTCACACACCAGCTAAGGATGAAGGGAAAACTCTCTTACGGTTTCTTTCTGTGAGACGGTGGCTAAGAGACAAGACCATCTCATTCCTTTTATAGCCCTCAATTCATATTAGGGTTTTGCATCTGGGCTGGTTACGCCCGGCGTAACCTTGTGTACGCCCAGCGAACCCGGATGAATTTGCGTACAAAATAAGCACCCAAGTACACACAACGTACTCCTTAGTAAGCCCAACGTACTCACAAGCCTAGAATTTACAATAAGGGACCTAACATGACAATCTTGGGAAAGAAGAAGGGTTAAATGGTTGAAACTGAATTTCAGGATGTTACATTTTAAAACTTTTCAAAATACTAGGTTTAGTTTTTAATTTTGAAAATTTAAAATTTAGATTTGAAAATGAAACCAAATGATTTAATAATTATCTACTAATTAAATATTTAATTAATGGGTAAATGGCATAAAAGAACACTTTTTTTACACAGAAATTTGATTTTGACACCGTGTTTTTTTTTGTGTCGATTTTGACACTGTCTTTTCCAATTTGTTACAATTCTGACCACTTGACCGGTTAACCATGTTACATGCTGACGTGGCATGATGACGTGTCAGTTTTTGATGACGTGGCATGTTGACATGATATGCTGAAGTGTCAAAATTGATTTTTTTCCACAAAAAACACTATGTTTTTACTTTTTTTTTTTTTCGATTTTAATACCAAGTTTAATTTTTTATTTCAATTTTGACACTGTGTTTTTTTTTGTTCCCATCGAACATCATAAAAATATGGTTTGAGTGTAAAAAAATGTATTTATACAAAACTATGGTTTTTAAATGAAAAAAAAAACATATTTATACGGTTTAAATGTGTTAAAAAAAATATTTATACGGATTTAAATAGAAAATTGTCAACACTGAACAAAATTGGAAAAAATGATGTTCGATTTGGAACAAAAAAACATAGTGTCAAAGTTGAAAGAAAAAATTAAACGTAGTGTCAAAATCGGAAAAGTCGAAACCGTTAAGCCTTTACATGGCTATAAAGGTTCCCACACATGCTAACACCTTCCCTTTCTCATCCAAAAGTCTAGATCTCATGCATGGTCCAATATTTACGTCCAAGATTGCATTTTATGCACATACAACTCATATAGTCCTGGAATATGATAGATCTAGGCCAATGGGGACTATTTGCTCATAAAGTCTCCATCTTAGGACCTTAAACCCTTGAATTTGGTCCAAGAAGCACACAACACAAATATCAAGGCAAGTTCTGAACTTTATACCTCAAGAAGAAGCTCCAACCTCTGTAAACCTTAGATCTACTCTTGTCCACCAACTTCTAGCTCCTAGAAAGGCCTCCTCTTCTCTTTCACCACCTTGAAATGACACTTTTAAGCTTATAACACTCACACACCAGCTAAGGATGAAGGGAAAACTGTCTTACGGTTTCTTTCTGTGAGATGGTGGCTAAGAGACAAGACCATCTCATTCCTTTTGTAGCCCTCAATTCATATTAGGGTTTTGCATCTGGGCTGGTTACGCCCGGCGTAACCTTGGGTACGCCCAGCGAACCCGGATGAATCTGCGTATAAAATAAGCGCGCAAGTACGCACAACGTACTCCTTAGTACACCCAACGTACTCACAAGCCTAGCATTTACAATAAGGGACCTAACATGACAATCTTGGGAAAGAAGAAGGGTTAAATGGTTGAACCTGAATTTCAGGATGTTACATTTTAAAACTTTTCAAAATACTAGGTTTAGTTTTTAATTTTGAAAATTTAAAATTTAGATTTGAAAATGAAACCAAATGATTTAATATTTATCTACTAATTAAATATTTAATTAATGGGTAAATGGCATAAAAGAACACTTTTTTTACACAGAAATTCGATTTTGACACCGTGTTTTTTTTTGTGTCAATTTTGATACTGTCTTTTCCAATTTGTTACAATTCTGACCATTTGACCGGTTAACCATGTTAGATGCTGACATGGCATGATGACGTGTCAGTTTTTGATGACGTGGCATGTTGACACGATTGCTGAAGTGTCAAAATTGATTTTTTTCCACAAAAAACACTAAGTTTTCACTTTTTTTTTCGATTTTAATATCAAGTTTAAATTTTTATTTCAATTTTGACACTGTGTTTTTTTTTTTGTTCCCATCGAACATCATAAAAATATGGTTTGAGTGTAAAAAAATGTATTTATACAAAACTATGGTTTTTAAATGAAAAAAAACATATTTATACGGTTTAAATGTGTTAAAAAAAATATTTATACGGATTTAAATAGAAAAATTGTCAACACTGAACAAAATTGGAAAAATGATGTCCGATTTGGAACAAAAAAAACATAGTGTCAAAGTTGAAAGAAAAAAATTAAACGTAGTGTCAAAATCGGAAAAGTCGAAACCTTTAAGCCTTTACATGGCTATAAAGGTTCCCACACATTCTAACACCTTCCCTTTCTCATCCAAAATTATAGATCTCATGCATGGTCCAATATTTACGTCCAAGATTGCATTTTATGCACATACAACTCATATAGTCCTAGAATATGATAGATCTAGGCCAATGGGGAGTATTTGCTCCTAAAGTCTCCATCTTAGGACCTTAAACCCTAGAATTTGGTGCAAGAAGCACACAACACAAATAACAAGGCAAGTTCTGAACTTTATACCTCAGGAAGAAGCTCCAACCTCTGTAAACCTTAGATCTACTCTTGTCTACCAACTTCTAGCTCCTAGAAAGGCCTCCTCTTCTCTTTCACCACCTTGAAATGACACTTTTAAGCTTATAACACTCACACACCAGCTAAGGATGAAGGGAAAACTCTCTTACGGTTTCTTTCTATGAGATGGTGGCTAAGAGACAAGACCATCTCATTCCTTTTGTAGCCCTCAATTCATATTAGGGTTTTGCATCTGGGCTGGTCACGCCCGGCGTAACCTTGGGTACGCCCAGCGAACCCGGATGAATCTGCGTATAAAATAAGCGCGCAAGTATGCACAACGTACTCCTTAGTACGCCCAACGTACTCACAAGCCTAGCATTTACAATAAGGGACCTAACATGACAATCTTGGGAAAGAAGAAGGGTTAAATGGTTGAACCTGAATTTCAGGATGTTACATTTTAAAACTTTTCAAAATACTAGGTTTAGTTTTTAATTTTCAAAATTTAAAATTTAGATTTGAAAATGAAACCAAATGATTTAATATTTATCTACTAATTAAATATTTAATTAATGGGTAAATGGCATAAAAGAACACTTTTTTTACACAGAAATTTGATTTTGACACCGTGTTTTTTTTTTTTGTCAATTTTGACACTGTCTTTTCCAATTTGTTACAATTCTGACCACTTGACCGGTTAACCATGTTAGATGCTGACGTGGCATGATAACGTGTCAGTTTTTGATGACGTGGCATGTTGACATGATATGCTGAAGTGTCAAAATTGATTTTTTTCCATAAAAAACACTAAGTTTTCACTTTTTTTTTTCAATTTTGATATCAAGTTTAAATTTTTATTTCAATTTTGACACTGTGTTTTTTTTTTGTTCCCATCGAACATCATAAAAATATGGTTTGAGTGTAAAAAAATGTATTTATACAAAACTATGGTTTTTAAATGAAAAAAAACATATTTATACGGTTTAAATGTGTTAAAAAAAATATTTATACGGATTTGAATAGAAAAATTGTCAACACTGAACAAAATTGGAAAAAATGATGTTCGATTTGGAACAAAAAAACATAGTGTCAAAGTTGAAAGAAAAAATTAAACGTAGTGTCAAAATCGGAAAAGTCGAAACCTTTAAGCCTTTACATGGCTATAAAGGTTCCCACACATTCTAACACCTTCCCTTTCTCATCCAAAAGTCTAGATCTCATGCATGGTCCAATATTTACGTCCAAGATTGCATTTTATGAACATACAACTCATATAGTCCTGGAATATGATAGATCTAGGCCAATGGGGACTATTTGCTCATAAAGTCTCCATCTTAGGACCTTAAACCCTTGAATTTGGTCCAAGAAGCACAGAACACAAATAACAAGGCAAGTTCTGAACTTTATACCTCAGGAAGAAGCTCCAACCTCTGTAAACCTTAGATCTTCTCTTGTCCACCAATTTCTAGCTCCTAGAATGGCCTCCTCTTCTCTTTCACCACCTTGAAATGACACTTTTAAGCTTATAACACTCACACACCAGCTAAGGATGAAGGGAAAACTCTCTTACGGTTTCTTTCTGTGAGATGGTGGCTAAGAGACAAGACCATCTCATTCCTTTTGTAGCCCTCAATTCATATTAGGGTTTTGCATCTGGGCTGGTTACGCCCGGTGTAACCTTGGGTACGCCCAGCGAACCCGGATGAATCTGCGAACAAAATTAGCGCGCAAGTACGCACAACGTACTCCATAGTACGCCGAACGTACTCACAAGCCTAGCATTTACAATAAGGGACCTAACATGACAATCTTGGAAAAGAAGAAGGGTTAAATGGTTGAACCTGAATTTCAGGATGTTACATTTTAAAACTTTTCAAAATACTAGGTTTAGTTTTTAATTTTGAAAATTTAAAATTTAGATTTGAAAATGAAACCAAATGATTTAATAATTATCTACTAATTAAGTATTTAATTAATGGGTAAATGGCATAAAAGAACACTTTTTTTACACAGAAATTTGATTTTGACACCGTGTTTTTTTTTGTGTCAATTTTGACACTGTCTTTTCCAATTTGTTACAATTCTGACCACTTGACCGATTAACCATGTTACATGCTGACGTGGCATGATGACGTGTCAGTTTTTGATGACGTGGCATGTTGACATGATATGCTGAAGTCTCAAAATTGATTTTTTTCCACAAAAAACACTAAGTTTTCACTTTTTTTTTTGATTATGATACCAAGTTTATTTTTTTATTTCAATTTTGACACTGTGTTTTTTTTTATTTCCCATCGAACATCATAAAAATATGGTTTGATTGTAAAAAAATGTATTTATACAAAACTATGGTTTTTAAATGAAAGAAAACATATTTATACGGTTTAAATGAGTTAAAAAAAAATATTTATACGAATTTAAATAGAAAATTGTCAACACTGAACAAAATTGGAAAAAATGATGTTCGATTTGGAACAAAAATAACATAGTGTCAAAGTTGAAAGAAAAAATTAAAACGTAGTGTCAAAATCAGAAAAGTCGAAACCTTTAAGCCTTTACATGGATATAAAGGTTCCCACACATTCTAACACCTTCCCTTTCTCATCCAAAAGTCTAGATCTCATGCATGGTCCAATATTTACGTCCAAGATTGCATTTTATGCACATACAACTCATATAGTCCTGGAATATGATAGATCTAGGCCAATGGGGACTATTTGCTCATAAAGTCTCCATCTTAGGACCTTAAACCCTAGAATTTGGTCCAAGAAGCACACAACACAAATAACAAGGCAAGTTCTGAACTTTATACCTCAGGAAGAAGCTCCAACCTCTGTAAACCTTAGATCTACTCTTGTCCACCAACTTCTAGCTCCTAGAATGGCCTCCTCTTCTCTTTCACCACCTTGAAATGACACTTTTAAGCTTATAACACTCACACACCAGCTAAGGATGAAGGGAAAACTCTCTTACGGTTTCTTTCTGTGAGATGGTGGCTAAGAGACAAGACCATCTCATTCCTTTTATAGCCCTTAATTCATATTAGGGTTTTGCATCTGGGCTGGTTACGCCCGGCGTAACCTTGGGTACGCCCAGCAAACCCGGATGAATCTGCGTACAAAATAAGCGCGCAAGTACGCACAACGTACTCCTTAGTACGCCCAACGTACTCACAAGCCTAGCATTTACAATAAGGGACCTAACATAACAATCTTGGGTAAGAAGAAGGGTTAAATGGTTGAACCTGAATTTCAGGATGTTACATTTTAAAACTTTTGAAAATACTAGGTTTAGTTTTTAATTTTGAAAATTTAGAATTTTGATTTGAAAATGAAACCAAATGATTTAATAATTATCTACTAATTAAATATTTAATTAATGGGTAAATGGCATAAAAGAACACTTTTTTTACACAGAAATTTGATTTTGACACCGTGTTTTTTTTTGTGTCAATTTTGACACTGTCTTTTCCAATTTGTTACAATTCTGACCACTTGACCGGTTAACCATGTTACATGCTGACGTGGCATGATGACGTGTCAGTTTTTGATGACGTGGCATGTTGACATGATATGCTGAAGTGTCAAAGTTGATTTTTTTCCACAAAAAACACTAAGTTTTCACTTTTTTTTTTCAATTTTGATACCACGTTTAATTTTTTATTTCAATTTTGACACTGTGTTTTTTTTTTGTTCCCATCGAACATCATAAAAATATGGTTTGAGTGTAAAAAAATGTATTTATACAAAACTATGGTTTTTAAATGAAAAAAAACATATTTATACGGTTTAAATGAGTTAAAAAAAATATTTATACGGATTTAAATAGAAAATTGTCAACACTGAACAAAATTGGAAAAAATGATGTTCGATTTGGAACAAAAAAAACATAGTGTCAAAGTTGAAAGAAAAAAAATTAAACGTAGTGTCAAAATCGGAAAAGTCGAAACCTTTAAGCCTTTACATGGCTATAAAGGTTCCCACACATTCTAACACCTTCCCTTTCTCATCCAAAATTATAGATCTCATGCATGGTCCAATATTTACGTCCAAGATTGCATTTTATGCACATACAACTCATATAGTCCTAGAATATGATAGATCTAGGCCAATGGGGAGTATTTGCTCCTAAAGTCTCCATCTTAGGACCTTAAACCCTAGAATTTGGTGCAAGAAGCACACAACACAAATAACAAGGCAAGTTCTGAACTTTATACCTCAGGAAGAAGCTCCAACCTCTGTAAACCTTAGATCTACTCTTGTCCACCAACTTCTAGCTCCTAGAATGGCCTCCTCTTCTCTTTCACCACCTTGAAATGACACTTTTAAGCTTATAACACTCACACACCAGCTAAGGATGAAGGGAAAACTCTCTTACGGTTTCCATCTGTGAGATGGTGGCTAAGAGACAAAACCATCTCATTCCTTTTATAGCCATCAATTCATATTAGGGTTTCGCATCTGGGCTGGTTACGCCCGGCGTAACCTTGGGTACGCCCAGCGAACCCGGATGAATCTGCGTACAAAATAAGCGCGCAAGTACGCACAACGTACTCCTTAGTACGCCCAACGTACTCACAAGCCTAGTATTTACAATAAGGGACCTAACATGACAATCTTGGGAAAGAAGAAGGGTTAAATGGTTGAACCTGAATTTCAGGATGTTACATTTTAAAACTTTTGAAAATACTAGGTTTAGTTTTTAATTTTGAAAATTTAAAATTTAGATTTGAAAATGAAACCAAATGATTTAATAATTATCTACTAATTAAATATTTAATTAATGGGTAAATGGCATAAAAGAACACTTTTTCTACACAGAAATTTGATTTTGACACCGTGTTTTTTTTTTGTCAATTTTGACACTGTCTTTTCCAATTTGTTACAATTCTGACCACTTGACCGGTTAACCATGTTACATGCTGACATGGCATGATGACATGTCAGTTTTTGATGACGTGGCATATTGACATGATATGCTGAAGTGTCAAAATTGATTTTTTTCCACAAAAAACACTAAGTTTTCACCTTTTTTTTTTCGATTTTGATACCAAGTTTAATTTTTTATTTCAATTTTGACACTATGTTTTTTTTTGTTCCCATCGAACATCATAAAAATATGGTTTGAGTGTAAAAAAATGTATTTATACAAAACTATGGTTTTTAAATGAAAAAAAAACATATTTATATGGTTTAAATGAGTTAAAAAAAATATTTATATGGATTTAAATAGAAAATTGTCAACACTGAACAAAATTGGAAAAAATGATGTTCGATTTGGAACAAAAAAACATAGTGTCAAAGTTGAAAGAAAAAATTAAACGTACTGTCAAAATCGGAAAAGTCGAAACCTTTAAGCTTTTACATGGCTATAAAGGTTCCCACACATTCTAACACCTTCCCTTTCTCATCCAAAAGTCTAGATCTCATGCATGGTCCAATATTTACATCCAAGATTGCATTTTATGCACATACAACTCATATAGTCCTGGAATATGATAGATCTAGGCCAATGGGGACTATATGCTCATAAAGTCTCCATCTTAGGACCTTAAACCCTAGAATTTGGTCCAAGAAGCACATAACACAAATAACAAGGCAAGTTCTGAACTTTATACCTCAGGAAGAAGCACCAACCTCTGTAAACCTTAGATCTTCTCTTGTCCACCAATTTCTAGCTCCTAGAATGGCCTCCTCTTCTCTTTCACCACCTTGAAATGACACTTTTAAGCTTATAACACTCACACACCAGCTAAGGATGAAGGAAAAACTCTCTTACGGTTTCTTTCTGTGAGATGGTGGCTAAGAGACAAGACCATCTCATTCCTTTTGTAGCCCTCAATTCATATTAGGGTTTTGCATCTGGGCTGGTTACGCCCGGCGTAACCTTGGGTACACCCAGCGAACCCGGATGAATCTGCGTACAAAATAAGCGCGCAAGTACGCACAACGTACTCCTTAGTACGCCCAACGTACTCACAAGCCTAGTATTTACAATAAGGGACCTAACATGACAATCTTGGGAAAGAAGAAGGGTTAAATGGTTGAACCTGAATTTCAGGATGTTACATTTTAAAACTTTTGAAAATACTAGGTTTAGTTTTTAATTTTGAAAATTTAAAATTTAGATTTGAAAATGAAACCAAATGATTTAATAATTATCTACTAATTAAATATTTAATTAATGGGTAAATGGCATAAAAGAACACTTTTTTAAAACAGAAATTTGATTTTGACACCGTGTTTTTTTGTGTCAATTTGACACTGTCTTTTCCAATTTGTTACAATTCTGACCACTTGACCGGTTAACCATGTTACATGCTGATGTGGCATGATGACGTGTCAGTTTTTGATGACGTGGCATGTTGACATGATATGTTGAAGTGTCAAAATTGATTTTTTTGCACAAAAAACACTAAGTTTTCACTTTTTTTTTCGATTTTGACACCAAGTTTAATTTTTTATTTCAATTTTGACACTGTGTTTTTTTTTGTTCCCATCGAACATGATAAAAATATGGTTGAGTGTAAAAAAATGTATTTATACAAAACTATGGTTTTTAAATGAAAAAAAACATATTTATACGGTTTAAATGAGTTAAAAAAATATTTTTACGGATTTAAATAGAAAATTGTCAACACTGAACAAAATTGGAAAAAATGATGTTCGATTTGGAACAAAAAAACATAGTGTCAAAGTTGAAAGAAAAAATTAAAACGTAGTGTCAAAATCAGAAAATTCGAAACCTTTAAGCCTTTACATGGCTATAAAGGTTCCCACATATTCTAACACCTTGCCTTTCTCATCCAAAAGTCTAGATTTCATGCATGGTCCAATATTTACGTCCAAGATTGCATTTTATGCACATACAACTCATATAGTCCTGGAATATGATAGATCTAGGCCAATGGGGACTATTTTCTCATAAAGTCTCCATCTTAGGACCTTAAACCCTAGAATTTGGTCCAAGAAGCACACAACACAAATAACAAGGCAAGTTCTGAACTTTATACCTCAGGAAGAAGCTCCAACCTCTGTAAACCTTAGATCTACTCTTGTCCACCAATTTCTAGCTCCTAGAATGGCCTCCTCTTCTCTTTCTCCACCTTGAAATGACACTTTTAAGCTTAGAACACTCACACACCAGCTAAGGACGAAGGGAAAACTCTCTTAGGGTTTCTTTCTGTGAGATGGTGGCTAAGAGACAAGACCATCTCATTCCTTTTGTAGCCCTCAATTCATATTAGGGTTTTGCATCTGGGCTGGTTACGCCCGGCGTAACCTTGGGTACGCCCAGGGAACCTGGATGAATCTGCGTACAAAATAAGCGCGTAAGTACGCACAACGTACTCCTTAGTACGCCCAACGTACACACAAGCCTAGCATTTACAATAAGGGACATAACATAACAATCTTGGGAAAGAAGAAGGGTTAAATGGTTGAACCTGAATTTCAGGATGTTTCATTTTAAAACTTTTCAAAATACTAGGTTTAGTTTTTAATTTTGAAAATTTAAAATTTAGATTTGAAAATGAAACCAAATGATTTAATAATTATCTATTAATTAAATATTTAATTAATGGGTAAATGGCATAAAAGAACACTTTTTTTACACAGAATTTTGATTTTGATACTGTGTTTTTTTTGGTCAATTTTGACAGTGTCTTTTCGAATTTGTTACAATTCTAACCACTTGACCGGTTAACCATGTTACATGCTGACGTGTCAGTTTTTGATGACGTGACATGTTGACATGATATGCTGATGTGTCAAAATTGATTTTTTTCCACAAAAAACACTAAGTTTTCACTTTTTTTTTTCGATTTTGATACCAACTTTAATTTTTTATTTCAATTTTGACACTATTTTTTTTGTTCCAATCGAACATCATAAAAATATGGTTTGAGTGTAAAAAAATGTATTTATACAAAACTATGGTTTTTAAATGAAAAAAAAAACATATTTATACGGTCTAAATGTGTTAAAAAAAATATTTATACGGATTTAAATAGAAAATTGTCAACATTGAACAAAATTGGAAAAAAGGATGTTCGATTTGGAATAAAAAAACATAGTGTCAAAGTTGAAAGAAATAATTAAACTTAGTGTCAAAATCGGAAAAAAAAAATGAAAACTTAGTGTTTTTTGTTTGAAAAAAAATTCAATTTTGACACGTTAGCATATCATGTCAGCATGTCACATCATCAAAACTAACACGTCATCATGGAACCTCGTTAACTGGTCAAGTGGTCAGAATTGTAACAAATTGGAAAACACAGTGTCAAAATTGACACAAAAAAACACGGTGTCAAAAATCGAATTTCTGTGTAAAAAGAGTGTTTTTGTGTCAATTACCCTTAATTAATTATATTAAATCATATAAGGATTATCTAACTAAATTAATCAAATAATTTAATCACCCCTAATTTTCGAAAATTTGGGTAGGGATTTATTCAATTTTGTAATTATCTTATTTAATCAGATAAACTACCAATTACCAAAATTAAGAAAATGTTATCCAAACTTACCAATTTTTTGAAAATATCTAGCTTGGGGAGGAAGGTAAGGATTTCAATTCTTACTTTAAAATTGAAACTTGACAGGTAAGAAACCCTTGCTCAAAACCGATTACTTGGGAGGCAAGTTAAGGGTTTCATCCTTTACCAAAATTTTGAAACTTAGTTCCAAGAAACACTAATTTTGAAATCCTTAGACTAAAGGGTTTAATTGCCATAAACCCTAACTTGATCAATTCAACAATTATAAAAATTCACTAGAAAACCAACCTAACGCTCAGATACCACTGATGGTTTTAGGTATTACAAAACAAAATTAAACCCTTTAGTGTGCATGCAACCTAAAACAAAACATCTATGTTTTCTTTATTGAACCTATACCTATGAACATCAAATAAGAACCCTAAGGAAATCTAGGTATTTTCGAAATCTAGAAAGAAAGAAGAGAATACATACCTTTTGATCATTTGGAAGCAAGCACCACAATTTTCGTGCCTCTAGAGGCTTACACCCAAGCTAGCAAGAAAGTTGGTGAGGAAAGATGGGAGAGGAAAAAAGTGTAATTCTCTTAGAATAATGATGGCCTAAATTTTCAAGGGCAAAGACCCTTTATATAGTTCAAATAGGGTGTTGGCTTTTAGATCAAAAATAAAGTCATAAACTAGAAAAAGTATGGCAACTGAGGACTTAAAATTTTGAAATAAAATAAACATTTTATACCCATCAAGGATCTTCTTTAAAGTTATAGAAATATTAAAACACAAACCATAGAAATGATGAATAAATAACAACCTTTGTAGTTTTTTAGGTCCTCTTAGGAGGTTTGGAAGTTGATGAAGAATGTGAGACATTTGAGACACCAATGATGACTCAAATTGATGTAGATGTTAGTCCATAACTCTTAAACCCTTAAGATTTAAGTTCATAACCAATATAAACTTAAAGAGGGCATGAAGATGTAAGTATTCTTGAAGAAAAGAAGAACAAAAATGAGAGAGTAACATGCTCTAAGCATGTTACGACTTTCAGAGGAAAGAAAATGAGCAATTTCAAGAATGCAAACCTCTTATTTATATGCATATATTAACCATTAGGTCTTAACACTTTAAGCACAAATGTCCCCATGTCATAAACATGTCTCCCATGCTTCATTTCTTTTGAATAAACAAATGGAAATCCCATAACTCCTTTATCTTTATCTAATTTTCTAAATTTTATAAATAAAAATAAGAGCTTATTTAAAATTTATAAACTCAAGTTTTATAAAATATAAACATTGTCTTTTAAGTAAAAGACAAAAGGGTTTCAACTAGTCCAAAAAGTTGTACACAACATATTAATTCATACCATATGAATTATGCAATATTACTTGCGAATGAAAATTATAATTTCCATGAAATAAATAAGAAGGTTATTACACCTGTTTTTGAAGAAATTTCTTCAATTGCGAAGGAGACTATGCCTTTGAAATCAGGTATATCGAAAAGACTGAAGAAGATGGCTCATAGACCATAAAGGAGTTTTTCTCCAAAAGGTGTTTCGAAGATTACTCGCAACCTGCAAATCAATAGAAAAGGAGTTTTGATTCGTGAAATTCCAATACTTGTGTCACCATCCTCTAAAAAGCGAAGAGTTGAAGTTTGGGTTTTATGCGATGCTGGGAAAGAAAGAAGAAGAAATATGGTCGCTGGTCAAAATCGTTTGAGTTCTCAATATCTCCAAAGATATTTTCTTTGAACGAGTATTGTAGAATTATTGATTTCACTTTATTAGAGTGAATAATGTGGCAATCGACTTTTTGATAGCAGACTTTCCCTTGATGAATTCTAATGACTTGATTTGTGTGGCCAAAATTTTGTAGGGGACTGATGTTTCGATGTTCCAGCTAACCAGCAAAGAAGATTTTTTGTTTGGATTTGCTCACATCAAGTTATTCATAAACAACTATTATGAATATCTTGCATTGACTGATGTGTAGTTAGCTTTGGCGGTTGGTAAGCAAATTACCGTGCCTCAATTGTTATTGAAGAGTGACGAAGATCTGAAGTCTTATGCTGATGAGGAAATTTGCTTGAAGCCTTTAGGAGTTGTTATTGTTGGAAAGAACAAGAAATGAAAGAATTCAAAATTCTTGTTTCAGGATTTTGATGTAGAGAGATATACAACTTCTCATTATACGAATTTACTAATTCTTATGAATAGTTGTAAGAATAATAATGAAAGAGACAAAACTGAGATTAAGAAGATTATAAATCGGTATTATGAGATCCGAAAGTTGATTCATCAAGCAAGCCAGATGCTTTTGACTTAGATTCGATACTTCTCACAAAGGTGGAGAATGTAGAGTTCGAAAAGTTGCGAGATGTCGAAATGTATCTTAGTCAGTTTTTGTGTCGAAGAGTGTTTGTTACATTGTTTATTATAAGGGCATTCTGTTTCGAAACTTAAGTGTTTTTAGTCCCTTATATTTTTATATGCTTTCTTTATCCTTATATATATATATATATATATATATATATATATATATATATATATATTCTTTATCCTTATATATATATATATATATATATATATATATATATATATATATATATATATAGGATGTGTACTAGAGTTAGAGAGTAACTTCGTCATTCACTTTGTATTCTCTAAAACATTCTATGTACTTCATGAAAACTTAATTGAACCAAATAGACATTATTTAGATCTTGTATTGATCATTCTTTCATAACTCTGATCTCGTAATTCTTACTCGATTACATCACAACTTCATAGACACACAAGGAAACCAACAAGTACTTCTTAGAGTTATATGTCGATTAGTTGCGAAAAATAAATCCAATTACTATTAATATAATTACCAAGTTTCGTCTAGAAACTTGATCGATCAACGCAATCAGATCTGATTATACGAAAGGGGTAGATGCAGATTATCTCATTATATACCGTATTATATCCTTTAGGCAGTGTGACCTCATTGTGATACTACCTAGGTATAAAAGGCATTAGAATATCCCACAAGTGGATATCCAAGAGTAAATCTCTAATCCACTCTGCTTCTTTGCATGTTGCTGCTAAGGCAATTAGCTAATCTTCAATTGTTGAATGAGCTATGCACGTTTGTTTCTTGCTCGCCCAAGGAATAAAACCTCCAACTAGAATATTAATCCATTCACTTGTGGATTTTGAATCACCAGGGTGATCTATCCGACTAGCATTGGAATAATCTTGGTGTATTATGGTAGATGAAGAATATGTCAACTCAAAGAGTACTTGTTTTTTTCTAGTATCCTAGTACTCTACCCATTGTCTTCTAGTGTTTCGTTTCTAAATTAACAGTATACCATCTCAATTTGTTTATATGTTATTATTTTATATGGATAAAAATAAAAGGTAATGGATGTTTATTTCTCCACTTCAATTCATTTTATATTTTATCAAGTGCACTGAGTAACTTAGAAATAATATGAATAAATTAATTGGCTAAAAAATAGATAAGGTTAGTGAAGATTGATCACTATTTTTGTTAAAGTAAATGGAGTCTTGAATTTAACGCCTTAATATTAGCCATTTGATATCATAACGTAAACGAAACTAATCATTTCATCAGTGGAATTATATTAATTTGATCCTCCATCTTTCGTTTATAGAATGTTATACAAATAATCTTGTCAATTATATTTACCACTATATATAATCATAATGTTAAGTTTTTTGGACAACAACGATTTCATTAGACAAAGTGGCTAACAAAGCACTAAAATTTTAAGAGTATTCATACAATCAACGCTAGGATTACTTATATTTTAAGACCATGTATTTCCCAAACCCAAAATTAAGAATATGCACGTTTGTCAGGGAACTAGTTATATATGTTTGGCAAAAAATATTGGTAGTAGATTTGATGAAAAGTAGAATTGAAAACTATAGTTTTATTTATGTATAAATGAAGTTATATAAATTAGTGATGCCTGATTTTTTATGGATAGCATAATAATTTTTAATAATAGGTAAAAACTTTTACAAAAGTTTTGAATTATGTGAATTTTGTTCTAAATAAAAGCTTTAAGTTTATATATTCAAATAAAACTTCTTTTTCAACTTTTATTTTTCAAAAGCTTAAGATTAAAAGATCGTTATCCTCACAATGAGAATTTGATGGTTGATATGAAAAATTTAACATATGAGTCCATGATTGAAATGTTGACATGCCCAAATATTTGTAGTACTTCGCGATTGATATTTGATGTGAGCCGTTTTGTGCAATATATTATTTTAACAAGTTTTGAGACACGTATATTATACGAGTTAATTAAAACATAATGGTAAATAAAAGCGATTAAATGAGAAGTTTATTTGAATTTGAAATATGAAACAAATAAAATTATGAAAAAACACATGCAAAAAATAAATTAATTAAAACTATGTGTTAATTGTTAGACCGGTATACTAAACGAGTTATTATAATAAAATATTAAATATAAAGGTTTAAATTGTAAATTTATTTGAAATTGAAATTTCATATTTCAAATTGCAAATTTGAAATTAATAGTTATTATAATAGGTTTAATTTATGGAAACTAAATTAATGATATAGTGGGAATGAATAATAAAGTAATTGACAAGTGGAAAATAAATATATTTCAAAATTATGATAAAATGACATATGATGAATTAAATAAGAGAATGATAAGTAACAATAACATTTTTATTTATTATGGTAGATTTCTTAAACGTCTTACTAATTATGCCTTAGTATTTGTTTCAAAAATTATCATAAAAACATTCTAGATCATATTTAGTTTCAAAACAGAAAGTTTTATTATGATGTAACTACAAATAAATTATATTTTTGTTCAATCTTTTGTTGTTTATCGGTCAATGATAATTTTGCTGCTATTTCTCATTACTTTATACCATAATCATGAGCACGATTGCCCATCCAAAACAAAAAGAATCATGAGCATAATAATGTGGTCTTTTTACTCGAGACTTTGAATGATTGTACATGACCATCTTGATAAAAGGGTCCATTCATGCATCTTATGTAAATCTTAAAAAAATTGTTATATCCCGTATTTGATGTATTTGATTTCATACATCAACAAAAATCATAGGCGAAAACTTGAAACATTGTTTTTTTTTAGAACGGCACAAGATGCTCGACAAACAAAATCTAGCAATTACATCATAATCATAATCAGTGAAACATTTTGCAACCAATCAACCCAACTAAAATTAAGAACTCTTACACCTATTATGACACCAAGAGTACTCTTGATTGAGAATACTATAAAAAATAATATATTTTTAGAGGGAACCTTATCAAAAAAAACATATTGTTCCTAAAATTCTAAATTTGTCACCATATAATAAGAAAGACCGCTTCAAGATACTCATTTCCCACCATCCATAGACGAAGACTACCAAAGCGAAGACGCACATCTCCATGCAAAAAAAAAACAAAAAAAAAGTAATAGGGCAACTCAACCCCCACCAAACATCACTTCTCGAAAAGCGACAAGGTTATCGGTTATGAGAAAAATAAGTGACTAATAGATTCCACACCATTATTGTAAATCGAACAACATAAACTCGGGATATGCATGCCCCTGAAAAGATTCAGACGATTAAGCAATCTATCTAACACCATATAGGAAAAAAGCATTCACTTTGATGGGAACCAAATTCACTAGCAACTGATTCTAAAGGTAAAATTTACCCATCCACCAATAGACGCACATAAGAAACCAAAAAAAAAAAAAAATCCTCCGAACTAGACTGAACCTACATGTAACTTGTTGGACTAGATGCCTAAGCTCATAACTATTATTGGTATGTACTTGATAGTAACATGGTCTATTTAGGTTGCATATCATCAGAACAATTTGTTAGGATAGACTTTTGAGAGAAGATGTTATTTATGATTTATTAATATATTATAAGTTATAATATATTAATATGAAATCATATGAGTTAATTAGTATTTATCAAGAATTAATTTGGAATTAATTTAATGATCAAAAGAGACTAATTAAATCTATGGGGACTAATTATGTTAATTAGTTATATTTATATTTGTTGGGCTTATGATCCATATTGGACCAAGTTTATGTATGGATACATAAAAAATTGGGCCACATGAACAATAGATCATAAAACCCATTGATATAAATTTGGGTTATATCCATGACCTTTGAAATCCCCCATATAAATACATACTCCATTCCTCAATATCGCAACTAAGGTAATTCTTGTAGTTGGTGGTGTTTTTGGTGTGCATGGGAATTCTCTCTTAAGTTTCTCCTTTGTCTATGCTGTGTTGTGATTCCACTTGTAGCTTCCACACTATTGGGACTAAGCTCTTTAAGGCCAAATACATCAAGACTTCAAGCTCCATTAAAATGTATGTTATCCTAACTAGTATCTTATATGGTTTATGTCAAATGCATGCTAGTTGTAGGTTTAATACCTTGGAAACCATTTGTATGTATAATTAGTGAAAACATAGATCCAAAACATCTAGGGTTGAATGTGCACCATAGGATGTTGTATTATACCAAAACCCAACAGTGGTATTAGTGTTAGGTTGTTTTCAATAATATTTGATGCAACTAGCTGGAAAAAACCAAATTTTAGTTGTTTAGACAACAGACTTGACGAGTCCAGTGTGTGACTCGACGAGTCCATGAACAAATGCATCCAACTCATCGAGTTTGTTCATGCACTCGACGAGTTGGACCCCCCGACAACATATATTCGTGTTTTTTTGGCCTGTTTTGGATTAGAATCCTTACCACAAAGTGTTTTTTTTTTTTTCATAAAATTTGTTTTTGGTACTATGGTAATGTTTATTCTCATCCAAATAAAGTTGATATTAATTTTCTTTACTTATATGAGTTTGATCTTGTTCATAGAAAACTTACTTGATTAATGTGTTAATTGGTAATTTGATCATAATATTTTTTATGAACTCCATAACTTGTCCTCAAGTTATGAAAAGTGAAGAGTTTTTTTTATTTAAAAACACATTAAGTCTCATAGGTTATGAAAATTAAAGAGATTCTATTTTTAGTGTCACCATAAAATGATTTTATGTCTTCCAGAACTTGTCCTCAAGTTATGGAACTTGAAAAGTTTTTCATTAAACCATAATTAAACTCATAAGTTATGAAAATCTAAGAGTTTTGAAAAGTTTCAAAACTTACCCTCAAGTTTTGGAATTTATAAAGTCACCCCCATGTACACTTTAATTCCAAACCCTAGAATTTTAAAAGTTAAAATTCAAACTTTATGGACTTTATTAAATTAATTAAAGTGTTTAATTAAAAGAGTTAATAATTCGATAATGACATGATTTAAGTTTAATTAAATTAAAAGTATAGTTTAATTAATAGATTAAACCACCAAGTATTTTAAATGTTTAAAATACACTCTTATACTATTATAATATTAAAAGTTAATGATTATATATATATATATATATATATATATATATATATATATATATATATATATATATATATATATATATATATATAATCATTAACTTTTAATATTATAATAGTATAAGAGTGTATTTTAAACATTTAAAATACTTGGTGGTTTAATCTATATAATCATTAACTTTTAATATTATAATAGTATAAGATATATATATATATATATATATATATATATATATATATATATATATATATATATATATATATATATATATATATATATATATATATTAGAGTAAAGTCAATCCTACTATTAGTAGGCCTCATTCACGAAGTCAGTCTCTAAGGGGGTATAAGGTTACTACCTATAAAATGGCAGTTTAATGGGTGTCCACTCTCACCCATCGCTTCCTTGACTAGTGAATGATCGTTAGCCAAACGGGTAGGAAATGACTATAATTCTCCTTTCATTAAACGTATAATGACAAATACTCAGTAATTAAACACTTATAAATTCCTAATCTTAGTTACTTAGAAAAATATGAATTTGGTGCTAACCCATGAAATTACACTTTGCACCATTGTTATGTCGTTAGTAGAGTGTGTGTGGTTAACCGACACACTAATATGAGACTGACAACATGTGGCAAACAGTGACTTATGTTTTATCATAGATTGGTGGAGCGCATGTGGTTAACCGACACATCGATTGGGTGATAAAATTAAGGGTACCAAGTCAATTTTCATGGTTATTCACACCTTGTTTGTGATCCTCGACATCCTAGTCACAAACTTGAGAGGGCACAATCAAGATTCAAACATGGCATTGAAAATTCAATGAATCTCAAAAGATCTAGGAGTTTCAATCCAATTAAAACTTAATAATTTATTGTGTTTTTCATGATGGAAATTGGTAAATCGTCATTTACCTACCTTCAAATATTTTGTAGCTTGGATTACGGCATCCCTCTTCCAAGTTATAAAATACTTTGTTGGGTCCTAGCCTTAATATTTCATATTGGGTGTTATGTTAAGGACTTAAATCAGCTGAAGCTTGGATTACGACATACCTCTTCCAAGTTATAAGTCCACTATCTAACTCTGTTAAGTTCCTATTTGGAGATTCTTATTACATGATGTGATTGGGTTGCATGTTGATGTTTTAAGAATCAAAGAAAAGAGAGGAAGCTTAAATAAGAGTAAGTTGATTCTAATCGCACAGATGGATTTCGATCGCATGACTCGATGATCAGAATTTTGAGCTGTTGCTTAAGGAGTTGTGATGGATTGCTTAGGAATTCATAACAACATAGTTTTTCATATGCATTTGCATTGAAAGAATAAGTTTTTCTGCAAATTTTAAAATAAAAGAAAAGTTTTGATTTTTTTATTTTAAGTATCCTTACTATGGTATTTGTGATAAATCTTCGTTTATATGATTTCATTGATATCAATATTGGAAAATGGATTTGATACTTTTATTTGTGGTAGTGTCATAATTTACCAAATATGAAAAGGTTCTCATCACCCAAGTTTCAGTTGGATAGAAACTTGGAATCATGCAAGTTGTATTGTATGATGAATGAGAATTTTTCATCTTTGGGAAATTAAGACTAAGTCCTTACTCACATGCATGTATGAGTCAAGTGAAGGACTAAAGGATTGGGTACACTCGGTTGCGCGTTGGTCAGGTCCACCACAAAGATCTATAAGATTATTCATTATGATTTACTAAAGTTTAGTAAATATGGTTATACTTACAAGTTTAAGTGTAATTCTGAAATATTGGAAATGTTTCAATGATTGGCAGAATGAATGAGAAGAATCAAATTAGGCAGAAAGATAAAAGTTTCTCTAATCTGAACTGATGGGAGAGTACTTGAGTATATTATATGTCAAGGAATAGTTCTTGAAAAGAGAATATTATATGTCAAGAGGATAGTGAGAGTCTTTAAAGATCTTGGAAAAGTTTGAAGATCTAATCAAGAATAACTCCCATCACTCAGAGTCCCACTAGGCACAAAGCAAACAACATTCGGATAAAGGAAACATACTCATGCAAACTATTCTCAAGAAACTGTACAAGCATACAATGCTAAGCTCATGCTACCAGGCATAACCTACACAGGCTATCCTACTACTTCCTACTCACTACTAGCATGCAATTCTCATCATGCTAAAACACATAAAGCAGGCACATAAGGCACCCTCCTAGACCCTTAGTCCAATACTAGCATGCTGTTCTACTGAAACTAAAACTGATAATCATAAACTTGTATGGGTAATTTGGGAGTACTTACTTGAGCTCGACTGATCGCACACACCACACCTTTTTCTCTTTATCAAAACTCTTTTTCTATCTAAGTTCTTTTTCAAAAAAAAAATCATTTTCGAAAATCTTTTTCCTTTGAAAATCTTTTACCGTTTCCTTAGTTTGAGTTCAGACACACCCGACAGTGTATCCGAATCCCTCAAACCAAGGCTCTGATACCAACTTGTAACATCCCAAAATACGACCCAAAATTTTTTGTTTAATCATTACTAAAATCATTAGATCAATACCATAGAACAAAACCCATATGTCAATGTATCAAAACCATAACAAAGTATCACAAGAAAACTGTATCAAGACTGTATCAAATCATGTCAATGAAAAGCTAATCAACTCCCAGGACAAAAACTAAAGCTGTGGTGTGTGTGATGCCATCATCCCGAGCTCTTCCCTTTACTTGCGGAAGTACCTGAAACCAAAAATAAGACTGTAAGCACGAAGATTAGTGAGCTCCCCCAAAATACGACATACCATACAATAACATATAAACACATACTAGGCCTTGCCCACTGCATCGGACCAAAGTTCGGAAACTGCATCGGACCGCAGTCCGGAACTAACTAGGGCCTTGCCCACTGCATCAAACCGACGGCCGGAAACTACATCGGACCAAAGCTCGGAACTAACTGGGACCTTGTCCCCTGCATCGGACCGAAGTCCGGAACTAGCTGCATCGGATCGAAATCGGGAACTGACTGGAACCTTGTCCCCTGCATCGGACCAAAGTCCGGAAACTGACTGAGCATCACATGGCATAACATAAATATATCAACTAGCATAAGCACATATATTGTATACTGCACTGGACCGAAGTTCGGAACACATAATACAAAACATACTTCAATCACAAAGACATCAAGCAATCTAACTACTGCATCGGACCGAGGAACAAAACTACTGCTAACTAAACGGGCCGGCATTATGGCCGTAGACCCGTTCCTACTAGAAGGAAAACTCACCTTGTAGTCTAGCTGTTGAATGAACTGCTCTGGAGTCTATCTGTTGCTGCTCTGGTTTCACCCCGGCTACATTTTTCATAAGTACACTCAATCAAATACTGATAACTATACTAAGGGTAAAATGACTATTTTACCCCTGATCAAAGTTAGCCTCTTGGTCAAAGTCAACATACAGTTGACCTGATTCGTCGAGTTAGGCCACCAACTCGTCGAGTCCCTACTTCCATTTCTCAATTCTGCTCGCTACTACTTGTCGAGTTTGGCATAGATTTGACGAGTTCCTCTTTGATTCAAACACTTAGTCAATCTGCATCCTACTCGCCGACTTGTATGAACAACTCGTCGAGTTCTCCTTCATCATATGAACACTCCTACTGGGACTCGCCGAGTTGTACGAACAACTCATCGAGTTTGTTCTTGAGATATGAAGATTGCCTTGGACTCGCCGAGTCCCTCCATAGATGAGTCCGATCTCCGACTCACTGAGTCCCCCTAAAACTCACTGTTTCCACTCATCATAATACATAGAGGGGAAAACTCGAGGACTCGCGACCCGACTCACCGAGTCCAAAGAACGACTCGCTGAGTTGCATGCATGCAATCACTATATACTCAATTCTGCTTGAACCCAATGCATTCCATCCATAGATTTGGGTTCTTAGGGCTCGATTAACATGTAAAGTTTCCAACTTTATGTGTAGATAAACACCAATGACGAATTTAAGGCTCAAAACACACTAAAAGAGTAGATCTTGGGCTTTCATGTAATATGGCTCCATAAAGGCAGTAGATTTGGGCTCTTGAAGCTCAAACCTAGCTAGATTCAAAGGCCATTCCACTCAATATGATCTCTATATTACAATCAAGCTAGGAAATGGGTAAAGATGGCTTAAATGGGGTTTTCTAAAGAAAATCATCATGGCAACAGAAAGGATCTGAAATATACCTTAATGGACTCTGGATTGAGTTCTAAATCCTTGCTCTTCTCCTTCTCCTTGGTCCTTCCTTCCTTCTCTTCTTCAAACTTCAAGGAAAAGCACACAAACACTCAAATCACAAAGGGGAGGGTTAAGGTTTATTAAAGGGTGCTCTGAGAGTGAAGGGGGCGAGCTTAGGGTGAATAAGGGGGTTTAAATAGGGTGCAAACCCTTGAAGTCAGGTTTCATCCAGATAGGCGGACTCACCGGGTCCAGGATATGGACTCATCAAGTCGCCAACTCAAACGTGCTTGATATGTCACCTCTACTCGGTGAGTCGGACCTGCAACTCGCTAAGTTCCAGCAAAAAAATGCAAAAATGTTTAGGTTAAAATACTTACTAGGAACCAAGTGTTACAACTCTCCCCCACTTATTTTAGACTTCATCCTCGAAGTCTGTCGCTCCAGCAGCTGGAAACAACTCTGGGTAGTGCTCCCTCATCTCCTCCTCGGCCTCCCATGTCCATTCAGACCCTTTTCAATGCTGCCACTGCACCTTTACCAGCCGAACCACCTTGTTCCTCAAGGTCTTCTTCTTTCGATCCAAAACCGCAACCGGTCTCTTAATATAATTCAAGCTGCTATCAACCTGAATATCCTCCAAGGGTACAACTGCTGACTCATCTACCAAACACTTCCTCAACTTGGAAACATGGAAAGTGTTGTGGATCTGGCTAAGCTCTGCCGGAAGATCCAATCGATAAGCGACCCGACCTACTGATGTGCACAAAAGTACCCACTAATTTTAATATTTATAACCTAACAAACTTAGACTAACTATGCACTTATAGGCAGTGTACCTAGTCAGATTACAGTATAGCTTAGGTAAGTCGGGTGTCGATCATCGGGAACGGTGTTACTAATTAATCTACTTACTATTAAATTAACCTAATTTATTAACAAATTTAATAAGGGGTTTTATCTAATTTTGCAAGATCAGATGAACTTAAATCAAATTAAATAAAAACACACTCTTGCTTAGTTGAATCCACTTCTCCCTTATGGCTAGCTAATGATCATGGGTTATTAAGTTGGTTTTTAGTTATATTAGTAATTTAGTTCTATCTTACCAATAAGTAACTAATTCATGTCAAACCATGTATGTTCACACATAATTAAACACAGAACTGATTATGAATGTAAATATGCTATGTAAGATTTGTTGTATAAACACAATTATGGTCACAATTCACGTTCTCTAGCACAGCTAAGATTTATTCATTCTAATTACTAACTAAGATTGGTCAATCCTAGCTCTAACAATTCAATGTTCACTAAATTATTAGGTAAACAAGTTCATGCAGTTTCATGGTCACTAAGCTACACAGATCATGCAATCTAGCAATTAGATAAACAAATAATAACATGCTAGGTTATACAAATCAAACACAAGCAATTCTTACCAACTCAAATTAATCCATAAACATATAACTATTCATAATTTCAAAGCTTCATCCAGCTAAGCAAGAGTAGCTAGATTCAGCTGCTCAACATAGTAATTAAACTAACACAGCTAAAACTAATGGAAGACATGTTCATAACTAACTAAAATATAAAACTTTACTTCTTTTGGTGTTGAAATCCCTCTTCCAGGACCTTTCTTTTGCTCTGAAACGTCTCCTGGAACTCCTTTTCTTCTGCCAAAAGTCCCTCTATTCGTCAAGGTCAAGGATCTATATAATTGCTGTTATCCATAAATTCACGTCGTGAATAATCATAAATTCACGTCGTGAGTAGTAGATAACCGTGCCCGTCAAGGATTTCTTCACCCGCATACATATCTTCTAGAACCATTCATTCACGTCGTGAATCCTTTAATTCTCACGTCGTGAATAACCTTTTCTCTAGATTTACTTCACTTTTACTCTTCTAATTCCCAAAGTTTCTTTCTTTAACATTTTCAGTCCCCTTTTCTTCAAAATGTCTTCTTTTTTTGCTGTAAACAACATTTAAGCTCATAAGTACCATTATTCTAAACAAATTACCGACTTTTTAATAAAAATGTACTTAAATGTTGCCTAAAAATAAGTATAAATATAGCAATATCAAAATACCCCACACTTAGGCTTTGCTTGCCCTCAAGCAAATTTAAACTAACAGTACATTGAACAATCCGACTCTAATTCAGCCATTATGCCAAGACCTCAACGCATGCATTTGTGTCTAAAATTTTCCTAAAGTACCCCCATACTTTAAATACTCACAATCTTCATAAACACTTGCCCAATTTTTCCGAACAATGCTCATTTTATGCAACCCTCCGAATCCATCCGCAGAAAACCTCCTAACCTCAAGGTATTTTTAGTTGAACAACCTAAGCATACATAATCTAGAATTACAACTCTTCGATACCACTATGGAGCTCTTTTGGAATTCTTCAATTCTTTGACATTTGATCTTTGATTTCTTTGAATTCACCACCTTATTTGATTTGATTTCTTGGTATCTTCAACTTTTCGGATTTCTTGGAATTTTGATCTTTTGATCTTCACTTTATTTGCTCCAAAATTCTTCAAACTTCTTCGTAATTCTCTCTCTCTCTCTCTCTCTCTCTCTCTCTCTCTCTTTTTTTTTCTTTTTTACATGTACCTCTCTTTTTTCACTCAAAACCTACATGCTTAAGCAGAGGCGCTCAACCTCAACCTTTATTGGTTAATGATAATAATTTTCCTGGATACAATTCAGGTTCAGGCTGTTAAACATATTGCATCCTTCAAACCGAGCGGGGTTATGTTTTTGTTCCATGATTTCACTAAAATAAGGAAAGCCACAAATGCACTATAACGTATATTGGCTCAACTAAACATTTGAACTTTCATCGGATCATCCCGCATAATACTAGAAATTATAGCTCAAACCATTATTACTAGATTCAATTATTAAAAATTTGAAATTTTCAAAATTTTCAATCTTTACTATTCTATGATTTTCTAGCAATTTACTTCTTCTACCCCTACCCCACACTTATTTCATACAATATCCTCATTGTATGCATCAAAGTAAAAAAAAAACTTAAAGAAAAGGGAGAAAAAAAGAACAAACTCCCCTGGGATAGTGGCGTGAAGATCTCTAAAAGTGCGGGAAACGTGCATCTTGAATATGGACTTCCAAAAATAGAAACTTGATTCTGGAACTCGCGAAA
Organism: Lactuca saligna; assembly: GCF_052625555.1. Lineage (NCBI taxonomy): Eukaryota > Viridiplantae > Streptophyta > Magnoliopsida > Asterales > Asteraceae > Lactuca > Lactuca saligna. The sequence goes on from NC_136420.1 coordinate 327,423,944, forward strand.
TAAGGAGTGTACCGGCAAAACATGAAATCGAGCCTTCAATCATCTTCAAATATGGTGTAAGTCTCCAAAAGTAGAATGACCAATGTGGGAAAGCATACGCCACATTGCATGGTGGTAAAAAAAATGAGTCAAAATAATCTTGAGTATATTAATAAGAAGAACAACATCAACCCATAGAAGATTAAAATGTCAAGGGCCTTGAATCTCGTAAAACTCTAATATTCACGACGTGAGTGTGGAATAATTCACGACGTGAAATCAAACTGAACGTATCCTGAGAACCTCCTGATAACTGACTCACGACGTGAATTAGAAATGTTCACGTCGTGAAAACTGGACAAGTAGAAAACATTGCTCAATCCTTCTTCTAATGTCTTAATGTATTTAGACTCTTCCAAAGTCATCAGTTTATGACTCATTCGCTGACACTCCACTTCATTAACTCACCCCAAACTTATTTTGAAAATATGGGTCTCGACTCTCGGAATTAAACACTCCCAGCTAAAAACGTACACATTCATAACTCGCTATCCCTCCTAAGCACTCCGTAGCAATTTCTGAGAAACAATCAACAACGAGGAATAAAAGTAACAAAATATTCAAAGTAGTTCTTACAATCCCATAAAAACAGACTAAAAACAAACTAAAAAAAAAACAAACTAAACACAAATTAAACAAAATAAATAACGATCAATCATCCTCCTCATTTTCATGCGCTTCACTGGTAGCAGCTCCATCACCTCCACGACCACCATACTCCGACCATCGTGGGCAAATCGGGTAATGATACCTTAAATGAGACGGCTGCTCCACCCCAAGATGCTGAACCACATTTTCCATCGTGCCGCCTATCCAATTCACACTCAACGATAACTGGTCAAAGTAACCAGCCATATCACCCCCAAAAGGTGCACCAACCATGGAAGCAGGTGGGTGTATCGGCTGCCCGCGGTCTCCCCTTCCTCTCACGTTCCTGCGCCTCGGTCTCGGCTCTGGTGCAGGTTGATCGGTTGGCTGATCATCCTCATCTTCACCCTCAACATCTGATGGAACTATTCCCCAGTGCGATCCAAAATTTTTGACCACCCGCATAGTCTCCAAATATCCCATACCAAACTCATGCTCGTCCACACACGTCATGGATCTAATAATATCAGGAACAATCAGATGATAAGAACGGGTCAAACGAGTAACAAAATGACCACCACAAATAGGGCTCCCAGGGCGCGAACTCGCGGCAGACCCAGCCAGAAAACGGGCTAGAAAATACGGGATGTTACAACAGACACCAGGCTGTAAGATGCACCATAAGAAAAAGAAAGTTCTGCTTAGTCACTTTGTCTCCATGCCTCTTATGGTTGATGGAAAAGGTAACGAACCAGTGGAGTAAACGATGGATCGGGGACCGAATACTGCTCTCGGGAGATACTCCGGAATTAAACATCCCGGAGGCAATGTTATGCCAAAAAGAATATCCCGTGACACATTCCATATATCCTCTAGCAGCCCCTCCTAAAAACATGCCAAACTCGGGAGTCACAGCCTCCTGTCGATCATACAGTCCCACTCTCCAAGCAAACTCAACTAGGCTGCACTCCCGTTACTCACCCCCCAATCAAAATACCAACGCATGTGGCCAATGTGGATCTTGGATCGTTTCCTGAAACGTCACCGTTGCGAAGAACTCGACACAAAATTCCTTGTAGACCCGCTCTTGCACCCGGAACAGATTTTGCCAACCAGAACAGGTGAACGAATAGCCATCTCCAATAAATGTCTTTGTCAAGAACGGGCCCACCCGGTCTACGAGCCCTACCTCCCTCAATCTTGTCCAATTGACTGTTGGAGCAACCGTAATTTCCCTGTTGTAAAGCCATCCCAATATGTTGTTCCAACGGGTCAAAACATCACGGGCCGTCATCGCGGGAAAATTGTAAAACGGGTGTAAACTCGCAACCCCAGCTGGAACCTCTCTTCTTGGAGCCATTCCTGCAAAAACACGAAAAAGAAACAGCCAAAACAAATATCCACAAATCAAACGTAGAAGAAAAATGAGTTCTGATTAGCCCCAGAATTCACGTCGTGAATCATGTATGATTCATGTCGTGAGTTCGTAACCGCAGAAGGCAGAATCTTCATAATCGGGGAAAATCCAGTCAAAATATCCTTGGGTTTTACTCCTATACCACTTCCAAACACTTAGCATGAACATTCCAAGGTTATTTACGAACTGTAAAGAATTGATTTCGTCATTTAACAAACCCTAACCCTAAGTTCCTCTACTAGAACCAAAAATTAAATGTAATAATCAATAATTAGTACCTTTGTTGGAAGTATTACGTAAGCACAATGGTAATTAGTAGGATTGTCGGCTAAATTCGCAGCAATGGGGACCAAGGGGGACCAATTTTTGTTTCCACTTCGTGAACAATAAACAAATGAAAGGGTTTGCTGGTTTCTAGGGACTTAACATGTGGCCCCGTACTTTTAAACGTTCACATCGTGAATTATATACAATTCACGTTGTGAATAGTGGCTAGGCTTAAGTTTGGGCCATGTACTCATGGACTGATCTTGGGCTTGCTAGTCTAATGGGTTAACTAATATCATGGATTATGTGTCCGGTTCATTCACAATTCACGTCATGAACGGCTAACTATTCACGTCGTGAATAAAGTCTGGATAATCAATTTTTGAGTTTGAACTAAGTTCTTAATTACTACTACTTCCGTTTTAAGGTCCCCACATTTTGTTCTAATAGTGTTGGATGACTCGATCTAAGTTTTCAAAACTAAAATGCAAAAAGAAAGAGAAAAAATTTCAAACCAAACTCGGGTTGCCTCCCGAGAAGCGCTTCTTTTTTTTGTCTTGGAGTCTTGAGCTGGACTCCGTGCCTCCTCCGTTGAGTCTTCGGAAGAGTCCTCCACCAAGATCTTTTTTTCCTTGAACCGCCTTTTGTAAGCTTGAACTCACCTTTTATATGCCTTCTTTGAATTCTCCTTTTTAGCTTTTTCCTTTTCTTCAAGCTTGCGTTTTGTGCCCTTGGTTTCCTCCTTGTACTTTATGTCATTCTCTTCTTCTTTCACCACCGGCCTTGTTACTCTTGAAGTGACCTCCTCTTCATCACTTGTTATTTCCTCATCCTCTTTGCTTACCCAAGAAGGCAGGCTCTTGTAAGCTATGACTTCAATCAAATATGGAACAGATGCCTTTGGTTTTGTCCTCTTGACTTGATGAACTACCTTTATCTCTTCTTCCATAAGCTTTTCCAGTTCTTCTAGTTCATTCTCTTCATTAATTGTGAACACCTCTTATTTATTTTCTTGAAAGTCATCCTTTATCCCAAAGACTTCTTGTTCATCTCCAACCCTCAAAGTTAGCTTAGACTCACGGATATCAACAAGGGCACCAGCAGTGTTGAGCAATGGCCGACCTAGGATTATCGGTACATCTGGATCTTCTTTCATGTCCAAGACTACAAAGTCTATTGGAAAAATAAATTTTCCAATTTTTACTAAAATATCATCCACTATGCCTCGGGGTTGTGTCACCGAACGATTCGCCATGTGAATCTTCATTTTTGTAGTCTTCATTTTCTGAATCTCCAATTTTTGATAAAATGAAAAAGGCATCAGATTAATGCTAGCCCCAGAATCGCCTAAAGCATTAACCTTTGTTTTATTCCCAAACTCGCATGGAAGAGTGAGGCGTCCAGGATCCCTTATCTTTTCTGGTGTTTCTCCCAACACAACTTTTGAAGTTTGTTCACTTAGAATCACTGTAGACTGCTTCTTTAATTGCCTTCAAGTGTCTATCAAGTCTTGCAGTAAATTCTGGTTCTTGGGAGCTTTAGATAAGGACTCGACAAAGGGGGTATTAATCGGGATCCCCTTCACATGCTTGACAAAGTCTCTATGCTCTCTCTCCAGTGGACGAAGGGTGGCTTGGGAAGGAAAAGGCAAATTCGGCTCATAAACCGAACTGACTGCAGAATTTTTCTGTTCATGATGGGCCCACATCGTGAACATATAAGGTTCACGTCGTGAATTCTGGAACTCAGCAGCTTCATAATTTTCGAGCTTGATCTTCTTCATCTTTTGATCGGGCTTCCGTGGTTCTTCGTCCAATGCTTCCAGGAACTCCGAGATAGCTTCTTCTTCGGTGTCTATGGCCATTACATGAGATTGGTTCTGTACTTCGGGACTCTTCGGGGACAATTTTTCATGAACTAGAGTTGCTAGTTGACCAAATTGTACTTCAAGGTTATGGATGGAGGCTTGCTGATTCTTTATCAAAGTTTGTTGTTCCAGAATAGCAGAATCAGTGGCATCGTGTCGCTTTTCCGATGCTTCCATAAACTTCATTAAAATGGTCTCTAGGTCGGGTTTCTTCTCGGCTGGTGGCTGCTCCTTTTGATAGAGGCCTCGACCTGTCTGCCTATACTTCTCTTCTTTTTGCTTCTTATACTCCTCATATGGCAGCCACTCCTTCTTCAGTTTCCTCCAGTCCTCATCAAGTTTATCCCCACTAGAGTAGCATACTTGAGCATTTCTGTTCCGATAATCATCTACATTGCAGTTCCTTGTCAAGTGTGGACCACTACATCTCTCGCAACCCACTCTTATGGTATGTATCGATTGGTCCATCTGTGTTATCCTGCGGTCCATATTTTTTAACATGGCCATGACCGCTGCTATTTCTTCAGTTTGGGACCCTCCTCCGCCTTTGATTCCTTCTTGCCTCGGGTTGTGGTATTCGCGGGAGTGTTTTGCGAATTCTTCAATTAGCTCCTTGACCTCCCTTGGATTTTTCTTTGTCAAAGGTCCTTGAGAATCAAGGAGTTGTCTCGTCATCACGTTGACCCCATCATAAAAGATTGACATCTCTTGCTGCACATTTAGGTCATGTTGTGGGCAATTTCTAAGTAAGCCCTTGTACCGCTCCCATGTTGTGAGTGTACTAAATCTCACGTCGTGAACTCTGTGACAAACAGAAAAAATTAAACTAAGATAAGCTAGCAAAATAAATAACCAATTAAACTTTCTGCAGATTTTATTCCAAAAAAAACAATTAATCTAATGCAACTAAATAAACTAATAATCTGCGCCGTTCCCCGGCAACGGCGACAAAAACTTGATGTGCACAAAAGTACCCACTAATTTTAATATTTATAACCTAACAAACTTAGACTAACTATGCACTTATAGGCAGTGTACCTAGTCAGATTACAGTATAGCTTAGGTAAGTCGAGTGTCGATCACAGGGAACGGTGTTACTAATTAATCTACTTACTATTAAATTAACCTAATTTATTAACAAATTTAATAAGGGGTTTTATCTGATTTTGCAAGATCAGATGAACTTAAATCAAATTAAATAAAAACACACTCTTGCTTAGTTGAATCCACTTCTCCCTTATGGCTAGCTAATGATCATGGGTTATTAAGTTGGTTTTTAGTTATATTAGTAATTTAGTTCTATCTTACCAATAAGTAACTAATTCATGTCAAACCATGTATGTTCACACATAATTAAACACATAACTAATTATAAATGTAAATATGCTATGTAAGATTTGTTGTATAAACGCAATTATAATCACAATTCACGTTCTCTAGCACAGTTAAGATTTATTCAGTCTAATTACTAACTAAGATTGGTCAATCCTAGCTCTAACAATTCAATGTGCACTAAATTATTAGGTAAACAAGTTCATGCAGTTTCATGGTCACTAAGCTAGACAGATCATGCAATCTAGCAATTAGATAAACAAATAATAACATGCTAGGTTATACAAATCAAACACAAGCAATTCTTACCAACTCAAATTAATCCATAAACATATAACTATTCATAAGTTCAAAGCTTCATCTAGCTAAGCAAGAGTAGCCAGATTCAGCTGCGCAACATAGTAATTAAACTAACATAGCTAAAACTAATGGAAGACATGTTCATAATTAACTAAAATATAAAACTTTACTTCTTTTGGTGTTGAAATCCCTCTTCCAGGACCTTTCTTTTGCTCTGAAACGTCTCCTGGAACTCCTTTTCTTCTGCCAAAAGTCCCTCTATTCGTCAAGGTCAAGGATCTATATAATTGTTGTTATCCATAAATTCACGTCGTGAATAATCATAAATTCACGTCGTGAGTAGTAGATAACCGTGCCCGTCAAGGATTTCTTCACCCGCGTACATATCTTCTAGAACCATTGATTCACGTCGTGAATCCTTTAATTCTCACATCGTGAATAACCTTTTCTCCAGATTTACTTCACTTTTACTCTTCTAATTCCCAAAGTTTCTTTCTTTAACATTTTCAGTCCCCTTTTCTTCAAAATGTCTTCTTTTTTTGCTATAAACAACATTTAAGCTCATAAGTACCATTATTCTAAACAAATTACCGACTTTTTAATAAAAGTGTACTTAAATATTGCCTAAAAATAAGTATAAATATAGCAATATCACCCACCCGAACCAAAACTCTGAAATGACCGATGAACATGGGGCCCAGCTTGCCCCTCTTCCGAAACCTGATGACTCCCTTCCAGGGTTATACCTTCAGGAGGACCATGTCGCCTACCTGTAACTCCAAGTTTGATCGCCTCCTATCGGTGTAACTCTTCTTCCGACTCTGCGCAGTCTGCAGTCTACTACGAACCTGCTGGATCAACTTTGTCGTCTTGAGTACCACTTCTGTGCTCCCGATGACACGCTGACCAACCTCACCCTAACAAATCGAGGTCCTGCACTTCCTCCCATAGAGAATCTCGAAGGGAGGGCGGTCAATACTCACATGATAACTGTTGTTATACGAAAATTCCGCTAACAAAAGATACGTATCCCAACTACCACCGAAATCTAGGACACATGCCTGGAGCATGTCCTTAAGAATCTGAATCGTCCTCTCGCTCTACCCGTCCATCTGAGGGTGGAAAGCGGTGCTGAAATGGAGACGAGTACCCATCTCATCATGAAACCACTTCCAGAATCTGGAAGTAAAACGGAAATCTCGATCTGACACCACTGAAACATGCACCCCAAGACGTGCCACAACCTCTCGCACATAAATATCAGCTAGCTTCTCTGTCGATATGCTCTCTTGGATCGATATAAAATGAGCACCCTTCATCAACCGATCCACTATAACCTAAATCGAATCCAATCCACGTGCGGTCCTGGGGATCTTAGTGACAAAATCCATGGTGATGTCTTCCCATTTTCACACTGGAATGTCTAACGACTGCATCTTACCGTGCGGCCTCTGGTGCTCCGCCATAACCTTCCTGCAGGTCAGACACGTCTCCACATACTAGGCGACATCTCGCTTCATGCAGGGCCACCAATAGTCGGGTCGAAGCTCCTTATACATCTTCGTTGCCCCTAGATGGATGGAAAATCAAGACTTATGAGCCTTGTCCATCAGTACTTGTCGTACTCCGCCCCAGTACGGTACCCAAACTCTCCTATGAAGGGTCAACAATCCTCGACTATCATAGTCGAAGGAAGCTACTCGGCCCACAATCCTCTCACACTTCTGCCTCTCCTCCTTGAGGCCCTCGACTTGAGCCTCTCTGATCTGCTCTAACAATGGAGTAATCATTTTCATCCTCAAACATATGTCCCTGATCGCGACCACTGCCGCCTTATGGCTCAAGGCGTCGGCTACTATGTTGGCCTTCCCTAGGTGATAAAGGATCTCACAATCATAATCCTTTACCACATCTAACCACCGCTGCTGCCTCATGTTAAGATTCGGCTGATCCATGAGATACCTCAGACTCTTATGATCCGTGTAGATGGTACAACGGACCCCATAAAGGTAATGCCTCCAAATCTTGAGAGCAAACACCACCGCCTCCCAACTCTAAATCATGCGTAGGATAGTTAGCCTCATGAGGCTTCAACTGTCTCGAGGCGTAAGTTATCACACGGCCTCATTGTATCAACGCTGCTCCCATACATGTGATCGAAGCATCACAGTATACTGCAAAATCCTCTACTCCCTCTCGCAAGGTAAGGATCGGTGCCTCACACAATCTCTGCCTGAGGGTCTCGAATGTTGCCCGCTGCTCAGGCCCCCAGCGAAACACCACTGACTTCTTAGTCAGTTGGGGTGAGCGGTACAGCTACCTTGGAGAAATCCTAGATGAATCTCCTGTAGTACCCTGCCAAACCTAGGAAGCTCCGAATCTCAGATGGAGACTTCGGGACCTCCCACTGCATCATGGCCTCTATCTTAGCCAGATCTACCAGAATACCCTTCTGATTGACGAGGTTCCCAAGGAATTTCATCTCGTGCAACCAGAACTCGTACTTGGAGAACTTTGCGAAAAGTCTCTCCCTCCTCAGAATCTCCAACACTTCCCTCAGGTGCTCCTCATGCTGCTCCTGAGTCTTGGAATAAACCAAGATGTCATCAATGAATACTATCACCGACCGATCCAACAACGGCCGACAAATGCGGTTCATGAGATCCATGAACACTGCTGGAGTGTTGGTGAGCCCAAACGGCATTACCACGAACTCATAATGACCATACCGGGTCCTGAAAGTAGTCTTCTGCACATCCACATCCCTGAATCGCATCTGATGATACCCGAAGGGTAAATCGATCTTGAAAAACCAAGATGCTCCCTGCATCTGATCAAACAAATCATCTATCCTCGGGAGTGGGTAACGGTTCTTCACCGTTACCTTATTCAACTCCCGATAGTCTATACACATACGGCACGACCCGTCCTTCTTCTTCACGAACAAAATCGGTGCTCCCCAGGGCGAACTGCTCGGCCTGATAAAACCCTTGTCTAGCAGCTCATGCAGCTGCGTAGACAACTCCTGCATCTCTGGGGGAGCCAACCGATACGGTGCCATAGCTATCAAAGCCGCACCAGGGACCAGGTCAATCCTGAACTCGACCTGTCTCTCAGGAGGTATTCTAGGAAAATCCTCTAGAAATACATCTGGGTAGTCTCGCACTACCGGAACATCATCAATTGTCGTCTTGCCCTTCTCCTGGGCATCTAAATCATAGGCAATATTGATGGGTTTTAGCCATAAGAACTTTCCTATGTGCGCATGCAAAACCCTAATGCTTGGATCTAGGCTTTCTAATTAAACATGCTTTGAATCCAAGACTTCTAATGGCTAATTAGGTTAAATAACAACATTTTAATAGATCTAGAACCATACCTTTGAATTCCTTGTTGATCTTGTTGTCTCGGAGATTCTAGAGTCACAAATGTCACTCCTCTAATGGCTTACAAACACCAATAGCAAGAAGGATGATTTAGGAGAGAGGAGAGGGGAGGAATTCAGCCAGAGTATCTCTACTTTTTTATGGTGTGTCGAATTCCCTCACCCCTAGGGTCTATTTATACTTGTAGACTCCTTAAGGATTACAGCTTTAACCCTAATTGGATGACTTAGACTTTTAAGTTGATCCATATCCTTTCCTTGATAACCCTATGGACGATTTTGGCTTATCCAAGCCCTAGAAATCGTCCAACCTATCTTGGATAAGGATTTATAGTCTAAAGTGTAACTATCAAATAATTGACAGTTTATACCCTCTTATTTAATTAATCTCTTTAAGTCACCAAATTAATTCCAATTAATCTATGACTTATATTAATTAAATAACCAAATATTATTCCTTATAATATTTACTCTCTCTTAACAAATCATCCATCAAGTTGCTCTGGTGAAGGCAACCCAAAAGGACCATGCACAACTGGATCAAATACTTGCCTAATATAGTTGCAGCCTTAGACACTATTCCAACAGTCTCCCACTTGGATAAGTCTAGTAGCTATACAAGTACAATTCGGTTTGCAATCGTAGCTCTCAAAGACGCTATCAAACTCTGATCTAATCAATCTTGTCCTTTAGATAAGGGATCGTACAGTCCTCTGTTAGATATCATGCTGACAATCCTATGGAATGGTTAGTCTAGCATTTGATTTCTCGATCTCCGATTTATTCGACATAGAACTTAATCAAACACATCAATTTAGTTCTGACCGGGCCCGACACATAAGTCAAATCAAATCATCGAGTGGCCAAGATATCTCTTCTACCCTCTTAGGATAAAATTTACAGATAAACTTCGACTTATATGCATTTACTTATTCATTAACCAACTATACACAACAATGTGTTTTATAACACCAAGTTACTGATGCGTTTTCACATTATCAATGTACAATCAATTAACAAATAATAAACCATATATCTAGGTTTTAAGACTATATGATATTATCGTCTTGCGATCACCTTTTATATCGTATTCCATAAGGTGATTCCAGCAAGCGCGGGTTTGTTCCAATGCTCAAAACCGGTTCATAAGCACTCATGAACGTTGCAGCAACCCTTTGCTATGTCTAACACCATTTAGACAATCTACACACCAATTCATGACAATCTTCATTCATATCTACTTCCAACATATGAACGATTGTGGACAATTTGAATAATTCGATTATTCCTAATAAATTCAATTATTCTGGAAGTCAAAACATGCAAAGTGAAACAATAGTTAAACAATTAACATATGACAGTAACTTTACTTATAAATAAAAATCCTTTATTTAATCATCAAATGTTAATTACATTTATCTATTATACATTTCTAAATACTATCTAATCTATACTAATATCATCTTTCAGCCCAATACTCCTAGCATGCTGCAAGTGCTTAACCCTACTCAGTCCCTTCGTAAGCGGATCTGCTGGGTTATCTTCTGATGATATCCTCTTAACTATGAGTTATCCTTCTTCTACACGATGTCTAATGAAGTGATATTTTTTGTCGATATGTTGAGATCTACCATGATCCCTCGGTTCCTTGGTCAAGGCAACCGCACCTTCGTTATCACAGAAAATCTCCATCGGCTCCTTTATGGCAGGCACAACTCCAAGATCACCAATGAAGTTCTTTAGCCATATCGCCTCCTTCGACGCTTCGCTCGCTGCGATGTACTCTGATTCGCACGTTGAATTAGCTACAGTTTCTTGCTTGGAACTCTTCCAAGTTACTGCTCCTCCGTTTAGGGTAAAGACCCAGCCCGACTGCGAACGGTAGTTGTCCCTATCGGTCTGAAAACTGGCATCACTATACCCTCTCACCTTCAAGTCATCACTCCCTCCAAGGACTAAGAACCATTCTTTCGTCCTCCGAAGGTACTTAAGGATGTTCTTCACCGCAATCCAATGTTCTTTGCCAGGGTTCCCTTGATATCTGCTAACCATGCTCAAAGCGAAGGCTACATCAGGGCGAGTACAAGTCATAGCGTACATGATTGAGCCAACTGCGGAATCATATGGTATTCGACTCATTTCTGCTATTTCAGCTTCAGTACTCGGACTTTGAGTCTTACTCAACTTGGCATTTCCTTGTATCGGTAGTTCTCCCTTCTTTGAGTTTTCCATACTAAAACGTTTTAGTACCTTCTCTAAGTAAGTATTCTGACTAAGTCCAATTAGTCTCTTACTTCTTTCTCTTACTATCCTTATTCCCAAAATGTAAGAAGCCTCTCCGAGGTCCTTCATAGCAAAACACTTCCCGAGCCAGGACTTGACTTCCTTCAGAGTTGGGATGTCATTTCCTATGAGTAATATGTCATCGACATATAGAACGAGGAAGCTTACTATACTCCCACTGGCTTTGACATATACACAAGATTCGTCTTCGCTTCGTACAAATCCAAACTCTTTGACTTTCTCATCGAAGCAAAGATTCCATCTGCGAGACGCTTGCTTAAGTCCATAAATGGACTTCTCAAGCTTACACACTCTATTTGGATGCTTCGGATCCACAAATCCCTCTGGCTGAGCCATGTAAACATCCTCAGCCAACTTTCCATTAAGGAAGGCGGTCTTGACATCCATTTGCCAAATTTCATAATCATGAAATGTGGCAATTGCTAGCATCACTCTAATAGATTTAATCTTCGCAACTGGTGAGAAGGTCTCATCATAGTCAACTCCTGGAGTTTGAGTAAAGCCCTTCGCAACCAATCGCGCTTTATATGTGTGTACTTTCCCATCCATGTCGGTCTTCTTCTTGAAGATCCACTTGCACCCAACGGTCTTACGTCCGGGCACATAATCAACCAAATTCCAAACTTGGTTATCGTACATGGATTGGATCTCGCTATCCATTGCCTCTTTCCATTTCGCAGACTCCGGGCCTGCCATGGCTTCCTTATAGCCATTAGGTTCATCAAGATTTACTAGTGTACCATCACTAATATACGTGTCCCCTTCGGTAGTAATATGAAAACCATAAAACTGGGGATGAACTCTAACTCTATCGGAACGTCTAAGAGGTAAGGATTCGTCAATCGGTTCAACCGGAGTTTCCTCCTCGGGTTGAATGCCAGCGGTAGAGGTTCCTTCATCTATCGACTCTTGAATCTCTTCAAGTTCGATTTGCCTCCCACTGTCTCCTTGGCTTATGAGTTCTCGCTCTCGGAAAACTCCTCTCCTCGCAACAAAGACAACATTGTCTTTCGGTCTATAGAAGAGATATCCAAAGGATGTCTGCGGGTAGCCGATGAAAATACATTGCTCACTTCGAGGTTCAAGCTTGTCGTGAGTATCTCGTCTTACGAAAGCCTCGCAACCCCAAACCTTGATATGTGCCAACGAGGGAGCTTTCCCCGTCCACATCTCGTGAGGTGTTTTGGCAACCTTCTTAGTAGGGACTTGGTTAAGGATATGGGCGGCAGTCTCTAAGGCATACCCCCAAAAGAAGATAGGTAGTGAAGCACGACTCATCATAGAGCGAACCATATCTAATAAGGTTCGATTACGCCTTTCTGCCACACCATTCAACTGCGGTGTCCTAGGAGGCGTCAATTGCGAAACTATTTCACACTCCTTGAGATAATCGTGGAATTCAAGACTTTAAGTACTCTCCTCCTCGATCGGATCGAAGCATCTTGATTTTCCTGCCCAATTGATTCTCCACTTCATTCTTGAACTCTTTGAACTTTTCAAAGGTTTCTGACTTTTGCTTGATTAAATAGATATACCCATATATACTATAATCATCGGTAAAAGTCACATAGAAGCGGTTCCCATCCTTCGTGGTTGATCTAAAGGGTCCACATACATCGGTATGTATTAGGTCCAATAGCCCCTCACCCCTTTCACAAGTATTCGTGAAGGGTGACTTAGTCATCTTTCCAAGTAAACAAGACTCGCATGTGTCATCTTCCCTAAGGTCGAATGACTCCAACACTCCATCCTTTTGGAGTTGGGCTATGCGTTTCTTGTTGACATGTCCAAGACGGCAATGCCACAAGGATGCTTTATCCATACTAGTGGAAGAATCAATATTCAAAACATCATTTCCTAAGTTATCAACAATCATAACAGTTTCATATATTCCATTACATCGTATAGCTTCAAAGTAAAAGACACTATTTAGATAAGCCATAATAGAACCATTCTCATTATTAAAAGAAAATCTAAATCCTTGTCTATATAAACCATGAAATGAAATGATGTTTCTAGCCATTTCTGGCGAATAGCAACAATTGTTCAAATCTAAACATAAATTATTCCTAAGCACTAAAGAATACACTCCAATCTTGGTAACAGGCGACGATCTTCTGTTCCCCATGATTATATTGATCCTTCCTTGCTCCACATCCCTACTTCTTCTTAGTCCCTGCACATTTGAACAAATGTGATAACCACACCCGGTGTCAAGAACCCAAGAAATAGCATGATTAGAATCGTTAGATTTAATTGTGTATATACCTGCGAAAGATGGCTTGATCTTTCCTTCTTTGATTGCTTGCAGGTATTCTGGGCAGCTTCTTTTCCAATGTCCTATCTTGTGGCAGTGGTGGCACTCTGCCTCCTTCGGGTTAGGATAGGGCTTAGAGGGATCAACTTTGGTCTCACTAGAAGAGGCACCATCTCGGGCTTTAACCTTGCGATAGTTCTTTGATGAAGCCTTCCTCTTCTTTCCATTTCCTTGACCAATTGCCAAGACAGGAGCAGCAGACGGATTGGGAGTAGGTGCAACAAACTTGTCTTTGAAGTTGCTCTCAGCGACTCTCAAAAGACCTTGGAGTTTGCTTAGGGTGACCTCCTCTTTGTTCATGTGGTAGGTCATCCTAAATTGGTTGTACATCGGAGGCAAAGAGTGAAGCACCATGTCGATCGCCAAGTCTTCCCCAAAGTCAACATTTAACTTGCGAAGGCGATCGACATACCTTTGCATCTTTTGCAGGTGCACGGTAAGAGATTCTCCATGACCCATCTTAGCGGAGATCATGTTAGTGAAAATCTCATAACGCTCTTGTCTTGCGTTTTGGTGGTATCTCTCCAACAAGTCTTGATGCATCTCGTATGGATACATGTCCTCGTAGGACTTTTGGAATTCGGAGTTCATGGTGGCAATCATGATGCAATGTACCTTCGTTGCATCTTGCTCATGAGTCTCAAAAGCGATGATTTCGTCCGGAGTAGCAATTTCGGGGTTGATCTTCTCAAGCTTTTCATCGAGGACATACTCCTTATCCTCATAGCGAGCAATGGTGCGAATGTATCTTATTCATTCACTAAAGTTCGTTCCATCGAAGGTGACCTTTTGGCAAAGGCTCATCAACGTGAAAGAACTAGCAGCAGCGTTGTTTGCGTTTGACATCTATAGAAAGGACAAAGATAGATTAGAATAAGAATCCCTAATTATCACCCAATAAGAAAAATTAGGGTTAGGATCCAACAATAACATTTACATATTAGAAAAGGGATGCCGTAATCTAACATGAAAATAAATTGAAGGTAAGTGAATGACGATTCACTAATTCTCCATTACAAAACCTAGACTATTAGTCCTAAGTGTATTGAGAATTCCTAGGTTCAGATGAGATTCATTGAAACTATTCAATGGCATGTTTAAATCTCGATATGCCCCTCTTGTTTGTGACTGGGATGCCAAGGATCACAAAGCGGGTGTGAATTACCATGCAAATTCACATGGTGCCTTCATTGTAACGATCACCTATTCGATGTGCTGGTAAACCACACACGCTCCATCGAACTATGATAAACAATGAATCACCCTTTGCCACCTTTGCTTAGAACCAATTAGTGTGCCGGTAAACCACACACGCTCCACTAACTTCTTAGCAAGGGTGCAAAGTGTAATTTCATGGGATTGCATCAATTCACTTTTCCTAAAGTAACTAAGATTGGGAAATTTTTAAAACGTGTAGTTACTTTGTATTTCTTATTATACTTTTAATGAGAGGATGAGGTTGCCCTATCCTACCCGTTCGGCTAACGACCCTCCACCAATCAAGCAAGCGGTGGGTGTGAGTGTACACCCATTAAGCGCCATTCTATAGGCCGCAACCTTATACCCACCTTATAGATCGGCTTCATGAATGAGGCCTACTAACGGTAAGACTAGCATTTAGTTATATATATATATATATATATATATATATATATATATATATATATATATATATATATATATTATTCTAGTAATATCATATTAGTATAAGGTTGTGTTTTAAACCTTTTAAAACGTAGGGTTTGAAATTTAAGTTGTCTAAATTAAAACTTTTAATCACAAATATAAATTTCAAAACTTGAGGGCAAGTTTTAAACATTTAAAACATAGAGGATCAAATAACAAATAATTCCAATTAACAATTAATGTCCTAATTATCTTTATTTGATTTATCCAAGATTTCTTTTAAGATAATTATCAAAATAATTAATCAATTATCATATAAGTAAATTAAATATTTTATTAGATGATAAATATCTTTAATTAGATCAAGATTATAGTCATATATATCAAAAAAACGGATTAGGGTTGATCTAATATGATTAAGGTAACTTTCCATAAGATAAACATGAAAAAATCCCGGTTTTGCCTAATCCTGACGCCCGGACTCGCCGAGTACACAAAGGGACTCGCCGAGTCAGGCCTACTCACCGAGTCCACTTTGGAACTCGCCGAGTCCATGACTCAAAAACCCAAAAATTGAATTTTGCAGGTTTGTTTCAGTTAATCAAGCAACAATTTAAAGAAAACCAAGCTAGGCTCTGATACCACTGATGGGTTTTAGCCATAAGAACTTTCCTATGTGCGCATGAAAAACCCTAATGCTTGGATCTAGGCTTTCTAATTAAACATGCTTTGAATCCAAGACTTCTAATGGCTAATTAGGTTAAATAACAACATTGTAATAGATCTAGAACCATACCTTTGAATTCCTTGTTGATCTTGTTGTCTTGGAGCTTCTAGAGTCACAAATGTCACTCCTCTAATGGCTTACAAACACCAATAGCAAGAAGGATGATTTAAGAGAGAGGAGAGGGGAGGAATTCGGCCAAAGTATCTCTACGTTTTTATGGTGTGTCGAATTCCCTCACTCGTAGGGTCTATTTATACTTGTAGACTCCTTAAGGATTACAGCTTTAACCCTAATTGGATAACTTAGACTTTTAAGTTGATCCATATCCTTTCCTTGATAACCCTATGGACGATTTTGGCTTATCCAAGCCCTAGAAATCGTCCAACCTATCTTGGATAAGGATTTATAGTCTAAAGTGTAACTATCAAACAATTGACAGTTTATACCCTCTTATTTAATTAATTTCTTTAAGTCACCAAATTAATTCCAATTAATCTATGACTTATATTAATCAAATAACCAAATATTATTCCTTATAATATTTACTCCCTCTTAACAAATCATCCATCAAGTTGCTCTGGTGAAGGCAACCCAAAAGGACCATGCACAACCGGATCAAATACTTGCCTAATATAATTGCAGCCTTAGACACTATTCCAACAAATATAGCCGGTCAACCCTACTGGAAATAGCACCTCGCTCTCCCTGCTGAACACAGAACTGGTCTGCGTTGTGGCCTCTCGCCCTGAATCACTAACTCTCCCCAACTAGGAGTGCGAACCCTCACTAACTGCAGCTTACAATCTATCACCGCCCCATTGGGGCTTAGCCAATCCATGCCTACTATGACCTTATTCCCTCGCAGGGGAATAGGGACCAAGTCCACCGGAAATTGCTCATCGAATAACTATAGAGAACATCCTCTGTGTACTCTCGCCACCTAATGGTCCTGTCAGCTGCTATCTCAACCTCAAGTAGGCAATCTAGCTCCCCTGGAGCTCTACTAAACCTCTTGGTAAGCGCAAGAGAGACGAATGATCGGGTAGCCCCCGAATCAAACAATATTGTGGCTGAAATGTCATTCACTGATAATTACCTTATACAAAACATATAACCATAAGAAACAATCAATAATAAATGCAGTGATAAGGGAAAAATACATACCAATCACCACGTCAGGAGTCGTTCGCACCTCCTCTACTGTCATCTGAAAAGCCCTACTCTTCGCCACCGGCATCTCAACTTGGCCCTGAAGGCCATCTGTAATCCTCAAAGTAGTAGGAGCAGGTGCTGACACCTTCCCCGCAGTAGCTAAACTCGGACACTGGGACTTTTTATGTCCCCTTTGATTGCACTGGAAGCAAATTAGGTCTGATGCCGCAATGGCGGTAGTAGTGGCTGTACAATCTCTGCTCATAAGCGCAGTCCGACCGCACTTGTAGCAGCCGGAACTCCCTACCTTGCACGCCCCATCGTGCAATCTACCACACTTTCCATACTAACCATGGCTCTGCTGACTCCTGGATCTGTGATCTGAAACCTTGGGCTTTTTGCCTGAACTCCCTGAACCCGAAGCCGCCTCTGGATTCCTTTTTATCTCCATCTCAAAGTCAATCCCTCTTTCTCGATCCCTAACAATCATGTCATCCAGTGTTTTATAGTTGGACCGACTCATAAACTGGAGGATGTCACTCCGCATCATCTCAAGATAACCGGCCTTCTTCATTTCCTCATCAACTACGTACTGAGGAACGAGAAGCACCCTTTCCCTGAACTTGGCGGTAATCTCCGCCACCGTCTCTGTAGTCTGGGTGAGGTCCTGAAATTCCATGGCTAACTGCTGCACCTTAATAACCGGTGCAAACTCAGCTTTGAACTTGGAAGTAAAGTCATCCCATGTCATAGCATCCAAAGTTGCGTCATCTCCAATGACATGTCCAACCTCATCCCACCAATCCCGTGCCCTTTCCTTCAGAAGACAGGATCACAATTTGACCTTGTCCCCCTCGGGACATTTGCTTGTGCGGAAAGCATTGGCCATATTCGCCAATCATCTAGTAATCGCTATAGGGTCCCACGCCCCATGATAATCTGGAGCTCCACATGCCTGGAACTCCCTGACCGTAAGCGTGTGCGACCCCATCATGGCTGCCACCTCATCACGAAATGTGCCTAGTCTCTCCTCCATCAACTCTAGTATACCCTCCTTGATCGAACCAAAGATCACTAGAGTCTGCTCAAGAATGATACGGGTCACCTCTAAAGTGAAGAACTATTTGGTTTGCTCATCTAGATGCTCGGCTCCCGAGCCTGATCCTGATCCCTCTCCAGCACCTGAACTGCTGGCTGCTGGCCTAGGTCGCAAAATCACCATTCTGAAAACATATCATGGCAAATGCCAGTACACTAAAATATCTCAAGGGATCGCTGCTACTACAAGTTTCCCGGTCTCATCTCAGCCTTCCTTGATTCAAGTACGGATCCTCTACTTTCAGTAGTACGGGCCCATACTACATTCCACATCTATCCGTACTTTCCTCAAGAACCGCCTCGACTCCACCAAGTCACTCTACTGCTCCTGACTTTTGCTACTCACATCCTAGGCTTGCCCTAGGGAAACCTTTGACTCCACCCAAACTAGTCCTCGACTGCTGAAGGCCTCCTTGCAATGCCAATTGACCACCACCTGAATACCATCACATGCAATGAGGCTCAGATAATCCTTCAAGTACAAGACTCATCCCTACAATGGTTAGACTCAAACAAGAGTTGTGCAGTAGGGACAAATTCGGAACTCTGAGATTATCCAACCCTGACCACATGTGACGTGATGTATTCACCTAATGGCTAACTCCCATCACTCAGAGTCCCACTTGTTGGGTTATGAGCATTCTAACACTCCTAAGTGTACATGCAACCCTAAATACCTTGGATCTATGTTTTCTCTATTATACATGCAAATATGAACATCCAAGGTATTATCCTAATCTAGCATACAAAATAATGGATATAACAAGATAGAATACATACCTCTTTGATAGTGCTTGTCTTCATGAAGCTTGAGTGCTTAGTGCCCCAAGTGTGACACCTCAAATGGTTCACACAACACCATAAGCACTTGGAATAACTTGAGAGAATTCTACACTTCATGAAATCGGCTAGCCCTCTCTAGAATAATACTAGTGCCGATTTTGTCAAGAATAATATCTTTATATAGTGTTACAATTAGGGCAAACCCCAATTGTCATGACTTTCCATTTCCTTGGATCCATGGGTTCAAATACACCATGGAGCATCCATGGAGCATCATATGGGTTTTGGCCCAACTAGATAATCCATGGAGCATTAGCCCACTATACAAGTATGGATGATTTACACAATCAACCCATATATTTAATTAGTCTTCTTTTGATCACTTAATTAATCCTAGATTAATTCTTGATCAATACTAATTAAATAATCTTATTATTCTTATTATTAATATACTAGAACTTATAATATATTAATAACCATAAGTGTCTTATTTCTCTCATTATAGTATATCCAAGTGCATGATGCCATGCAACCCAAATGGACCATGCCGGGTCGGGTCAAGTCTTACCAATTATAGTTATGGACTTAGACATTAATCCAACAGTCTCCCACTTGGATAAGTCTAAAACTATTATTGCGTATGACTTCAGGAACCAACTGGCAATCGTAGCTCTCAAAAGCTTCTGTCGAACTCTGATCTTGTCGATAAACGCTGACCTTTGTCAATGACTTGTCCATTAAATAAGGGATCATATATTCCTCCATTCTAGATATCATATGGACTGAGACATGGATTATAATCATTCTCTCTGTCCATTTGTTGTTTCCCGATTTCCGATTTATGACGACTGACTAATTGAACAAATCAAATCAGTCCTGGCCCGGCCGAGCACTTCCATTTGTCATCATCAAATCATCGAGGGGCCCACAGATATCGCTTTTATCCCGAAGGTAAAAGGAATGGATAAACTTCGACTCATATGGCTTGTTCTACTACTTGTTGAATCATACACAAAGACACGTTTTATAGCACCGAGTTACCAAATGCGGTTTCGTGCAATCAATGTACAACCAACTCATAGTAACAACTCATATCTCTAGGTTTGAAGAATATAAGATATTATCGTCTCATGATCACTCGTGATAAAATCCATGAAGTGATTCCAATGAGCGTCGGTTGAATCCAATACTCAGAACTTATGAGCACTCATGAGTGTTGTAGCCCTTTGTCCAACACCTTAGACCTCTACAAGCCAACCCATGACAGTCTTAATTCATATCTACTTCCAACATATGACCGACTGTGGATGGTTTGAATAACTTAGTCATTCCGGAAGAATAACCTAGTTTATTCGGGAAGTCAAAACATGCAAAGTGAAACACAATAATAATTGAATCCAATATGGTATCAAAACCTATGAACATAAATAAAACACCTTTTATTTATCACCATATGATTACACATTATTCATTGTATACTGTTTCAACTATCAACTTTATTCTTGAATTTAAAACAATAGTTGTCCCATGCTCCAAGCATGTACACTATGTTTTCTAAACACTAGTCATGCCATACACCAAGTATGCATACTATGTTTGTCTATGATCTTTACTTTGTGAACTAGATCAATTGAACATAACTTCAATGATTCTCTTTTCACACTCCCAAATCCTTACTGCAAATGCAAGAATTCCAAATTCATGTCATTTACTGAAATCTGTTAGATTCTAAACTTATATGCATTGATCCTCTTGTAATGATTATGCACAAAGTCATAAAGACTTGACAACAAACATTACAGAGCATTCCAAAGGAGATCAACTCCTTGGAAACATCCTTCTTGCATTAAGTTTCCTTAATCTTACACAGATTGAAAAATCTAACTTTGAAACATTTCCAGATTCATTTTGACTATCACTTCTGAACAAGAGTTGCCTCCTTACAGATTATGTCAATATGGTCCTTCCAGAATTATCAGTATACTTCCAATTGTCCTTGAGCAACCAATCTTTGGTAAACCTTAGATTGTCCTCGACAATTGTTTAATCCTTTTAGTCATATCCAGTTCTAAACCTTTTCCTTTCTTAACGCCCCAGGCATTTGGAAAATTTTAGAAAGGATGAATATAGCACATGTAATCGATCCTATATCTGAAGCGTATGGGACACGATTCATGATGTCTCACATAAAGACTAAACCAGTCTTTTGCTATAACATTTCCATTTCTATTTGCCAAGTTCTCATAATTCAGATTATGAAAAGGGATGACGTAATCATAATCGAATTTTAGAATGCAAATAATGGACCCATATACAGAATTTCCTTATGTTGAGCCATTCCAACATGAAATTCATATATATCCTTGACTAAATGATTAAAACCTCACGATCTAAGCTTATAGATTTGAGATGAAGTATAATTTCCTCTCCCTTAATTATAGCAAAACAACTTTTTCCCAATTGAAATCTTTTGTTTTCTATAATTAACATTGCTAACATGCAATATTTATCATAATTATCATGCTCCCACTAACATGATGATCATTAGCATAACACTTATGCTCCCACTAGCTTTGACATGTACTCAGAAATCAGTTAAACTTCTAGAAATCAATACTTTATTGATTTTCTTACCAAAGTTCAGATTTCTGATACTGGATTGTTTTGATAAAACTTTATCAAAAACATACACATTCCCTTAGATAGCACACTCGTGTGTCTAAACAATTATGAAGAGGGATGCCGTAATCATAATGGTTAGACTTTTTTGTCACTTCTCACAAGTCCAGGTTAGTGTGCCGGTAAACCACACACGCTCCACTAACGACTTTGAGAATGCAAATATCACAACTGCTATGTAACTAAAATCTACTTAGTGAAAGTGTTTCCTCACCATCATTTTCATGAATCGGAGAGAAACCTTATGACACTTAGATTTAATGGTGTATGTGTTCTTATCCATGTGAATTGTCAAAACCATAGTCACAAGACAAGGATAATGACAAATCCAAACTCATATGGACTGAACTCAATCTTAATTTCTTGCCACCTGGCAGCTCAAGGGTCTGCCATTGCTTCCAAGTTGTTGTGCAACAAACTGAGACCTCTAAGAACTCATATGCAAAGCCAACTTTAATTGGAATGGGCACAGTTATGTCAACACGATAGGTTATAAACCTCAAGGCGCATGCTAGTGAAGAACTTCAGGTTTTATTCTTGATTAGTTCTTGAGACTTTCAAGACCTTTAAGACTCCCACTGTCCTCTTGACATATAAGACTCTCTTGTCAGATATTCGAGGGATACTGTGGATTCTAACCAAGACAAACACTTCACACAATTGGCCTAAGTTGGTCTTTGTTTTATCCAAAACATCACAACTTACCAACTTCAAATGAACAAAAGTAGGACACTTTTACTCTTACATTTGACACGTGTTTTAAACCTTCTTAAAGACATGTCACTCAAATTACAATCTTGGAGTATGACTCTAAGACTTGTATTGGAACGAAGTATGACTCATCTTCTTGATTTAACCATTTCAACAATTCAAGATCCCTTCTTCTTAGTCATAAGAATGCACTAAGACTTCCTTAGAGAACTAATTTTGATATGGTTTCTTAATCATTGAGATGATCACAAAGCTGATACTAAAGTACTCTCCCATCTTTTCAGATTTGAGAAACTTTTATCCTTCTGCCTAATTTGATTCTTCTTATCTGCTCTGCCATGCATTGGAACCTTTTCCAATGTCTCAGAGTTACACTTAAGCTTGTAAGTATAATCATATTTACTGAGTTATAGTAAACTATGACGAATATCCTTATATCTTTTGTGGTGGACTTAATCAGTGCACATGACTATGTACTCGATCCCTTAGTCCATTACTTGACTCACACATACATGTGAACAAGTAATTAGTCTTAATTTTTCCAATACTTGAAAGTTCTCATTCATCATGCTATACAACTTGCATGATTCCAAGTCCCGGTCCAATTGAGACTTTGGATGATGAGAATCTTTCCTTATTTGGTAAATTTAGACATTACCACAAATGAAAGAATCAATTACATATTTCCACTCTTGCTATTAATGGAATCATATAAGCAACAATTTTTCCTCAAATGTCATTGTAAGGATATTTTAAAATAAATAAAATCAAAAAATTTTCTTTTATTTTAAAACTATGCGGAAAAACTTATCCTTACAATCCATATGAAAACTTGTTGTTATCTATTTCTAAGCAATACCTCATAACTCCTAAGAAGTAGCTCAAGAATCCGATCTTCAAACTACGCGATAGAAATCCATCTATGCGATCACATTCAGCATATTATTTCTTTAAGTTCCTTTACTTTTCTTTGATTCTTAAAACATCACCATGTGACCCAGTCACATCATGTATCAAAAATCTCAGAATAAAAACTTAGCATAGTTAGATAGTGGAGTTTACCTGAAGTAGAGTCAAACTTATTGACTTTAACATCCTTAGGTAAATTTGGCAGCTTCACAACTAATGACCCTTTCTTGGGAAATATAAACATATGGACCCTTTGATAATGGTACACGGGACTATCACAGACTTAGCTTTTCTCTTTACCATTTGTTCAACCGAGTTTACTATGGCCGATCCCTTTCCATTGGGAAGAGAATGCTTTTCTGGATTTCCTGTGTCACTATTGTCAATGTCCATCAAGTTTTTGAGGAAGTTGATCTTAACAAATAAATAAGATCATTAAGGGTCTTGTCATAGTCTGTTTCATAGGTGTTCCAAAAAGAACTCACTATGTGACTTAGAAAGTAGTTGAACCACCAACTTTCTCAAGACTTTGAAACCCAACTCTCCCGGCTTGTCAATATGTGACTACATCTCCAAGATGTGATCACACCTAGACCTTGCCTTGCCAATAGGGCTTGAGTGACCTTAAACTTTTCAAGAACTTGTGGGGTTGGGAGAATAATTGGAGGAGGTGAAAGAAGTATGATTTCCATTGGAACATCATCTTCATTTAGGAAGGCTTGTTTCAAGAGATTTGGGAAGATCATAAATGTCTAAACCAGACATGTTTTGGGAGATATTCAAGATAGTTGATCTTAAAGTCCTTAATATAACACCCAATATGAAATATTAAGGCTAGGACCCATCAAACTATTTTATAACTTAGAAGAGGTATGCTGTAATCCAAGCTATAAAACAATTTGAAGGTAGGTGAATGACGATTCACCAATTTCCACCAAGATAAACGAAATGTATTATTAGGTTTTAATTGGTTTTGAAACTCCTAGATCTTTTGAGATTCATTGAACTGTTCAATGGCATGTTTCAATCTCGAGTGTGCCCTTCAGGTTTTGTGACTGGGATGCCGAGGATCACAAAACAAGGTGTGAAGTAACCATGCAAATTACTTGGTACCCTTAAGTGTTTACCCCTCAATCGATGTGCCGGTTAACCACACATGCTCCATCGATACTATGATAAACATTAAGTTACCCTTTGCCTACCTTGTTAAATACGAGTTAGTGTGCCGGTTAACCACACACGCTCCACTAACCGACTTAAACAAAGTGAAAAGTGTAATTTCATGGATTAGCACCTTATTCACATTTTCCTAAGTAACTAAGATTGAGAATTATTAAGAGTTTAGTTACTTAGTATTTATCATTAATCTTTTTAATGAAGGGAGAATTATAGTCCTGTCAAACCCGTTCGGCTAACGACCCTCCACCAGTCAAGCAAGCGGTGGGTGAGAGTGGACACCCATTAAGTTGCCATTTTATAGGCAACAACCTTATACCCACCTTATAGACCGGCTTCGTGAATGAGGCGTACTAGCGGTAAGACCGACTTTACTCTTATACATATAAATATTATTAACTTATAATATTATAAAGTATAAGGGTTGAATTTTAACTTTTAAAATTCTAAGGGCTAACTTGGAATTAAAGTATTCATAAGAGAAAACTTTACAAATTCCAAAACTTGAGGGCAAGTTTTGAAACTATTCAAAACTAATTAATTCCATAACTTATGTGTTTAAAGTAGTTTTAATCCAAAAACTCTTCAAGTTCCATAACTTGAGGACAAGTTATGGAAGACTTTAAACTAATAAAAGAATTAACTTTTCTTTATTTTATAACTTATGGAATTAATTAAGGTTACATTATTTTTTTTATATTTATTTAATGAAGAGACTCTTGGTCCTCCATAACTTGAGGACAAATTATGGAGTCATAACTCCAATTAATTAGAACTAGACTCTTCATTTTTGTAACCTTTGCCAACTTTTATGAGTTTTATGAAACTTAAATGTGACTTTTCATATAACTTGAGGACAAGTTACAAAAACACATTTTAGAATCAACTCTTAGATTAATTTGGATTGAAAACAACTATTTCACTCAACTTTTCTATTAATCTAAGCAACTCATAAGAACAAGATATTTCAAATCAAACTTTTTCATGTAATTAGTCTAAACCTTAAACTAATACAAAACATGAATCTATTGACAATTATCTTTGAAAATGGATTAGCATGAACATTACCACATTAAAAAACAAGTTTATAAGTTCAAAAACAACTTAGGGTAATGTTCCTAGTCCATTTCTAGCCAAAAACCTCGAAAATATGATGTCTGGGGGTCCAACTCGTCGAGTGCATGAACCGACTCGGCGAGTTGGATCGTTTTGATCATTTTTTAGGCACGGACTCGCCGAGTCCCTTGATGGACTCGCCGAGTCTGATGATCAAACAACAACAATTTCGATTTCTTAAGCAGTTTTGCGAGTATAATAAGAAAACAAGCCTAGGCTCTGATACCACTGTTGGGTTATGAGCATTCTAACACTCCTAAGTGTACATGCAACCCTAAATACCTTGGATCTATGTTTTCTCTATTATACATGCAAATATGAACATCCAAGGTATTATCCTAATCTAGCATACAAAATAATGGATATAACAAGATAGAATACATACCTCTTTGATAGTGCTTGTCTTCATGAAGCTTGAGTGCTTAGTGCCCCAAGTGTGACACCTCAAATGGTTCACACAACACCATAAGAACTTGGAATAACTTGAGAGAATTCTACACTTCATGAAATCGGCTAGCCCTCTCTAGAATAATACTAGTGCCGATTTTGTCAAGAATAATATCTTTATATAGTGTTACAATTAGGGCAAACCCCAATTGTCATGACTTTCCATTTCCTTGGATCCATGGGTTCAAATACACCATGGAGCATCCATGGAGCATCATATGGGTTTTGGCCCAACTAGATAATCCATGGAGCATTAGCCCACTATACAAGTATGGATGATTTACACAATCAACCCATATATTTAATTAGTCTTCTTTTGATCACTTAATTAATCCTAGATTAATTCTTGATCAATACTAATTAAATAATCTTATTATTCTTATTATTAATATACTAGAACTTATAATATATTAATAACCATAAGTGTCTTATTTCTCTCATTATAGTATATCCAAGTGCATGATGCCATGCAACCCAAATGGACCATGCCGGGTCGGGTCAAGTCTTACCAATTATAGTTATGGACTTAGACATTAATCCAACACCACTAAGCACTAAGCAAACAACATTCGGATAAAGGAAACATACTCATGCAAACTATTCTCAAGAAATTGTACTAGCATACAATGCTAAGCCCATGCTATCAAGCATAACCTACACAAGCTATCCTACTACTGCCTACTCACTACTAGCATGCAATTCTCATCAAGCTAAAACACATATAGCAGACACATAAGTCATCCTCCTAGACCCTTAGTCCTATACTAGCATGCTGTTCTACTGAGACAGAAACTGAAACTGAAACTGAAACTGGAACTAAAACTGAAACTGAAACTGATAATCATAAACTTGTATGGGTAATTTGGGAGTACTTACTTGAGCTCGGCTGATCGCACGCACCACACCTTTTTCTTTTTATCAAAACTCTTTTTCTTTCTAAGTTCTTTTTCAAAAAAAAATAAAAAACTTTTTCGAAAATGTTTTTCCTTTGAAAATCTTTTACCGTTTCCTTAGTTTGAGTTCCGACACACCCGAAAGTGTATCCGAATCCCTCAAGCCAAGGGTCTGATACCAACTTTTAACATCTCAAAATACGACCCTAAAAATTTTTGTTTAATCATTACTAAAATCATTAGATCAATACCATACAATAAAAACCATACATTAATGTATCAAAACCATAACAAAGTATCACAAGAAAACTGTATCAAGACTGTATCAAATCATGTCAACTAAAAGATAATCAACTCCGAGGACAAAAACTGAAGCCATGGTGTGTGCGATGCCATCATCCCGAGCTCTTCCCTTTACTTACGGAAGTACCTGAAACCAAAACTGAGACTATAAGCACAAAACTTAGTGAGCTCCCCCAAACTACCACATAATATACAATAACATATAAACACATACTAGGCGTTGCCCACTGCATCGGAGCGAAGTACGAAAACTGCATCGGTCCGCAGTCTGGAACTAACTAGGGCCTTGCCCACTGCATCGGATCGAAGCCCGAAAACTGCATCAGACCGAAGCTCGGAACTAACTGGGACCTTGTCCCCTACATCATACCAAAGTCTGGAACTAGCTGCATCGAATCGAAATCGGGAACTGACTGGGACCTTGCCCCCCGCATCGGACTGATGTCTGAAAACTGACTGATCATCACATGGCATAGCATAAAAATATCAACTAGCGTAAGCACAGATACTTCATACTGCATCGGACCAAAGTGTGGAACACATAATACAAAACATACTTGAATCACAAAGAAATCAAGCAATTTCACCTCGTAGTCTAGCTGCTTAATGAATTGGTCTGGAATCTTTCTGCTGCTGCTCCGGTTTCACCCCGGGTACAATTTTCATAAGTACACTCAATCAAATACTAATAACTATACTGAGGGTAAAATGACTATTTTACCCCTGATCAATGTCAACCTCTTGGTCAAAGTCAACATACAGTTGACCTGACTCATCGAGTTGGGCCACCAACTCGTCGAGTCCCTACTTTCATTTCTCAATTCTGCTCGCTACTACTCATCGAGTTTGGCATAGACTCGAGGAGTTCCTCTTTGATTCAAACACTTAGTCAATCTGCATCCAACTTGTCGAGTTGTATGAACAACTCGTCGAGTCTGTTCTTGAGATATGAAGATTGCCTTGGACTCGCCAAGTCAGGGCATTGACTCGCCGAGTCCCTGCATGGATGAGTCTGATCTCCGACTCACTGAGTCCCCCTAAAACTCACTGGTTCCACTCGGCATAATACATAGAGGGGAAAACTCGAGGTCTCGTGACCCTACTCACCGAGTCCGAAGAACGACTCGCCGAGTCGCATGCATGCAATAACTATATACTCGATTCTTCTTGAACCCAATGCATTCCATCCATAGATTTGGGTTCTTAGGGCTCGATTAACACGTAAAGTTTCCAACTTTACGTGTAGATAAACACCAATGACGAATTTAAGGCTCAAAACACACTAAAAGACTAGATCTAGGGCTTTCATGCAATATGGATCCATAAAGGCAGTAGATTTGGGCTCTTGAAGCTCAAACCTAGCTAGGTTCAAAGGCCATTCCACTCAATATGATATCTATATTACAATCAAGCTAGGAAATGGGTAAAGATGGCTGAAATGGGGTTTTCTAAAGAAAATCATCATGGCAACAGAAAGGATCCGAAATATACGTTAATGGACTCTGGATTGAGTTCTAGATCCTTGCTCTTCTCCTTCTCCTTGGTCCTTCCTTCCTTCTCTTTTTCAAACTTCAAGGAAAAGCTCACAAACACTCAAATCACAAAGGGAGGGTTAGGGTTTGTTAAAGGGTGCTCTGAGAGTGAAAGGGGAGAGCTTGGGGCGCATGAGGGGGTTTAAATAGGGTGCAAACCCTTGAAGTTAGGGTTTCATCCAGACAGGAGGACTCGCCGAGTCCAGGATATGGACTCGTCGAGTCGCCAACTCAAACGTGCTCGCTATCTCGCCTCTACTCGGCGAGTCGGGCCTGCAACTTATCGAGTTCCAGCTAAAAAATGCAAAAATGCTTAGGTTAAAATACATACTAGGAACCATGTGTTACACTAATCTTGTCTTATGATTATGGTTTTGACAAATTAGCATGGATAGGAACACTTACACCATAAAAAAAAATCTAAGTGTCATAAGGTTTCTCTCCGATTCATGAAAATGATGGTGAGGAAACTCTTTCACTAAGTAGATTTCAAGTAGATAACAATTGTGATATTTGCATTCTCAAAGTCATTAGTGGAGCACGTGTGGTTAACCGACACAGTAGCATGGACTTGTGAGAATGGTAGAAGGTCTAAACATTATAATTACAACACCCCTCTTAATAATTTTTAGACACACATGTGAGCTATCTAAGGAAAGGTGTATGATTTACATAAAGTCTTATCAAAGCATCTCGTATCAGAAAACTGAACTTTGGTAAGAAAGTCAATAAAGTATTGGGTTTTTCACTCAAGAGCTCTATTATGGCTGAATAAAGCAGGAACCTTTGGACTCTAGGGACCTCACATGGTCAAGATCTAAAGTTCAAATCTCTATATGAACTAAAAACATTCAAAGTCCTAAAGTTAGATGGAAGAAGCCCCAAACTCCCAAAATCATGAGATCTACTCAATAAAATGAGAAAGGTGCGGACTTTTACCTTTCACAGAAGCTCTAAGGTGAAATAACCACGAATCTAACAACCCCTTCTCGTCCCTTGGCTTGGAGTCCTTCCCTTCTCTTCAAAAGATACACCAAACACTCAAAGTTAGCTCAAATACTATCTCTTATCTCAATGGCCGAATGGGGTATTTTCTTAGCGAAGATGGGCAACTGATGAGCCGCAAATGAGGCTATAAGTGTCCTTAAATAGGCCCGCAACCTAGGGATTTAGGGTTTCATCACTCGACGTCTACTCGACGAGTCAACTCTATGACTCATCGAGTAGGCCATTAATCCCACGTAGCCAAACACGAATCTACTTGACGAGTTGTAGTTCCAACTCTTCGAGTGGCTCAATAGATTTCGAAAATGAATAAATAAATAATAATATACCTAAGATTCCAGATGTTACACCTACTACTACTTGTTATCAAATATCCATCAAAGGCATGTAGATTGAAAGCATTTAGAACCATATAACGAAACAAGTGACTTATATGTGTGCATACATAAATGTGTATCTATAATTATATATAAAAAAAAGATACAACTAGAAATGACCATAATCACTTACGAGCTTGCTTCTTCACATGAAAAAATTATGTCTTTTGATGGAAAGAACCAGCTAACCGATGGAACACTGATCTTACAGATAGACTCTGCTACTTTCCAAGCTGTTGTGACAGCCATCATGGCACAACTCAACGCTAACAAGACACACGGAATTGGAATAGGGGCCGACAATTCCGATCGTGGTAATAGCCAAGAGCACCAACGAGCAGCTGCCTACCAGGACACCCCAAACCACAAACCCAAGAACAATAAACGAAAGTCTTGGAAAAGGAAAGGAAGTAGCTTAACTCAAGGACCTACCAAAAGGCAAAAAGCGGTAGCAGCCCCTACCTCTACTGACCCTACTACCTCAACATCGAGAACCTCATATGTTGGGTCTCGCCCAAAATGCAACAAGTGCGATTTCCATCACTATGGAGGTTGCCAAAAGTTACACCGCAAGAAATGAAATAGGAAGGGGCACACTACCCGTTTCTGCAAGGTACCGACACAACCAATCACCCAGGACCCCAAAATTAGAATAAGCCTGACATGTTATGAGTGTGATGAACCTGGACACTTCAGGAGGGTCTATCCAATAACAAGGAACTTTGGTAGGCATGGAAGAGTGCAAACAATCATCGTAGGAGAGACCCTCCTGGAATCACCTATGAGTAGTGGTATGTTTTGGCAATAAAGATATTTGAGGGATTTAGTCAATAGTTATAAATTACACTCTCTTCTGAATGAAACATATCATTCGTACAAAAACTAAGGGTCCTTGCCGGTGAGATATGATGGCTTATTGTATACATTAGGGTCATATATAATTGAGATTTTAAAGGCTTAGAGTGTGTGATTCCACCATATTTCCTATTCCTTTCTTGGTGGTGGATTTAGGGCAGAGCCCCTCAGTCAACGGTCATCCCATTCTTAATGAATTTTATACACCAAGTGATTATAGGGGGGGGGGGGGTGCTTTGGTAGGGACCATGTTATGAAACTTCATCACTAATAGTCGGAGCACTCATACTGCTAACACTCGCTAAATGTGTTACAAAAAATTTGCAAAAGTAATAACAAGGATGAAAATGGTAACACTAAAAACGTATACATAGAACACACTATCATTCCAAACAAACCATGCCTTCCAAATCAATTCAAAATCTATCACAACAAGGAGCTTAACTGTGTCATTTAACATGGGTTGGCTTGATCCTCACCGTACAAATTTCAAGTGCCAACAAGAGACCCTTCTCCTTAACCAATCGAGTAACAAAACCCTTACAACTTATAACGACAAATCCTTACATTACCCCTGGCATCTAGACTCCTAAGTACCTATGTATGAGGTACCACACTCTTCCTACCCCACAGTAGAAATAAGAGACAAGAAAAAAAGGACACCGAGGGTAGCCTAGAGATGTACCACCTTTCTGAAGTAGTCCCCAAAAGTTCTTTTGGAAATATCACCAATATGCCAAGTTGAGTTCAGAATTGACTCAACTCAGAGAGCAATTCCTATAGTTAAATCCCCAACACCACTTAACGCCAACATATATGTAGGAAGTATCCAGTTGATGGAACGACTCAATAAGTAGGGGGGTTATCAGACCAAGACTTTTACCTCCATGAGCACCCATCCGACTCATAAGGAGGAAAGGCTAATTGTCCATAGGACCACTGAGTACTAAGATTTAGACAAGCCAACCATCAAGGATTGATATCCCCTATTCCAAATCAATATCCTAGTCAGCCAACGGTAAGGAACAAGCAACATTCTACATACTACTAGCTCGAAACTTCGTATGAAGAAACTCCTGAGGAAACCTAAGAATTTTAAGGCCGACTACACCACATGCAACCTTAACTTTGGTGACTATAGTGTTCGTTGTAAGGTTTGGAGACACTACTTTTGGGGCGTCAAGTACACAATCCTCATTAACCATGAGCATCCATTCACCTCACCATAGAGGACATAGATGCAGACCATGTCACACCCCAAAACCGGAACGGTGGAAAACATTCTGGGGTGGAGGACGTCATGTTCAGTATCACAACACAACATAGTAGTAAACAAGCAAACAACATCATCCATTGCATTAATAATATAATTTAATACAAGTGTGTTCTGTATAGTTTATATGACACCAAAAATGTAAATCAAAATATAAGATGAATCTTGAATGCGCTCCATCTTCTCAAAAGATGGCATCGGTACCTGTCTAATGATGACCTGAGAATACAAGTTATTTTGAAAGAGTTTATCAGCTTTAAAGCTGGTGAGTTCATAAGTATTTTAGTGTCATTGTTTGTATCAAAATGTTTGTAACGGTGTTTGAATTATGAGTTTGTAAATGTTTGTATAAATAGTATGGGAATGTTTGTAAATGTTTGTAACTCCTAGAAAATCCTATATTTTCTACTAAAATAGCCTTCTACTAAGGCTCGACTGTTTTGTATGTTTGTTTCTTGTAAAAGTGTATAATTTTCCCAAATGTAACTATCATTATCAGAATATAGTTTATACATCATTGATTATGTGAAATGATCACAAAGTGAATGCAAAGGGGAAATTAATATTGTACTGTAGTGTTGTATTATAGTAACTACTGCTGTACTAACTACTTTAAACCAGATTTATATCAAGGTATTATGTGATTAATTGTACCATACTATCGACTATAAACACGACGATGTAAGACGTTGGAGGTAATGACATTTGACACTCATAGACCTGTAGGTCCCACTATAGCTAGCAACAAGGTGTAGGATAGTTAATCCAGTATAGATGTATACGCAAACTCATGCTCTCCCTCCAAGAGAGTCTGGCTACAAATCGGGCCTTGGCAGTGAAGACATGCCCCGAAACAGTGGTTCACATCTATGTTATAGTATACTTGTATATGTAATGTATGTAATAGTGTAGTGAATGTATTGTTTCTCATCATAGTATCATTGTATAGTTTCTCATAATAGTATCGTTGTATAGTTTCTCATAATAGTATCGTTGTATAGATTCTCATCATAGTATAGTTGTATATTTTCTCATAATATTATCGATGTATAGATTCTCATCATAGTATAGTTGTATAGTTTCTCATCATAGTATAGTTGTACAGTTTCTCATAATAGTAAGTATTCACTAATGAATGAACTGACTCTTTGTATGCTTCATTGAACTAGAAGTAATGAGTATTATATCCCTAACTATACCTATTATAGTTACTAGTAGAATCCTTTGTATGACTGAATGTATTGAACTGAGATAAAAGTCTTTATATCTATACATATATACATAATATATAACTAAGGATCCAACGACACTCGGACAAACAACAAGGTACTCTAAGTCTATAACCAAACAAGGAACATGAAATAAAGTGAGTTGGCAGTCCTAAGTCCTTCAATCCTTACTTATATAACTATATATGTAATAGACATGGTTTTAACAATATATAAGTTTGAAAGTTGTAATAGAAATGGGTTGATACATAAAAGTGAGTTTAGTAAAGAGTTTAACATGTAAAAGAGTTTGATAAGCCGTTTAAAAAAACAGTTTGAATGTATACTAAATCATTATGCTTGATAGTTATTAATCACATGTGATTGATATAATAACTATGATATTCAACTTGTATTCCCCCATAAAATCATTTAAAATCATTTAAAAGGTTGATTAAGGGGTATGAACTCACCTGTAGTAAGTGATGCGACTATAAGATCGGTTTAGGAAGTTGAGTGTCAATTGTGGACATGAGCACAAATGGATCCTATTAACCATATAATGACATATATGTGTATACAATTAGTGCTTGTAACAACTAATTATTGAGTTGGGACCACCTTAGTGACTAGTAAACACTTACATTGAAGTGTTACAACCATATATGATTGTATATGAGGGGTACATGGTTATACAAGGGAGTGTATGGTCAAAATACACCATATT
Organism: Lactuca saligna; assembly: GCF_052625555.1. Classification (NCBI taxonomy): domain Eukaryota; kingdom Viridiplantae; phylum Streptophyta; class Magnoliopsida; order Asterales; family Asteraceae; genus Lactuca; species Lactuca saligna. The sequence goes on from NC_136420.1 coordinate 327,458,357, forward strand.
AGTGTGTGTGTGGTCAGGCTGTGCGGCCAGGGTGTATGTGCGGCTGCACACTCCCCATGAAGTGTACCAAAATGTATTTTGGAGACTTAGGACTCATCTAGAAAGGTTTCTTACTTCATGCTCTAGCCATATATGGAGTTCGTTGCCATCTTAGGACCTAATAAGGGTGTGTATGGTTGAAAATGGTGTGTGCAGTCGTACACACATGAATATCATGATATTTGGCATTTTTCATGCAAATCTTCAAGTGTTCTTAGCATATAACAAGTTATTAATGAATCAAGGAAGCAATACTCACTTGATTTGAAGATTTGAAGATGAATGTGGATGATACTTGAGAGAAAACGAGTTCCAGCTTTGAAGGAGTGGTAAAAGTGTTCATAAATGACTAAGGGTCATATATATTGGTGGGAGTGTGTGATTGGGATGGGTGTACGGCCGCACACACCTGTGTGTGGCCGTACACTCAAGTGTGCGGCTGCACACTCCATGTGTTGGAGTGTTTGGACCGAGTTTGTTTGATATGCACCGTCTTATCCCATTTCTAGGCTCCTACCTTGATAGTACTAGGTTTAGAACACTTAAATAGACCCTAAACAGTGTTAAAGGATAGCAAAACAAGTCTAACTTTGATTAAATTGATCTATTGTACAATATAGAAATTTCGGGTTGTCACATCATCCCCCCGTTAAAGAGAATTTCGTCCCGAAATTAGAGTTTAAGAAAATAAGTAGTTACAAATAACTAAGTAAAAAGATGAGGATATTTCAATTTCATTTGATCCTTGTGCTCCCAAGTGAATTCAGGTCCTCGCTTGGCATTCCAGCGAACCTTCACTATAGGGATACGACTTTTCTTCGTTTGCTTGACCTCTCAGTCCATGATCTCTACAGGTTCTTCCACGAAGTTGAGGCTCTTGTTGATCTCGATCTCATCGAGTGGGATTACAAGAGTCTCGTCAGATAGACACTTTTTCAAGTTCGAGACGTGGAAAGTAGAATGTACGTTACTAAGTTTGCGGGGTAGGTTGAGTTTGTAAACTATAGGGCCAATTCTAGCGAGAATCTCGAAAGGCCCTGTGTATCTTGGATTGAGCTTCCCATGCTTTCCGAAGCATATCAAGCCCTTCTAGGGTGAGACTTTCAAAAGGTATTGATGTCCCACCTGGAATTCCAAAGGTTTCCTTCGTTTGTCTGCGTAGCTTTTCTGTTGGTCTCTAGAGGCGTTCAATCGTTCACGAATCTGAACGATCTTCTCTGTCGTTTCCTGAATGACATCCGAGCTTGTGAAAGTGTTGTCACGAGCTCATCCTTTATCTAACTAGGTATCATCCACCTCAGCCCAACACAGAGGAGATATGCACTTCCGGCCATAAAGGGCTTCAAATGGAGCAGCCTTTATGCTCGTGTGATAACTATTGTTGTAGGAAAACTCGATAAGGGGTAAATGACTATCCCATGCCTTCCCAAAGTCAATCACACAGGTTCGCAACATATCTTCTAGGGTTTGGATAGTTCTCTCACTTTGTCCATCAGTTTGAGGATGGTAGGTTGTACTCATGTCAAGTTTGGTTCAAAGGGAACTTTGTAGCGACTTCCAGAACCTAGAAGTGAACCTACTATCTCTATCGGAAATAATGGATATAGGAACACCATGCAGTCGTACGATCTCCCGAATGTATGTTCTTGTAAGTTTCTCCATCTTATCAATTTATTTGATAGGCAGGAAGTATGCAGACTTGGTCAATGTATCGATGATGACCTAGATGGTATCAAGTCCACCTGTTGTCTTGGGCAAATTGGTTATAAAGTCCATAGTGATCCACTCCCACGTCCATTCTGGTATCTCTGGTTGATGTAGTAAGCCAGAGGGTTTCTGGTATTCGACCTTGACCTTAGCGCAAGTAGGGCATTTAGTCACGAAGGTAGCAAATTCCGCTTTCATGTTAGGCCACCAGTATAACTTTTTAAGATCCAGATACATCTTATTTGAACATGGGTGGACGGAATATCGAGTGTTGTGCGCCTCAGTCATGACCAAGTCTCTGAAGTTACCGTGCTTCGGTGTCCCGATCCAGTCCATGAGATATAGGGTTCCGCCACCCTTGACTTCCAAGTTCTTATCCATCCCTCTAAGGGATTCACCCGCCACGTTTTCAGGTTTCAAGGCTTCGAGTTGAGCCTCCTTAATTTGTGTGGACAGGTGCGAATGGATAGTCATGGTCAATGATTTGATCCATCGACCAGAATATTGTTTCTGACTTAGGGTGTCTGCTACTACGTTGGCTTTACCTAGGTGGTAATGAATTTCACATTCGTAGTCATTGAGTATCTCGACCCACCGTCGTTGTCTCATGTTGATCTACTTCTGATCGAATATGTGTTGTAAACTCTTGTGGTCTACAAAGATAGTGCTTTTCGTACCACACTGGTAGTGTCTCTAGATCTTTAGAGCAGACACAACTGATCCTAGCTCAAGATCATGTGTGGTGTAGTTGACTTTGTGTGTCTTCACTTCCTCCACCCTCTCCAATAGTTCTCCCTGACTCACATGTTTGAAGACTTGAAAAGTTCAAGGTCACTCAAGCCCTATTGGCAAGTAAACATGAAAATGGAAATTTTATGTGTTTGCACGTCTTGGAGATGAAGTCATACATTGAGAAGTTGGGAATGTTGGGTGTCCTTGTCTGAAGGAAGTTGGCTCTTGACTTGGTTCTTCAATTACTTCCTGAATTATATAGTGAGTTCATTATAGAGTAATATGTCGTGGACCATGGCTTGACCCTCATTGATCTTACCTATTTGCTTATTGCTGCTTAATGAACAATGATTTGGTGCATTGGTCAAGAAAATTTGTTAGGAAGATCAACCTCCCAAACTTCCATTGACATTGACAATGGCAACATTAGAAGTATAGAAAAGTCTTGTCTTCCCATTAGAAAGGGATTGGTTGAGGTCAAACCGTTTGACCAAATGGTAAAGAGAAAGGCTGAATCTGAAATTATCCCATGTGTTGTTCCAAAAGAGTCCTTTTGTTTCTACTGCTAAGAGAAGGCGTATTGGATGTGAAGCTGCCATATGTAGCTGAAAGATCGCAAGGATGGGAGAGTCAGAATGTATGACTCTGCTTCAGGTAAATCCACTATCTAACTCTACTAAGTTCTTATTTGTAGATTCTTAATACATGATGTGATAAGATTACATTTTGATGTTTTGTAGGATCGAAGAAAAGAACAGAAGCCTAAAAGGAAGAGTGAGCTGAGTTTGATCACAAATAAATGGATTTCGATTGCATGGTTCGAAGATCGGATTTTTGAGCTGCTACTTAGAAGAGTTAGGATAGACTGCTTAGGAATATTTAGTAAAATAGTTCTCATTTGATATAGCATTGTAAGGACAAGTTGTTTCCGCATTTTTATAAATAAAATAAATTTTGGTTTTGTCTTATTTATATCCTTGCAATGGAATTTGTGAAAATTGATGTTTGTATGTTTCTATCGTTAACAATATTGAAAAGAATGTGATTCTTAGTTATGTTATTTGTGGTAGTGTCAAAATTTACCAAATACGGAAAGATTCTCATCACCTAAGTTTCATTTGGACAGAAACTTGGAATCATGCGACCTACATCGTATGATGAGTGAGAACCTTCATCTTTGGGAAATTGTGACTAATTCCTTGTTCACATATAGATGTGAGTCAAGTGAAGGAGTAGGGGATCTAGTACATATTTTTTTGCACTAGTCAAGTCCATCACAAAGAATGGTAAGACTTTTTGTCATGATTTACTAAAAGTTTAGTAAATATGGTTATGCTTACAAGATTAAGTGTAATTCTGAAACATTGAAAAGGTTTCAATGTATAGTAGAACGAATAAGAAGAATCAATTAGGTAGAAAGATAAAAGTTTCTCCACTCTGAAAAGAAGGGAGAGTACTTAGGTATCGTGTTTTATGATTCATTTATGATTACGAAACCGTGTCACAATTGATCCTCTAAGAACATCTTAGTGTACTGGTATGGCTAAGAAGAGGCATCGGAAATTGTTGAAATGGTTAAATCAATAGGTGAATCATACTTCGTTCTAAAATTGAGTCTTAGAGTTAAAGATTGTGACTTTAGTGACACATCTTAAGAAATATTTAACACACTCATTAAATGCGGAGTAGAAAATGTCTTCTTACTTTTGTACATTTGAAATTGGTAAGAAGTGATGTCTTCGATAAGATAAAGACCAACTAAGACCAATTGTGTGAAGTTGTTGTCTTGATATGAACCCGCACTAAGTATTGAATATTTTTTGGCAATGAATGTTTCTTGACGAGAGAATCTTATATGTCAAGTGGTCAGTAGGATTCTAAATGATCTTGAAAAATTTCAAGAACTAATCAAGAGTAAATGTAACGACCCAAAATTTAAGACCAAAAATTTCTTTTAATAAATAATTACTTAAAGTAAATTCATCATTCCAAAACATAATACGAGTATAAGTTTTCAAAACACATGTTCATTATCAGAGTAAATATTCCCAGGCTTCTAATCTATGGTGTGTGCCATGCGATCACCCCGAGCTCTGCCCTCCGCTACCGGAAGTACCTGAAACCAAAACTGAAAACCGTAAGCACGAAGCTTAGTGAGTTCCCCGCCCTACCACATACCATGCATAACCACATACTACACATACTGGGCCACGCCCACTATCTTGGGCCTCGCCCACTACAACGGCCCCGCCACTCCAGGCCCCGCCTGGCTTCGAGCCCCGCTCGGATACAGATCTGTTTTACTTAGGCCTCGCCTGTCACAGGGCCCTGCCCGCCAACAAATAATAACACATAAACATTTCACAACACATAACTAACACATGCAACTGGTTCTGTCCTAAGGCCTTGCCTATCGTGGGCATCGCCCGTCTCCTGTTACTGATGAGTCATGGGACCCCGTCCACGCTCCTAATGGTAGTGAGGTATGGGCCTAGCCCACTCTCACTCCTATTCTAGTTTGGGCCTCGCCCCTATTCTGCTACTAATGAGATATGGAACCCCATCCACACTCTACTATTGGTGAGATACGGGACCTTGCACACACTCACCTCCCTACCAGGCACATACATGTATCACACAGACAACAAGTATAACTATCATATAAAAAATTTCTTGGGCACCCGCCCGCTATTACTGGACCTCGTCCTGAAAATAATACTAGCATATTGTGCGTAGGGCTAACCCCCGGGTCTTCTACTCATAACTACATGGGCCGAAATTGTGGCCTTAGACCCATTCACACAAAGGGAAACTCACCTGCACTGGCTGAACTTGCTGATGATCTCACTAGTTGCTGTCCGACAACTCACGGAACTCCTGCTCCCCTTGCTCTCCAAACTACCAATATCAATGCAACACTGAGTCCAACTGACCCCCGAAAGACAACCAAGTCCACCCTGGTCTAAGTCAAATCCTGGTCAAGGTCAACCTTTCAGGTCAACCCTACTCGCCGAGTCACCCTACTGACTCGCCGAGTTCATAATGTTCAGATTCCTTCCATTCGCGACTCGACTCGCCGAATCAGTCCATGACCCGCCGAGTCTACCGATTTCTGAGTCCAGACCTGTCCAACTCACTGAGTCTCCACCCGACTCACTGATTCGAGTCTCAACTCGAAGGGTTTGGGGTTTCGCGACCTGACTCGCCGAGTCCAAGAACAGACTCGCCGAGTAAAAGGCAATCTTCATACGACTCGACGAGTTGTTCATCCCACTCGTCGAGTTTCTCCACAACTTCATGCTACTCGCCGAGTCCCTTCAGTTCTCTTTACATGCAGAGGACATTTGAGTCATGCGTGAACTCCAAACTGTAGATCCACCCTTCCCAAGCCTTTTCCCCACGTAAAGTTGCAAACTTTACGTGTAGAGAAGGAGATCTAGGCAAAATATGCTATAAACTAGGGATTAAGGCAAAAAGACTCCATGATTCACTCAAGGGCTGATACTTTACGGAATTCTAGACCAAAACAAGCATGGATCTGAGGTAGCAACCTCAGATTTGGACCTCAAGCTCGAGATTGATCTCAAACATGGCTTAAAAGCCCCAAAACTCATAACCAAGGAAAATCTGGAGGAGATAAACGACTTAATACCTTCAAATGCTTTGAAATGATCCCCAAACTTCGGATCCAATGGCACTCCTTGATGCTTCAAAGATTCCCACTTCTTCTTCTTCCTTTAAATCACTCAAAAATGGCCAAAAGCATGAATGAGCACAATGGGGGCTTAGGGTGCGGCGTTCTGGGTGTGAGAGACAGTAAAGGAGCACTAGGAAGAAGAATGAGGCGATTAAATAGGCTCCAAGCCCCGGATTTAGGGTTTTCCTCGCACAAACCCTACTCGCCGAGTCGCCTTGGCCGACTCGCCGAGTTGGTCACTTATTCCTCGACTCGGATCCCGCTCGGACTCGTCGAGTTCCTCCTCGGACTCACCGAGTCCCTCCTAAATTTAGGGTTTCCTTTACTTTCTTGGTTTTCCAAAATCTTGGGTGTTACAACTCTCTCCCACTTAAACTAAACTTCACCCTCGAAGTTTACCATGGCCCACCGCCTACAATCTGCCTCCAATATCCCACCAATTTATCCAACACCCGCTGCCTACTTTCGCTGGCCTTCAGCTTGGTCATTCCTACTAACACCACCCCCTACGGATAATAATCCTGGGTCAACCCCGACCCTGAACATCCTGGAAGCACTGCTTACACAACCGACATTCCTTCTGGTACTCTCCGAGTACTGCAACTGAACCTATAGGGGTTCACCCCCTTCTTTCCTCACGCGATTCCCTTGCCTTCCCAAGGCGATGCTCCAAAAACAACTATTTTCTCTATCACTATGAAGATCCTATCTTCACCATTCCATTATTCCTGCTAAATCCAGTACGGGTCATCTCCGCCAGTAACCACTGACACTCCTCTCTTGTCATAACTTGGTGTCGAGCACTCCTCGACTCAACTAACTGAATTCCACCATAACCCGCTTACCTGCACTACTACTGACTGGATATTTCTACCACTCCTCATATACCTTCCGGATGAACTGAGACCACTCTGGTCCCTACCAACCTATCAATATCTGGATTACCAGCTCCCACCGGTAGCTAGTCCCAACACCATCACTAGTCGCTCTCAGCGCCTTCCAAAGGAAACCTCGACCACCTATAACTGCTCAATCAATACTGCCATTCAGGCACTACAAACCTGGGATCCCCGATCCCCTAAATTGACACTAAGGTCCCTACCAGGTCCAACCTGCGCTGCTAAAACTCACGGGCCTTGCCCACGGGTCTCACCCAACCATACTACTGAGCAACCCTGCTCCCAGGTCTCACCTATACTGCTATCCTCATACGGTCATCGCCCACGAGTCTCACCCGACTATATCCTAGAGCGGCCTCTCCCAAGGTCTCATCTCTCAATGGCTATACAGGCAACTCCATACCATTCTCATCCATTCCCCATTCCTGATCCCTATCTGAATGCTAGGGGATAAGGGCCTCGCCCTGACTCCACCAACGAAGCTACTACAAAATGCTATGGCTGCCCCGTAGTCTGACAACACTTCCACCACTGACTGCTAGCATGAAAACATCTCCTGCTATTTGACCTCAAGATCTCCATTCCGACTCACATGAGTCCTACATGCGGCCCTTTAACCTGAATCCGAACCACATACCCACCATTACCCTTTACACGCACGCACTGATAGGAAGTTCTCAAACTCCCAACCCTGAACTACTCAATCCGTCAAACGCTGAACTACCCCCTTTCCTTCTCAGAAATCATATACCCGATCAGGATTTCCTTGCCCTTACCCTTATACACTTGGAGGATTCTCCCCCACTTTGATCCTGCTTACACCTCGATGCTCGATGAAGAGAAATCCCAATCCTTGCTACCATAATCAATCCGTTGAGGAATCCCAAGCTTACCATAGCTAAGGGTCTAACCTGACCATTCTAAAACTTATACGGCTCCGAACTAGCGAGACATACCGAGTCTCTCCAAGGCATGCTACAGATATTGCACCCTAAGTAACCTTCTTCTATACAACCCATCCCTTAATTACTAACCAATATCCAAGGTAAGCAGATGGCATATAACTCGATCATAGACAATCCGCTCAAAAATAAAATACTCATACAGATAATGATAGAGAACCATAACAATATAATCATGCACAAAATAAAAGAACTGAAAATGGAAGTCGCATACCTGCAACATCCGACGCTGCTCGCGTCTCCAAAGTAGCCATCTGAAAAGCCCTGCCTCCAACTGCAGGCACCTCCGCACGGCCCTGACGGCCGTCTGTGATTCTCAAAGTTGCAGGGGTAGGTGCCATCATCCGTCCTGCTGAAAGCAAACTGGGGCACTGGGCCTTCTTGTGGCCCTGCTGATTGTAGTGAAAACATATCAAGTCTGATCCCTAGGTGGTGGTAACAGTACAATCTCGGCTAAAATGACCAGTCCGACCGCACTTGAAGCAGCCAGACTCACCACCACTACCACTCTTGCACGCGCCCCCGTGCGTCCTGCCACACCTTCCGCATCGACTGCGGTCCTGATAATCCCTCGATCTCAACTCTAATCCCTTAGGCCTTTTGCCCGAACTTGCAGCTACCTAAACCTCATCCGGCTTCCTCTTCCGGATCTGCTCCAAATCAATTTCTCTCTCCCTGGCCCAAGAAATCATATCTTCCAGCGTCTTACAACCGGACCTGCTCACGAACTCCCTGATGTCATCCCTCAGCATCTTGTGATATCGTGCCTTCTTCATCTCCTCATCCGCGACATACTGCAGAACAAGAAGGGCTATCTCCCTAAACTTGGCGGTGATCTCCGCCACAGTCTCAGTAGTCTGCGTCAAATCCTGAAACTCCCGGGCCAACTGCTGCACCTCAATAATCGGCGAAAACTCCGCTCTGAACCTAGTTGAGAAATCACTCCAAGTCATGGCGTCCAACGCGGCGTCATCACCTAAAGCATGACCAATCTCTTCCTACCAATCCCTCGCTCTGTCCTTCAGAAGACAGGAAGCGAGTCTGACCTTGTCCTCCTCAGGACACCGGCTCGTACGGAATGCGTTGGCAACATCAGCCAACCATCTGCTGCTAGCGATGGGGTCCCAAGCCCCATGATAATCTGGTGCCCCACAAGCCCTAAACTGCCAAAATGTCAAGGTACGCGCTCCCAGCAAGGCCATCATCTCAGTACGGAAGGCTCCCAGCCTCTCATCCAAAATCTCCAATATACCCTCCTTGACCGTGCCAAAGATCACAGGAGTCTGAGCTAGAATACTGCGCGTCACCTCGGCTGATATCAACTCTCTCATCCGCTCCTCGAGCTGCTCGGCCCCTAAACCCGAGCCTAATCCCTCTCCAGCGCCTGATCCGCCCGCTGGTCCCTCTTGCAAAGTCACCATACTAAAACATATAACATAACCATTATCAGAATACTCCTCGCTGCCGCGAGACCAAACATACTCACTACCAGGTTCCCGGTCTTGTCTCGGCCCTTCCCGAATCGAGTAGGGATCCTCTGCTTTCAGTAGTACGCGCCCATACTACCTTCCACATCTATCCGTACTTTACTCAAGAACTGCTTTGACTCCACCAGGTCCCTTTTCTACTACTACTGCTCCCAGCACTACCTCATCCTAGGCTTACCCTAGGGAAACCTTTGACTCAACTCAAACCAGTCCTCAGCTGCTGATAGCCTCCTCACAATGCCAATTAGCCATCACCTGGATACCATCACATGTGATGAGGCTCAGATAATCCTTCAAGTAAAACACTCGTTCCTACAACGGTTGGACTCAAACAAGAGCTGCGCAATAGGACCAAATCCAACACTCTGAGATTATTCAACCCTGATCACATGTGACGTGGCGTATCCACCTAATGGCTAACTCCCATCACTTAGAATCCCACAATGCACAAAGCAAGGAGCATTCAGACAAGGGAAAATCTAACCATAACATACTCAAGCAATCATATCCACATAGCAAGAATTTGAACTCGCATGCAACACAACTCATAAACTCAGGCATAACCTAATTAGGCTATCCTACTACTGACTATTCAGCACTATCATGCCGATCAAAAGCATATATAACAGGCACATAAGGCATCCTCCCTAGATCCTTAGTCCTAATCTAGCATGTTTTTCTATTAACTGATAATCAAACCATAAACTTGTATGGGTATTTTGGGGTACTTAATTGAGCTCGGTTGATTGCATGCACCACACCTCTTTTCTCTTTTCAAAGTTCTTTTCTTTCTGAATTCTATTTACTTTTCTAAAACCGTTTTTCGTTCTCAAAATTCTTTTTAGAAAACTATCTTTTCACTTTTGAAAACTTTTTATCCAACCCCTCAGTTTGAGTTCAGGTACACCCGAGAGTATGCCCGAATCCCTCAAACCAAGGCTCTGATACCAACTTGTAACGACCCAAAATTTAAGACCAAAAATTTCTTTTAATAAATCATTACTTAAAGTAAAGTCATCATTCCAAAACATAATACGAGTATAAGTTTTCAAAACACATGTTCATTATCAGAGTAAACATTCCCAGGCTGTCTAATCTATGGTGTGTGCCATGCGATCACCCCGAGCTCTGCCCTCCGCTACTGGAAGTACCTAAAACCAAAACTGAAAACCGTAAGCACGAAGCTTAGTGAGTTCCCCACCCTACCACATACCATGCATAACCACATACTACACATACTGGGCCACGCCCACTATCTTGGGCCTCGCCCGCTACAACGGCCCCGCCTGGCTTCGAGCCCCGCTCGGATATAGATCTGTTTTACTTAGGCCTCGCCTGTCACAGGGCCCTGCCCGCCAACAAATAATAACACATAAACATTTCACAACACATAACTAACACATGCAACTGGTTCTGTCCTAAGGCCTCGCCTATCCTGGGCCTCGCCCGTCTCCTGTTACTGACGAGTCATGTGACCCCGTCCACGCTCCTAATGGTAGTGAGGTACGGGCCTAGCCCACTCTCACTCCTGTTCTAGTTTGGGCCTCGCCCCTATTTTGCTACTAATGAGATATGGAACCCCATCCACACTCTGCTATTGGTAAGATACGAGACCTTGCCCACACTCACCTCCCTACCAGGCACATACATGTATCACACAGACAACAAGTATAACTATCATATAAACAATTCCTTGGGCACCCGCCCGCTATTACTGGACCTCGTCCTGAAAATAATACTAGCATATTGTGCCTAAGGGTAACCCCCGGGTCTTCTACTCATAACTACATGGGCCGGCATTGTGGCCTTAGACCCATTCACACAAAGGGAAACTCACCTGCACTGGCTGAACTTGCTGATGATCTCACTAGTTGCTGCCCGACAACTCACGGAACTCCTGCTCCCCTTGCTCCCCGAACTACCAATATCAATGCAACATTGAGTCCAACTGACCCCCGAAAGACAACCAAGTCCACTCTGGTCTAAGTCAAAGTCCTAGTCAAGGTCAACCTTTCAGGTCAACCCTACTCGCCGAGTCACCCTACTGACTCGCCGAGTTCATAATGTTCAGATTCCTTCCATTCGCGACTCGACTCGCCGAGTCAGTCCATGACCCGCCGAGTCTACCGATTTCTGAGTCCAGACCTGTCCAACTCACTGAGTCTCCACCCGACTCACTGATTCGAGTCTCAACTCGAAGGGTTTGGGGTTTCGTGACCTGACTCGCCGAGTTCAAGAACAAACTTGCCAAGTACAAGGAAATCTTCATACGACTCGACGAGTTGTTCATCCCACTCGTCGAGTTTCTCCACAACTTCATGCTACTCGCCGAGTCCACTCAAAGGACTCGCCGAGTCCCTTCAGTTCTCTTTACATGCAGAGGACATTTGAGTCATGCATGAACTCCAAACTGTAGATCCACCCTTCCCAAGCCTTTTCCCCACGTAAAGTTGCAAACTTTACGTGTAGAGAAGGAGATCTAGAGCAAAATATGCTATAAAGTAGGGCTTAAGGCAAAAAGACTCCATGATCCACTCAAGGGCTGATACTTTACAGAAAGAATTCTAGACCAAAACAAGCATGGATCTGAGGTAGCAACCTTAGATCTGGACCTCAAGCTCGAGATTGATCTCAAACATGGCTTAAAAGCCCCAAAACTCATAACCAAGGAAAATCTGGAGGAGAGAAACGACTTAATACCTTCAAATGCTCTGAAATGATCCCCAAACTTTAGATCCAATGGCACTCCTTGATGCTTCAAAGATTCCCACTTCTTCTTCTTCCTTTAAATCACTCAAAAATGGCCAAAAGCATGAATGAGCACAATGAGGGCTTAGGGTGCGGCGTTCTGGGTGTGAGAGACAGTAAAGGAGCACTAGGAAGAAGAATGAGGCGATTAAATAGGCTCCAAGCCCCGGATTTAGGGTTTTCCTCGCACAGACCCTACTCGCCGAGTCGCCTTGGCCGACTCACCGAGTTGGTCACTTATTCCTCGACTCGGATCCCGCTCGGACTCGTCGAGTTCCTCGTTGGACTCGCCGAGTCCCTCCTAAATTTAGGGTTTCCTTTACTTTCTTGGCTTTCCAAAATCTTGGGTGTTACAGTAAACCTATTGTTTATCACTAGCACACGACTTGAGGTTTGTAACCTATCATGTTGACATATTCTTGTTTCTGTGTCATTCCAGTTAAGTTGACTATGCATGTGTGTTCTATGAGTTCTCATTTGAATGAATAAAGGCGAAAAAACATAATCAATGAAAGTGCATTAATCTGTGTGGGTGAGTTGATCAACAACTTGGAAGACATGGTAGGCCCTTGTGCTGCCAAGTGGCAAGAGATTAAGATTGAACAACTTCAGTCCATATATGTTTGGATTTGTCACAAACATTGTGTTGCGATTATGGTTATCACAAATTCTCATGAATTCTAAGTTTCATAAGGTTTCTCTCTACTTCATTAAAATGATTGTGAGGAAAAGCTTTCACTAAGAAGATTTTAAGGAGACAACATTATGTAAATTGCATTCTCAAATTTGATTATGATTACGGCATCCCTCTTCATAATTCAAATTGTGAGATTTTGCAATTAGTCTAATCATTTGGGACTTATTGTTTTAAGTTATGAATTAGTTCAGACACACATCTGAGTTATCTATGGAAAGGTGTATGAGTTTAAGAAACTTAGATAAAGTCTTATCAAAGCATCTCGTATCATAAATATGTTATTTGTTAATGAAAGTCAATAAGTATTGATTTATAAAAGTCCAACTGATTTTTTAATACATGTCACAGTTAGTGGAAGCATAAGTGTTATGCTGGTAAGAAAATAATTATTATGTTAGTGGGAGCATGATTATTATGTATTGCGAGTTAGCAATATTAATTATAGAAAAACAAAAGTTTCAATTCGTCAAGTTGTAAAGGTTGAGAAGTTGTTTTACTATATTTAAGGGAGAGGAACTTATACTGCATTTCAAGTCTAAAAGCTTAGATCATGAAATTTTAATCTAACTTAGTCATGGACATATATGAATGTTATGTTGAAAAGGTTCAACTTAAGGGAATTTTATACATATGGCAATATTATAGCAAGAGACTGGTAAAGTATCATGTTCTTTTTGTAATGCATTATGTGTCGTATCCCATACCCTGTGGGTATAGGATCAATTACATATGTTGTAATATTCGAAAATTCTGATTTTTCAAATGCCTAGGGCATTAAGAGAAAAAAAGGGACAAATTCCAGATATGACTAAAATAATTAAACAACTGTCAAGGACGATCTAAGGTTCGTTAAGGATTGGTTGCTAGGAGGCAGTTGGAAGTAAAGTATTGAATGGCACATATTGGAATTATTATAAATAGATAGGATTCTATTAAGAATGAGTTGTAATATGGCAAATACGAAAATGTTTTCATAATAGGAGTTGGATATTAAGAATCTATGTGTAGATTAGATACTTTTATGCAAGAAGGATGTTCAAATGAATGTACTTTGAATGTGAGACTTCATGTCTAGAGAGTTGTCTTATAACAATCTCCAATAAAGGACTTTGTAATACCATTGGCAGAGTCTTGGTGACTTTGGTGCCATGACGTTACAAAGGGATCATGGCATAAAATGTTAGAATCTAACATATTCTAATAGCGGCATAAGGATTAGGAATTATGAAATGAGCATCATCGGGAATGTGTTCAATTGATCTATTTCACAAAGTAAGGACCATAGGTAAACATAGTATGCATGCTTGGAGCATGGGATAGCTATTGCTTTTAGATTCAAGTATTAATTTTATTACTAGAAACATTATACAATGAATAAAGTGTAATCAATATGGTGACTAAATAAAAGGTGTTTTATTTATACTCACAAGTTTGACGTCATATTGGATTCGATTTTTCTTGTATTTCACTTTGCATGTTTTGACTTACCGAATAAATAGGTTATTCAAACATCCACAGTCAATCATACTTTGGAAGTGGGTAATGAGGTAAGGCTATCATGAATCTGAATGTAAATTGTCTAAAGTGTTTAGACATAGCAAAAGTCTGCTGCAGTGTTCATAAGTGCTCCTGAAATCAGATTTCAGTATTGGAATAAACCCACACTCACGTAAATCACTTCATGGATTTTATCATGAGTGATTGTGAGACGATAATATCTTATATTCTTGAAGTAGAGACATATACATGTAGTTTACAAGTCGGTTGCACATTGATGATACGTAAACGCACCAGTGACTTCTTGTTATAAAATGTATCATTGTGTGTGATTTGATAAATAAATAGAGCAAACATATGAGTTGAAGTTTATCCGTACCTTTTTACCAATGTGGGATAAAAGTGATATATGTGGGACCCTCGATGATTTAGTGATGACACTCTAAGCGCTTAGCCAAGCCTCGACTAAGTTGATGTGTTCAATTGTAGTCTGTTGTCAGTCGTCTTAAATTAGAAATCGGGAAACAACTATTGGACATAGATTGATTATAATCCATGTCTCATGTCCTTACGATATCTTGTGTAATGGAGGAATATTTGATCCCTTATCTAAGGACATGTCACTGACTAGGTCAGAGTTCGACAACGACTTTTGGTTGGTAAAATTTGCTAGTCAAATTTTGAAGTTATACTTACAACTATAGTTATTAGACTTATTCAAGTGGGAAACTGTTGGACTAGGTGTCTAAGCCCATAACTATAATTGGTATGTACTTGAATTGGTAGTAGAAATGTCCTTTTGGGTTGCCTTTAAACTTGACAATTGAATAGGATAATTGTTGGAGAGAGAAGAACGATTTGTTAATTTATTACTTGGTTAATAAATTAATATGAAATCAAGAAAAATGATTTATTAATGTATTATGGATATAATATGTTAATTAGAATTCATATTGTTTAGTTAATATTTAATCAAAAATTAACTTGGAATTAATTTTAGGATTAGAGGAATTAACTGAAACTGCGGGCACTAAAGGTGACAATGTTCAAAAGTTGAGCATTGAAGCATTCTAGAACCTCCCTTAGAGGTGGGAAACAAAATCTAGAGTGTCTTAGGGTTTTATTGGGATCTAAGGGTGCCTTGGAATCCTTAGGGAGGAAGTTAAGGGATTAGGGTTATCTAAGATACACCTGCCTTATCCTAAAACTTCCTTATCACCTATAGGGTTGGATTTCATCCCATGCACTGCAAGAAAGGCTTAAAGCTGAATTTTCACTTCCCTTCTCTCTGTCATAGTAATTCATGGTTGGTAGGTTTGTTTGTGAGCCATTAGAGGTGCGACACTTGTGGCGCTTGCTACCAAAGTTCAAGATCTTCAAGGATTTGATTGTTATTACAATATAACAATAAATGTATGTATCCTAACCCTAATCATATGTTAATTTTAAAAATTACATGTGTCTCCTAGGGTTTCTAGTTTTTGTGTTCAATGATTGTATGTCTAATAGTGAAAACATAGATCCTCAAATTAGGGTTGCATGCACACATAGGACTGTTTGCTACTTGTAAAACCCAACAAAAGGGTTGTTAAAACCCAAGCTAATTAGAATTCCCAATACGATGCTATTAGCTATTTGTTTACCAGGATAAGTTAGTAAGTAGTTGTATTAAGATTAATTCATTTGGTGACGAGTTTTCATGCAGTTTAAATGTAAGTACATTGTGATAGGTTATGAGGAACTTTTTATTTGTTTAATAGTATTAGTAAAGTGGCATACTGAGAGGCAACGAAAGCCAGAGATCAAAAAAGGAGTTAGCCTTACTAACTATCGAGGTGAGTAGCTCTACTCTAATATTGGATGTTGTTGATATGTGTTATTGCTCACTATGTGGATTGTATTACTCTATTAATAAATTGTATATTCTTATCACGAATATTCTGGTGCTATAGAAATATATATGCAAGGTGTTGGTTGATATATGTAGATTATATGAAGTAGGTAATAGTGTGTTTACATTGGAAAAGGTATATCCGAGGTGGTGTGTTATAATTGTGGTAAATTATCAATTAACCTTATTAACGTAATAAAGTAATAATTGTTGGTATTAAAGGTTACTAAAGTTTAATACGGTGCAATGTGATGGCAATCTGATTTGGAAAAATAAGATGTATTATGTAATTGGAGTACAGTGGATGATATATTATTGTATAGATTTGGTGAATTGTTGTTATGTTATTATAGTTGTTGTTCATTAAGCTTATGGATTATGATGTTTTATTGGTTTTGTAATGCATGTTAGGTTATTGTATCACCGATCATGGATCATGTACTTGAATACATAAGGGGTGGTTGGTCTGACCTAAACCCTAAGGGCCTTGAGCATAAATCGTAGATGCTAACATAGTAACAATATGAACTTCTCCTTATATGTACCTACTTTTAGGGGATATAATGAACTTACATCCATGATAGATGGAATGCTTTTGAAACCATGTTATTCTTACTCACGATAAGAATAAAAGGGTTTCATAAAAATGCCATATATCTTACTTTTAATAAAAAAAAAATAGTAGCATTACACCATATGTTCTCATCCTTCATGTATCGATTCATATGACTTAAAATCCAAATGGACACAACCATTGGCTTCGATAAAACCTTGCAAGAAGTCTACAATATTAACTTTTGACGTATGTGAATCATTCTTTATGTGGCAAGATGATTAAATCCCTTTTTATCAGTGTTGGTGAAAGGGCTTCAAATCTATTAGGACTCATACATACTGATGTATGTTGACCTTTTAGGACAATGACCAGAAGCAGTCACATATACTTCATTACATTTAATAATGACTTCAATAGATTTGGATATGTGTATCTCATGAAACATAAACATGAAGTTTTTTATACCTTCAAA